>NC_087097.1:14422022-15040168 GCF_963855985.1 Ostrinia nubilalis
GTTGTTGCTATGAACTAAGATATTATGTACAGTGTACATATTTGAATCAATTATTTTTAAGATATAAGAGTTTACTTGTTAGTATCTCGACGCGTCGGTACCATGGTCGGTATAGAAGAGGGGTTGAGGGGAGAAGGGGACAAGAAGCGATTGTCTATTCTATCTATGCGATGTTCATTTGCACGTAAAATGTGATATAAACACTTAAATAAAACATTTATGAAACCATGATTTAAGATCTTCAAAGCTTTTGTAAATATTTTGACAGCTGGTAGCGACCTCTAAATCTTAACCAAAAAAAAAAACAAAAAAGCTAATTTCATATTTAGAGGTATATAATCGAATGAGAAAGTGCCCCGGAGATAATTCAAAAGTCGAAAAATAAGGACCACCCTAGTGTTCATGCCTTAACATCGAGCAAACCGCAAAAACAAACAAGTTAATTCGATGCCGGTTTAACGTGCCGAGTGATTTAATATCGATTTATTAATTGATGCGTCTGTGCATCGATTGATCGGGACATGCATCGCGGCACTCCTTTTATACGAGTATCTTACTTTTTTGTAAATATTTTACTGTTTATTAAGTAAAAGCATAAGTCAAACTGTATCGTTAGTAAATACTCGTATGAATCCTTTAATGCTGATTCGATTACAATATTTGTACATTTTGATTGTACCTACCTATGTTTTAATTTTCTTAAAAAAATAATTCTTTCAAATGAAGCAATGCATTTTGAATTTTGGTTTAAATGAGTTAGTTATCTATCAGTTGTCTGTGGTATCGTAAACTCATAAAACTCATCTATTTTTGCAATAGGCTTTTAAAAAGCACTTTTACACGTCCCAGAATTAACCCTACCACTGCTTCGGGACAATAAATGGGCCACTGCAAACTTTTCTGAGCTAGATGGTACAGTACAGTAGAATATGTCCAAGAATATTTATTATTTGTATTTACCTATATCAAGCCGCGACTAGCCAACATTATAATTTGGGCTGTAGTAATTTTACGTTGTAATTTTTCAAGAAATCGTAGATCACAGTAATTTTCTGGACTGGGCGTAACCATACCTACCGTGGCACAGTACACTCATACCGAGGGTAGGCTGACAGCAAGTCTGAATATCAAGGGTCATGGCGGCTAGCGACATGGGAACTAGCCACCGTTCTCGTAGTTATCAACTCAGTGGAATTTATTAATAAACCGGTTTTACATACGAATAATTCTGTTTCTTAATTACATAGTGGATAAGAGTCGATAAATGTTGTCATTTTCTAAATAAAGATAATTTAAGTTCTCTATAGGCCTTGTGGTTACGGCATAGTAATATACAGATGTTTGGCGGAAGGTTAGACAAACTTAAAAAAAAACAAAAATATCAATTAAAAAAAGTAGGTCACTTAGGGTCAAATGGGCGAACTTGTATTCTTAAAATGACCTTACCTATACACCCACGAAGTTTGTCTAATCTTCCGCCCAACACCCTGTATAAACTTCCCGTGGATGTCGTAAGAGGCGACTAAGGAAGAATTATGAGAATACTAGCGGCCGCCCGCGGCTCCACCCGCGTGAAATTTAGTATCACAGATCGGCATAAATTATAGCCTATATGTTAATCTGGGTCACAAACAATAATGCTGTAAAGTTTCAACAAAATCCGTTCAGTAGTTTTTGCGTGAAAGAGTAACAAACATCCAGACATCCAAACTTTCGCATTTATAATATTATAGTAGGAAATATTAGTAGGATTATAATATTAGTAAGATATCAGTCCTCACCAACCCTCTGGTCACCTTACTATGGGTCATGCTTTCGTCCAAGGTCGTGCTCCTGGGGACTAATGAACTGATGATGGAGTACGTATTCTAATATCTAAGCAGCAACAACTAATAATATTCCATTCTATACAAACTTTAAGTAGTCTCAAGTTTTACGCTTGCAAGCATTTAAGTAGTATGCATAATATCTACTATTAAATTAATTAATTTTGCCTGTTCGTTCGTCGTGGCCCATAAGTACGTGCATTTAATTATATTGACTTCGTAAATTATCCCAATGGTGGACAATTTATAGACACCGCAACTTATAAAATAACAAAAATAGAAATCTAACTGGAACGGTCGACTCTATTCGCCCGTATTTATATACCACACTCCCTTTCAAAATTTATAAAATAAAGTGTTTGAACTTTTTCCAGTACCTACCTATGATCTAGGTTTGATAAAAAAACCGGCCAAGTGCGAGTCGGGCTCGCACACCGAGGGTTCCGCCGTACAAACGTAGCGGTTTACAATTTATGACGTATTAAATCAAATTACTTACTTGATTCCGTTGCGAGTAGTGGCGAATTTCAAAATATGCGGTATGATTATTTTTTATTTATTTATTTTTCCTATATTTGCATTATAGGTAGGTACCTACCTCAGCGTTTTGAATTTTTGCGTTGATTTAGAATTTCTCACAGTTTAGAGGCAATTAGATTTAAGAAGTGTTTGATATGAATTTCAACTTTAATATCTCTACGCGTTAATGTGAAAAAGGGTAGGTAGTAAGTTTATAATTATTAAAAAAATATTTTATGTCATGTAAGCAAAAATAATATTTTAAATTTTATATAACTTCAAATTTATCATTTTCGCAATTTTTCCTTTATCTGTACTATATAACGTTGCTTCGTGCCGAATTTCAAGATTCTGAGTTCACAGGAAGTACCTTGTAGGTTTTGATTCCCTAGCGTGTAACGGAAATTCGTCTAAGGTGTCGGTATAAACTGCTGTATCTTTTGATCGCTTAGAAGTTTGATTTTTTTACTTCTTAAAGGGACAATAGATCTAGGTATTTGGTATAAATTTCAATTTGATACCTTTATTCGTTCGTGAGAAATAAGGTAGTAAGTTTCATTTTATTAAAATATTTTTATTATATTAAATAACTAAAAAAATGTAATTTTCGCAATTTTTCCTATATTTGCATTATATGACAATGCTTTATGCCAAATTTCAAGATTCTGAGTTTACGGGAAGTATCCTGTAGGTTTTGATTCCTTTGCGAGTGTCGAAAATTTGTTGAAAATATCGACATAATCGGCTGTATCTTTTGATTGGCTTGGCTTAGAAGTTTGATATTTTCACAGCTTAAAGGGACAATAGACCTGAGTATTTCATGTGAATTTCAGCTTGATACGTTCACGCGTTCTTGAGATAAAGGGTCTTGACAGAAGGACGGACGGACAACAAAGTGATCCTATAAGGGTTCCGTTTTTTCCTTTTGAGGTACGGAACCCTAAAAATGTTTGAGGTGTTATAATTTATAGTTATTTCAACGTGAGTAGTTAATACATTTTTATGAATCAGTAGTTCGTCACCTATTGGTATTCAACTGTACGTCAAAATTATTCACATTTCGTTAGTAATAGCCACAAGCAATTGTTCTGTTGGTATCATATACCTATACACATAATCATTACAAATACATTAGCTTTACTTGCTTGAAGAGTTATAAAACGCCGCCTAATTATTTTTTTAATAAATTTTCTAATTACCGTAAAGCTCAACTGGCAGAGAATGTACATGTCTTTTGGCATTAAGTTTGTCTTATGTACCGATTTATGTGGCATTAAAGATTATCTGTTTAATAATTCGAGCTTGATAAATTCACGTAGACTAGTTACGACCCAAGACTTGTACAAATCAACGATTAACTATTTAGTGGTCGCATACTTGAAATGCTCAAACTAAATGCGGACCATAGAGACCGCTTGGACAAGTACTTGGTCGTTTTTTAGATTGTCCTGATACTTTATTTTTGTTCTATTTTAGAGTTCTAAAAGAGACTTGGCGGGTATGGTGTGTTGTTTATTTTTGAATGATTTATGTGATTTACTTGACTGTGATCAGAAATAATCACTGAGTTCTAGCATTTACCAAATGTTGAGACGAATTAAAAAAAAAACTCAATGAACACTTTTATTAACTCATGAATCGTTGCTAAAAAATAGTAAATTAATGAAGTGAAAGGATCAGAAAATGATCTATTTTCCAATATAGAGCACAATGTTTACTGGTGCGTGAAAATTTGCGTTATACCAAGTGACAGTTCAGCGACGCAGCTAGGTTCATCTATTATGCATGAAGATGCATGACAAGTTCTGCGCTATAATTTAGGTTAATTTGAATGACAAGTGAAATTTAAAATAAGTAATATTTAAAATTGTCGTTTATCGAACCTTTAAAACTAAAGTTTTAATGACGCTAGCCAAAGCAGTGCGACTTCAATCGCATTTCCATGGCCCTAGCCAGGCCTTCCTTCTTGTGACTTGAGACACAAGTAAGGAGCTTTCAAGTATGTGAGCCATGGTCTGAAGCTCCTCCCCAGTTCCCTACACTTTATTAGTTACTAGCTTTCCGCCCGCGGCTTCGCGCGCGTGGTCCCCTGAACCCTATGTTTTTCCAAAATAAAATGTAGCCTATGTTACTCGTGGATAATAAAGCTTTCGAATGGTGAAAGAATTTTTAAAAACGGTCCAGTTGTTTTTGAGCCTATTCATTACAACCAAACAAACAAACAAAGTTTTCCTCTTTATAATATTAGTGTAGACTTATGTATTACGTTTTTTTTTTCGATTATGGTTTTCTTGTACCCATAATATGAGTGTTACTTAGTTTGGGACTAGATGGAGCAGTCTAAAATGTGGAAGAATACTTATATGTAGATGCTCGTATTTCATTATTATGTTATTGACTTTTAAATATCTACTCTATGTAATAAATATTCTGTTATTATTACACTCAAGTCATATAGATCCCATCAAAAACAATACTTGTCAAAAAAACCAAGTCTCGCAACTCAGTTGTTCTACGGTAAAAAGTTGTGAGATCCATGTACGCACTAAATAATTTAATTTACACGTGTTTTCACGCGATGGCCAAGTCAATATATTTATGTAAAACGTTAAAGATTTCCTGGCCTGGACTTGGTATTACATGGATCTCACAACTTTTTACCGTAGAACAACTGAGTTGCGAGACTTGGTTTTTTTGACAAGTATTGTTTTTGATGGGATCTCATTTCTTTTTGTATTTTGTAGACAGCAGTTATGTATCTAGAAAACTGGACCGAAATTGAAAAATTTTACTCGACTTGGCGGTTGCACTACCGTGCCCCCAAATCTCATTTCTTTTTGTATTTTGTAGACAGCAGTTATGTATCTAGAAAACTGGACCGAAATTGAAAAATTTTACCCGACTTGGCGGTTGCACTACCGTGCCCCCAAATATTTTAGTTTTTCCTTGATTCATACACCAAACACTACTTATGTTCCAAATTTGAAGCTTCTAGGTCTGCTAGAAGTGCCTTAGAGTTTTGATGATCGGTGAGTCAGTGAGTCAGTGAGTCAGTGAGTCAGTGAGTGACAAAATTAAGTAACTTTGACCCGTTATAATTCTTAAACTACTGGTTCAAATTGAATGAAATTTTAAGTATACCGTGTCTTTACAATACCTGCATAGCTAATGAAAATTCAGCCTTCTAGTTTTATCCACAACGAAGTTACAGGCAGTCGAAAATGGCCTGAATTGCTTCGAGAAAAGGATGGTACGGCCGTGCCGCTTTTTTGCTCGACTTGGTGGGGGCACTGCCGTGCCCCCAGATACATAATTTATCTAGATAACAAAACAATTTGGAGTTGTAAAATATGTAATGAGAATTGTGACCAATAACTTAAAAACACTCATAAATGCCAAAATTATAGACGTAATTCAATAAAGTACGTATGTACCTATATTCATTTTATTGCTTCTGCTTTCATATAAATAAAATTAATACTTGTTCGTTTAATGTGATTAGTGAATTAATTGTGAAATAGAAATATAACTTTTCGATTAATATATGGACCGCTTTATGAATAGAAGTCTATTATCATAGATTAAAATAAATTATTGTTTTATTATAACACGTGTCTTGTTTTGAGCATTTATTTGCATACTGTAAAATTAAATTAGAATTTATGATTGTGCTAGTTGGTGCCCAAGACTTTTTACGAGGTTTGGTTGCCAATAAAAAAAACTTTACAAGCTTTTGTTTAATTTATTCTGTGTAAAATAGGTTTTGTGTTCCGTTATCTTAATTCTTCAAAGTTTCATTAATCTCAATAAAGACGGTTTGTAAGGCGTGAATCGTCCATTTTATAGCTTGTACATTAATCAATATTCTCTGACTATTACTAAAAAGTGTACCTCATTGGATCAAAAATCTTTTAAATCCATAAATCATATTTTTATATCCTGCCTTTCTATATTATTTATTACAGTAACTACTACTAAAACAAAGATGCTAACATTTTGATATAATTTCGTTCTCGGTTCTCTAGAAATATCGCTCCAGAAATAACCGAAACTATTTTAACGACGCTCACAATAGACGTCGTGATTTGTACGAAACTCTGATATTTGCGTATCGAAATGTAAATGACACTATGAAATCGTCCCGCCTGTGCGGAGAGCGGAGCGGGCGATAACGCGAGCGTTCACCGGTGATGCTAGGTATTTCTAGAAGACGCAATAAAAGTTGGTTCAGTAGGCGCTCTTGGACAGTGATCCAAAAGCCGCCCCTTTTGCATTGTACGAGTAGACGGCGCAGAGATGCCTAAAGGTTCAAAACGGAGCAGGGCGATAACGTGAACGTTCACCTATGATGCTAGGTATTTCTAGAAGATGCAGTAGAAATTAGCTCAGTAGACGCTCTTAGAGAGTGATCCAAAAGCCGCCCCTTTTGCATGGTACGAGTAGACGGCGGCGCAGAAATGCCTAAAGGTTCAAAACGGAGCGGGCGATAACGCGAGCGTTCACCGAGGATGCTAGGTATTTCTAGAAGACGCAATAAAAGTTCGTTCAGTAGGCGCACTTATAGAGTGTATAAGGCGCCCCTTTTTGCATGGAGCGGAGAGATGCCTAACACGTTCCGCCTGTGCGGAAAGCGGAGCGGGCGATAACGCGAGCGTTCACCGAGGATGCTAGGTATTTCTAGAAGACGCAATAGAAGTTAGCCCGGTTTCCACCAAGGCGGAGCAGAGCAAAGTAGTGTTATATAACCAATCAGATTTCATTATTTTCACTTCTCCGCTCCGCACAGCTCCGCTCCACGCCGCGCCGCTGCCGCTGTCGAATTCCACAAGAAAAATATGTTGACGGGCCGACACTTTTCCGTTTCGCTTTGGTGGAAACCGGGCCTTAGAGCTTAGAGTGTGACCCGGCTATTTTGCACGGCAAAAAAGATATCAGAGAGATGCTTAACCTGTCTAAAAAACATAACTCTTCTGACGCAGTCGGATAATCAAATAACCATAGCTCGTTGCATATTGAACATCGGGCCTCTCTACCCACCTGGCCAGTGACAGTGAGGGGAGAGGAGGCCAAATCTTCAATTTGCCTGTTGTAATGAGGGCTATCGTTTTAGCGCTCAACAGTTGGCGCCACTGTAGAGTAAGGTCCTATCACTTGCTAGTAGCGAAGACAGTGGCGCCGACTGGTGAGCGCTAAAGTGGTAGGAGGACTATCGCATTTGCACTCATCAAGATGGCGCCACTGTAGAGTAAGGTCCTGTCAATCGCCAGGGGTGCCAACCGTTACTAAAGTACTTATTATTTGACTGAATTCTTCTTACGATTATTAGTTCAAAAATAATTGATTGAAAATCCATCAGGGCACTATAAATTAACGGGGCAACGTAGGCCTACTGATTATACTGCCATTATGTACTTGCAGACAGATATATTGTTATTATCTACAGCCTAACTAATAGACATATTGTATACGATTATAGTTTTATTTATTTGATTCTATGCGCATATTTTTATCAATAAATTCTCTGATGTTGTACGTACATACCTAAATCATGTTGTTACCTCAAGTTAATTAAATTAAAAAAAAGTTGGGTTTATGACAAAGAGTGTAGATGTAATGAATATAATATTATGATGAAGGGTGCTTACCTAAAAGATGCTTATGCCCGTTTTCACCATCAATCCCTAATTTTTATGTGACATCTATGGAAACATAACAGGAATTTAGTTTTCAAAGGGGTCACTTAAAAATTAGAGATTGATGGTGAAAACGGGCATTATGGGTTTTAATAACCCTTGGGTTGAGGTTGTAAAAATTCGGGAACACCGACTGACGATGTCGCCTCTCTGTACGCGTTATAAAAGTACGACAAGCATATTTTTTAGCTTAAGCACCGCGAAGGGTTAACGCATTCTTTTGAAACGGTTGGTGTAATTGTTCTATTTGAATGGACAGTTTGACACCATTCTCCAATAATTCGAAATCACAACTTTTCTAAAAAGACACTTCATTCTGGTCTTAAAAACTTAATTGATTTTAAATTACCTGTAAATTACGATTTTTTGTCGCATTGTAATTGAAAAAAGTAGTTTATTTGAGTTGACAAAATAGTGACGTCACTTGTAGTGCCATACAAAATCTATGGGAGATTTTCGTTTTGACAGTTTCAAAAAGTACGTTAATTGATTGGTGGTGTCAACATGTCTATTGTCAAAGCGATGTTATTTATAAATAACAATTACTATAGAATGCATTTTATCATGCCCGTCATCTTGACTGGATAGGGTCGTCGCAGGTGCTTTATAGACACCTGCTGTATAAACAGAGTCTATGTCAGGGTTTCCCAATTTTTTTTTGCCAAGGAACCCTAATTGATTATACTTTTCCTAGCGGAACCCCCGTACTACTCCGCCCGCACGCCCTGCCCCTCCCTTGTGCGTAAACAAGTCGGTGCGAGCGAACAACGTCGGTCACGAAACGTGGGATAATATTTTTTACGGAACCCCAGGGCCCCAAGTCCGCTAATTTACAAATGGCTCAATTGAATCGTAATCGAATCTCAATAGAATTATTTGACACTATTGGTATTCTGCTAATAAAAAAAGACCAATGATTTTCCAATGGCATTCCATTGAACTGCCATTGGACTATGTGGGTAGTCTGCTCTTCAATCGTGTTACAATCGTAAATCGATTGTGGGTTAAAATGGTATTCTACTATTATTTGACGTTTGTTTGACATTTGGTCCAATGAACTCTCAATCGCAATTTTGCTATTAGAGTACGATTGAGCAACAATAGGTGTTTCTGTGGTGTTACCTACGATTTTTGTGTTCGTGTTTCGTTTAACCTTCGTATACCCGCGCCAAAAAGCATTACACATATACCCGCGCACGGTCTCTCAGACCGAAAGTTGAGCTCGTGTTTTATAGTATAATTGTGTCCTGTATTGTACTATAATTTACTTTAAATTACACGTTAAGGTATTAATTGCATAAAAAAATTAAAACAAATTTTATATTTGTAGATATTTTGGTTTAATCAGCCTTTGAATCAGACTTAAAATTTAAACAAAATTTTACATCAGTCTAAATTTCATAACAAAAATAAACTTTTTTTCTTTTGAAGCCTAAAAAATTACTATAAAATATAATAAATGGAAGTATCCTTAGTGATATAAAAGATTAAAACAGTATTTATCACTAGTGGTTTTAGTGGAATAATGACCGGAACATACCATAACTTCATGCTCGTATAATGACAAAAATACTTTTTGCATGTGACAAATCACCCTTTTGCTCAGAATCGGTGTTGTTCTCCTGCACTTCTAAATCATCCACCACCTCATCACTGTCACTCTGGTCATCATAGTTGGAGTCCGAATCTTCACATTCTAACAGCGCCCTTATCCTTTCTTCGTTCATTATGACGACAAAAATGGCTAAAACAAATTAAAAATAATAAAATACAGTAATACTTAATTGATATGAAACGCCACAAAAATATGACAATACATTTTATTGAGTAATATTGTAAAATAAAACAATAGTAACATACCTGAAGTAGTTACACGTATACCCGCGTCGGTCTCACAGACCGAATAACAGCGAAAAGTGACACACGTACACTTGGCAGCAGCGATCGCCCAACCAGTGTTGCCAGAAGGTTACTTTTGTAACCTTTTAGGTTACTTTTGAACTGCATTGGTTACTTTTAGGTTACACTAATGAAAAGGTTACTTTTAGGTTACTTTTCAGAAATTGTAGAATTAACTTTTACAGGTTATTCAGTAAAAAATATTAATAGTGACAATTTAAAACTTATGTCATAAACTGCATTTAAACATGAATTTGATTTATTATTTGTTAAAAAAAATGAGGTTTAGCGAATGTTTTTTAAATCCATGAAACGTTTTTATACGACCGGTCACTTTTCGGTCTTCATGGTCAATTAGGTAAACGATTCATGATCAATAATAATTGTATTCATTTTCCATCCATGAACAACCTTACACAATCGCTCCGCCCACCAAGTATGAAGGTTACTTTTTATTCAAAAAGGTTACTTTTTTTATATTTCTGGTAATTTCTGACAAGACCCGACTGGTAACACTGCGCCCAACACTAAACAATGGCTGGTCACAAATCATGAAGCTACTAAAAACCGCAAAGTCATAGAGTTAATACTTTTTGAAAAAACTCCGAATTATTAGTTCGTCGGTCTGAGAGACCAACGCGCGGGTATAGGAAGGTTAAAAATTAATTATGAGACCATCAGTGGCATGTTTACGCATTTTAGCTTTGACTTATGCCCGATAAGTATCGAAGATGGATCGGTGGATGCCCTAAATCAAGATTTACCTGAATCGGAACATTTGTAAAAACATTGCGACTCGGAAAGGCGGAAGTGAGGGTCCTGACGGAGATCATCATCAACATCACTGTTGAACATAGGAAAGGAAATCATTGGGAGAGGCCCCATGATTTCCATAATGACCAGTCAGTAGCAGCCTGCACCCAGCGCCTGCCTGCTGCCCTTACGAGGTCGTCGCTCCACCTTGTCCTACACTGCAACTTTCAGTACCTGGCCTCCACTTCAAAACCTTACTGCCCCATCGGCCGTCAGTTCTGTGTCATCATTTCATAGGTACATACTTTTATTGTTTGGTATTGGAAATACCTATGTTATTACTTGATGTTATAGGTTCTATAGATTTTGAATTCCTACATGAGGAACAATATTATAACAGAAAGGCACATAATTACCTTAATATTACGGTTGTATCTTATAATATGACTTCATCATCATCGTTTCAGACATCCACTGTTGAACATAGGCCTCCCCCTTATGTATAATTATGTGACTTATAAAGTCATAGTCATAATGTTTTATTGCATCATGTTGGTTGGTACAGAAAATTAGGTCTTAAATACAATACAATCCCGGAAACATGAGCCATGTAAGGGTGTCACAACATCTAAATAATTAATTTATTATAGGTAGGTAGCTACACTTTATCTTAACCTCTTATCTACGGGAGGCACCTATAGTTGCCAAGTCAAAAGTCACTTCTCAATACGGGTGGCATCTATTGTTATTTTGGCAAAGCCAATACTAAATCACGGTTTACGACAAAAAAACAATAAAATTGCAAATTAAGTGTAAAATGCGCTTGTAATTATGAAACTACATTAGTTGCAGAATATAATATTCCAAATTTCAATACCGTAAGTCTCATACTTTTTAAAATATCTTGAAGTAAAGTGGAGCAAACAATTTTATAGGTTAAAATACCCCGTATTGTGAGGCGACTTTGGGTTTCCAAGGGCCCGTAGGTAAAGGGTTAATTATTTGAATACAATTGCTAATTATCTTTTAAAATTATTGAGATCATAAAAATATTTAATAGGTATAATAAAAAGATTTATTTAAAAGTCGTTCTTTTAATTTTCTAACAAAATATTAATTATCTTCTTTAATATTTGTTTTTTTCTTTTTGTTTCTTTCAGTATCTTAATAAACACTTTTAAATTGACATGGTGATATGTGCCTGAGCGTACCAGATGTAATTTTGTAAAAGGTTTGGCTATCCTATCGCTGTGTCTTAGGTTTATTAAAATTTATGTATGCTAGTAATTTCTACTAGTATTTAAGTATATTAATCTGTAAGTCTAGATACTATCATGTCACTACCTTGTTTAATATACCTACCAATCAATTTTGTATACGCATTCTTATAAGATACACCATACAAGAATGCATGGTAAATTCAGTGTGAACTGCTCCTCAATCAAATGTACCTACCTACTATTACTATTTCTATTTATTTATATTAACTGGCAGACAGTGGTGACTGAGTTTGTTGCGGCACTTCTTCTCAGAACTTGCCAAATGTTGATCTTGAAGCGCTGGTAGGGTAAAAAGATTATGAGACATGTAGAGGCTCCTCAAGAGAAAAATATTTGACGATTTGTAAGTAGGTACTATTAATTAGTTTTTTCACTCTTTCATTCTAGTAGTTTAATTCTAAACAAATAAAGAAATTTTGACTTTGACTTTCTTTCTTGAGAATAGAAATCATTTTCTTGAGCTTATTCAATGAAGATTTTTTCTAACAAATTTACACTAACATTCCTACATTAGGCTACATTGAGGCAAGTGTCAGAATATTAAGTCTTATGAAATGAGATCTGCGACTGTCCATAAATCTGTGATGTTAACAAATTCTATTGCATCTTTTTTGTAATATAAAATTGATTAACTTCTGTAGGTACTATTACCCCAAAGAATTATCCCATAGTTTAGCCAAGCATTAGCAGGCATAGTAGACACTGGTAGCAGTTATTAGATCCGTACAGTTTTTGAACTCCTTGTGAATTTTGAGAGTATAATAGCAATCTATATGTGGTATCCAATTACGTAATATTTGAATCTATTTCTATTCTTAATACTCAATAAGCTTATTGCTTCCATAATAGTAATATGAGTGTCTAAGTACTAAGTAGGTAGGTACATTTATAGGTGTTACAACAATGTGATTTTATTAGACGAATTTTATACTATTGTTATTAAATGTAACATTTGTATCAAGTGGTTGTTTTTGCCTTGATTTAATTAAGATTTATGTGATTTTGAACATAACATCCTGCGTGTGAAGCATTACACATTAAAATCAACATAATAGATCGTTGAATACACACTTATACACTTTTACAGATTACTTCAGACATAAAAAAGTAATTGTGCATAAACCTACTGGTTTAAAATTGTGATTTTCATTCAAAATATCATTAAATTCAAACCAAAATTCTTCTTCTTCTTCTTCATTTATTGATGGCGATGGACTTGTGTTTTTTCGCCACTGGGGGCACACTGTTCCGCCAATGTCACGTGCGCAGCTTTTACACAATGTTAAAAATAAATATAAAAAATAATAATTCAACTGCAAAACTAAGCGGACTTATCGTACCTAAAACAAAAAAGACATCACACACAATCACAAAAAGACATCACAAAACAAACAATACACAAAAATTTTGTACAGCATGGATTGGGATAAGGGGATAAGGGAAAGGGTTGGGAAAAGCTTTTTGTGACACAAAAAAAAAAAAAAAAAAAGTCACGGGAGATTTGGATTGAATTTCGCAAGGCCAAATTAAAAGCTACCTACCTACAAATTAATTTTGTTAACATTGATGAATTTAACAAGGGAATTTAAAATAGGGGAGTTAATGGAGTTAAGTATGCATTTAATGTTAGAGGGACGGGGGAAAGCTTTAGGGAGAAAATCGTACAGTGAGGATCCAATTTTGGGACAGTTAAAAAAGATGTGGTTGGTTGTTCCTTCATCCAGGCCGCACTCGCAGATGGAGCTATCTTTAATGCGCATTTTCGCAAGGTGGACAGGGGTGCACGCATGACCAAGACGCAGGCGACATATGACGGAGACAGTTCTTTTAGGTAAGTTCTGTTGTTTAAAAAACCAGGGTCTTGAAGGAATATCCTTCTGTACATCCGCGTAATATTTGCCAACCATTCTTTTGGAGTTTTGCCAATGGGTGTTCCACGACTTGTACAAGTGGTTACGTGGGAGAGAGGAGGCATCATGGGCAAATAACTTATAGTGTTCAAGCGAGCCAGTTGTTGTAGCAAGTTTAGCGCAAGAATCAACCGTTTCGTTGCCTGGGATACCTCGATGGCTAGGGATCCACGCCAAGACGATATTTAAACCCTCTTGTTTACATTTAAAAAGGGCTTCTCTGATTTTAAAGATAATAGGGAATTTGGTTTTTGATTTAAAGGGGTTAGCTAAAATAGATTGAAGACAGCTTAGAGAATCGGTGAAAATCAAAGAATTGTTAAAACGATGGGAGAATGAGTACAGAATAGCCTCCAATATTGCAACTGATTCTCCGGTGAAGACTGAAGTTACTGGGGGACATTTAAAACTTAATGCTATTTTGTACGCAGGTATCCAGACAGCTGCGCCAGTGCAGCCACCTTCGTCCAGCTTGGAGGCGTCAGTAAATATCTTAAGCCAGCCTTGCCAGTGCTCGGAGACAATATTAATAAATTCTTGACCTGCTGAACACGAGTCCTTATTTATGCCAAAGTTTAAAATAATTGGGGGTTGATAAAGAAGGGATTCAAAGCTGTTAGTGAAAAGGGGATTTAGTGGAATTTTTTCAATCGGAGTAGGCAGACAGGTAAATTTTTGGTGACTTAACAGAATGCATGGCAAATTTCGAGAGGGATCAGAGCTACTCAGTGAGGAAAGGAGGACTAATTTTTCATTTAAAGGATGAGAGGAGTTTTGAGAAACTTTTATATAAAATCTGTCGCTAAGGTACTGTCTTCGCAAATAAAGGGGAGGCTCCACGCACTCGACTTGCAGAGCATTGATAGGCGAGGATTTCATGGCTCCCAATATTATACGAAGGCATTTAGACTGAGTTTTGTTGAGTTTCTCAAGTATGGCTTTGTTACATGGGTCTAATAGGAATGAAGCGTAATCAAAATGGCTACGAACAATGGCATTATATAGAAGTTTTTGGGAGTATGGATGAGCGCCCCACCAGGTACCTGAGAGGGCTCGGAGAATATTTAATCCTTTTTCAGCCTTTCCGAGAATATAATTAAAATGTGGGATGCCTGTCAGTCGGGTGTCTAGAATTAGGCCTAAAAACTTAACTTTGTTATCACATGGGATTCTGTTACCGTTTAGTGATATGTCTAAATCTGGAATAGAACGTTTTCGTGTAAAAGTGACGCAACTACATTTTTGAGTAGATATTGATAGCCCATGTTCTATCATCCAATTATTGAGGTACTCTAAAGCTGTATTTAAACGAGAGCTTGCTTCGCGAATAGAGTTAGAGGAGTAATACAAGGCAATGTCGTCCGCGTACTGTAGGATGTTGCAGAAAGAGTCTACTGTCCTGTTTAGGTCATACGTATATAGGCTGTAGAGCAGAGGGCTAAGCACTGAACCTTGCGGGAGACCTTTCCAAACTAAACGAGGGACAATAGAATCTTGACATCTCACTGCAATTGACCTAGACATCAATGAGTTACAGATGAGACGTACCAGTTTCTCCGGGATACTCAGATGAAGCAATTTTTGCCTGAGCAATGGGAGCAAAACATTGTCGTACGCAGAGGCAATGTCTAAAAAAACCCCAACAAGATATTCTTTATTTTTAAAGGCTACTCGGATATCTGTTGTTAAGATACTCAAACTATCTAGAGTGCTTAAACCTTTGCGGAAACCAAATTGGGATAAAGGAAGGATTTTGTTGGATTCCAAATGCCACTCCAGACGGTTTCTTATCATGTGTTCTAATATTTTCAGGAGAACGGAAGAAAGAGCTATAGGGCGGTAAGAGTTGGGATCTGAAGGATCTTTTCCTGGTTTGGGTATTGGAATGACAATCTGTTGCTTCCAAGCTTCCGGAAGAGAACCTTGATCCAGGAACGAGTTAACAATTTCAAGGAAGTATGACTTAGCTCTTTCTGGGGATTTAATTATAAAAGAGTAGGGGATACCATCTATCCCAGGGGATGAATCCTTTAAACCATCTAAGGCTAACATAAGTTCTTCAAAAGAAAAGGGCCTATCTAAATAATTTACATGAGGAAGGAAGCTACTGGGAGATGGAAAACTATCTATAAAGGGAACAAACGGAGGAGCCAATTTATCAGCGAAATCATTAAGCCAAGTAGAGGGGTCGTTTGACGGAGAATTTAATGGGGTTAAAGACACACGGTAACGTTTTATCTGTTTCCACACTATAGAGGAAGGGGTCCTTGGGGACATGCCCTCACAGAACCCAATCCATCCTTTTTTCTTCTTTTTAGCCAGGAATTTCCTAGTTTGGGCAGCCGTTTTTTGGTATCCAATGTAATTCTCCATAGTCATTGAACGATTGTACCTTTTTTCAGCTTCTTTTCGTTTTTTGACACTGGCAGTACACTCAGCGTCCCACCAAGGGGGAGAAATCTTATGAGACGGGTTTTTCAAAGGGATGTGTTCGTTCGCAGATGATTCTAAGATGTTTACGAAATCAGGATAGACAGAAAGGGCATTTTCATTAGAGATGTTGGGAAGGTCTATAAGTTTTTCGTTGACTGACCTATAAAAACCTGGCCAGTCAGCGTTATTTATTTTGTATTTTAGAAGAGGTGGGAGTCGGCTAATTGGAGTATTATTATCGGGAAGCGAAATTAAAATAGGGAAATGATCGCTACCGAACGTGCTATTAAGGACGCTCCACGAAAGGAGCGAAGATAAATTTGGAGAACAAAAAGAAACATCCACGGCAGAAGCTGGATTTTGAGTAGGAGCACACCTTCTGGTTGGACAGCCATTGTTCAAAATACAAAGATCTAAATCATCCAAAAGGTCCAATAGTAATGATCCAGAAGAGTCGGAGTGATACGAGCCCCACGAGACGTGGTGAGCATTAAGGTCGCCCATAATCAGGACAGGAGGAGGAAGGGATAAAATGGCAGAGCGCAATTCATTAATGGAGGAAGAGTTAGGACGGGGAATATAAACGGATAGGAAGGATATGTCAAATACTCGCACGGCCACGACATTAATATCTTGGCTATGCGAGGGGAGGGGAAGTTGACTATAGCGGAGAAAGCGCCTTACAAGTAAGGCACTTCCCGCGTAACCATCACTTCTATCATCACGGAGGCATGAATAGCCTGATACACGGAAGTGTGAACCAGGCACCAACCATGTCTCCGAGACGGCTAGAACCGATGGAGAGAATTTATTTAATAAAAAGATTAATTCGTGCTTTTTACGTCTAATGCTTTGGCAGTTCCATTGAACTACCTTTTTGTCCATTATTAATATCAGTTAATTGCGAGATTTGGGAAAGCATTTGTGCAACGTTGGACGGTAGGGCAATTCTGCGACTGGAAATAATACCGATGATGAGGGAGAGGACCATCTCCAGGAGGCCCTCATCACCAGGGGGATAGGAAGAGGAGGAGTCATTATTCAAAGCGCAACCATTAGGAAGGGAAGAGGCACAATTGCCAATTATGGCTTGGTGTGCCTGCTTGTCGTAACCCTTATCTAACGGAGCGTGTGTGCGGGGAGTACGAGGGATGGACTTTCTGTAGGAAGTGGTTTGGGTTGAGGGAGAAGAGTTGGGTTGGGAGGATTGGAAAGTGGAGCTGATGGTTTGTGAGGATGGAGATTTTGTGGCATCTGCGTAAGACTTGCGGGCTGGCGGAAATTGGGAGGAGGCCTCGGAGTATGAAATGTTGTCCTGAGACATGGATATTTTAATTGCTTTTTGGCGGGAATGTTCTGGACAGGACTTGTTAACCGCAAAATGTGGGCCTAAGCAATTGACACAAGAAGCTTTACTTTCCACAACTTCACATTCATCTGCCGAGTGGGGTTGGGTACATTTGAAACATCTGGGTTTCGACCTGCATTGTACCTTAACGTGGCCAAAACGGCAACAGTTAAGGCATTGTATTGTTGGAAGCTGGTACGTCTCCACCGGTATCGAGTTGTGACAGCTAAAAACTCTCTGAGGAAGGACTTGTCCCTTGAAAGTCACCACGACAGATTGTGTGGGGACCCAGGATGATTGGCCGTCTCTTACTAGTTTCCTGTTCAGCCGGCGGGCCTTCAAGAGAATGCCGCAACCGTCTGGGACTGTCAAGGATTCCGCGAGCTCCTCCATGGTCCAGTCTGTGGGGATATTCCTGATGAGACCCATGCGGGTCACATTGTAGGTCGGAATGGAGGCTACGTATTTGTATAGGGAAAGAATGTCGTTATTTAGGAAGTTATTTGCTGCGTCGGGGGAAATGAATTCTACTGAGATTCTATTCCTGCCGATTTTTTTAACCCCATCCAAGATAATGCCCTGAATTCTGTTCGTCACCAAGAATTTTCCGAATCGCATGGGTTGAATGAACGCTGGAGAAGAAGGCTCCGATTCCACGTGGGAAACATGTACTAAAAATGGGCCTTTGTCTAGGTCACTGTACGTCTTGGGTGCAATGACAATCGAGGGATGAGTGTAAACCTGTTGATTTGGTTGGGTTATTGAACCATCCGTGATGGTTCTTTTGGCCGGCTCTGAGTCAACCGCCGTATCTAGACGACGTTTGGTTGGCACTTGTGAAAAAAGGGGTTGTGATAACTCCATCGGGGCGGCCTGGTCTGGAGGATCAGGCGGGTCGGGAGGAATAACCTCCATGCTGTTTTACTTACCAAAAATACAACAAAATGTGTTTACCACCACCTTAGTTAGATTAATAAATGAGCTTAGAGTTGGTTTCTTGTGAAAAAATGCAATAGATTTTCAAAATAAACGATATTTTTCCTGACACACGTGTAGCCACTGACACTCGCGAGACGGAAGCAAAACCAAAATTGAAATTGGCTTAAATAAATTTGATGATTTTCATAACATTGACATGTCAGTTGACAGATGCTTTTTTAATTATTGACTTTGTCCCATGTAATTACAGCCAATGTGTTTTAGAAATAAATGGTTTTAAATAACTCTAGATCAATTTTTATCGACAAACCGCTTCATTTTCATTAGTTTACTTTGTAATAGAATCACAGAAAATAAAAAAACGTATATTTAAAACAATAGAATAGTTCATTCACTCATTTTGTCCCTTGGTAGATTTTGAAAGGATTTTAATGGCAACACCTTTATCTATTCAATTACGATCCCATTACAATTACATTACGACTTCATTGATATTGTAAACAAGTTTTAGCAGAATACCAAATTTGTCTCAATCGTAATGGAATCGTAATTGAATATCAATTGAATAACAATAGCTTGTCATTTAATTAAAAATAGCAGACTTGGGGCCCAGGGTTCCGCGGACCACCTTTCGGGAACCGCTGCTCTATGTTACATCCTTCGTAGAAAAGGGATCTCCGTGTTTTTTTATGTTTGTTACATAAAAATATAAGTAATAATTTACACACAAGGATAACACAGTCTGCGTTGAACTTTGACCTCATAATCTTGTAAATGATAATGTGTAACTATGGGCTAAAGTTATTTATTCAACCAAAATAATATGGAATAACAAAAGACATTTTCCAGAAGCTCTTCTTGGAGGAAGGTTATGTTTTTCTATTTAGGTACCATTGATACGGTGGTATTATTATTTTCATTCGGTCTGTATTTGTGCTACTCTTAGGTCTAAGTCCTCCCCTGTCTCCTCTAATAATCCCTATTAAGAACCCTTAGAACATCGAAATGGGGTTGAGAGGAATTCAGGTGGAAAATCCATTGACATGGATTGATGGTCTCTATTTACTAATAACGAGAGAATTTTATGAAATATTTCATAACCAATCTACATACAGGTTGTCTAGATTTCGCTTCATGACTATGTTTGCTTGAACCCGCTAATCCCAGAACTACTGGTCCGATTTGTTGGATAGCCCATTTATCGAGTAAGGTTTTAGGCTACACAACATCACACCCTACAGCCAATAGGGGCGGAGCAATAAAGAAAAATGTTGCCAAAACGGGAAATATTATTCAAACTATTTTCACACGTACGAAGTCGCGGGCACAGCTAGTTATTTATAAGTTTTGTGTGGAATCCATCTTGCTATGCTATTAATCATTACTGTTTTTCTCCCATTTATTAACTTTAAATGGATAATTATATACGATGTTATCTTAATTGGCAATTATGTAGCCATCTGTTTTTGTCATAAATACAAAATACCTTGAAATAATAAAATACTGATCAATTTATTGTCACATTGGTGTCACGATCCCAGACAGTCTACGATAACGGCACATTATGTAGTTTAATCTTAATATGGCCAACAGAACAGGCAATTTAAAAGCGTTGTTTATTTTAATATTAACCGTGTGGGTTGTAATGTAACTGAGGTGTCAGTTTTAACGAGCCGTCTGAGCATCTGTTATGGTTCATTTCAGGATCTAATCCAAAGGCGATTAGAGGGAACGGCGCGTGAACGCTTGACGTGCATTTTTTTGAAAAACCGCCCTTTATTACAGCTTACATTTAAGATAACGCCATGGTTAGCTTGATGTGCCGTGCCGTCATCTGTACTTAAAGCTTTGAAGGGCAAAAGTTGACTTTTTTTACTACAAATGAATTTAACTGATAAACATTGCAGCTTTAATCGCTATTCGCTACTCGCTACCACCGCGAACACCTGGTTACTACTTGAATAATATTTATCTAAAAATCTTATTATAATAAACGATATTTTTATCATTTGCACAGTTGCAAATGTATAAATAAGCTGCATACCCCTTTACACACGACGATACACGTACGTGAGAGTAACTTTGAAAAAATCTCATGCCCATGTAAACTTGTTTTTGCGGCCGCAATCGGCAGCGATCGCTCGTGAGAGATATTTACTCGCACACAGTGCCGCTCATTTAGCGTTGGGACCTGTCAGTGCTCGTTTACTCGGACTTAAAGTTGACTGCATTTTTTGGAACGCGGGGCGGCCAGTGTAAATATTGATTTTATGTGGTTATTGTTGTTTTCGGATAAGTGTTATAGTTTTATTTTATTACGAAAACAGTGATTATCCGAATAGAATACTTTTATTGTTATTTCATTGCATAAATTAATAATTATTACTACCACAAAATTAAGTCGCACGATCGTAGCTGGTCGGTCAAACCTCCAGTAGTTGATTGAAAACTATTTTATTTGTTGTTTGATATAATGGCTTAGTGTTTAGTTGTTTTTCTATTTTAGTGCATCCTAAATATGAAGGATGTGTCGTAGCATTATTTGGAAACGCAACCGACTATGAAATTAAAGATTTTCATGACTAAAAAGACCAGGAAACACAATTTTGGGTTTTTACGGACTTTGAAGAGTAGAATACCAAATAAGAAAGCTCAGGAGATGAAGTAGACCCTGAACATGAATCAGCAAGGCTGGTCAGACATTTTAAAAATACTATGTGGCAAGCAAAAGCTGCAAAATACAGGGTCGATTTGGAAAAAAATTCAAACAAATTGAATTCGTACTCACACTGAGTATCTCAATTGATTATTTTGATGACACATTTTACAAAGAGATGGCTAGGTGTACAAACTTGCACTACATGCGTTAAATCGATAAATAATTAAAAACTATTAGAACCGAAATTGCTATAGTGTTCGGTGCACATATTTTCATGAGATGCCTTCCGGACCCATGTTTGCATATGTACCGACACACTAGTATAAAAAATAGGGGCTTATTGCTAACAAAGTAGTTCATAACCGATTTGTACACACACGATATTCCCTTTATGTATTTTACCATGACCAACTAGCAGAAACAGAACAAGACAACCGCTTTGGAAGGTGCAACCCATGATAAATAAAGGATCAATATACCTGCAAAGAGGTCCATCTTATTATTCAATCGTTGAACGATATGAGTGGTGTAGACATTCTGGACTAACAAATGGAATGCCACCAAACCTTTATTACAAGATAATAGGGTTTGAAAGTTCTAGTTTAACTTTTGGACCTGGCAGTTGTTAATTCGCGGCGGCTTTAGAAAATTGATTGCACAGCTAATGGTTATTCAAAAAAATACATTTTAGCATTACTGGATTTTCGTTTCAGCATAGCTGAGGCTTTAAACAGATATCCTAATAAAGAGCATAGTGTCGAAAATTTCCTAAACGACTCGACATCCATAAACAATATAATATAGACTTTTAAGGCCAGAAGGCAAATGATAACACAGACGAGAACGATTACCTGGCTAAAAAGCACCGAGGTGTTACATGTTGGAAGGATGTTCTAGCTGGTCAAAAATTAAATGTGCTAAGTGAGATGTTTACCTGTGCCTTTCTCGCAAAAAAGCTGTTTCCAGTCATATCATCTTAAGCCATAAAAATGACATTTATTTTTTTATTATTAATTATAAAGTAATTTTGTTCTATTTTACAATCTCTTAATAATCATCTCGGACCTCATATTGGTACCAACCAAACTAATAAAGGTTTTTACTTTGCAAGTTTGTCAAAAGGTGGATATTTTTTAATTAATTCGTTTTTTGTAAGACAATTTGCTAAAAGAGGTTTAATTGCTTGTTAAATTATAGCTTACTCTTTACTTATAGGGGTGTCTTACCAAATGAATACTTATGTGCTCATAAATTAGTAGTTTTCATTAAATAAATTAACTAAATAGTATAACACTCACTATCGTGAGACTAACAAATTATACCGAAGCCTCACTATCGTGAGGGCATACTTTCAGGAAAACTGAAAATTCAAATTTTTTTAAAGTATTTTTCTAATCTTATTTAAACTCTAAAATAACCCCTAAGTAAAGTTTTATTAAAATATTGACACTTTTTTATTCTCGTGTGTAAAGGGATAAAGAAGACCATTGTAAAGAGTTACATAGTGGGAAAAAATATGTCAGCAGCTCTATAAAATGTAGGTATTTGTAAGACCATTCTTATGCGATTTAACAATGTGTTGTTGTAATAGCGACAAAACTCAACCAGACCATATTTTAAGCATAATACCTACTCGTATTTATTTTCAATAACTAAAATGGTTTTTCAAGATTTTTTGGTTGTTAAGAGAAGAAACAAGATTTTTTGAATAAATATAATTTAGTACACGTTTTATTTGTACCGTATTTAACGAAATCGTCCTACAACATAAGATATACACGCCTCACTAACTTACATCGAATGTGAAAATGTATAATATACAAATCTACGAAGGCCACTGCTCGTGTTAATGAGTTTAATCTAATTTTGATTGATCATTGTCACCTACAGATAACATGTAATTATACGATCGTCTCGAAGGACGCAATATTTTAACATCTGACATTTCCTTATTACTGTATCTATTAATAGAGTTATTACCGCGTTATGATATTTATCGTTATTTCGCTAATTACGGCATGATATTACATCAACACACTTATCTGGAGGCGTTAATGTCATTATGCTTTTAAACTTAAGGTCATAGCAGACTTATCATCTCGGAAAGGGATCGACACCATAATCACCGTAGGTATCGCCTTTCGTGAGCTGTCATCGCCTTTCGCGCGCTGTCAACCATGAGGCGAGGCGTTTACGTTACAGTGCGGATAGGTGTGCGTTGCAGCTTATGGAGTTTCATACAAAAAATACTGACCGCCTCGAGTTGATACGGTTACGATCCCTTTCCGGGTTGTAACATTTAAGGTATACTATGCCAATGGTAAGGTAAGGCTATGGTAAGGTTTAATATGCCACGCAATTTTGTATACCCATTCTTATAAGATACACTATACAAGAATGCATGGTAAATTCAGTGAACTGCTCCTGAATCGAATGTACCTGCTATTTCTATTTATTTATATTAACCGGCAGACAGTGGTGACTGAGTTTGTTGCGGCGCTTCTTCTCAGCACTTGCCAAATGTTGGTCTCGAAGCGCTGGTAGGGTAAAAAGATCATGAGACATGTAGAGGCTCCTTAAGAGCAAAATGACGATTTGTAAGAACTATTTATTAGTCTAAACAAATAAAGAAATTTTGACTTTGACTTTGACTACTCTACATTAGATTGTTTGTACCCATAAGGGAGAAGCTCTTGGCCTGCATCTCACTGGATGGAGAGTCCGAAGGAGGAAGCGACCTTTACCCGGAATCCTCACCCAGTGAGGAACTGCCTGTGTTACCTTCAACGTGTTATTAATTTTGTTGTTGTTATTGAGATAGACTTAGTTAAAATTGTGGTAGCCAGGGTAATTTTCTTCACTTACGTTACGATTAAGTACCTAACTTCAAAATTCGAATCTACTCGTATGATAACTGTTGATAGAAATAATTCTATCTACTTCGCACCAATATTCTCGGATTTGGATAGTATGCAGTGCGCAATAGCACTCTCTGAAAATACTGTCGTTTCTACCCAAATTAAAAATCCAGCCTGATTGTTGTTGAACACAACATACCTTTACATAAATTAAAGATAATGCAAACAAGTGTCTAGCGAAATTATCATCGAATAGCAATTAAAGCAACTACGCGCGTCGATCGCTTTATCTCTACGTGCGACAATCTACTCTGCACCCATATCAATGCGCATTTTAGTCTATTTATGTCATCATCAATTTCAACTATTCTAGTACATACTGTAGCCAGTATTAGGGCTGCACAATATTCAGGAACAGTCTCTACAAAGCAATAAACTCTTCATCAAGTTCAACTGGGTAATGCTAGTTACGAATTTTCGACTAGAAAACGCATAATTACAACTTTAGATATGCTCCATGCTTAATAAAGAACTATCCCCATCTTTCTTTCCCACTACTGCATCTCTTGTGTAGGCAGCATCTAACCCTGCCAGTTACGTTTTCGGCTATACGCTGCCAGTTCTCCCAGTTCTTTCAATCATCACTCTCATAGTAGAGTTATAAATATAATTTTAATTCAGCTACAAACTGACTAAAGGACTATAAATAATCACCAAAGTGTTAACTGACTACTCCCACCTCCTTTTCTTACAACTGCAACTCCTAGGTAGCCAGAAGTATCAATTGTTGACTGTCAATTAAAAATCAAACCAAAGCTTAAGAGTCCCAGGGAAACTTAAATACCTGCAAAGTGAAGAAAATCGTGGGAAATGACAGCTTAACTGTCTTTTTACCGACTTAAAAATTGGTTCCTAAAAACAAAAAAAGTTCCTCAAAGATCCAAAGCACGACTGGAAACAGTGGCAACCATAGTTAAAGTGTCCATGCAAATGAGATCGAGCTGGAAACTTAATAAGCAGCAGCCTTGAAACGATATCTTGTCAAATTTATGAGCTGCGCCTGCGCACCGCGCGTTCTAAATTGAATTATAAAGCAGACGGTCGCTAGGCGCGACTATGGGAATGGGATAGTGGGAAGAATATAATTATGGTGTGAGTACATCAAGCTTAATAAGGCACTTTATGCAGTTGAAATAGGTGTGATTTCGCAACAAAGATTTGTCTGATATCCTGGTGTCTAGGACATAATCTAAATATAAATGTCCTAGACATTCAGATACAGGCGAGACGATACGAGGAGTGAGTAAAAAAGCTATGACGAATTCACTATTCTTTTATTGGGGTATTTTTTTATTTTATTTTATCTGGTGATTGAAACTTTATTGTTTTAAACTTTCATGGTCACTATCATAATTATTATTACTGACGGAATTGCTACCATGTACCTTAATTTACATAGTATTATTTTCAGCAGTCCCGTCAGTAATAATAATTATGATTGAAACTTTTATTTAAAAATAAATAGTTTGATTATTTTTTGGTATGACAAAGTTATATGTTGTCAAAAAAAGAAATATTGTATAGGTACTCGTACGACTATTTTGATGTACTTACCTACCTATCATCACCTTTTTTAAGTTGTAAGTTTAACTAACCAATATTAACGCTATAAATAAGTAGGTACGGTCAAAGCAGAAAACAATCCCGATAAACAGGTAAACCAAAACAAAAAAAAATACAATCAACGAATTAAAAAGAAAAAATATACAAAACAAGCTTTATGCTATGACCGCGTCATTGCAGATTGTTTACGGCTCGCTCGACCGTGGGTACAGTCAGCGTCAAATACATAGTTCGTGTCACCCAAAATGACCAAAAAGTTACAACACAACCTTATTCCAATTGTAACAAAGAAGTGTTGCGAACGTACACATTGGCTATAAGAGACCGAGGCGAATTAAAACAGAGGTTCGTTTGCCTCCTGTCACATAAAAAAAAAAAAAAGGTGAATTGTATGTAACAAAGACAATTTCTCTGACCCTAAAGACTGTTTTCAACCGACTTCAAAAAAAGGACGAGGTTCTCAATTCGACCCGTATGTTTTTTTTTTTTTTTCTATGTTTGTTACGCGATAACTCCGCCAATTATGAACCGATTTGAACAAATCTTTTTTCGGCGTATAGGTAATACCTCAAGGGTGGTCCCATTTAAATTTAATAATAAAAAAAACAACCCCCAAGGGTGGAAAATTGGGGATGAACTTTTTTATACGCAATATCTCCGCCGATTATAAACCAATTTGAACGATTATTTTTTTGTTGAATAGGTATTATCAAAAGGGTGGTTTCATGCGAATTTGAAGAAAATATTTCACCCCCAAGGGTGGAAAATTGGGGATGAACTTTTTTATACGCAATATCTCCGCCGATTATGAACCAATTTGAACGATTATTTTTTTGTTGAATAGGTATTATCAAAAGGGTGGTCTCATGCGAATTTGAAGAAAAACTGGTCATGGTAGGTACAACTCCTTAATGCTTAGGAGTTGTAGGATAATTCTTTAAATATTATAAGTACAAATAGACCAACAGTTGTATTCTTTCATGTTTTTAAGGTGGGCTGACGGTTTAAGGTCTTTTCAACCGACTTCATTAGGTTTCCTATATGGTAACCTGTATTTTGTAGGGAATATTATTTTACACTAGACATGAAGAATATGGTCTCAATGTACTGCCTACCTTCAGTGGTAACATCAAGGTAATAATTAGTTAACTAAAAAGCAAGAAATAAGTAAAATTTTATAAAAAAAAAATAAAACCGACTCCAAAAAACCTACACTAAAAAAAGTAGAAAAGTAATTACTAATTACCTACTTATTTATTAGGACGAATTATTAATATTTATGTAGGTATACCATGATTGATACTTTTGGAGTAGTCGGTGCAGGCAAACTTTACATGTTTCATAATCTTGGCACCGACTCCAGAAGTATCAATCATGGTATACCTACATAAATATTAATAATTCGTCCTAATAAATAAGTAGGTAATTAGTAATTACTTTTCTACTTTTTTTAGTGTAGGTTTTTTGGAGTCGGTTTTATTTTTTCTAACTAGCAACTTCGCGAATCCGTTATTCTTTCGACACTAAAATTTGTGTGAAGTTGTCATCTCGCTAACTGTCATAGGCGCAGAGAAATCGGCTTTGTGACAGGGATAATTTCCTGGGTAAAAAAGCAAGAGTTTGTATTAGTCCGTCGGTTAACTTATCACAAAATACTCGACACGTATTTTTCATTTCTTCAGGCTAATGAAAATTGAAAGAGATAAAGCGCTCCAAAGTTGTGACGTCAATGCGTGCTTGAAAAAGTGTAGCACTTTGTGACGCTACGCGAAACTTCAACCCATCATAACTTCGTAATTACTCGTTTGATTGACAAATAAAAATATACGTGTTCAATATTTTTTGATAAATGACGTACTAAAAGTTTTTTTTAGGAATCTAGCCTATTCTACTAGGTCTCCCTTTGGGTGTCACGAACTAATTGGCGCTGACTGTACCCACTTGTTTATTACATTAATCGTGGTTAGTTGAAAAACGCGTAATTACTATTAACTTGTTCTCAATTTAGTGCCTCGATTAGGCGTTCACGACAACCGGATTCGATAAATGATATGTTTTATTAAAGTTAAATATACATTTTATCGAAGTGCCGTTGTTGCTATGCCAAGTTATCGGTTTGCGTTGACATGTTATGATTTGTTGAGTGCTTTTTGACTGTATACTTTACTGCTTTTATTATTTTTTGCCCACAATTATACACAAAAAAGTAGCAAAATAATGTGGTCTAAACTAATTTATTCAAAGAATTTTAACGATTTTGTTTGAGTATTTTTTAAAATTTTCCTCTAGGAGATTTAGATAGGAATATCCGTTATATTGACTTCAAAGCAAGTAAAAATGTAATTTTACCTTAAATCTGATAACTAATTATCTTTTCGTAACTCGCCTTATCATCAGCAAGCCTCTTTTGTATCATATTTTGTAAATATGTATAATAAATTATAGTCCTTTATCTGAACTCGCTAGAGTAGGTTATAAAATTATAAAAGCTCAAAGCACTAAAGTCCTTAATAACCCTCCATTACATAAAACTCTATCTAAAATCCCCTAATACCTACTAACTAACCTTTTTCTACTCCAAGCTAATCCCTTACGCTGGCCGCGTACGAAGTTAATCTATACTATCTATACTAATATTATAAATGCGAAAGTAACTCTGTCTGTCTGTCTTGCTTTCATGCCTAAACCACTGAACCGATTTTGATGAAATTTGGCATAGATATAATTTGAGTCTCGGGAAAGGACATAGGATAGTTTTTATCCCGGTTTTTGAAACAGGAACGCGCGCGATAAAGTTTTTCTGTGACAGACAAAATTCCACGCGGGCGAAGCCGCGGGCGGATAGCTAGTAATAATATAAATGCCTGTTGCCAACCAAAAATCCAGCTGGATGCGTACTAGCTAACCATAGAAACAATATTTGTAGAGCATTAAAAAGCAAAAGCTCTCGGTCTGAAAATAATTTCGTTTTCTGAACACGACTACAAGAGATTAAAACCACTGAATCTGCAAATTGAAAATCTGTGTTTCTAAATAACCTTACCACAATAATTGTTAAAATTTTTAGCTTTCCACATACATTTTCAGGACTTTCTTGCTTTGTTGGACTAGCAATTCATTTTGACAGAACGAAGTTCCTGGCTCTAAGATACTACTCGGCCAAATATTTTGACCAATATAACACCCGTTGTCTAAAAGACACTGCCTACCTAGTAGTAGCCCTACTATAATAATTACCTAATAGTGGCTAATAGTAGTAGACTTTGGAAACATACATTAAGCAGGACTCGTACGTGATAACGACTATGTTAATGTTAAAAACATTAACTTAGAGAATTCACCCTAAGAAAAATACGGACCAAATTACGTAATTTTACAGGTGCCGCGATGTTTTTCGACTTGATATTTCTTCTGTCCCAACGTATGTTTTGGTATACTGGACACTTTAGGCACACCAGTCACAACTTATTTACCACTCCATAAATGGTGGCCTACGGATATAGCCACCTCGCACCGTGTCTGAATTTGTTATTGCTACTTATCATTTAATAAATAAAATTGGCCATAATCTATTACGATTGATTTATGACCGTCGCCAATTCGTTCGACTGTTTGAGCATGTTTCTGGATCATTTAAATACAGATTAATGTGGTGTATTAAAGTAAATAATGTAATATACATAATAAGTAAATAAGGTAAACAACAGGATGTAGGACAAACAATACAGTGTTGAATATTTGAAAGAAAGTATTAGATGTGAAAAGTTTAGAACACAATTTTCCTTCGTGACATTGTTTTATTTATGAAAGGGCCAGACCCTTTCAAACATAATATGCAATAGTCTAGCAAATGTTGAGATAATTATGAAATAGGTATTTTACCTTCTAAATTGTTTTTAACTATCTCTCTCTACATCGAATTGTAAATGGAGCAAGAGGGCCGGAAAATATTTCCTCAAAATACAATAATAATGTATAAAATTTCTACAAGTTTGAACAAGTTACATACGTGATCTAAATCAGACGTCCTTGAATGTCTAAAATCGAATTTTATCACGGAAACCAACATCGTAAACATTTTTTTGGCGCTACATACAATATTTACGAGCTATTGTTGATTTTTTATATGTTTAGATAAAAAATACCACACGTGTATGTCCATACCTTTTAACCAATCTATCTAAAAAATTAAAAGTGGAAAAGTAGTAATACCTGTTTGATTTGAAAAGTCTGGCTGTCCTTTTATGTAAAAAAGAACCTTACAATGTAAATACCCAACCTTTGTCCTTTAAATACGAATACAAATATGTAGTGTTGTGCTAAAGTTTATGTTATTTGCCCAACCAAACTAACTTTAACGGTATAGTTACAAAAGTATCTTTAGCTTTTGGCCAAACAGAATACAAACACGCCTACAAGTATAGCTGTATTTACAATGTTTGATATTTGTATTTGCCCCTTTACGCCATGTTTCTTACCATACAACATTAAGGAATACCCTCCTTCTGGCGCGGTCGACTAAAAACAAATCATTATCATCATCATCATCATTATCATTATCCAGCCTCCAGGTTCAATGGCAATGCTCTCTTTCTCCCAAGAAAGCACTATCTCAGCATTCCCAGCCTTTCGATTCGATCTATGAGTGACGTGTGTCTTCTGCTGAATAACATCCGGAATCCGAATGCGATCCGATTTCATCCGGAAGAAATAAAACTTGACTCTTTTCTCACTCGGTATGGGACGCACTGAAAACCAGCGTCGTGGCTTTTCTCACCATAGGCCACGGCATATGCCGAGTGGAGTCCCATTGCGATGGGCATCGCTGTTGAGACAGGGTGACAATGCTAAGTTCACTTTTTCTTTCCTTGTAATGTTTTATAATAATTGATAATTGTCGGCCGTTTGGTGTAGTGGTTCAGAACGGACTACTATGCCGAGAGGTCCCGGGTTCGATTCCCGGCCGGGCAGAAATTGAAATGATGAATTTTAATTTCTGTGACGGGTCTGGGTGTGACTATGTATAATATTTATGTATTTAAAAAAAAAAAAAAAGTATATAAGTAGTATATCCGTTAAGCTAGCACCCATAACACAAGCATTAAGTTGCTTACTTTGGGGCTAGCTGGCGCTGTGTGAAATTGTCCAAAGATTTATTTATTTATTTATTTATAATATGCTATTTCTGTCTTTTTTCCATAAACCTTGTTTGTTCTTAAGTATGTGGCGTTTGTTTTATTTTGTTCTTATAGCAATGTAATTAATATTACAAATGCGAAAGCTACTCTGTCTGTCGGAAAGTCGAACTTTAAAACTTCGAACTCCTATGTACAGTCGCGGAATGAAAAGGTTCGTCACCTTAGTGTCGGTTTTCGCTTGCACTAGGTACTGTAAGAGTCAAACCTGCCAACATACCAGTGGAAGAAACAGTGCTGCTAACATTTAAATAAATGTGACGTTTGCTAACGAAGAAGGTTTTGTTTATTTTTCTGTCCCATCAGCCCCCCTAGACAAAACGCACTTTTTGATCGAATCGAAAATCGAATCCGTCAAAACTCCATACAAAAAAGGGGCTTTTCGACCACTTTGCGACTGGTTTGCGATTATAATTTGCACTTTGTCTAGACCCACAGCGCAATGTTACAAAATGTATTTTTTTTATTTAATAGAAATAATAATGGCAGGTTGAACCAACAAGAAGGTTTTAGTTTATCAATCATAAAAATTTTCTTGACAAGATAAATGTCAAACAACTTTAATCTGAATAATTTTGAACTTTACTGACTAACAGTTAAAGATTATTTTGTCTATCTCGAGATTATTCTGTAACATAGTTTCAAAAGGTAATATGTGCTCGCGATTCGTTGAAGGAATCAATTTGAAAACTGACGAACCTTTTCATTCCGCGACTGTACTTTTGATTAATTTCGTTGCGGGTCCAATGACAGTTTAACTTTCCCCGGGATAAACTTGATCTTCACTGGTTGGGTTTTTATTGTAAGCTGTAGATCCTGGCTCTACACAGGAGTTGCAGCAGTGGGAACGAGAGGTGGGAATAGTCCTGTAACGTCGAACTCCTCTTAGGTTCTTCTGATTAATTTCGTTGCGGGTCCAATGACAGTTTAACTTTCCCCCGGGACAAACTTGACCATCTCTGGTTGGGTTTTTATTGGCAGTCAAGCTGTAGATCCTGGCTACACAGGAGTTGCAGCGGTGGAAACGGGAGGTGGGAAATGTGGGAATAGGGATAGTCCCATACTCTCTCTGTCTTTTTAATAAGTATATACGACAGCACATAAAGCTGAGTATAGACTAGAGCATATACTTGTAACAGAACAAAAAGCCGCTCTATGAAATGTTCTAATGTTCACCCTTTCACGAACCAAACGTCGTTACATTTTACCTATAATGTAACATTCGTAAGAACATTACATACAAATGCTCTAACTAGTCTTTACTCACCTTAAGACTACATTTTTGTTGCAATATCGCCTCTAATACAACGACATAAGAAGCCAGAGTGTTAGCTTGACATGCCATTGCTTGTCTCTACCTTTTCATTGCTAAGCCGATGTACCATATTCGACATCGAGATAGGTCGAACCGTGAAGTAGATTATAGGATTACAGGAAACTTTTGTAACGAAGGCCCTTTGTAACCCCTATTTCACGAGAATGAAAGGAAGCTAGAGATATAAAAGAAATATTTTTGGCATAATAAATGGTGCTTGTGGGAGTCTCTACAAATCTACATAGAGACTATTAGACTAGCGGCCGCCCGCGACTTCGTACGCGTGAATCCCGTTTTATCCCCTTGAGTTTCGTAAAATCCTTCCTTAGCGGATATCTACGTCATAACATCTACCTGCATGCCAAATTTCAGCCCGATCCGTCCAGTGGTTTGGGCTGTGCGTTGATAGATCACTATGTCAGTCAGTCAGTCACCTTTGAGTTATGAAAGCCGTGAATAGAAGCTATAGGTGTAGTGCTTAAATCAGTGAGTGCCTGAGGTATGAGAGCGGCACGGGAGGGTGATTTTGTAAAGTCAGCGAGACTTCAGATCTTCAGATTTATATGCTCTGTGACGTCAGTCTTGGATCTGTCAATAGGCCGTATAGGCCGCGGCCTAGGGGCGGCAGATTTCAGATGACGCTTACTCGATTTCAGAAGATAAAAGTTAAATAAAGATCCAACCCCACACTAGCCTACGGGCGGCAAAACTGTAAATCCGCCACTGGTCACGTCATAATACATGATCAAACGAACTTCCAAGTGAAGTTCGATCAGTATTATATGAGTCACTTTATTCGAAGATTTAGTTCTAAATAAATATCTTCGAATAAAGTGACGAAATAATAATATGACAATGTCACCCCTCTCATGCCGCTTCCATACCTTAGGCATTGAGTTAAGTGCTAGATCTATAGTTAGGTATTCATTATTTAGCATTTTGACAAATAAACATAGAATCCTACTTCCTATCCTACATAATACTATAAATGCGAAAGTTTGGATGTCTGGATGTTTCTTACTTTTTCACGCAAAAACTACTGAACGGATTTTGATGAAACTTTGCAGTATTATTGTTTATAACCCAGAATAACATATAGGCTATAATTTATGACGATCTGTGAGAAACAAAATTTCACGCGGGTGAAGCCGCGGGCAAAAGCTAGTACCTTTATAATGTCACGCGTGAACTTTAGATTACCCTTTCGAATTGCTTGGCCTATTTCACCACCACAAACTTGGTAATTGTTGTTCCCAAGATTCCACTGATTTATGTATAGTCTCTTCACGAGTCGTTGGCTTACAAAGCATGAAAAGGCATATTCAGTATTAATATGTATGAAACACTAGCGGCCGCCCGCGACTTCGTACGCGTGGACCCCGTTTTCCCTGCTATAAACCTCACGGAGCCCGAGACCTTTCCAACGAATGCAAAACCGTGGAAATCGATTGGTGCGTTCTGGAGTTATAGCGTCAGGAAGGAAAACCCGACTTATTTTTATATAGTAGATTGGCTGTGGGCTCGCTATTATTTGTGAAAAATGTTTTATTTTTCAAACAATACCGCGAAAGTCAAACGATCACTTCAACTGGTGAGACAACAAAACACAATGTCGTCAAGATAGACCTTACGTTACCATTGTGTAACATTTCCCAGATTTTGAAGGGAAACTTGGAAATGTTACACAATGAATTAGAATGCTAGTCCTACTGTAAACTTGGTTGATATATGATACCCGCAGCATTTGGCAATTCTCAAGAAAAACGCGATCCATTTTGTTGGATGCGGCACAGAAAAGACAATTGTGGTTGACATTATCTTAATTCTTGAACAACGAATCTCAAACGTTTTGGCAAACGAACCCTTTTCATACATTTAACCCGAAGGGAAAATGGAATAGGTACATGCGCTTTTCGCTATGAATCCAATTAGTTCCGTAAGAAGTAGGCATACGGTTCATAATTTTATGTACTATCATGGTGGGGTCACATCACATACTAATTTCTGTGCACAGTTCAGATCACAACATAGCATAATCACACAACCTATGTCTATGACATGCGGCTTTACGCCCGAGGGATTTGGAACATAATTGCTTGATGCTACTTGACTTTTGCTTCATAACTCTATGACTATGACTTTTGCTTCTGCTGCTGACTGTAAACCACGATTTTCAGACGTTATCAAATTTCCTTTGAGATGGAAAATTTTCCAACGCCATAGTTTTTCCTTGTTTTCCCGCTTCAGCCCGCGATTCACTCCGCACCTCAATTAGTGTATCTTTATTGACGTTAATTGCATTTGCTTTGATCCAAATAGACAACACTAATGCATCTTGATTGTTTACTGTTTTGTTGCATATAACATATGTACTTAGATAGGTATATCTATGTATACTAATATTGAAGAGTTTATTTGTTTGCTTGAACGCGGTAATATCAGAAACTACAGGTACGATTTTTAAAAAAAATGTGGTGGATAGCCCACTTAATTTTATCGAGGAAGGCTTCATCAAACACATCACATCACATCACCCTACAGCCAATAAGGGCGGAGCAGTTAAAAAAAAATGCTGCAAAAACGGGAAATATTATTCAAACTATTTTCACGCGTACGAAGTCGCGGGCACAGCTAATACCTGCTTAGTATATTCCGTTCCGTATAAACTGGACGTTTGTCTGACAAAACACATTCTTAAAAGATAATAATGGGTCATGAATATGCATTGATTGGCCGTTTGAATAAATGTATTGACATGTTTACAGTATTGAGTGGTAGTGGTGGTCATTTGCACATCTTTATCCTTTAGTTTATTAATGATTGTAATATTTTAACTTTGTTTAGTTTTATCTTGTTTTTCAACAGTGATACAAAATTTTGAATTTATAATTCTTAATATTATTTCAAAGGAATTAAAAACCAGCAGGCTACGTTGTTTTTAAATTAAATTCGTTGTTATTTTCAAATTCTTTGTAAGGCCTTAACGTACACACAATATACTTATGGATTATGGACATTATTATTTGTGCTACTTTTTTTACTGTCATTTTCGGAGCAATCATGTCACCCAATGGAAATGTGTGACATCTTAGCCAAAAAGAAATAGGAAGGAATCGACGGGTGACACCAATGACTGTCAGATTGGCATTATTACGGGAATTGGGGACGAAAATAGGAAACTCGCCGACCGTGTCGGTCAAGAAAAGTTAGGAGGAATGTAGATTACATCATTTTCTCGAATTTTCCATGCATAAATATGCTAAAATAAACAAAAGCTCAATCAAAGGCGCTTTGTCCTCTGGGAAAATCAAGATTCGAGTATTAAGATTCAAGCTGCCTTAAGTAGGTACTGGCTCCTTGAAACTTCCTTAGTTACTGGTATACAGGGTGGAAACGATAAGTGATCTCACTCGATTATTTCTAAACTATACAAGATATCAAAAAACTTTTTACTGATCCTGAAAGTGCTTCACGAGCTCTTTCACGGTATCAGTAATAGGTTATAGTATTTACTGGTTCTATCCGAAAATTTAGATAGAGCTCGTGAAGCACTTTCAGGATCACTAACCAGTTTTTGAATATCTTCTTTAGTTTAGAAATAATCGACTTATCGTTTCCACCCTGTATTAATGTTACAAATTGTATACCTATCATTGCTCTGTAACTGTAATGCTCTCCTCACTAACTGTATTAGTGTATTCCGTATCTTAAGTAGGTAGGTGATTGCTCCTGCTGAGGGATTGTCTTTAGGAAAGATATTTTAAAAAGTAACTTTTTCCCCTTTACATCTTAAAACGAGTGACGATTTCCATTGAATAATATTGTACCAGTAACATTCTTCCTTTGTCATTTGTCGTTGAAATATCGGATCTGCAATTTCACGTGTGCAGCGCACATAAATTGATCAGACCGCTTATGCACGTGCAACACCCTAAACGAGTTACGACCTGCTTGATAACTCAATAACTAACTCTCGCACGTTTTGCCTACACTCGTGTCTTAGCTAGATGGATAAATGTTACACTTTCTTTGTAAAATTAAGTTGTAACAACATCAGGCTTTGGTTTGATGGGACTTGAAGACGTAGTGTGGGCAGGCCTTCCACTAGGTGTACCAACGATCTGGTAAAGGTCACGGGAAGCACTTGGTTATCCATGGAGGAGGATCTTAGTTTAGCAGTGGACGTCATTTTGCTGAATCGAACGAAAATCAAGCATTTTTCTCAACCTTCTTCTTCTTATCGTTGTCAGCAGCATTCATTAAATCCTCCTGAGTGCCGTCGCTCGGGCACTCAGGGCACGACATCATGTGCTTCATCGACTGGGGAACGTTTGGGTCGTGAATTCGTGACAGAGCAGCGCGCAGCGTTATGTTCCATATTCTGTTACACATTATTGCTCTAATTTATATTCACCTTTACATATTCCCTTCGCATCATTTGACACAAGTCACAACCAGCTCAAAATACGTGCGATTTATCAATTTTTCGTGTCGTCTATTTCGGTTGATTGTAAACATGTTTACGATATCAAGACGGAAGCTTGAGTGCGTTGTGTTTGAGTGTTTAATTCGAGGCATTCTTTAGGCCGATGCAGTGTGATTAGCATCTTAATGATGTTGTTGGCATTCGGCTCCAAAATCATTTCGAAACTTCATCGCAAATGGACAACCATTTATAAGCAAGAATTATGACGTATTCCACTTTGAGCGCCCGCCCAAATAGCACCTGGCCTATTCCACTTAGAGCACCTATGGATATTTTGGGCTGGTGCTCTTATTTGTACTAACTTGTGTTGTAGTGTGGCTCTAGTAATCGAAATATCACGTCAAGCCTCTACACTTTAAAATAAAGTAGTAGAATGTAGGTTCTAGACAGAAACTAAATTATCTATTTACAAACTTTTCGTATCTTTTTCTTGTTTGGTAAATAAGAGATTGGTTGTGCGCATCGTATGTATCGATCGTAATGTAGAAGAAAACAAACTAGTAACTAATATTTTCTGATCAAAATAAAAGTCTACATAATAGTAGAGCTAACGAAATAAATAACATATAGTGCTATTTGACAGGTTCTCATTACTTTAAGAAATGACTTATTTAGCACCAAAAATATAGTCTGGTATGCTGTCTGTACTAGCATTTATGACAATAATAAGTATGAGGCCACAGGGACTACGCGACGTAGTGACAGACAAGCAGACAGTTTTATTAGGATTTATGCGCGTGCGCACCGCCGGCATACTAAATGCCAGTCTAGCCTCGCGACGCTTGTAATAGTGAACTACTTATTTGGAATGCAAATGAACCAATTAACAGGTGGCATTGCAATTTGACTGGTTTTTTGTTTAATCACTATTAGTCACCTATCAAAAATATATGTTTCCTTTTTACCCGACTACGGCAGAAGGAGGGGGAGTTCTAAAACAACTTTTTCCATTTATCTATTGGTTTTTTAAAAATGTTTTAGATAATGTTACTATGTATTTATTAGTTATGAATAAATTGATGTTGATCGAGTGGTTTAGCCTTAATTATAAATTAATGCACCCTGCATTGTGGCTTACTTGTCTATTTGTGTACTGCATGACTATTTACATACATAGTTGAAAAACTATCTCTGCAACTCTTAAGGTTATTGACTGTTCCAAAAACCGTTATCTAAACATTATCAGTAACACTGATAAGTGATAATACATCTTTCATCATATCTTAACGTCAAGAAGTCTGGCGATATAGACTAAGTTAAATAAGTCATGCTGTGTACATAGATATTAGATAACAACTTAAATAATTCCTTTGCTTATCGTGATAACGATAAGATACCATACAGGGTGTAAATGTGATCGTTTCCTGGAAAAAAGGAATCTGCTCTGAAATTCTATGAGATGTTTAATGATTATAGATTACCTAGTCGGTAGAGATCTTGTGTGTATATCAGGGCGATAGTAAAAAACTACTTACAAAAAAAACGCCACGTATTTCATTCTTTAGAATTAGCATTTCGTTCTGCAACTGCCACAGCGTAGTACTGGTATATTTTATACCAGCATATTTATTGACTCTATAATATCTATCTATCATCAATCAATCAACCAATTAATAGAGTCTATCATACATAGATTCACTGGAGACTGAAAATATTTCAGCTTATATAAAATAATTTGTTATAATAGCTGTTTTTACAAACTCGATAGTTATGTATTGATTTAGAAAATGTACTTGATTTTCACAACTCTATATCTCACAAAACGATGTTGTCCCAAATAAAAATTTTCAAAACCCCGTATTGTGGATGTGGACTCTTACTTTTGTTATAACCAGAATGGAGGCAAGTTTTCTGCCTCACTGTAGTTAAAAGGGACCATTTTGTATGTAGCTTTTGCTTATTGAAGATTCTTTCTTATCAAAGCAAAATCTAATGTGTAATGTGTCTATCTTTATTATACATACTTTTACATATTAAAAAAGATGAAATTTTTGATTCTGATATTGTTTTCATATTATATCCTCATATAAGAATAAATACTTATTATAATTACATTTTATAAATAAATATGTAATTTCATATGTCTCAGGAACATTTTGTAAGTTACTCGAAATTATTATAAAAGTCCTTACTAAAGTGTGTGCTCGCAAACATGTTTCAATTTTACACCCTATATAAGTATTTCAAAAGGGATTTCATGCACTTGCAAATGTAAAAATATGATAAAATAATAAAATATAGAGCTCTACATTTGACAATGTCGACTTCTATATTTATTTATGGAATAGTTGATAAGCATATTTATAATTCGATACCTTATTTTGTTTGTATGGTCGTAAAGTGAAACTTGAAACTTATCTTTCTTGTTGACAAGGTGCAGCCACACAATAAGCGGAAATTGGAGGCTGCTTAACCAGTTGAATTTTATTACGGTGATTAGACACATGTACTCACCTGCCTATATCTAAAACTGTTAACTACCACCGACTTGGATCATTCTTAGCTTAGTCCACGAGCCAAGTCGCCGATTTGAATTTTTAAATTGGCCCGTGGACCAAGCTAGAAACGGGCTAAGTCGCTGAAAGACTCCGTCAAAGAAACTTAAACTTACTGTACTGAGCACAAAGAAGCCTACCGATTGTTACCAAAGTAATAAAATGAAACAAGATTACAAGAGTAATACATTGTATTAAGAACACGCTCGCTGTGCTTGAGGACACGCCGTTATGTCGAAATGCAACTTTCCTGTTTTGATTCAGGGAAGCTCAACCGGTTTACAACTTGCTTGTAGAAGCACGTTCGATTCCTTCTCAAAATAATAACGATTTTATTTCGAATCGATACCTTTGAGTTATTAGTGGAGAGCAATATTTGTAACTGTATGTATTTTAAAGACTCAAATTAAATCATTTATTTTGCGAAAATGGGTTTACATCAGTAGGTAGGTGTTACAATTTTTCAAGTAGGTATCTCCATCTTCCACCTTTAGGCATGCAAAATTATTACTGTAATTGTCATTTACATTCATTAACAAAATATAATTCACATTTATAATAACTAATGTCAGACAACTCAGACTGTAAGCCCCTGAAAATAAGTAGTTGTAGGTATGCTGATAAATAGTGACCGAGTTTCTTGCGCTAATTCTCGGCACTGGCCCATTTATTGTCCCGAAGCAGTGGTAGGGTTAATACTAGGACGTGTAAAAGTGCTTTTTAAAAGCCTACTTGCAAAAATTAAATAAGTTTATGAGTATTTTTTTAAGTTGGTTGAATTTTGTTCTTTTGTCTTATCTGCTACTATATTTGGACTTTTCTTATCATTCGTGTTAAATTAGTGTACCACCAACACGGACGTTTCACAACTTATGAGATAAAATAACTCCTACACACAAACCATAAAAGTTAAATTTATATGGATTATGCAAAATAACAGTCAAAAACTGACTCAATTAGATTAGAACTCAACTGTAGGCGTCTAATTGTAGGTAATTAAAGAAATTTTGAATTTGAATTTTGTATCAATAAGACTTAAATGTGTGTCTGTTAACATACCCACCCTTGATCTATTTATTAAGACAAATCTTAACAATAAAACTGCAAGACAGAGTGAGGTACGACGATTAACGTCAAAATAAAACAATAATTAAGATATCACACGTAGCTGTTAATTGCCCCAAGAAATAAATAAATAGCATATTATTGCATCAACGCGTTGGTGTCGCTGCATACCATTGAGGCTACTGGGATGCTTTGTGATGCACTCCGAAGCATGCGATGCATCTGGCATGACATTAACCGAGCATTTTCTACATCAGACCTGGTTCCGTACAAAATAAAAAAATGCTTGAATAAAAAAGTATAGATAAAATTTTTTATTTTCTACGTCAGTCCTGGTTCCGTACAACTAATAGAAACCTAACTAAAAAGTGAAGATAAGATTAAATAGATTATTTGTATACTACGCCACACAAACACTGTCCATTGCAAAATTTGCAAATAACACAATTTGGGACGGCACTAATTTGACATGAATTATTAGATGTGCTACCTACTAAGGCTGAGTTGCGCCATTTTACTTTAACAAACGTAAAAAATATGTTAAACTCCATACAAAAACACCGGTTATTGTTATATAGCTAATGTTAAAGTAAGTTGGTGCTGACTACGACTACTACTGATGAATGATACTGACAACGCCACTCTTGTAGCGGAGTTTTGGGCTGACACTGTATAGGTTTGTTGTCGACACGACAAGAAAAAGAAGTTGGTGCCTTAGTTTTAATCTGTTCTCAATAATACCAAACACGAGTTTAAATCTATCTATACCTACTTGAGTTTAAATTTGTTTTGAGCTACGTTTGTCAACAAACAGAATGCAACGCAAAGCTTTCGTCACAGCTGTCAAACCATCATCAAGTCGTTACACGCTCCGTAGTCCGAACATAACATAACGACAAACATAAAATACTTCTACGGAACTCAACAGCATTACGACAACGACGCATCTCTAAACTGGAGGTTTGGTTTTAGTCTAAATTTTAATCATCATCATCATCATCATTTCAGCCATAGGACGTTCACTGCTGAACATAGGCCTCCCCTAATGCTTTCCACGTTGATCGATTGGTAGCGGCCTGCATCCAGCGCTTCCCTGCTGCCTTTACGATGTCGTCGGTCCACCTTGTAGGTGGACGTCCCACGCTGCGTTTTCCGGTACGCGGCCTCCATTCCAGAACCTTGCTGCCCCATCGGCCGTCAGTTCTGCGTTCTGCTAAATTTTAATATTGTTGTAAAATTGAAATTCTTTCCCAAATACTATAATTCGGGCCTTTTCAAGGCGAGAGTGAATAGGCACTAACGGCAGATATGTACCATCCAAGACTGCATCTCATCAGGTGCGATTGCAGTCAAATAACTGCCTTGTTCTGCACAAAAAAAAATCACGTCATTCTTGAATCTATAGGTAACTTAATTTGAAATTTTACCAAGCATTGAGCATCACACGACTCGTTTCAATTCTAAATTGAAATTTTACCAAGCATTTTGCATCACACGTGTCTTTTCTATTTCGTTAGTGCGAGAATTGTGGTCTTCGTATGAAACCGTTTTTATTTTAAAACAGCGAAAAGCAATTTAAAGTGACAAAAAGTAAATTCATTGAACCAACTCATGCGCTCCCCCAATTTAAACGCAAACAAAATAGTTTGAAACAATGACTGTCTTCCGCGTCCGAAATAGAGCCGGTGACCCATATTACTTTGTTTTGAACGTAAATCCAGTGCAAGAGGATGTAATGTTCTAATATTGCGATATTTAATTGGTGTTCTGTCTGTGGGTCGAGGATGCGCGCCGCGGTAAGCTTCTATCGCGCCATTTTATCGATTTTAGGCGATTATCATGCATGTCGTCTAAAATCATCGATAAGATTCTATCACGGCGCGCATCCTTTTTTTTTGTCGCGAAGGAAATGCTTTGCGCACCGTTACCACTGCCGGGGGACAGGGTGGTGTGTGGGACTCCCGGCGCCCTGAAATCTCGGCTGGTATTGCTAGATCGCGACCTAACCCGTCGTATTTTCATTGCAAGCCACAAAAAGGTAGCGTAGAGTAAAAAACAATGATTGCTATTAAATTGAGACATACTTACCTCTACATACAATGGAGAATATTTTATTTTAATTAATCTGACCCTACAAACGTTATCCTGTTATTCCTTAAAAAAACATTTCAGTTATCCCAATTTAAATAAGTTTTTTCATATTTATTTTGTTTCTACGGTAATGGTCCTTCGAGCCGGATAATCAAAAAATGTTTGCTTATTTTATTTCTATTTCAAAGAAGGCTGTATGTTTCTTTAATAAAGACAAATAAAATAAAATATTATAATGTATTGAACATAATATGAGTAATCATGCGATTGCATAAATTTTGACTTTTCAAATTGCATGAACGTGTAATTGACTAATTAAAAATATCATATTATGCGAAAGTAAATGAGTAGACATTCCTAAACAAAATGCCGTCTGTCACACTAATTAATCGTAGTAATTTCATTGAAAAATTAACTATAGCATGCTAAAACAAGGAGGAAATGTTGTATTGTGTTGTGTATGACTTTGTATGTTGGCATAAGGTCGCGCTTTACCAGTTATGGGCTTGATGACCGTGAGATTTGGAAGCCCACATAAAAATAAATGGCTGCCCAAATGTATGAGGCATTAAGAGTAAGTAGACACAAAGGTTTTTTTGTTTTTTACCTTTATTGCACTCACAGATCTGCATGTCCCAAAGGTCTACATAGAATTTTTAGCATTTATTTAATTTGTCTTTTGCATAAATATTTTATAGAGTCTGAGACTCTGAGAGTCTGTAATTTACGAGCGAAGTCGATTCAGAAACTAGATGTTTTTATATCCAAATATAAATTAAAGCTAATTAATTATACATTCACAGTCTGTTTAGCTGTCAATAATTAAGCCCTGAACTACCTACTGCTTTCCAAATTATAGTGAAAAAATTCCATTATTATTAAATTCCAGTTTTCAACTTTATTCCCTAAGCAACAACACAACTGGCAGTTAAAGACAAAACATATGTATATGACTCACGCGCACCTTTTTACAATTGTTCGATCATCCGACTATTATAAGTAGAAATCCATTAAGAACACGTGTGCAAACAACCGCGTGTCACCTTATGGTGGTCGGGTGTTTGTTTACAAGAAAATCAACTTGCTCTTGAACTATTGACTGACCAAATTCCAGTGTATTCTTGCTGTTGCCAGTCGCAGTGTTTAATGAATCATAAATTAATTTTGGTTTACGTTCAGTTTAAAGAAAAGTAGGCTAAAAGGGAGTTAACTTTGTTTACCATAGTCAGTGCTGGGTTCCTCAGTAGTCCGTCCCAAATCCAATATAGGTAGTTATTTTTATCGTTGTCTGGTTGTACTGTGACTTGTACAAACAGCTTATTAGATCGCACTGAATAATCCAAGAAGGATAAAACAACATTGTAATCTACGGATGTAAACAAACAATCGATAGAGAAAACAGATTTTATTTCTCTTTCAGATAATGTCATCAATAACGAAGTAATCACATCGAAATCAGAAAGAGTTTTACCTTTTGATTACGATATATTTCAAAAGTTCACACCGAATAAGCTCACTGAGCTGGAGCGGGCCCTTCCACACCGCTATTCGTACAGCTTACACCAAGTCAGACTATCAATGTTTATTCTAAAATAATACTTATTACAACTTCATAAGGTGCAACAATATCTTCTCTACAAAAAGCGCCATCAAACGGCGAAAAGAACCTGTATTCACAAAGTTCATTTTGTCTGATCGAGCATTCTCTCGCGGCAGCTTCAGTCTATTGGAAATTCGACTTAGCAATTCGTTCCATGGCAATCACCAGGTTTTGTCTTAATCTTTGATTTTAAGAGTTCCGTAAACGTCAACGTCAACAAGGAACCTTTTCAGTTTCGCTTTATCAAAGGTCAGACAGATAGTAAATATGCTTACACGTCATAGCCCAGCCAGTACCCCTCTTTCTCCCAATTACGTGGATTGAACATTTTCCAATGATCTCCCACAGATAGTGTTTTCTTAGCGATTCAGGTGATAACGACCATAACGACTGAGGTGAAATGGCTTACATCTTTTTCTGGAAATGAAAAAGATAAGGAAGGAGCCCTCAATGGACGATTCTGACTCGCACTTCGATATTTTTAGGGTGCCGTTCCATATATCAAAGGGAAATCGGAAAACGGAACCTTTATATCAGTATCACTTTGTTGTTCGTCTGTCAAGGCCCTTTGTCTCGGGAACACGTGTAACGAGTAGAAATTAAAATTACATAGTCAGGTCTACAGTCCCTTGAAGCTACAAGCTTGTGTGGAACCCTCAGTGCTCAAGTCGACTCAAACTTGACCATTTTTTATCACAAGATCAAAGGTAGTAACGGAACAGCCACCGTTACGCAGGGCTCGGACGTGACCACAATGGCCGACTCACGGTCACGCACGACCCGACCGAAGGGCCGCTCGCCACGGCACCGATGCACGGGCCCTTTCCCAATACTTGCCAAGGTCCCCGCGATCGAAGGGCTCTCAACAAATCGCTATTTGTAGCCGCGTTCGACCGAAGGGCCCGCTCACGCCACTCGTGAGGCACTGATGCTCTCAAGTCAGGGCCCTTTTTAAATGGCCACTCTAGGCAAGTGCCAATAAGGTTCCCGATATAGACGGGACCCCTGCCTGCCCACCGTTCCGTTCTACGCATTTATTAATAATAATGATTATGACAGTAAAATAATGATATGATTAACACTTACTAGGCAGGTTTGCCATTTGCTGATTTTAAGTGTAGTTGCAATCTAGGGAGGTACGAACCTGCCACTTTTTTATAACCATACTCTACAACACTACGGTTCTGTTCTCACTAAAATCTCACTAAAAAAATTTAATCAGACAACAACAACATGAGTACCTGTCAAAAACCTGCCTTGTTGTGCATAAAAAACTTACCATAGAGTCATAGTCAATTTATTTGTCTTCAGTCTCACACAGCCGCAGATGGCGTAGTTCGGTAGCAAACCGGTAATAAACGCCCGTCAAAATAACCTACTGAAAGAGATATTCAATTAATGACTAACATTGACTCACCATGCACACTTATAACATTGAAAGTCGTACAAAAAACCCATTGACTCTATTACGCTATATCATTATGTTGTTATGCTACTTTACATCTTACACGTGTCTCGTTGTTTACCATTTAGTTGCACTGTTATTCTATTCTCTGCCAGAATGAAACTATCACTCGAAAATAATGCACTCTAAACATGAGCTTATAGAGTTCATATTTTAAATTGTGTGAACAAACAAACAAAACCATTGATCGTGATATACATACATAGAGTTAATGAATAGAGCTTACCTACGTTAGTTGGAATGGCATCATAATACGCGCGGGAGTGAAATATGAAATATTTTCTTTTAACATGGTTTTACAAAGATATTTTACATGTAACGGACCTAGCAAGTCTCAAATAAATAAACTGGGTTAGACAAGAAAATATGTAGACTAACAAACAAAATTAGTTTTGATTTTCTTTATCAACTAGCTGTGCCCACGTCTTCATACGCGTGGAAATAGCTTTTGACGCAAGTCCTTTCATTATCTGCTTGATTTACAGAAGTGCTAAATGGAAAAGTTAAAATAGTCGTTAAGTTTTCTGAATTATCTAATTTTCTTCGCCATTTTTCTTTCCGTTAGAAGTAAGAACCCTCCGTCTGTAAATTATTCGAAAACTTTGAAAAAGAAGATAAATGAAATCGGACAACTCGTTCTCAAGTCATGATGGCGTGAAAAAGGAAACAGGCTCATTTTTAAGTACAACTACGAGTGATAATACGTAATATAGATCTTATCCAAATAGATTTGATTTGAAATTGATAAACAGAATCCTGTTTCTTTCCAAAATACACCTGTAAGGTAATCAAAAGTTTCGTTAGCAATTTCCTGCTAAAACCATAGTTCAGGTCCTTTTCACGGTTATTTAACCGTGATTTTATCTAATTTAAAGTTTGGACTTTCGGGCAGGTAGGAAATTTGTTAATTCCACCAACTTATTATACACGAGCTTCCACAAAATCATCTCTACACAAAAGCATTGTTGTGGTTATGAAATGATCGCAAGATTTTTTGCTGAATTACGCGAACATCACACATGGATAGACAAAAATTCGCCGATGTTAAATACATATAATACGAGTAGATACATAGGTATTATCTACTTGATGTGTATGTAATACAGCGTGCAGTTGAAGGTTTGTAAAAACTTTAACTGTGACTCTAGATCTAGGCTGACTTGAAAATTGATGACCCGCAAATTGTTCGAATTAAATTTTTCATTTTGTTTTGCTCCATTAGTTGACTTTTGAGTTGATACAGCACACAAGAAGAAGTGTCTTGATGTCTAATCGTGTTATTCTTACTTAACTGAAACCATCTGAGGTCTCCAAAATTCGTAAACTTTTTTTATCACATCTGGCAATCTTCATATTGTCTGGAAACTAGTAATTAACAATGCGATTAAGCAATTTACAAGTTAAATTGAGACGTCGCGTCTGCGTTATTTCAAGATAATGTTTAACCTTCATTAACTAGATGTCGAAGTATTTTTAATCTTATTTTTACTAACTCAAATAGATTATAGAGGTTTTTAACTTTCACGTGTAATAAACATTTATTGAACCAGAGTCACTGTTTAAACAAATTTATTACAATTTAAATTGCATGCGACATAAATCAATTCGATTTCCATTATTTACTTTACTTATTTATAAATAAAATTATTTGATAGGTTTATGTTGTTTGTTTTGTTTGGTAAAATATTCCGGCTCAATTTTCTTGTTAAAGTTATTGAAAAGCACAATAAACGTACCTACATAGATTATACTATCTATATTTAATAAAACGCACGCTTAAGGGCACAACATTGTTGCTAGAGACACGTGTATAGCGTTGGTCCAAGTTGAAAGATATCTGAGAGGATAAAATGTTATCAAAACACTACGTTCTTATGCAACACTTGGTATTGTGACGTACTGAAAATTATAATGGTCTCAATATTGAACCCTGGAGCACTCTAAATTATGTGTATGAGTTCTAATAATACAGAAAAACATTTGTTAGTTTGATAGATTGAATAGAATCATTACTAACTAGCTGAAATAATTGACTGAGTCACTATTATTTTCTGACAAACAGAAATATATGTAGAAAGAGTCGCTTTATAAATATTTATCAAACGCCTTTGATTAGTCACAAATCATACTCGTACTTTATTCATGTCTCGCATACTAGACGTGTTTGATGTTTATAACTAATGCATAATCAAATATGTGCTATGTCTAAAAAGAATAAAGAATTGTCCAGCTTTAGATGTATTCTGTATGAATATCATTTTTTTCTTAACTTTTGGTGTGTAGTGTAACTTAACGTTAATTCCTCGTATCGTGCGCCCGCGCATCGCGCTGTCTCCACCGCTGATTTATCGCCGCTTATCATGAACGTGGATGCGAGCAGCCCCTGCTGACACAATTAATTGGTCTACTGCATTATCACTATTTATCACCTTATTATCAACGTCCATTTACACATAACGTAAATTTCAGACTTTTGTGACGCATTCTTAAAATTATTGGCTCAATTCCAATCCAAAAACGATGCAACACATTTTTTTGTTTACGCACAGGATAAAGTTGTCAAACTAAAACAGCTATCGTTAGTTTTAGCACGCATAAACATTTATCATCGTTAAAATGTCACTGGATTTATTTTGACAATTCGGAACATGTCTCGTACTTTTACATTAATTTAGTTAAACAAAAGGAAGTTCTCGCCTTAATCTTGATTTCGAATATTAGAACACCCTATATTTTGCGCCAACCTACCCTATACTTTTGTATGGAATAGTAAGTCAAGGTATTAATCTATACAAAAGTACCTACTTTGTTCACTCGTAAATGCCGAATCTTCCAAGAAGATTGTTTTCTAAGTATTTTTGACGCAGAATAAAATGTAATATTCTCGAAAATAATAAACAATAATCTTCCACCGTCAGAAAAGGCCTACTGAGAGCATAGAGCGTTACCTTGTACCTACTGCTCTCGGCGCGAAGGTAATATTCACATACATAGTTGAGTGAAATGAAATGAAATCTTTATTCATTTTCAACCACTTATGAACGTCGTTCGCAACCACTTATGAACGTTTCATGACGTCCACTGCTGGACAAAGGCCTCCCCCAAGGTTTTCCACAATGAATGGTCCTGCGCTGCTCGCATCCAGGCTCTTCCCACGACCTTTACCAGATCGTCGGTCCACCTAGGAGGCCTGCCCACGCTACGTCTTCCAGCCCGTGGTCGCCACTCGAGAACTTTTCTGACTTATGAACGTAAAAAAATAAAAAGACAATCTTAAATTACGTCACAAAGAATAAAAAAACGTTTTTTAGCAAAAATAGTCCTTGGTTTGCAAAAGAATGGGCTAATGCAATGAACGCTTGTGGTCCCGAACTCTAGTAAACCTTGACTTAGCGAATTCTCCCGGTGAGCACCGGCCTTATTCGCCTGGAGGCCTTATTATAAATCAATGTATGTCATGTATCAGATTCAGTTAAGGGCTTTCATTGGTTAAATTGAGCAGACCTTCATTTCTCAGTTAGGTTGAGAAGGCAATCCGAGCTGCCTCCATATCTTAGTCTGAAGATAATCGAGTAACTGGATCTTTGATCGATGATAAATCTGGTCCAATAGGGATGTTTCCTGGGTAAAAAAGCAAGAGTTTAAATTATTGCGTCAGTTACCTTATCAAAAACACTCGACATTATTTTTCACTTTTTCAAACTATTGAAAGTAACGTCACGCGGAACTTCAACGCATCATAACTTCGTAATTACTTGTTTGACTGACAAGTAAAAAAATGTGTCCAATATTTTTTGTATAATATGTATACTTAATTGACTATGTTTTTTTTTAGAAAACTAGCCTATTGGCGCACATTAGAGGTATATTTTTGTCGATATTATTTTGAGGTTTTGTTTCTTTATAATGTTTCACCACTCGAGCCGACCCTCCCAAGTCCCAACTCCTAACTACTGATAAAATCTATTCCTTCGGGAGTAGTCCAATAAGTAATACACTGGGATAAATTCGATAAAATATACACAGAAAGGGTACTCTTTCAATGCTTTCATGTCTGAAAACTAGATAAATCATAAGTATGTAATCTATCTTATTTAATGGAACTGGAAACCGATCCGTAGGTATATTATAGAAAGAGCAAATAGTATAGCGCTCTTTACACTACCTATCTATGAACATAGAAATTTAATAACGAATATTAAATGCAAATAAACTATTATCATTATCATTAAAGTGTGTTTGAAAAGTCAGAATAAAGTTTCACAGTTGTAAGTACCTACATATTTTGACTTTCACTAGAACAATTTAAGCTTAGGCTTTCTTATAAAAACACCCTTGCAATTCGGAACATTACGAGTACATTTACATAATTAAATTACTACAAACCGTTGTCAACAAACCGCGACTTCCAGTTCGCGAAATTGACTCGCACTAAGTCGAAATTATTAGTCTAATAAAAAGGTTTTCGATCGAAAAAGTTTCCAAAGTAAAGAAAGCAGTACCACATTATACGGGGTCTGTTTGCCCAAACACTCGCGGTGAGTGCTGCCCAAACCCAGTTCAAACATGGGTGCGTGTTCCAGGCTAATATTATATTTGAACAAACCAATCGTGTTGGCGAATCAAGCCATTTAGATTTTTTGTAAATATTACCTGTTTTACCAGAATAACTCACAAGATTGGTCCCTATAATTGATGTTTACCGTCCGTGGTGTACAAAGGTTACATAACCTTTGTTTGTCATGTCATCCGCACTAGAGGGAAGTCAAACCTTCACTTCGAACTCCTCCTATGTCCTTCTAATTAATTTCGTTGCGGGTCCAATGACAGTTTAACTCTCCCCCGGGACAAACTTGACCTTCACGGGTTGGGTTTTTATTGACTACACAGGAGTTGCAGCGGTGGGAACGAGATGTGGAAACTGGAAATGTTTGTTTTTCATGAATGATTTGGTTATGAAGGTCCAGGTCTTTGGTCAGAAACATGATTGCTTATTCTTCTCCCATTGTGTAACGACTAAGGCCATAAACTCATCTTACCAAACTCTGAAGTAGTACATATTAGTTACTCCAGAATCAATTGCGAAATTGATTCCATCACGAATATTATTCTGTCTAACCCCGATGGACACACAGACTTTAATAATATGAGCCGTTCTGTATCAAAATCATGTTTATTTTGATACAGAACGGCTCTGATCAGACTGATTGAAGTATCATATGTCCTAACCAAACATATTTTAACCCTGGAAAATTCTGGGAACCGAGACCATTACATGTAGAGCAAGAAAACAAATCTCTAACTACTCAACTACGTTTACGTTCGAAATGTATACCTACTGTGATATATCATATCAAGTGAAGTGAGTGAAGAATCAAGTAGATATCAATAATTTTACTAATGCCCGCCACTGCAGACAAATTATTGTCTTGATTGTTATACCTATTATTGAATTAAGTCACGTTGGTGTTCAAACTCTTAATTAGTTGTAACGACGAGTTATTATTCTGCATTGTTGTAAATTGTTACTAATTAAAAATTATGTTGGTATTACTGCGTGTTAGTTAATACCCGACACATCAAACAAAAAAGGAAATGTGTATACGATGCGAGACAAAAAGTATTAATTATATTATTGATTCGTCTTTATTTACCAATTAAGTTAGAAGATCGTTAATTTTAGATGATTTCACATTAGTCGTAGAACACGCAGTTGCCAAAAGAAGTTCTTTTAAACCATTATTATAAAGAGGAAAGTTTTGATTGTTTGTATGTTTTTTCGTTTGTAAATTAATAGATTAGAAATGGGTTGAAATTAGTTTCAGTTGGACTACTGATAACTAAACATCGTATTCATTTCATTTTTAATTGAGCTGAAGTTGAAATTGTGTAGGTAGGTACATGCAATTTATTAAAAATTAACTCTGAACACATCGAAACAAGTTCCGATAAGATCATAAAAATTCATCATCATCACGTCAGCCATTAGACGTCCACTTCTAAATCTAATTTTGCCCGTTTTTGCAACATTCTTCATTGCTGCTCAGCTTCAATTGGCAGTTTAGATAGTCGTCGTATATAGCCTAAAGCTTTCCTCGAAAAATGGGCTATCCAACGCCATATTTTTTCAAATCGGACCAGTAGTTCCAAGAATAGCGCGTTCAACCAAACAAACAAACTCTACAGCTTTGTATAATATGAACATATTAGTATAAGAAGTATGGATCTATTCTCTTTTACTATGTCTGTTGCCTGCGCCCGCGCACTCGACGCGTAGCTTTGTTTTTGATTCATTCAACGATAATTGCGTGCACCGGTTGGATCGGATTTCTTTTGCCATTAACGTTTCAATCAGAGCAGTTCGACCCGGTGTACCGATGAAAGCGAAGTCGGAAGCTATGAGTTGTTTTACCCGACTGCGCTCTGGAGGGTTATGTTTTTTCCTTATGGCTTTATGAAAATTGCATTATGTTAACCAGTATCAAGTTAAGTTAGTATGATATTTAAGTAAATTAATAAGACACAAAAAACGAATTACTTATAAGATTATAAATACATGATAGATGCTTGATAAGTTTGGTTACACCAAAGACGTGGCCCTTTACTTGAGACACAAAATAGGGCTTGAGTCCTCACTCGGACTTTTTGAGAGAGTTTGAAAGGGTGTGTGAAAGTTCGAAGAAAAGAAGTACCTATGTACGGCTGTGTTTTCAATAAATGTTGAAAATAGATTTTAATCAGTTTTTATCAATACGATGTGATGTGATTAACAAAAACTTTTAACGAGCAAGTCATTGGATTAATGATATAAAAATAAACATTCAAGAACGAAACGAAAAGGGACGATCCACAATATCCTAAGCCCTTTTCGCTATATTTAGATAAGCCTCTTTAGTATCCCATATTTATTTCGTACTTAGACTTCCATTAGCTAATGAAGTTGTTTCTGTATTTATATTTAACTTAGGTATTACTTACTTAGGTATAGTTAGGGACTTTACTCGAAATCAGCTTAAATAGTTGTTTGAACGCAACCTTTCAATTAGTTTAATGCTCCATGATTATACTAGAGTATTTAGCATTAGAAATCTTTAATGGTCGTACCGTTTAACTAGTCGTTACGTTTAGTTGAACCGATAGTGATCTAACTGTCATTAATACGTGAATAATTATGCCCGTTTTGTACCTTTTTTCATCACTTTTTGTCTTATTTTTTCAATTAAATTATTGAAAACTTATTTGGATTGAAGAGGGTACTTAAAGCCATGTGGCATTCTTTTCCAGTTAACTTTTATCACACGTCCAATCTCTTGAAGCTGTGAAAAGAACTTCTAAAGTTAATACATTCTAAATGCGATCGTTTATGTAGCTCATGCACATTTACACTTCGTTGTCTTGTAATACTAAATTATCACCATTCGTCTGTAATGTAACCCATCTGTTTTGTAATTACATTGATTACAGGTCAGATGTCGAAACAACACCATGACACTGTAATCGAATGTCCGTTCCACACTGATTGGGACCCAAATAGTAATTGCTAGTGTCACGTGAACATTAACGTCGCGGTTGAGATTCCGACCCCGTACGGGACAAATGGACCGTGATTAAGGGTCTTGGTCAGCCCTACGTTTGAACCTTTGAAATAACTGTGGTGAAATTGGACGTATACATTCGTACATGCCAGTGATAGAAATTGGATTTTGGTGAAACTCAGGGGTGGGTATATGGCAAAGGCTCTTCTACACAGGGTCTGATAGTTTTTGAAAGTCATTTTCTTGGATAAGGACACATTACAGTATCTCATCTTATCTTATCTAGGGCCGCGCATGAGCGCAGTGCACGTCGACCCATTGGGTCTTTTGTGCTTCCCTTTACCTCAAAAAACCTATAGAATCAAGTGCTTGGGTGAGAGGGACCTATAATCTTCTGGTGCCGGATAGGCCGACCCCAGCAGACCCATCCTAGTTCTAGCTAGCGCGTACATTACTGTAAACAACGTGGCATCTTATAATGTTATAAATGATGTGAGGTACTTAATTTTGAGATATTATTATCGTAGTGGAGAAATAAATCAGGCACGTTCTATTATAATTCAGCGTCTGGGTGTGTTTGAAGAAGGGGTCCCAAGAGACCCTTTGTTTGTGTCTCATAATTTGAGAATGTCGTTCGTAACCTCAAGACTAGTTCTCAGTATTATAATAATATGTAGGTTTATTTAAGTAAATATTAATCTAACCAAATGTAATATCAAATATCAAGTCCCAACTGAAATATGGAGCTGCCTACATAATAAAACAGATACAGTACAATACCTCATTGTACATGAGAATTTACTCACATTCTCTGGACACAATACACAAGTCGGCAAAATTAATGGACTATTAGCGTTTTGGTTATGTAAAACAAACCTTTTATTTTCAGAATGCGTCGTTAATTTGTTGTATTTCCACACACTGTTAAATGGCTTACTTGACTCAACACGGAATATTTATTAGCTGTTTAGGTACTGTTAGGCAAGAGAAATGGTAATCGTATTTATTTATTCAGTGCAAATAATGATACACATTTGAAAAGTGAGATTTTGTTTGTTGGACACTTTGGACAGTCCTCTGTAAATTAATTCAAGGATTAACTAATTCAAATTCACTATTTGTATGGTTGTCCTCTGTGTTAAACCATTGGTCAGATTATTTATCACTTTGGTAGAGTTAAAATAGATAAACATGGGTCTCAACGCGACATTTTTTATACAGTGTGCTTGTAAGCAAATAAAACGTTGCGTTGAGACCCGTGTTCCTCTATTTTAATTGAAATTACGCGAAAACGTAACGGAACGCGAAAGATTGAAAACTTTGGCAGAGTTCTGGGGACGCCCGTGAGGGTTTCTTGGGTTTCTTTATGGGGAATATTTTAAATATCTAACTCTTACTTTATTTTGTTGCATGCAACGGTTGTCGTATACAGCTAGTAGTGTATTAAATCAATGTCTTTAAAGACCGTTCTCTCTTGCCGCAGATCCTGCCCTACATTGACGGGTTCAACCACGTCTCCAAGATCGCGGCGCTGACAGACGTGGAGATCAGCCTGGTCCGCGCCTGCGTGCAGAACCTGGTCTACTACGGCGTGGTCACCCTCGTGCCCATCTTCCAGTACTGTGCGGTAAGTTGTCTTGCAGTTTTAGGGTAGGTACACGGCGTCGTTACTGTTGTGCCTTCTACCAGTAGGCTGAACTGTAAGCTCGTGTCAAGATCGCGGCGCTGACAGACGTGGAGATCAGCCTGGTCCGCGCCTGCGTGCAGAACCTGGTCTACTACGGCGTGGTCACCCTCGTGCCCATCTTCCAGTACTGTGCGGTAAGTTGTCTTGCAGTTTTAGAGTAACTCTATCCCGCGTCAAGCTTTGTTTTTTCGTCAGCCATCATGACCTTTTTCGCCTCGATCTTAACGGATGTGTCTTTTGGAAAAAACTTTTTGAATCTGCACCATATTTCTTATTCAAGAGAGTGGGCAAAACTCCCATCAGTAGGTAGCTCATAACGAACTGGCAACTTCCTGAAAAACTTAGTTTTTGAAGTATTATTCATATTCTACGAGAAAAAGTGAGTTAATTAATCATAACGAGGACGCCACCTGAAACCATTTCGTTGGCTCCTGATTACGGTCAGCTGTAAAAGTTCAAAAATAAAATTCAAATGGCATAATAAAATGGAGAAAACGAGTCTGCGAGAAACCACAACACTCAGGAGAACTAATTAAAATTCAACGACCCCGCGGGTGGTGTTGTTATTTTGATTCGTCATCATCATTTCAGCCAATAGGACGTTCACTGCTGAACATAGGCCTCCTCCAATGATTTCCACAATGGCCGGTTGGTAGCGGCCTGCATCTAGGGATTTCAATCCAGCGGCGTTTTCAATCCAGCTGGATTCTTGCTGGATTGACCTGAATCCAGCTGGATCCAGCGCGGATCCAACAAAACGTGGAACGTAAATAAAAAGACGACATTTTTAAGACTTTTTTTTATTAAGTAACTATCTTTTCGCCCACGGCTTAGACATTGTTCGAATTTTTTTAGCCGTAAAAACCATCCTTGGACTTCAACGAACATTTTTAAAAAATAGTCCAGGCGTTGTTGAGGTCTGCGCTTACCAACACATTTTGCGATTCATTTTTATATTTATTTTACTTCTTACGATAATCTACGAAATACGGCTAATCAGTAGGACAAACAGTCTTACAAATTCTTATAAAATTAACTACCAAAAGGACCGTAATTTAATCTGCAATAAATTTTTTGTATCAATAGAAGTTACGAATCCGAAATAATCTTCTGCGATAATGAGGCAGTTTAAAATCTGACGACAAGAGACTGACCATGTCTTTTTTTTAATCCTCTGGAAGTAAGACCTTAGGAAACAAATTTTATCTATAGTCTACACTCCCAATCGCACAGAACTGCATAATATGAACTGAGAATGCCCTTTCGGCCTCCTCACCTCGCACTCGTTCGGTCTCATATACGCTCATTTCTATTTTCAGTACCTTTTCGTAATCTAATTGACCACATGGCTTTGGCTTTTGTTTATTAAAGTTCTCCTTCTCTCTTTTAAGTTCCATCTCAACTCAGAAGCTCTTGCCCTAAAGTCATTTTAACGGGTTCTGCGACATCATTTAGACATTTTAGACCATTCTCTTCTAACTCCATGATCACTTTATTTTATTGTCTTCTTGCACCGGCTCTACAATATTTTTATTTACTCGTTTTAACAAAGTTTTTATCTCCTGCCGCATCGCATTCTTTTTTGGCAAAGGAAAATAGACAGTTTTTTTACTGCTTCTTCATACTTTTTTGGATTTTTCAATCACACTAACGTACTAGTTACTTCGGAGGCGCCGTTCAACGCACAAAACAACAGAACGGCAACGTCACCGCGCCGTTTTGAAAATGGCGGAAATTCGAAACTAAGCAATAAAAAATTATACGTTTGCGGATCCGCATCGCTGGATCCAGCACTGTATGCTGGATCCAGCATGTTTAAAAAGGCGCTGGATCCAGCTGGATTGCTGTATGCTGGATCCAGCAATTGCAATCCCTACCTGCATCCAGCGCCTTTCTGAATCCTGCTACCTTTATGTTATTTTGATTACATTTTGCCAGTAGTTTCAGCCAAATGACGTCCACTGCTGGACAAAGGCCTCCCCCAAGGTTTTCCACAATGAACGGTCCTGCGCTGCCCGCATCCAGGCTCTTCCCGCGACCTTTACCAGATCGTCGGTCCACCTAGTAGGAGGCCTGCCCACGCTACGTCTTCCAGCCCGTGGTCGCCACTCGAGAACTTTCCTGCCCCAACGGCTATCGTCTCTACGAGCTATGTGCCCCGCCCACTGCCACTTGATTTTAGCAATTCTGCGAGCTATGTCGGTTACTTTGGTTCTCCTGCGGATCTCCTCATTTCTGATTCGATCACGCAGGGAAACTCCGAGCATAGCCCGCTCCATCGCCCTTTGGGTGACCTTGAGCCTTCTTATGAGGCCCATAGTAAGCGACCACGTCTCAGATCCGTATACCATCACTGGCAACACACATTGGTCAAATACTTTCGACTTGAGACACTGCGGTATTTCGGACGTGAGTATATGGCGAAGCTTCCCGAACGCTGCCCATCCGAGTTGGATTCGACGATTGACCTCTTTCTCGAAGTTGGATCTACCTAACTGGTAGATCCAACTTCGAGAAAGAGGTTGTCCCAGGTATACATAATTGTTAACAACTTCGAGTGTAGAGTCTCCAACCTTCAGAAGAGTGGGTGCAACACGGACATTAGACATGATTTTTGTCTTGTCCATGTTCATTCTGAGGCCCACTTGTTGAGTCTATACTAATATTATAAATGCGAAAGTAACTCTGTCTGTCTTGCTTTCACGCCTAAACCACAGAACCGATTGTGATGAAATTTGGCATAGAGATAGATTGAGTCCCGGGAAAGGACATAGGATAGTTTTTATCCCGGTTTTTGAAAGAGGGACGCGCGCGATAAAGTTTTTCTGTGACAGACAAAAATCCACGCGGGCGAAGCCGCGGGCAGAAAGCTAGTACCTATCTTATATATGTAATAACTGTAATGTAGATTTAATGTTACAGGTTTACAGCGCGACGCCAAAGCTGAGGCAGCTCACCCGATGCGCAGGACTGCAGAGGCAGTGCGTCGAGTTCTGTGCGAGATCAGGTATTGCAATTATACATCGAATAGTTACCAAATGAGCAACTTTAGTTATAATAGATCTAGCGCATAACATTGCCTGGGATATGAAAGCGGCACGAGAGGGGTGACATTGACATATTATGACGTAATAAATACAAATCTGAAGCACATCTGAAACCTCGCTGACGTTTGAAGTCTCAGAAACACCCTTCCATGCCGCTCCCATACCTTAGGCTTAGGCAATAACTTAGCGTTAGTCTCCTTCTTTGTGAAAAGAGATTTTAATTTACGTAACCTGTAAAAGTAATATTACGTTAAAATCACATTTTACAATTACCACGTTGGGCGCCACGTTCCGTTTTCCCAGAAAGAGGTACAAGTTAATGAAACTTGAAATATTAATTTAACCAAAGAGGTGTTGAAACTTTTTAATTAATTGAAAACTCAGGTATTCATTCCGGTCATTAAAAGTTCTGGAAACCTTGAAACTTGCTGTTTTGACTTTACGCTGAGTTTCATGAGTAAACTTATAAGAATAATAATCTCTGAAGAATTCTGTCTGGTTTTTCATCTCCAATTACTTTAATTGCGAAAAAACTTCGCTTACTGCCCAAGTTTCCAAACATTTGGGTGAAAATTCGCCAACAAAATTATAGAGATGAAAAAAGCTTAAGTCTCCAGTAACTTAGGTACTTGAAAAGTTTTATGAGCTTTTTTCTTAATATTGACAACGCAAAATTACTCGAAAAGATAGATTTATCAATATCTTGCGATCAGAGATAAGCCCCTCTAGACAATTTACAAAATGTTACGGGAAATCACTTTGCTCCGGTGTTATAGGGATGTTTCCTGGGTCAAAAAGCAAGAGTTTTAATTAGTCCGTCAGTTAACTTATCAAAAAATACTCTACACGTATTTTTCACTTTTTCAAACTAATGAAAATTTAAAGAGATAAAGCGCGCCAAAGTTCATAAGAAGAGGCCCGTGACGTTAATGCGTGCATAAAAGTGCCGCACGTTGTGACGTCGTGCGGAACTTCAACGCACCATAACTATGTAATTATTTGTTAGATTGACAAATAAAAATATATGTGTCCAATATTTTTTGATTTTAAACATGACGGACTAAAAAAATTTTTTTAGGAAACTAGCCTATTTTGAAGTTTGAAGCGATTTCGAAATTGAAACTGTTACTGATAGTACTTTGTCTAGGCCCCTAGGGTAGTGGGGTCGAGCAGTCACCCGGCAAGCGAAAGGTTATGGTCTCATGTTTGATTTGGGGCTAGTGTAAACTTCCAGTTATTAGACGACTTAATGAATGACTTCAAATGCAAATTGCAACTTATCACCTTTTTATCTCCATCAGTCGCAATCTCTTAGTTGTTGATTCAATAAATGTGTAACAGAAATGCTATTTTTGATTCAACAAAGATTTGTCCAATAACTTTGTCCAGTGTCGTTAAGACACAACAAGTTATACTGTATAACCTGCTTTAAACGCTTTGTATGTTATGGTTGTATCCCTGTTTTGTGCACCAAATAAAATAAAATAAATAAATAAATAAACATGCCCTTAAGTGCCCAATGACTGGAAGTTTACCTTGGATGGACCCCGTTAAATGTCCAATAATATTTATTTACTTTTGTTTTCCAGCGCGACAACTGCCCAAAGTCAGCGACATCTTCCGCATGTATGCTGGCATGACATACGGCAGCACAGTCCGAGACTTGTGCCGGAGGCTGCGCCCCCAGGAACTCCATATCAACGAGCGGAAACTGGTGCTGTTCGGAGTGCTCGAGGGCCTCATCAGGCGGGTCTACAAGGTACGTTATAGTCCAGAGGTTTGAAAACACCCTTTATCTTTGTTGCTGGCAGTTTGGCCAGCAATCCTCTTTTGATATTGTTTATGGTTTTTTACTTTTTTTTAATATTGTTTTTGGATTTTGAAGTTGCTTTTTTTACTGTCTCTTGTGACGGTCTAGTTTTATGTATTGAGCAAATTATACTGTTTTTTCTTTTTTGTAGTGTTTCCTTAAATTGCTTCTTGCATATAATCACCACCAGCAGGCCTATCTCAGAAATATACAGTCCACTCCATCACCCATTAACAATCTTAGCAGACCACAAACTAATTTCGGTGGACTCCGCACTTGCAACTTATGAACCCCCTTTCTTTATCAGGTCAAAGTCGAGTCGAGTCCTGACGAGTCCATGACCTGGACCACTTTCAACCGATGGACATCTACTAGCTGGACAAAAGATTTCCACAACGACCGCATCCAGCTTCTCGTGACCTCCACTGAATCGTCAGTCCACAGAGTAGAAGGCCTGTCTACATTACGTCTTCCATGTCCACTTGTGGTCGAAATTTTCTGTCCCTATTGCCATGAGTTCTACGTCCTATGTGCCCCTCCCACTAGCTCTTGAAGTTCGGAAACTCTGCAGGCTATGTCGATTACTTTGTTTCTCATAAAAATATCTTCTCACATATCATTAATTTCGATTTCGATTGCCCTGCTAAACTGAACAAATAATTAATTTCATCATTATTTTAAAAACCTTACTTGATAAGATCTTAGTTTCACTTGAAATGTTTGCTCTCCTTCCAGTACCCGATCACTCTAAACAACGACGAGTCAGTATCAATATCCAGTGAGCACAGCACGTCTCCTGTTCGCACTTACAACGGGCTTGTATGCGTGGACGAATTATGCTGCCAAGCTGGTTTGTCAGCGGCGCAGCTGGACGATCAGCTAGAGAGAGACGCCAATGTCGTGTTTGTCGTCAAGTGACGTCATGTTACCGTGGTGAGTTTAGGATGTAGGTTTCCAATCAGTAAAATACCGTATGACGTTAGTTGAGTATCAAATACAAATAATAATATCCATAAACTGTATAAATAATAATATAAAATGTTATGTTTACTATTGGGACAGCTCGGAATGGGATGCCAACGTCATCAATGAGGGTTTTTCGCGAATGAAAGATCCGCTAGATGGCGGGACGTGGATGTGGGGTCTGACTGCTGCATGATTGGTGGACTTTTTTTTAAAATAAAATTTAGTTTGACATATCTGTCAATGTCATGTCAAAAATAACCAATCATGCAGCATTTGGACCTCGCGTCTACGTATTGCCATCTGGCGGATTTTTTCATTCGCGAAAACCCTCATTGCCTGGTAATTTTTCATGGCAATGGTTACGTTGAATTATTACTAAACAATAACGAAACGAGGCCCCAAAACTCTAGCATTATCTGTCCATTGATTGGTAAAATTTTAAATTCAATCAAACTATTTTTCATATGATTCTATCAAAACATATTTTTGTACTATTTTGACGGGGTCACATTTTGTTAATATTTAAAGTGACTTGTACATTGATTTGTTAATTTCTATGTGGCCTACACAAAAAACTAATTGTAAATAAATGTTGATTAATGGTAAATCAGAGCTTTATGCGTATTTAAATTTGTAATATTGTTATTGTACACTAACCAAGCAATGTTGTGAGTTTGTAAACCTAGGTGTAAGTTTTATATTATGTAAATTGTATCAGCTAAAGCTGTATTTTGATCTATAAAACGATCTCTGGCCAATATAACGTTTGTAAAAAGCATTTATAATGTTAAGTAAATGTGCCGAACACCCTTCCAAAGGTTTCTGCTATTGCCTGGCCTAAATAATTAACCAATGTACATAAAAAGGCCAGTTTTTAAATAAGTTTAGACTAAGATTCCAATTTAGGTGTTTTGTATGGTTAATTTGAAGAAACGAAATTTTCAGTACAAACATTTTAGCATTTTTAGGAATGATAAATACAACAAAAATTTTGTGAGTATGAATAGCTAACATAAATTCATAGTCTCAGCAGTAAATCATGGGAAAACTGAAATGTATTTGAAGTCACCAGTTGGCGCCACTGTTGAGTAAGTTTCTGTCGCGCTAGTGGCGCCAACTATAGTCTGGTCTACGAGCACGTAGAATTTTGTCCAATGACCCCAAGCTACCCATCCTTATCGCTCGCGCGTAATTATATTGCTGTCGCGACTGTGCGACGGGCGCCCGCGGTGAGTGTTCTACGTGCTCACAGACCGGGCTTTAGTGAGCGCAAATAAAGTAACCCTCCAAGACATTACAAAGAACTATTTTTGAAGAATAGAGAATAGGAATTGACATTGGGAATTCTAGAAATCCAAACTTCTATCTGTACAAAAAGGTATCGCCAATATAGTTACTTATAGCTATTTCAGCACCATTAGTAATGTAGTAAGCTAGAAATTTTCATATTTTGCTAATAATATTGTCAACTTGGGAAAAGATGTAATCATGTAATTTCGTACCATAGTTTTTAAACTTTTTTATATTTCTATTACAGGCAAACGAAAAAAGCATAGGATAGTCTTATAACGTCGAAGCTTCCATTGGAAACCGTGTATCAGGAACCAATATTAAAGCCTTGATCACACGTACCGAGTAAACGGGCGAGACTCGCTCACCCAACTGTCTCGACCGAGTAAACATTTTACTGTCTCGCCCGTTTACTCGGTACGTGTGATCAAGGCTTTAAATACAATTGATTTTTGACAGATTTAATTTGTACTACCTCCATTGAAACAAATGAAAAACGGAATTATATCAGTTTTTGAGGTCCTATGCTTTTATCGTTCACCTCGATAACCTGATACGTTCAAATTCTGCTCAATCGTCTTTTTGTTAGTCGTAAAATATTTTTATAATCGATAAATACTGAATTACTGTTGTATATAAATGTCCGAAAAGGTGCTAAAGGATTTTTTTATGAAACTATATGTAACTGATAGGTCCCACCGAAAGAATGAAGCCACGAGAACATATTGTTTAGTTCATATTAAATGTAAGGTGTCTATTATGTGTCCAACAGTTTATATTCTTTTGTTTAAAACAAAACTCAGTACAGTCAGATGCACAGGGCGTATCTTTATGGATGTTGCACCTTTATCCGCTTATAATAAAGTTCAACATCCATCAAAAGTACACATTATATGCAGCTAACTGCACACCTTAAGCTTTCTACTCTCGAATCCGATTTGATTTGTTCAACTTAATTCGTATTGCAAGCGATTATGGTTGACTGATAACACTATGCAAGGCTAAGGGTATGTTCACAACACTTACTACAAAATATGTGCATGCGCATCTGTATGAGTCCGCGTAGACGCCCGGGCATGGTCCATGGTGAACACACCTTTACATTGTATTTTGGAAAAATCAATTCGAGAGCAGAAAGTTTATTTTTATATGATTATCACTTCTAGTTAAATCTAGTCGTGTTTTGTTTATATTCTTTATGTTAGTTAAACTTTATAATTATTTGAATGTTAATTTTGTAGTTTAGAACTTATAATGCTGTTGTAAAGTCTATTTTAGTTGTATCAGTTACTAGTCAGGAGATATTTTATTTCTAAGGATTATATTTTACTCTTGCAATCATTTTGTCTTCCAGTCAACTGTAAAATTAGTCAAGAAATAATACACATCTACTTTTCGCAATACATAAATATGAATGTCTTAATATAATTAATCCTTCATACATAATATTATGATAACAATAACTAACGAAATATTACAAAAAAAAGCAAAATGTTCAGAAGTACAATTTTGCAAAATATCAGTTTACCATTTCAAAGATGTGTGTAATTTCTTGACACTTCTTTGTTAGTACATAATAAAAACGCACAAAATGCGGTGTATAAATAATTTTTATAAGAGATTATTTCTTCACCATTTGTCTTCATTAATAAATAATTTCATCAACGAGACTCATTTTTGTTAAAATTTTGATACATGTAATAATTTTATGGACGTTATAATATTATCAATGTTATTTCATGTATAAGGGACTTATAAAAGTACATATTGAAATGATAATGCTGTTTTTTTTTATTGAACATACCTTCACAAAAGTTCACTTTAAATGATGCAATTCAATGTAACTTTTATTACTGAAAGTCGTTAAAAATAATTTGTAAAAATATTGGCGGGTACTCGCAGATTTGCTTCGCCAACTTTATTTCCTACCATCGTTGAACGATCGGAGCGAGCCTCAGTTGCTCGGCGTCGCTCATTGCGCACACCCGTGTGTCACGCACGCTCAGTGAATCTACGAGTGACGTAACTCCTTCGAAAGACCGTGTCTTGCATGTCTTGTGTCTTTTGTTCGCGCGTGTAGCCGTGCTCCGCCTTCATCATCGTCAGCATCAGCTCCAAGGATACTCTGGCGGCGCTCCATCGCTCCCGACGCCGTGCGTCTGCAGGTTGGCTTCCGTCTGTAGCGTGGGTCGATTTTAAGGTTGGTGAAGCTCAGATTATATTAGACCGTTTTATCCACGAAGACGCGCCTCACCATTCTTCCGCTAATGTTTGAGTGTTATCGGTACACGCTAAATTATCCATGCACACTACAATGACGCTCGGATCAAACACCCCGCACCCCGCGCTTCCCTCGACCATAAATTGGTGGGGCGCGTCTTCGTGGATGAAACGATCTATCGACTTTTCATCAATTTTCTATTATAAAAAACTTATACAGTCAACTTTCAAATCAAATTCCCTAAACCAGCATAATGAACTCAAGTTTTCAGTGACTCACGCACAAAATAAAACAACAAAATTCAGGTTTCAAAGACAGTAGTTGTTTTTAATACATTCTTACATAACATGATATAAGTTACAAAATACATAAACAGTTATATAGGTAACAAAACACTTGACTAGCGTTAGAGACGAAATACAGCTGCTCAATATTCCGATAACTTGGTCATCTTTTATTTGATTGCCCGAGGCAACTTCCAGCTTTTGTCCTTGAAACATAATACAATAATCAAAATTATTTCAGAAGCCTCAATGTATGAGCGTATCTACGGTGGGGCTCAAGTTGATAATGTAAAGTCGAAAGCACGTTAAGACTACATATTTTTGTCGCAATATAGTTCTTATTACAGTTGCATAAGATTTCACTGTATTTAGCTTGATATGCCATCGTGTGAACGAATAATTATGACAGAAAACCCGACTTGTGTCTCTATGATGATGACCAGGCGAAAAAAAGTTTTTTTTGTTTTGTATAGATTTTGCAAGAACTCTCGGTTTTTCTTGAGAAAGAAAGGGTTTATTGTTGTAGTGGATAAACGGAATAAGCCGAAGAAAAGTCAAATTAACGAAATACGTTTCCAAGTTTTTCCTTATTTGTCCTCCACACCTGTGCATGAGTGCAAAAGATTTTAAAAGCCCAAAATACATTCCAAGTCTATAAAAATCCTCGCCAGTTATTCATGAAATAAATAAAGGAGTCCGTTACTGAAAACTTTTTTAAATTACCAACTTTAGCCCCACCCATTAGCATACGATATGCCCTAGACACGCCCACTTCACAGCAGGGTTACCAATTTTGTCAGAAATATATAAATGAGTAGGTAATGTTTTGTATTGGTCGTGTATAACTTCAAAAACTTATTCCAGGCTTCTATACTGTTCCTATTTCGGTCAATAATCAAAACATTGCGATTTTGGCACGGCGTGTGTATAAAAGTAGAACGCTTTATAAATATAATACTATAGTTACCGTATGATTGTAAAAAATAAATAATCCTATTTATTTTCAATGGCGATCACGCAAAGACGCGTCGATTTACTATTTCTATTATTACGAAGAATCAATAAAATTTGCTTAATTATCAACATGCTCTATTACTCTTATATTTTGATCGTGGTACATTATTTATTTATTATAATAAACATCGATGCGTGATCATCATTATTAGCTTAAATAATAAACTGGTCACGCTTATTTCGTAAAAGGAAAAGATTTCTAAAGCAATTATGGAAATTTTTACAAAAAAATAAGTGAGTAAAAATGTCGATCAAAAATATGGGGACTGACTTGATTTTATAACTGAAATTATCTTATTTTTAGTTTCTCATAGAAACGAATCTATGTACATTATAGATTAACAGTTCTAATATACATGATTACGAAATAAGCGCTGCCCAGCAGTCAGTATCAATATTACAAAATAAATTGATTTCGGTTCGATTTACAGTTTTCTCGAAAATTATTATTTCTCGTACTATACAAGGCGGCGGATAAGTGACGTTCAAAGCTGTTATTTTAATTTATATGTCAATCAGCCCTTTGTGTTCTTCAATTTGTAGTTCTCCTAAACTTTTTACTGTAACTCAGTCATAAATGTCTGTTAAGACGAGTCTTTCTATTTTAGTTTTATCCGCATTCTTACTTGAAAAAAATATTAGTTGGGGGTGATTCAACTTAGCAATAAAAAATAGCTATGGACGTCACGTTCCCCGACCATCTTGTATACCATAACGTCACTAAATACTATGTACTAACTTACAGTACTGTCTGTATAATACACGCATTCAGGCACACAACGTTCTGAATTACACCTCGTTCAATAATACCAACTTATAAATTAGGAAAGGCACGAAATATTTGGGCTTGTGATTAAATTTAAACTTGAATGCGCTGTCGATTCTTAAATAGACTTACTGTCAATATAAAATGATGAATACTTAAATTAAGTCTTATTCTAAAATATGTTTGGCCAAATCACGAGAGTGCAACTTAAAAATAAGGTAAATTATATGCAGGTGAAAAATATGTGGTGGTATTTGATCGCATATCTTTTTGATATACCGCATATGTATATTTTTCTTATGTCGGTATTATAAATGGAGATTGAGTATTCTTTATGGATGGATAATGGTTTTTCAAGGGATCTACAGTTGACCGACATTGGCCAACCACTTGAAACATACTTCAATTCTATTACGTTGCATCCACGCATTGGTATTTCAATGTAAATGTAGTAATATTATTTAGCCGGTACCCTAGTGAAATCTAAGGTAAGGAAGACCTATGAACAAAAACAGAAATTTATGATTGGAAGTCAAACATTGCACCTATTACATCCTAAACGAACCTGCATTTAAAATTCACTTGCAAAAAATTTCTGTGATTTTGCTGAAAAAGACTTACAAAAAAACTGTTATGTATCAATGGTATTACAATAAATACAACTCGACTGCCGCATAATATGTATATGGGCATAATTCAGAACACACATATTTTAAGTTTCACTCGCATAAATACATAATAAATTGTTATTCTAACAATTTTAGCTACTAAATAGCTTATTATACAATACCCCCTTGCTAATAAATTTCAATACAGAGGTGAACAGTCACACGTTTTGAATTTTCTGTTAAATGTCAAAGAACAATGACAGAAAACACCTATTTGACTGCTACAAAAAAAAAATATTAATTTAGGGGGGTAGCATCCAATATTATTAAAGGAATGATCTAATTTATTAGGGTTGAAAAGAGGAATTTCACAAAAAAATCAATATTCCTAACAAAACATAGGAAGAAGTCGTTGTATTATAAATTATTGCGTGTAAAATTTGAGACACGAACGCTAAGTTCATCTAACGATCCAGGTGTTGTGGAGTTTCGTAAATTAATAGAACAAGGTTTAATGAAATGTTAATAAAATTATTTTGAACGTTATAGCCATACAGTTATATCAAAAATATTTAGTTCTAGAATTGTTTTAAAATAAGATCTTAATTTAAGTTGGTACCAAACTGGCAATATGTCAAACTGTTAATTAAAAAATAACAACCGGATTGAGAACCTTCTTTTAAAAGTTAATCTTTTTATTGCCTCGAATCATTATTTATTTCGAGTACCAGTGACTTAAACATCCAAAATTGCTATTCTATTGATCTTCAATTTATGCTATTTGATATGATCCAAAAATAAGCATTAACATTTTCAAAGTACACAGCCAAATCGTTAGATGAACTCAGCACAAACACAACCAACATTATATTCGCCAAAGTCTTAAATATTATGCTATACTCGTTTTGAGAAGGAAGTTTTTCTTCACAAATTAGGAACATGTTTGAAAACTCATTCACACAGTTATTTCCAAATACTGTGTCTTATGATTTATTTATTAATAGGCTGATTTGCCAAAGAACTTCTACAGAATAAAATTGATATTTTTGACGTTTTCTAAACAAAACTGACAACATGTCAAATTTATTCTACACACGACATTGACGACAAAAATCAACCCTTTAGTCATTTGTTCAAAACCCAAAATATATCTTTAAAAATGTATCTGTATGAATAAGTTTTAAATAGTTTTTGTTCAATACACTCGTAACAATCGATATTTATCTGCATCTATAAGTCGGTATCTTCTAAGCCTAGAGCTATAGACAATAGCTAAATAAAAAAAACCTGGTCTCGAATAAAACCTATAAAACTCGAGATACATCGTTATTTCGCCTTTGAAGGACTATAATATGGACTGTCATTTTATAGGTCTTAAAAATCTGTGTGCTAAGTGTGAGTTTGCATTGAACGTCGTCGATAGAGTGCGTCAAAAAGTCTATGAAGATTTTAGTCCTTAAAAGTGTCCGCTAGGGACGCTGTACAATCTGTCATGTCGTTTTGACGCTGATGACGTTTGGTGCAAACTCGCACTAGGCACCCTGACGGATTGAGTGTAAGTCGGCCTACCGAACTAGAACGGACGATATATTTTAGCCGATGGCAGTCCGCTACTGAAAATCGGGATGCAAAATAGTATAAGAGGAAATTCCCTCTACTTCCATGAAGTTCGAATCATAATTTATTTTGAAAAATATTGTTGTTACTTTATTATTGGAAAAATCAACTATGGATCGATTGAAACGCTTTAAAAAAAAGCTTGTGTCTTATCGTTGTTATCATGAATCTATTTTCTTGCTTTTAGCTGTTTTAGTCAATTGAATGTCAGCTCAATTTCGTTTGCGTTTCAGAATAGGATCCTATTGTGATCATGTACGGAAAGTTGTGGTAGCAAAAACACGGACCTTTGAACAGAACAGGATCGGGCTTTGGAATAGAACATAAGTGGATTTTGGAACAAAACAGAACCGGGTTTCGGAACAGAACCGGATTTTGGAACAGTTATGCAATAAACCGACGTCATAAAGTCATAATAGACAATATGACGGCGGCTAAAGATCCTGAAGAGGTTGCTATCGGATTGTAAATGACGCAATCGGCCGACTTACACAATAAATACAATACAGTTTGAGTTGTATTACTATATCGGCAGTTGGCGTATTTTTTACATTATATTCTCCGTCCACAGTGGTCAATAACTGTATTCGTTTTAAGTAGAATTATGATTTAAATGTTTAGGAATAAATACAACTATCACTAGATATTTTGTGACCGAGTATAACGCACTGTGGACAAATGCACCTTCTTTAGCAATTCAAAAAACCAATAAATACATTTTGAACGTGTACGAACGAATGTAAAAACCGTCATACGTTGTAAAAAAATACGAGACTACGCAAAAAATTGTTGCGTCCAAAATAGAGATTCTCACGAATTCTTATGTTCACGTAATTATTAATGTAGTTATTATAAGGCAGATGACACTAGATGCGCTAACACCGAGCAAAGTCGCGGAGCCGCTGCTGCGGCCGGAGTCACTTACATTATCCTGAACACATTTCCGAGTGTTCGTCCCACGCCGCGACCTGGAAAAGGACAATATTATTTTAGTTTTTTATTCTTTTATAATATGATCTAGGAAAAACATAGGCTATGTACAGTCGCGGAATGAAAAGGTTCGTCACCTTAGTGTCGGTTTTCGCTTGCACTAGGTACTGTAAGAGTCAAACCTGCCAACATAACAGAGTGCAAGAAACAGTGCTGCTAACATTTAAATAAATATGACGTTTGCTAACGAATAAGGTTTTGCTTGTTTATTTTTCTATCCCATTAGTGCAATGCAATGATGACATTGACCAATTGACAATAGTTTTTTTTATTTAATAGAAATAATAATGGCAGGTTGAACCAACAAGAAGGTTTTAGTTTATCAATCATAATAATCTTCTTGACAAGATAAATCGTCAAACAACTTTGATCTGAATAATTTTGAACTTTACTGACGAACAGTTAAAGATTATTTTCTCTAACTCGAGATGATTCTGTAACATAGTTTCAAAAGGTAATATGTGCTCGCGATTCGTTGAAGGAATCAATTTGAAAACTGACGAACCTTTTCATTCCGTGACTGTACTTGTATATTCTTAAAAATATCTTTTGATAGTCAGAAGACTCATATTTCTCAAGTTAGGGTTACGAAAAATTAATTCGAGAATGCTTTTGGTAATACGACGACGACATAAAGGACGACGTATTATAGCTTTCTGTCTGAAATACGCACGGGCAAAACAGCGGGAATAGTCTGGTTTTCGTCTTTGCCAGTTGCCCTCCAGTCCGGAATATGGTTACCAAGCAAGCAGCAATAGTAAGGCCTCATCAAGAGTCCTCGTTAGTGACGCAACAGGTACTGGTTGTACGCCTTGCCATACGATTCGCGACTCTATCACCAAGGCGGAGAGACCACTATACCTTACAGTGGCGGCTGCAGAACACTAGTGGGGCACAGCGGCGCACGACTCGCGACTTTATCATCAAGGCAGAGAGGCCACTATACCTGGCAGTCGCATGAACACAGCGGCGTGCAGACGACTCGCAACTCTTTCGTCGGGGCGGTATCTAAATACCTTTGGTTATACGTACCTGGCAGACGCGGCTGCAGTACTACTGCTCGGTCACAGCGGCGTATTCAGACGACTCGCGACTCTATTATCGGGACAAAGCCCAAGTAACATTTTACTCCATTTAAGAGTTCAATAGTCGTTCACATGTACTCCACAAGCTGTGTATGTCAGCTGTATACGAGCTGTATAGCTTGCTATAATGCTTTTATAGAACCAGTTTGGGCACAAATTAGACAGCTTTAAGTTCACTATGGCTGTACATTAGCAGTATAATAGCATTATAATAGCAGTTTAAGTAGTAACATCGTACTTAAGGCTGACTTACGGCACTATATGGGACGCAGTGTGAACCATACAACGTACGTGAGGACAATAAAGAGTAACAAGTGGCTAAATGCACAGCTTTCAAAGTTATAAAGTCCGACAAAAGTACTCCAATGCTACCTAAAGTTCACGTGTGTCTTAAATTATTTCCACATTTTAATATTAGTTTGGTATTTGTACGTGAGTGCCAAGAGGGAAACAACTCGGGCGGATAATCATTTATGCAAATAATAACACGGGTTTTAAATACTTAATAATGTTAATGCTATTGGGAATGCAACTTTATCGTGAAATGTATACATATTTACAGCTAAAATATTTACGCGCCTCTGTAAAAACGCGATATTCATTTTAAAATATTTAAAACTGGCTGAGAGGAAATCTACAATTTTCAGTTTTTGATATTGGATTGGCATTATAATTATATTACGGTAATTAATTATAACATGAAACCAAAACTCAATCGCTCTATCTGCGAATTTTGTGATAAATCTGCATTAATTTTGGAGATTTATTTGGTAAATATTTTAGGTTATGTAGAACAAAATGGTGGAAATGAAATACGGCTATGTGAACTGTTATAACTAGTGATGGGCCGACTATGGTCTTTGCCGACTAACCGACTAGCCGACTAATCGGTTTTCAAATTGCCGACTAGTCGGCCGACTAATCGGCAATGCCGATCATTCTAATACCTACTTGTCCGAAGAATAATATCTAGATTTCTCAAAGAAATAAGAATATCTATTAGCGATTGTGGTCAAATACCTGCCTTGTTATGCATAAAAAAAAATCTAAATTTCTAAAGAGATAAAATATAACTCCTTGAGAAATAAGATTTTTTTTAATATGATAAAAAGCAACATTACCTGAGGTAGATGTCATAATTTTCGACGGCGGAGGGGTCAGAGGAGGTGACAATATGATCTCCTCCTGCTGGGTTAGGATGCCGTCGTGATATTATTCTTACTTATCGACGTCAAAATGTATGGGCAAAATTGCGGTTATCGCGGTACGCATCCTAGGCCCACTGATTCCCCTTCACCCTCCACGGTGATGTTCAGCGAGTTGGGGGCGTGGGGATACCCCCGCCTTCATAGCACGGACTACCACCACCGTCAGATAGGCAGGGCCTGCCATATAGGTGGGCAATTGCCGGGACGGACTGTGATAGTTGATGGCTTTGTCTGGATTCCCATAGTTCTTCACACTAAAGCGATCGACGGAGCTCAGGGGCTATTATTTATGTGGGTATTCCTCATCCTTCCGATGAGAGGACTTGACTTACTTGACTTATGGTCCTATGTCCCCTAGATGGGGCAGAGGGCGTCCACAACAGTCCTCCATCTCGTTCGGTCTTGAGCTTCTCGCTTGATCTCGCTCCAGGTCTTGCCGATCTTCTTCGCCTCGTCCGCTACAGTGCGCCGCCAAGTTTGCCTGGGTCGACCACGTTTGCGTTTTCCTTGGGGATTCCAATCCAGAGCCTGCTTAGGGATGTGATCGGGGTCCCTTCGGAGAGTGTGGCCAATCCAGTTCCACTTGCGGCGCTTGATCTGCTGGTCGATCGGAGTTTCGTGGCAGCGTTCCAATAGCTCGACGTTGGAGATTTTCTCGGGCCAGTATATGCCGAGAATTCGGCGAAGGCAGCGGTTGATGAAGACCTGCAGCTGGTGCGAGATAACCTTGGTGACCTTCCACGTTTCACACCCATAGAGCAGAACGGATTTAACGTTGGACCCGAATATTTTGATCTTGACCCTTCGGGTCAATTTCCGTGACTGCCATATGGGGCGAAGTTGTGCGAAGGTAGCTCTGGCCTTGGCAATGCGCGAAGTGATGTCCTCTTCGGTACCTCCAGTTTCTGACACGACGCTCCCGAGGTAGGTGAAATTGTGGACTCGTGCCACATCCTCTGCACCAATCCGTAATGGCGTGCAATTTCTCACTCCAGATCGCATCTCTTGGGTCTTCCGGCAGTTAATTTTGAGCCCTGTGATACCCGCTTCTCGATGTAGGTTCATCAAGTTTGGATTGCATATCGTGATGCGTGTGGCTCAGCAAACAGAGGTCATCGGCATAATCTAAGTCTTCTAAGACTCCGATTATACCCCACTCTATTCCACGCCGTTGGTCTTGATATGCGCGATTCATGACTCCATCCAAGACAACCAGAAAGAGAAGGGGCGAAAGCAGGCAGCCTTGCCGGACGCCCGCATGCACCTCGATGTCTTCTGAGATGAGACCGTCGTGAGTCACCGTACAAGAATATTTCCTGTAGATGGCCTTCAGTAGGTCGATGATTTTCGGCGGGACACCAAATTCCGATGAGAGGAGCCCCACATAATTTACCACTTCCCCGCAGGATAGGTATGCAATTCCATGCTTACCTAATTTCCCCGAAAAAAAAATGTCATAATTTTTATATGGACAAATCACATAAACTTTTACACATTTTTGATGATTTCATGGTAATTTTAACTAATCTTAACTTTGTATGAATTTAGACTGATTGCCAAAATTTTAAATCTGGTGAAACCACTTTTTACTGATTTTTTGCAGTCAAAAGTGGTTTAGACAAACGCCCTTGGTCTACCTTATAATTATCTTGGTGATTATGAGTTTTATTTCATTCACATATTTAATTTTGTAATGCGCCGATTATAATCGGCATATTTTGCCGAATAGTCGTCACTAGTCGGCCGACCACAAATGATGCCGAATAGTCGGCTTTCCCGACTAGTCGGCGACTAGTCGGCCCATCTCTAGTTATAACTCCAATTTAATGCGGTGAGCGTATATTAGGTTCACATGTGTTCTGTTAGAATGTTGTTATCTATATGAAGTTCCACATTTGTACCACTACAGCGCTAATGTCTATAAATTTATTCTAATGTGAACTTATGTACAGCTTTAAGATGTACCTAGTTCAGGTCAATTGTGTATCTTTAATTCTTTCAAATACTGAAATTTTAGAGATCCGCAATAAAAATTATTAATGTCCGTTAAATCGCCTAGCCCAGGTACTAATAGTCAAGTATGAATACCTAAAGCATCAGACGGCAGTGTTCCCGATTTAAATTCGTTTATTATGCTTGACAATTTATTCAAAGCGGAATGAGGAATACGATTTTCAATAGCCCATGTTCTTATTTTTTTTTGCGAAAGGTTAAATAATTGTCCAAATCAAAATGGTATTCACTATCACAAGAACTGCAATCATCACACTCTGATATCTGGTATATTTTGAAGGGAAATTTCAGGTTCAGGCATAATATTTTCCTCTGCATCATGTACAGAACCACCATGAACAACTAAAAACAGGCTTGGGGAAATGTGTAATAGAATATCACATTCACATTCGTGTTCAGCTTAAAGCAAATAAGAGTAGTACTTGTGGACAAATAAACTGCTATTGATGTTAATGGACAACACATATAGTCCTTTTAACAGCCTACAGTGTACATGCGAACCATTGAAACACTTTTGTACAGATAGTAAAAAAAGGTTATTTTAATTATCACAAACAAGTCCTACTACAGCTACTAGCTGTATAACAGTCTAAAACAAGTAAACATAACAGCCTTTGGCTTTATAAATGACCACGTGTGTTCTATTAAAATGCTAGCTCTATAACATCGTACAAGTAGGCCGTTAAACAGCGGTTGCCGTATCTCTACCCTCCTATAATGCTCTTAGTCAGATGGCTGACTAAAGGATAGTTGTTAGAGTATTATAACACCAACAATCGTATAAAAGTATAACTCTACACTAGTCTACACTCCTATAAGTCCCTTAGACAGGTATAGGTGTAATTAATTGCAATAATACAGCTTATACATCACGAGTGAACTGTACTAATGCTTTAAGTACACATTGGAACTAAATGTGAACTCTTAAATGGAGTAAAATGTTACTTGGGAGGGGCTATAACTGCCCTCAGACGACTCTCGACTCTGTCATTAAGGCAAAGAGGCCACTATACCTGGCAGTCGCGGCTGCAGTACACTGGTTGGACACAGAGGCGCGTGTAGACGACTCGTGACTCTATTATCGGGGCAGAGGGGCTATAACTACCTATCTAGGGTTACGCATACCTGGCAGTCACCTAACTACCTAGGATTATACATACGGCGCGTGCAGTTGACTCTCGACTCTATCACCAAGGCGGAGGGGCTATAGTATCTGGCAGTCGCGGCTGCAGTACACTGGTTGGGCACAGCGGCGTATGCAAACGACTCGCGACTCTATTATCGAGGAAGAGGGGCTATAATTAACTACCTACTTAGGGTTGTGCATATCTGGCAGTCACCTAACTACCTAGGGTCCTAGGGTTATGCATACCTGGCAGTCATCTAACTACCTAGGGTTACGCATACCTGGCAGTCAGCTAACTACCTAGAGTTACGCATACCTGGCAGTCAGCTAACTACCTAGGGTTACGCATACCTGGCAGTCACCTAATTACCTAGGGTGGTACATACCTGGCAGTCGCGGCTGCAGTACCACTGGTCGGACACAGCGGCGTGCAGACGACCTTCAACTCTTTCGTCGGGGCGGAGGAGTTATATCTAAATGCCTAGGGTTGCGCATACCTGACAGTCACCTAACTACCTAGGGTTACATACGCGTACCTGGCAGTCACCTAACTAATTCTCGCGCGTAATTATGTTGCTGTCGCGTTCGCACACTCACTGCGGCCGCCCGTCGCACAGTCGCGACAGCAATATAATTAAGCGCGAGCGATAAGTATGGGTAGCTTGGGATTATTGGACGAAATTCTATCTGCTCGGCGACCGGACTTTAACTAGGGTTGTGCATACCTGGCAGTCGCGGCTGCAGTACACTGGTTGGACACAGCGGCGCGTACAATCGACTCTCGACTGTATTATCGAGGAAGAGGGGCTATAACTACCGACTTAGGGTTGAGCATACCTGGCAGTCACCTAACTACCTAGGATTATACATACGGCGCGTGCAGTTGACTCTCGACTCTATCACCAAGGCGGAGGGGCTATAGTATCTGGCAGTCGCGGCAGCAGTACCACTGGTTAGGCACAGCGGCGTATGCAGACAACTCGCGACTCAATTATCGGGGCAGAGGGGCTATTATTACTTACCTAGGGTTAGGCATACCTAGCAGTCACCTAACTCCTACCTCCTCCTACAGTCTCAAAGGCCTCTTCCACGGTTTTCCACAATGAACGGTCCTGTGCTGCCCGCATCCAGGCTCTTCCCGCGACCTTTACCAGATCGTCGTTCCACCTAGTAGGAGGCCTGCCCACGCTACGTCTTCCAGCCCGTGGTCGCCACTCGAGAACATTTCTGCCTCAACGGCCATCGTCTCTACGAGCTATGTGCCCCGCCCACTGCCACTTAATTTTAGCAATTCTGCGAGCTATGTCGGTCACTTTGGTTCTCCTGCGGATCTCCTCATTTCTGATTCGATCATACGCATACCTGGCAGTCACCTAACTACCTAGGGTTGTACATACCTGGCAGTCACCTAACTACCTAGGGTTGTACATACCTGGCAGTCACCTTACTACCTAGGGTTACGCGTACCTGGCAGTCACTTAACTGCTGACCCCAAGCTACCCATCCTTATCGCTCGCGCGTAATTATATTGCTGTCGCGACTGTGCGACGGGCGGCCGCAGTGAGTGCGGGAGCTTGGGGTTATTGGACGAAATTCTATCTGCTCGGCGACCGGACTTTACCGGAGTTGTACATACCTGGCAGTCGCGGCTGCAGTACCACTGGTTGGCGCAGCCGGCGCACACGAACTGCGCGTCGCGGCGGCGGCAGCCCTGGCAGAGCGGCGCGTCGTCGGGCGAGGGCTGCGCGGCCGCCTGCTCGTCGATGACGAGGCGGCCCGAGCCCGAGCCGGAGCCCGAGCCCGACGTTGTTTCCCAAACTTATCTGAGACGCACCCCCTTTCGACCATACAAAAAAGCCGCGTCTTCCGCGCCCCCCCTCCTCCAGTCAAGATTACTTATAGGTCGTATCGAGCAGTCTGGAATGCATTATCTCAGCGGTCGCAGGTTTTTTATACTCAAGTACACGGATAGCGCGCAGAATCGCTATAATCACGTGGCAATAGGCGGGGCACATAGCTCGTAGAGCCGATGGCCGCTGGGGCAGGAAAGTTTTTGAGTGGCGACCACGAGCCGGAAGACGTAGCGTGGGCAGGCCTCCCACTAGGTGGACTGACGATCTGGTGAGGGTCGCGGGAGGTGCCTGGATGCGAGCGGCGCAGGACCGGTCTTTGTGGAAATCCTTGGGGGAGGCCTTTGTCCAGCAGTGGACGTCTTTCGGCTGAAACAACAACAACAACACCTAACTACCTAGGGTTATACATACGGCGCGTGCAGTCGACTCTCGACTCTATCGCCGGTGCCGACGGGTTATACCTAAGGGGGCGTCCATAAATTACGTGAGGCTTTTAGGGGGGGGAGGGGGTCAACAAAAACCTCACCAAATCTCACGTGGGGGAGAGGGGGGGTCTCGGGAAATATCACGTATTTTTTTCCACAAGAAATAGAGAAATAGTTTGCCAGAAAACTGGGTTAAATCTTAAGTAAAAAAATTGGCCAAGTGCGTGTCGTGCCACGCGCAGTGTAGGGTTCCTTAGTTGTCCGTCGTTATCACAATATATCAGAAGTAAGCAATTACTTCATCTAAAGTCACTTTTAATATTTTCTTCTAAGGAATTTTTATTAGGTATGAAATTTTATAATACATGAGTAAAACGACTATTACTCTTGAACTAACTGATCTATCTTAACCGCTATAGTTTTCCTTGAAAGTTCATAAAAAGCACTATAATCTTGAATTTTTCCAGATTTATCAAGCCAACAGTTTAGTTTTTAGCGGGGGGGAACGCCCTACTCGGACAAAAATTGGCACTTTAAACTTTAACATTTTGCAAACGGATCCCTAAATCGAAAAATGGTCTTAGAAACCCAGCCATTTTAAAAGACCTATCCAACGATACCCCACACGATGGGGTAGAAGACGAAAAAAAAAAACCATCCCCACTTTACATGTAGGGGAGCTACCCTAAAAAAATTTTTTTTTCAAAATTTTATTCTACCGTTTTGTCGTCGTGATTAACATACATACCTCTACAAAATTACAGCTCCCTAGTGCCAACAGTTTCCAAGCAAAACCTCGGACAGACAGACAGCCAGACATATCGAAACTATATTAAGGGTTCCTTGTCAGGACTAAAAAATGATATTTGTATGATGATAATGTCATTTTATTCTATACAGTCTAAACAAATACAACTAAAAATGCTTCCGTCTGCATGTGTGAATACTAAAATGCAGAATAAATGACGAAATTAAGAAAATTATAAAACAAGTTCTTTTTCTATCAAAATCGATTTTGCTAGATTATTAGTGATTTTATAGAAAGGAACAATTAGACTAGGTACTTCTGTAAAAAAACAATGTGACCCTAGTACTAACCGCTGTCACTACACGTGTTTTTCTGGATCTATTCGTAATCAGTGGGCTTAGTGCGACTTTACACAATCGTCATCCGCTAGCGACTGCGTAAAAAATGACATACATTAAATGTATGATGATTGTACAGCGTCCCTAACAGATACTTTCAAGAACTAAAATCTTAAACTTTATAGATCTTTTTGATGCACTCGTTAGCAACAACGTTAAAGCACACAAAAAAAATGTTTCTCAGTTATAATTTCGGATTTTTTTAATATCACGTGAGATTTGGGGGTGGGGGAGGGGGTCAGGCAAAATCTCACCAAATCTCACCAAGGGGGGCGGGGGGGTTGAAAAATAGCCAAAATTGTCTCACGTAATTTATGGACGCCCCCTAACTACCTAGGGTTGTGCATACCTGGCAGTCACCTAACTACCTAGGGTCGTGCATACCTGGCAGTCGCCTACCTACCTAGGGTTGTACATACCTGGCAGTCACCTACCTACCTAGGGTTGTACAAACCTGGCAGTCGCGGCTGCAGTACCACTGGTTGGCGCAGCCGGCGCACACGAACTGCGCGTCGCGGCGGCGGCAGCCCTGGCAGAGCGGCGCGTCGTCGGGCGAGGGCTGCGCGGCCGCCTGCTCGTCGATGACGAGGCGGCCCGAGCCCGAGCCGGAGCCCGAGCCCGACGTTGTTTCCCAAACTTATCTGAGACGCACCCCCTTTCGACCATACAAAAAAGCCGCGTCTTCCGCGCCCCCCCTCCTCCAGTCAAGATTATTTATAGGTCGTATCGAGCAGTCTGGAATGCATTCTCTCAGCGGTCGCAGGTTTTTATACTCAAGTACACGGATAGCGCGCAGAATCGCTAAAATCAAGTGGCAATGGACGGGGCACATAGCTCGTAGAGCTAATGGCCGCTGGGGCAGGAAAGTTCTTGAGTGGCGACGACGAGCCGGAAGACGTAGCGTGGGCATGCCTCCCACTAGGTGGACTGACGATCTGGTGAGGGTCGCGGGAGGTGCCTGGATGCGAGCGGTCTTTGTGGAAATCCTTGGGGGAGGCCTTTGTCCAGCAGTGGACGTCTTTCGGCTGAAACAACAACAACAACACCTAACTACCTAGGGTTATACATACGGCTCGTGCAGTCGACTCGCGACTCTATCACCAAGGCATAGGGGCCACTATACCTGGCAGTCGCGACCAAAGTACCACTGGTTGGGCACAGCGGCGTATGTAGACGACTCGCGACCTTTTTATCGGGGCACAGGGGCTTTAACTACCTACCTAGGGTTACGCATACCTGGCAGTCGCCTACCTACCTAGGGCTGTACATACCTGGCAGTCGCGGCTGCAGTACCACTGGTTGGCGCAGCCGGCGCACACGAACTGCGCGTCGCGGCGGCGGCAGCCCTGGCAGAGCGGCGCGTCGTCGGGCGAGGGCTGCGCGGCCGCCTGCTCGTCGATGACGAGGCGGCCCGAGCCCGAGCCGGAGGCCGAGCCCGACGTTGTTTCCCAAACTTATCTGAGACGCACCTTTCGACCATACAAAAAAGCCTAAGCCACCTAACTACCTAGGGTTATACATACGGCGCGTGCAGTCGACTCTCGACTCTATCGCCGGTGCCGACGGGTTATACCTAACTACCTAGGGTTGTGCATACTTGGCAGTCACCTAACTAAAGCCTGGTCCGTGAGCACGTAGAATTTTGTACAATGACCCCAAGCTACCCATCCTTATCGCTCGCGCGGAATTATATTGCTGTCGCGACTGTGCGACGGGCGCCCGCAGTGAGTGTGCGAGCGCGATAGCAACATAATTACGCGCGAGCGATAAGGATGGGTAGCTTGGGGTCATTGGACAAAATTCTACGTGCTCACGGACCAGGCTTCACCTAGGGTTATACATACGGCGCGTGCAGTCGACTCGCGACTCTATTGTCAGGCAAGAGGGGTTATACCTACCTACTCAGGGTTGTACAAACCTGGCAGTCGCCTACCTACCTAGGGTTGTGCATACCTGGCAGTCACCTACCTACCTAGGGTTGTACAAACCTGGCAGTCGCGGCTGCAGTACCACTGGTTGGCGCAGCCGGCGCACACGAACTGCGCGTCGCGGCGGCGGCAGCCCTGGCAGAGCGGCGCGTCGTCGGGCGAGGGCTGCGCGGCCGCCTGCTCGTCGATGACGAGGCGGCCCGAGCCCGAGCCGGAGCCCGAGCCCGACGTTGTTTCCCAAACTTATCTGAGACGCACCCCCTTTCGACCATACAAAAAAGCCGCGTCTTCCGCGCCCCCCCTCCTCCAGTCAAGATTATTTACAGGTCGTATCGAGCAATCTGGAATGCATTCTCTCAGCGGTCGCAGGTTTTTATACTCAAGTACACGGATAGCGCGCAGAATCGCTAAAATCAAGTGGCAATGGGCGGGGCACATAGCTCGTAGAGCTAATGGCCGCTGGGGCAGGAAAGTTCTTGAGTGGCGACCACGAGCCGGAAGACGTAGCGTGGGCAGGCCTCCCACTAGATGGACCGACGATCTGGTGAGGGTCGCGGAAGGTGCCTGGATGCGAGCGGCGCAGGACCGGTCTTTGTGGAAATCCTTGGGGGAGGCCTTTGTCCAGCAGTGGACGTCTTTCGGTTGAAACAACAACAACACCTAACTACCTAGGGTTATACATACGGCGCGTGCAGTCGACTCTCGACTCTATCGCCGGTGCCGACGGGTTATACCTAACTACCTAGGGTTGTGCATACCTGGCAGTCGCGGCTGCAGTACCACTGGTTGGCACAGCGGCGCGTGTAGACGACTCGCGACTCTATCGCCAGTGCCGAGGGTTTATACCTACCTACCTAGGGTTAGGCATACCTGGCAGTCGCCTACCTACCTAGGGTTGTACATACCTGGCAGTCGCCTACCTACCTAGGGTTGTACAAACCTGGCAGTCGCGGCTGCAGTACCACTGGTTGGCGCAGCCGGCGCACACGAACTGCGCGTCGCGGCGGCGGCAGCCCTGGCAGAGCGGCGCGTCGTCGGGCGAGGGCTGCGCGGCCGCCTGCTCGTCGATGACGAGGCGGCCCGAGCCCGAGCCGGAGCCCGAGCCCGACGTTGTTTCCCAAACTTATCTGAGACGCACCCCCTTTCGACCATACAAAAAAGCCGCGTCTTCCGCGCCCCCCCTCCTCCAGTCAAGATTATTTATAGGTCGTATCGAGCAGTCTGGAATGCATTCTCTCAGCGGTCGCAGGTTTTTTATACTCAAGTACACGGATAGCGCGAAGAATCGCTAAAATCAAGTGGCAATGGGCGGGGCACATAGCTCGTAGAGCCGATGGCCGCTGGGGCAGGAAAGTTCTTGAGTGGCGACCACGAGCCGGAAGACGTAGCGTGGGCAGGCCTCCCACTAGGTGGACCGACGATCTGGTGAGGGTCGCGGGAGGTGCCTGGATGCGAGCGGCGCAGGACCGGTCTTTGTGGAAATCCTTGGGGGAGGCCTTTGTCTAGCAGTGGACGTCTTTCGGTTGAAACAACAACAACAACACCTAACTACCTAGGGTTATACATACGGCGCGTGCAGTCGACTCTCGACTCGTATCGCCGGTGCCGACGGGTTATACCTAACTACCTAGGGTTGTGCATACCTGGCAGTCACCTAACTACCTAGGGTTATGGAAATCTGGCAGTCACCTAACTACCTAGGGTTATACATATGGCGCGTGCAGTCGACTCTCGACTATCATCGGGGTCATTGGACGAAATTCTATCTGCTCGGCGACCGGGCTTTACCTAGGGTTGTGCATACCTGGCAGTCGCGGCTGCAGTACCACTGGTTGGCGCAGCCGGCGCACACGAACTGCGCGTCGCGGCGGCGGCAGCCCTGGCAGAGCGGCGCGTCGTCGGGCGAGGGCTGCGCGGCCGCCTGCTCGTCGATGACGAGGCGGCCCGAGCCCGAGCCGGAGCCCGAGCCCGACGTTGTTTCCCAAACTTATCTGAGACGCACCCCCTTTCGACCATACAAAAAAGCCGCGTCTTCCGCGCCCCCCCTCCTCCAGTCAAGATTATTTAAAGGTCGTATCGAGCAGTCTGGAATGCATTCTCTCAGCGGTCGCAGGTTTTTTATACTCAAGTACACGGATAGCGCGAAGAATCGCTAAAATCAAGTGGCAATGGGCAGGGCACATAGCTCGTAGAGCCGAAGGCCGCTGGGGCAGGAAAGTTCTTGAGTGGCGACTCGGGGCAGAGAGGCTATAACTACCTAGGGTTATGCATATCTGGCAGTCACCTAACTACCTAGGGTCCTAGGGTTACGCATACCTGGCAGTCACTTAACTAAAGTCGCTCGCACACTCACTGCGGCCGCCCGTCGCACAGTCGCGACAGCAATATAATTAAGCGCGAGCGATAAGGATGGGTAGCTTGGGGTTATTGGACGAAATTCTATCTGCTCGGCGACCGGACTTTACCTAGGGTTGTACAAACCTGGCAGTCGCGGCTGCAGTACCACTGGTTAGGCACAGCGGCGTATGCAAACGACTCGCGACTCTATTATCGAGGAAGAGGGGCTACAACTACCTACTTAGGGTTGTGTCACCTAACTACCTAGGATTATATGTACATACGGCGCGTACAGTTGACTCTCGACTATCATCGGGGTCATTGGACGAAATTCTATCTGCTCGGCGACCGGACTTTACCTAGGGTTGCACAAACCTGGCAGTCGCGGCTGCAGTACCACTGGTTGGCGCAGCCGGCGCACACGAACTGCGCGTCGCGGCGGCGGCAGCCCTGGCAGAGCGGCGCGTCGTCGGGCGAGGGCTGCGCGGCCGCCTGCTCGTCGATGACGAGGCGGCCCGAGCCCGAGCCGGAGCCCGAGCCCGACGTTGTTTCCCAAACTTATCTGAGACGCACCCCCTTTCGACCATACAAAAAAGCCGCGTCTTCCGCGCCCCCCTCTTCCAGTCAAGATTATTTATAGGTCGTATCGAGCAGTCTGGAATGTATTCTCTCAGCGGTCGCAGGTTTTATATACTCAAGTACACGGATAGCGCGCAGAATCGCTAAAATCAAGTGGCAATGGGCGGGGCACATAGCTCGTAGAGCCGATGGCCGCTGGGGCAGGAAAGTTCTTGAGTGGCGACCACGAGCCGGAAGACGTAGCGTGGGCAGGCCTCCCACTAGATGGACCGACGATCTGGTGAGGGTCGCGGGAGGTGCCTGGATGCGAGCGGTCTTTGTGGAAATCCTTGGGGGAGGCCTTTGTCCAGCAGTGGACGTCTTTCGGCTGAAACAACAACAACAACACCTAACTACCTGGAGTTATACATACGGCGCGTGCAGTCGACTCTCGACTCTATCGCCGGTGCCGACGGGTTATACCTAACTACCTAGGGTCGTGCATACCTAGCAGTCACCTAACTACCTAGGGTTGTGCATACCTGGCAGTCACCTAACTACCTAGGGTTACGCGTACCTGGAAGTCACTTAACTAAAGTCCGTCGCCGAGCAGATAGAATTTCGTCCAATGACCCCAAGCTACCTTCCTTATCGCTCGCGCGTAATTATATTGCTGTCGCGCTCGCACACTCACTGCGGCCGCCCGTCGCACAGTCGCGGCAGGCGTCGTCAGACGAAATTCGATCTGCTCGGCGACCGGGCTTTACCTAGGGTTGTACAAACCTGGCAGTCGCGGCTGCAGTACCACTGGTTGGCGCAGCCGGCGCACACGAACTGCGCGTCGCGGCGGCGGCAGCCCTGGCAGAGCGGCGCGTCGTCGGGCGAGGGCTGCGCGGCCGCCTGCTCGTCGATGACGAGGCGGCCCGAGCCCGAGCCGGAGCCCGAGCCCGCGGGCGAGCCGCCGCCCGAGCCCGACGAGCCGGGGCTCTCTTCGTCGTCCTGCTGTTGGAAAAACACGCGCGTTAGATATTAGTCTAATGCCCGTTTTCACCATCAATCCCTAATTTTTAAGTGACCCCTATAGTAATATTTATTAGACATTTTGTTTTCATAGGGATCACTTAAAAATTAGGGATTGATAGTGAAAAAGGGCATAAGTTTCACATGCTTTTTTTAGGCTTATTCCACTATTCCCCGTTATATTAGGATTTTATTTTTAACATTATAAGCTCCAATTGGCGTTAACGGGGAATAGTGAACAAAAAGTTCACTAATCCCCGTTGACGGGGATTGTCAATGGGGAATAGTGGAATAAGCCTTTTTTTAGAAATCTAAGCCAACCTTTGCGAGAAAAAATTAAGTGAATTGTCCCAGTGAATTACTGCAGCAGTAAGCATAATTATCATCATTATTGTAAACTGAAAAGTTGAAAATTGTGGGGGAAAATTGTTTCTTTAGGAGATCTTTTCCTCACAAAGGAGTGCCAAAGGACTCGAACTCTCGCTTTTTAACCGCCTCTGTGGTCAAATGGTAAGACCACCTGCTTCAGACGCAGAGGTCCCGGGTTCGATTCCCAGTGTGGGCAAATTTTTCTGTTCGGTTTGGTTGGTGGTAGGGCTTGTTCTAAGTCCGCCTGGCTAGCTACCACCATCTTATCTAAGTCTGTCACTACAACAACAATGTTAACAGCATTCTTGTGTTCCGTCAGTTAGAGGTAAGATAGCCAGTTCCTTTGGCCCTTTCGTCACTTACCATCAGGTGAGATACAGGCCAAGAGCTTCCTCGTTGTGGATAAAAAAAGCTGAGGTATCTTGTTGTAATAAGAGCGACTTTGCAACAAAAAAAAACTCAATATCCTCACCAATTGGACGACCTCCTCGGGTTTCTCCGGCTGGGGGTCGGGCGCCGGCGGCGGCGCCGGCTGAACGGGAGTGATGGTGATTTCGCCGCAGCTCTGTAAGCCACGCGCAGCCACGGTTACAGGCGGCAATAAGAACTACCAAGTACGCTCACTAGTTGGCGCCACGCAGCACTGATTGTAAAGCCTGGTCCATGAGCACGTAGAATCCCGTCCAATGACCCCAAGCTACCCATCCCTATCGCTCGCGCGTAATTATGTTGCTGTCGCGACTGTGCGACGGGCGCCCGCAGTGAGTGTGCGAGCGCGACAGCAACATAATTACGCGCGAGCAATAGGGATGGGTAGCTTGGGGTCATTGGACGGGATTCTACGTGCTCACGGACCAGGCTTTAGTTGGCGCCACTGATTGTACCTTACCACAAAATAGCAGCAGAAGACAATCTACATACAAAGTGCGCTCGGGCAACGCTCACGAAATCGCCAATAATCGCAAACTAGTCTAACCCATATATGCCCTGAGGCACGAAAACGACCAAATGGTACAAGTTCTCTTGCGATGCCTATAAATCAGACCTATCAAATATGTACCATCCTAGACTGCATCTCACTTAACATCCGGTGCGATTGCGGTCAAATAACTGCCTTGTCTTGCATAAAAAAAAGAAACTAAATATGCCAAATTACATAAAAATCTGAGATTTAAATAGTCCTGGGCATATATGGGCTAAAACAGTGCGAGCGCGAATGCCACCCGCTTGAGACGCGACTGTCTATGTGCGTATACAAAATGAAGTAGGTACACACAGTTGATTGTCTTCTGCTACTATCAATTTTGTGACCTTACTCTAGTGGCGCTATTTACAAGTGAGTGCAAATGCCAAAATACTCATATCGTATTTACGCTTACCATTTGGCGCCAATGTGTTAGCCACTAGCGAGTGACAGAACCTTTTTTTTAGCGCCAATTGGCAAGCTTAAAAACAATAGCCCTAATTATGCTAGGGGCATGTTAAGATATAGACCCAATACACTGAACTGTCCCACCCGTGACATTGACAGGGGGGCGCCACCGTCAATACCGGATCGCTGGTTCCGATTTTTGCCATGTTAGAAACTATATACCTAGTTGAACGATGGTGGCGCCTCCCTGTCAATGAGTTTGGTGGGACAGTTCAGTGTAGGTCATCTATATGATGTAGAATCGAATGACCATGTCACGATTTAGGCTTAAGCTACGCGCGTTGAAATCATTTTTTGGTTTGACTTGACAAATTGACAACATCGCAACAATGACATTCCAATCTACATGTCACAAAGTTTGACAGCACGTGACACAGAACTGACCCACCCACTACTGTAAGGCTAGGCACCCACTAGAACGCAAATGGGTGGAGCGTATTGTGTATACCTGGCCTTAGCAGTCGACCTTTAGAAAGACGTTCTATAGCCTGACCGTAGTACGTGATAAGTAATTTAACAACTCCCACCCAGTGAAAAAAACGATACAAAATATCTTGACATACATATAAACATCACAACATAATTTTAAGTTAACCAGCAATAACATTCACAAACAAAAACAAGCACAAAACCCTCGAAATTAAATTAAATACATTTTTTTTAAATGCCCATTACCCATACTTTGAAAATAAACTAACATTCTTCTTTCTACTGTTACTGAACGAAGAAGATTGCGAGATTATTCTAAATACATGTCTTTGTATTCTTTGATATGGTGTCAGTCAAACGGTCAGACTATAGTAATCGGGTAGCTAGCTTCGTTTCTGCAGGTAGTCTCTACTAACAGCAAGGTAACTGTAGCATCATATTTGTACATTTCTTCTTACTAATACCACAGAATAATAATAAGTACTACGTACAGAAGTTTTACTTCGCGAAGGTATTTAAAAAAATGTATGCTCAATGTCATTAACAATATGGTGTAATTTAGCTTGTCTCAAGAGTCAAGCAAGTTTGTCAGAAGTTTTGTTGACAAACGTCAGTGATCGGTACTGCGCCGAAGCTATAGGGCTGACTTCGGTAAAATGATGTGACGTGAGGTGCCAATCTGCAGAAAATGGCGGAGGAAATACATGATTTAGCATGAATTATCATGAATAATATTAACTACTTATTTACCTCTCAGTGTCTTCAGGCAACTAAAAAAAGTACATTCTGTGTTTTTATTATTATTTAGGCAGTTAAATACTGCACAGTATTTAGTACACCATTTTCTTTATTTTTTTCCATCATACACAAGAATACGCGTGCGTGAGTCAATGTTCGCTCGTATGTGAGGCCTTGTCGAATAGTACTCCCACAGTAGATAAATCAAACAGTACGGAAGCTTCATACAAACGCTCGAAATCAGACTCACGCACACAGACGCACGCTTTACACGAGCTCTAAGCGAACCTCGCAGTCCATCCGTCGCGGGTGGCGCGCGCAAGTCGCGCGCGTTGTTTTTAATTTAATAATAATTGTATTGCATGCGCTGTCCGCTGTATTTTTAAAAACATGCCACGAGTGTATTGCGTTTAATGAAAGGTGAAAATAGTTTGATATTACTTTTTAAATAAAATGCTTAATTAATTACGTAATTACGCTTCTTAACAATTTATCTGTTCTATTTGATAAGTAATTTGATTCGATTTTGATTTGCTAGTTTATATGTAACTTCTTATACCTAACTAACAAAAAATAAAGACATCGTATTTATGTTGAATTGTTGAACGTTTTTTTTATTACCTTACACATTTTTTTTAAAACTAAGTACTGTTAATGGAGAAAAATCTAAAACGTTAAAAAACGGTATCGTTATAGCCAATGAGCTGAATATCTAGTCACTCTAAAAACTTCAGATAAAGGGACGCGCGCGGACGACTCCGCGCGACAACCCTCACACTCAATTGAAGTGTAGGTATTTAACTCGCCGAAAGGGCCTAGTTTCCGTACTGCTTTAGCTCATATATATACTGTGGTACTCCTGTAGGGGGCAATCGTGCGTGTTTTGTTTTCGATGTAAACTCGCGGAGATGAACAGGCCTGCTAATACTAATGTAATATTAATCAGCATTTTCGAGTCTTTCTACGAGTGGTAGATCCGAAAATACAGACTACGTTGAAGGTCTCCGACTGCACAGGCAAAGCGAAGCTAGCAAAGAGGTCTATCCAAAGATCGAATATAATTAAAAAATATTTAGTATCTTAATGTTTTTTCAAAAATATTATCACCCAGTGCATCATTATATCACATTAAGAACTTTTTGGGTCAAACAAGCTGGCTGGAAAGAAATTTTGACGAACGAATGGAGGTTTTTATAAAACAAAGAAACGTCAAATTGACAGGTGACAAATTCGCGTTCTGTTCGCGCCAGCTTGTTTGAAAAAAGTATCTATCACCAACTAGGATCATCATCATCACCAACACACAATTTGCGTCTCATCATCAATGTGCTGACTTCAAATACATACGTAGTTAATATGTATTTGAAATACATTAGATACAAATTAATGACAGTGTAATGCAAACATGATCATGAGGTGGCACATTCAATGAGCATTGCCATTTTCGTTAATAATTTTGAGTCCAATTTTGGATCAATATTTTGCTTTTTAAACAGCCGTAAATAATTGAAATTTTAAAAAGTTTAAGTACGATATGCATTTAATGAAACAAGTTTTGATTTTCTTCATCAGATTTTTTGTTTTATAAACACAAATATATTATTTTATTTTAACTTGACAATTATTACTTTCTTTTTTCAACATTTAAGATAATAATTTCTCGATATTTTCTCAATAATATAGTTGCCAGTTTAAAAAAATAAAAAAAATTACCTCAGAAAACAAAAACTTGTCTCTTAATAATTCACTAACGCGAACCGGCCGTTTAAAAGCAAAACGCACAACACTTAAAAACTAAATTTTGAATTTGGAAGATCGAGGCCAATCAACACCAATTGTTTATACACAGTGAGGTGGTACCTTGGCCTGACCGAAAGGGGACAACGCCTGTCGTCGTTCCGGCGACGTAAGCAGTTTAGCCAACGTCGGCGAGTACGTCTGAGAGGCGGGCGCCTGCGGAACGGTGCTTCGTAAGGCGGCTGTCGGGCGCGGGCGACCGGGCGATACAACGCGGGCAATAGGGTATTTGACACCACCAATCAATTGACGTACTTTTTAAAACTGTCAAAACGACACTCTCCCATAGATTTTGTACGGCAATACTAGCATGTGACGTCACAATTTTATCAACTCAATGAAACTACTTTTTTCAATTATAATGCAACGAAAAATCGTAATTTACAGGTAATTAAAAATTAATTAAGTTTTTAAGACCAGAAAGAAGTGTCTTTTTAAAAAAGTTGTGCTTTAGAATTATTGGGAAATGGTGTCAAATACCCAATTGGGCAAAAAGTTAATATACCTAGCGGAAAAGAGCAACAGAGGACTGAGCGAGCAAGATGTCACTAGCAGCAACACCCACACACACAACCTTAATTTCGAACTCCTATGTTATTCTGATTAACTTCGTTGCGGGTAAAATTACAGTTTAACTTTCCCCCGGGACAAACTTGACCTTCATTGGTTGGTTTTTTTTTATGGCGGTCAAGCTGTAGATCCTGGCTACACAGGAGTTGCAGCGGTTGGAACGAGAGGTCAGAATAGTCCCGTAACAGCAACACTGATAAAAAGATATGCGTGATGCGACGTAAGTGACGTAACAGAACCATTTTTTTGCTACTATTTGACAGGTCGTTAGCACTCATTGGCACGCTGAAAGAAGCTGAAGCTCTGAGATTTTTTCAGATTTTACGCGAGTGAAAACGTGGATGTTTAAGAGAAATGTGCTTCAGAAACATGGTGACTGGTTCAGTGATTGATTTTGTACAAAACAGTGCAATAATCCTAAAAACTGACACACCAATGACATCCAGTGACATCCTAAAATCGATTTCGTTTGACAGCTCGAGGTTGTTGCTCTATTCCGAAGGAATATCAACTTTATGGGGGCAACGCGGCAACGCAGCGCATGCGCGAAAGCAACGCAAGCGACGCTACGTGGTCGACGCGAGTTTATTTTTCTGTGGCTTCACGCAGTTTGCGCATGGCCAGTGCGAAATAAAGAAGATATTTTCTTTAATTTCATTTGATAATTATCAGATATCCCCGTTTCAGTAACATGTGGGATTTTACTGAAAACTCACGCGGACTTTTTGAAGGAATAAGTGATGTTGCACTGTTTTGTTTCATTTGCATGTGCGTTAGCAAAACAAAACTGCTAGACATCCTTCACTTTCCCGCCAAGAAGTCGATGAAAGGCGGGAAATTTTAAGTCCAAAGATAGTGAAATTGTTGAAGTGACACACGGTTATTTATTATAATTTTAGACTTGATTTGTAAATTATAGTCATTCATTAGAGATAGTTAAAACGATTGATGATTGTGAATTTATTCAAATGATAATCAATAATGTATGTTATACGACATATTAGTATTAGTTTTAGAGCTAAAATCGTACGAATTAACTAATAAACGGAATCGCCCGGGTCGCCCACGTAGGACAGCGCCAAAGCTTCAAACGCAATGTCATCGTCACGTAATATCAATTGCACTGTGAAATATCGGATGAATGTTTAGTCACACAAAAGCGAAATAACAGGTTTATGCGTACTAGACAAGATTAGAAAATTATTGGCTCTCTGATGGTTACAAAAATAGATTGCAGATGCAAAGGATACGAAATAAATATGAAGTGGAAAAGAAATCTATTAGGTTATAGAGAAAAGTGCACGCTATATGACAAGAAAATAAAGTAATAAAGTTGCAAATTATTTTTTGATAGAATTTATGTCGAAAAAGCAGTGCAGTTGTACCTTTCCAAAATCAATGAGAGCTACTTTTTATATTAATTCTAAATTTTAAGCTATTATAAAATGTTGCTGTGTTACTGAAGACTCAGGCTCAAGGAATGGTTCTAGAAAGTTCGCCAGCAAAATTTATCTGCCAATAGATTCTGATCCTTTTTCTTAGTGCTTGTTCACGTAGGCACGCGCGGGCGCGGGCGCGGGCGCGGGCGCGGGCGCGGGCGCGGGCGCGGGCGCGGGTAACGTCGCGAGCTCGTGTTCATATTGACGACCAGGCGTTCGCGCGATTGTGACGTATTGTCAGAGGTCGAATTATGGACGACGATCTTTTATTTTTAACCGAAAATTCATACCTAAAGTGGGAGATGCTAAAAATTAGAATTGGTGTGCACGAGATTAATAAAGAAAGAGAACGGTATGGTGAATTTCATACTTTATATCGTAATTTGAGAGAACATCCTTCAAGGTTTTTTGGATATACCAGGATGAGTGTCAACTGTTTTGATTACATACTGGATTCAATAAGGAGTGATATTTCAAAAGTAGACACAAATTTTCATAAAAGTATAAAGCCCGAAGAAAGACTATTTGTAACTATAAGGTGAGTTTAAAAAAAAGATTTTCTTAGTAAGTAACTTATAATTTTCAATCAAAATCAAATTCAAACAAGGTTCCTCTTTATTATTTAATTTAATTAATATTATCGTTATCAACTAAACAACATTTCTGTTCATATGATGACTGTGTTTACTTTGCCAAATAGGAGTTCTAGCCTGAATAGCACTAATAAACTCTTCTGTATTGAACGACATGATAAAAACGTGCTATCGTTTCTAGCGACAAGATCAAACTGGTTGAACTTACCTGACGTCGTGAGTGAAACGCGCGCGCCGCCGCTAGTTTGACATGAACACACACAAACATCTTCACGCGTTGAAATTACCGCGAGCGCTCCGCGCGCGCCAGTCGCTAGCTTGCTCGCTAGTTAGACCGCACGTGCGTTTCGTACGTGAACACTTGGAATCACTACATATGTTTGATATTTCGTCACCGCGCCCGCGCCCGCGCCCGCGAGTCAACGTGTGCAAGCACTTAGTGCTTGTTCACGTAGGCACGCGCGGGCGCGGGCGCGGGCGCGGGCGCGGGTAACGTCGCGAGCTCGTGTTCATATTGACGACTAGGCGTTCGCGCGATTGTGACGTATTATCAGAGGTCGAATTATGGACGACGATCTTTAATTTTTAACCGAAAATTCATACCTAAAGTGGGAGATGCTAAAAATTAGAATTGGTGTTTTGTAACTATAAGGTGAGTTTAAAAAAAAGATTTTCTTAGTAAGTAATTTATAATTTTCAATCAAAATCAAATTCAAACAAGGTTCCTCTTTATTATTTAATTTAATTAATATTATCGTTATCAACTAAACAACATTTCTGTTCATATGATGACTTACTTTGCCAAATAGGAGTTCTAGCCTGAATAGCACTAATAAACTCTTCTGTATTGAACGACATGATAAAAACGTGCTATCGTTTCTAGCGACAAGATCAAACTGGTTGAACTTACCTGACGTCGTGTCGTGAGTGAAACGCGCGCGCCGCCGCTAGTTTGACATGAACACACACAAACATCTTCACGCGTTGAAATTACCGCGAGCGCTCCGCGCGCGCCAGTCGCTAGCTTGCCCGCTAGTTAGACCGCACGTGCGTTTCGTACGTGAACACTTGGAATCACTACATATGTTTGATATTTCGTCACCGCGCCCGCGCCCGCGCCCGCGAGTCAACGTGTGCAAGCACTTAAGGTTTAATTCTTTTTTTACATTTTGAGACAGGTCACGGCGAATATTAAATCTCTATAAACAAATAATATTGCCATGATTCGCACGAACCTGTTACCCACATATGGTATGTATTTGTGAAATCTTTCGCTTGTTTCAATTAAAGTGCAAAAATCGCTTTTGACCAACTAAAGAATCATCCATAAAAAATGAAGCTGACACATGACTACAAGCAAAAAGTAACTCAATTCCATGTGCAATACAGTCCATTTCTTACCTTGGTCAGTATGCCGTGCAGCAATGAGTTTTGTTGGGAAGTCTGGCTCTCTTGTGTGGTAGTGACGGGGAGTAGTGAGATCTCAGGGTAGGGGGGTGGTGGGGGCAATCGGGGACTAGGGGATGCCAGTCTTTCCACCTGGAATTCAAAAGGAAGATTTTAGTTTCAGATATACAGGGTGTTAGGTAAATGGGTATATGAGCCGACACTAGCCCATGTTAACATGGTCATATAAATGGTATGGTGAAGTCAGAAAATTGATATCTTCATTTTAAATATTTAAATTTTCATCAAAAAAAAACAGATTTTATAAAATTTATTTTGTATGAAAATTATGGGCTATTGTCGGCTCATATACCCATTTACCTAACACCCTGTAGAATTGTCACTAGTTTTGATTGTCAATGAGATCGAAAGTCGTGTGTAAATAACGATTTTCTTGTCAAAAGATGTATGTAGCTTGATTGTATAAGGTCAACATAATGTTAAGTTGCCGTTATACAAGCATGACATTTTATAAGCATGTGTTACTGTACCTTTATTATGGCTTAACAGTAACAGTTTGCGGGGCGTACCTGTTTAGTCGGCGGGTGCATCCCGTGGCGCGGCTCGGGACGGCGGTGGGGCTTCCGCGGGGCGTACCTGTTTTGGCGGCGGGTGCATCTCTTCATGGCGCGGCCCGAGGCGACCGCGGGGCATTTGTGGGGCGTCCGCGGAGCGTCAGCGGGGAGTACCTGTAGGCGGCGGGTGCATCTCCTCATGGCGCGACTCGAGACTTCCGCGGGGCGTTCGCGGGCCGTCAACGAGGCCTACCTGTTTAGGCGGCGGGTGCATCTCTTCATGGCGCGGCCCGGGGCGACCGCGGGGCATTTGTGTGTCGTTCGCGAGACATTTGCGGGGCGTACCTGTTTAGGCGGCAGTTGCATCTCTACATTACGCGGCCCGGGGCGGCGGCGGGGCTTGTTCCGACCGCGGGGCATTTGTGGGGCGTTCACGGGGCTTCCGCGGGGCGTACCTGTTTAGGCGGCGGGTGCATCTCTTCATGGCGCGGCTCGGGGCGCCGGCGGGGCTCCGAGCGCGCGTGGGGCACCGGCCGCGGGGGCTCCGGCCGCGGGGCGTTAGCGGCTCGTGAGCGGGGCTTCCGCGGGGCGTACCAGTTTAGGTGGCGGGTGCATCTTATCATGATTGGGCCCAGGGTCGGTGACGGGGCTTCCGCGGGGCGTCAGCGGGGCGTACCTGTTTGGGCGGCAGGTGCATCTCTACATTACGCGGCCCGGGGCGGCGGCGGTGCCTGTGCCGACCGCGGGGCATTTGTGGGGCGTTCGCGGGGCATCCGCGGGGCGTACCTGTTTAGGCGGCGGGTGCATCTCCTCATGGCGCGGCTCCGGGCGCGCGTGGGGCTCCGGCCGCGAGGCGTTAGCGGTTCGTGAGCGGGGCTTCCGCGGGGCGTACCTGTTTAGGCGGCGGGTGCATCTCTTCATGGCGCGGCTCGGGCCGGCGGCGGGGCTCCGGGCGCGAGTGGGGCTCCGGCCTCGGGGGCTCCGGCCGCGGGGGGTTAGCGGTTCGTGAGTGGGGCTTCCGCGGGGCGTACCTGTTTAGGCGGCGGGTGCATCTCTTCGTGGCGCGGCTCAGGGCGACGGCGGGTGATGCGCGGGGCGTTCACGGGGCTTCCGCGGGGCGTACCTGTTTAGGCGGCAGGTGCATCTCTACATTACGCGGCCCGGGCGGCGGCGGGGCTTGAGCCGACCGCGGGGCATTTGTGGGGCGTTCGCGGGGCATCCGCGGGGCGTACCTGTTTAGGCGGCGGGTGCATCTCTTCATGGCGCGGCTCGGGCCGGCGGCGGGGCTCCGGGCGCGCGTGGGGCTCCGGCCTCGGGGGCTCCGGCCGCGGCGGGATGAGCCCGGAACTGCTCTGCTGCATATTTGCGAACTGAACGAGTACGTCTTTGAACGAGAGCCCATTGGGTAAACCTCCCGCTTGGATCTGTTGCAACCTTTCCAGCATCGCTTTTTGGTTCTGAAAAGCAATTTTATGTAAAGCCCGGTCCGTGAGCACGTAGAATTTTGTCCAATGACCCCTAGCTACCCATCCTTATCGCTCGCGCGTAATTATATTGCTGTCGCGACTGTGCGACTGGCACCCGCAGTGAGTGTGCGAGCGCGATAGCAACATAATTACGCGCGAGCGATAAGGATGGGTAGCTAGGGGTCATTGGACAAAATTCTACGTGCTCACGGACCAGACTATAGTTATTAAAATGTCCTGACGTTAAGAGCAGAGTAAATACAAATGAGTAGGTCATCTTCATAAAACGCCCGAGCGCGGTTTGTATGTGAGCGCGCCAATACATATGCGGCGCGCTCGCACACACTGACAAAATTTAGCGTTGATTAGTGGTGAGGTGCGCTGAATCTAGTTTTTTTAAATAACTTGTAAAATCGAACCGCCTAAGGTGGGAATCGAACCTACGACCTTTCGCTTGCCGGGCGACTGCTCTTCTATCTGAGTATGAACCTGTCGAAATTTTCAAGTGTAATACGCTGTTACGGCCAGTGATTATATCATCAACTAGCTTTCCGCCCGCGGCTTCGCCCGCGTGGAATTTTGTCTGTCACAGAAAAACTTTATCGCGCTCGTCCCTGTTTCAAAAACCGGGATAAAAACTATCCTATGTTCTTTCCCGGGACTCAAACTATCTCTATGCCAAATTTCATCAAAATCGGTTGCGAGGTTTAAGCGGGAAAGCGTAACAGACAGACAGACAGACAGACAGACAGAGTTACTTTCGCATTTATAATATTAGTTGGGATAGTTGGGATGTAGGTAGTTACTAGTAATATACACACTGTTTTCATCTTCATTATGTACTTCATGTAACAATGATTTATTGTATGTATCTATACTAATATTATATCTATACTAATATAAATGCGAAAGTAACTCTGTCTGTCTGTCTCGCTTTCACGCCTAAACCACTGAACCGATTTTGATGAAATTTGGCATAGAGATTGTTTGAGTCCTGGGAAAGGACATAGGATAGTTTTTATCCCGGTTTTTGAAACAGGGACGTGCGCGATAAAGTTTTTCTCTGACAGACAAAATTCCACGCGGGTGAAGCCGCGGGCGGAAAGCTAGTTTTTTTATAAGAGTTAAATAGGTACATTACATTATGTGTAATTTCTCCACTAATCCACTATAATGGTCGAAACTGCTGAACTGTCGGAAACTGTCCAATAAATAATTATAACATTGACCCGCGATCTTGTGGCGACCTTGCCTTCTCGGTCAAGGAGACCGGTCGCAAATCTCAAGTGCTATTTGAAGTTTAAAATTAGATATAGATTTCACTGCAACTACTTAACATAGCTCAGCATCGGAAATATCGAAAGTGAAACTTTCAGTGAGTGAGTGGGTGAAAACTTGTATGAAATGCGGGCAAGTATGATGATTAAAATAGTAAGACACGGGTCTTAACGCGACGTTTATTAATGAGTTATATTATGATGATGTATGTAATAAGGCACTGATAGACATGTTATGTATGACTATGTCTGGGCACAAAATATAACAGAAGGTAAACTCATGTATGTACCTCGCTTTGCATACCTCTCTCGCTCGCACGCTCGGCCGTCGCGCTAGGGTTGTCTTGTCATGTGTTGCGTTTATTTCGATAAGATAGAAAAATGTTACTCTTAATACTATGCAAGAAAGACAATAACAAATATCCACGTATACTTATTTATATTTAGTACGTTATTATAGTAATAGTTTGCAAACAAATACACGAGAAGGAAGTAGTATTTAGTTGAGTGACACTATTATCCAACTAATATTATAAATGCGAAAGTTTGGATGTCTGGATGTTTGTTGCTCTTTCACGCAAAAACTACTGAACGGATTTTGATGTAACTTTACAGTATTATTGTTTATAACCCTGAATAACATATAGGCTATAATTTATGACGATCTGTGACAAACTAAATTTCACGCGGGTGAAGTCGCGGGCAAAAGCTAGTTATCCAATAATTCCTAAAACCTCTCTAAAACAATTTGATATTCCTAATAATTGAGTTGGCTTTCAATTTCAATTGAAATTCAAATAAATAACTTACTTACCTCCCCGAATCAACTGGTAATTTAAAAAATGAAAATTCGGTATTTAATGATGAGTTTAAGCAACCAAATACCGAACAATTATAATACGACTTTTTCTGTTCACTCATTTTCGTCAATTTCGCAAAACAAAATAATATCACAGGCGGTTGACCGGCGCGTGACTCAAGCGAACCACAGCGAACGTGTGGCGAACGTCTGTCGCGCTCGCATTCGTCCAAGACAGTCTTGCTAGAGCGGTGTCTATGTGTGCGTGGCTCGAGCGCGTTTAGTGTGGAGTTTGTCTTCTGTTATCTTTTGTGGTCTGGGCATTTGGAATATATGCACGCACGTGTCTCTGCAAACTATGTAGTAGTAGTCAGGCGCTTTCCTCCAGACCAGATTCACCCATCAAAAAAACAAGACCGACATTTGACGTACACTCTGAAGCACAGATTCATATTTCTAGAACTTCTGGGGAACACGAATGCGACAAAATGGCAGTGTTTGTCTTTCTTTCTGTCTAAACAAAACTTATTTTATCATTTGTGCGGGTCTAGGTACCCCACCTGGGAATCGAGGCCTGGACTTTTGCGAGTCCAAATCTTAAATTAAATTACGCTTGGTCCTTCGGATCTAGAGTACAACTCTATTACGGTGCACTAACATCACGCAATGAGGTCAAGGATCGCGATCGCAAATTGAAGCCGCGACTTGCTACGACAAGAAAACTACGCATGACCTTAACACCATAGAGTACGGATCGTTTTCCTTTGTCTCTGATCTATGAGAGTGTACAAATTGATTAGCGTTATTTGAAGATTAGAAAAACAGCTGCAAGGAGGAACAAGTTAAAATAATAATGTTTTAAAGAAGACTCAATCCATATGACTCAATATGGAAAATTTCTTCACCACATGGGAAAATTCCCATACATATTTTCCCTACAATATTGGCAATGTAAATATCAAATTGTTCGTAACTACTCGTTTAGTTTTCTGTATGACGCATTTATTACATCCTAAAATAACTTCGTCCTTCCACTGCTCCGAGACAAATACTGGCCGACTACACTAAAAAATTGTAAGCAATTAATAATAAAGTAGATGACTCACCATATCTAAATTGTTGAAAAGCATATTCAGGTTGTTCAAGTTGTTCATGCTATCCATTTTCGGTGCTATTGGCCTCGGGGCACCCATCATATTAGGATTTAAAATCGATTTCATTCTCCGACCCCTTCGCGGAGTCATCTCAGGATTCCGCTGTCTATAATCAGCTATGATCGACTTCACATCCTTGGTGGGGCCCTGCCGACCCATAGGCATGTTGTACCCAGTGGGCAATTGCCCGTTCATGTCCCGTGGGAACCCTGGCATTGGGCCAGGCATCATCATGGGCTGTGGGTAAACTGGCTTTGGCATATTTTGCATATGTGCAGCTTTGTCGTATGGTGGGGGCAGCCCTGACATAGGGTTGAAGTGGGAAGTCACCGGCATCACTTGAGGTTGCATCATGGGGCTCATGCTTGAGGGGCCAGGCTGCTTGATTGACAACCCTGAGATCTCGTCACTTTTGTCTATCGCTAAGTTTTTTGCTTGATTCAAGTAGTCAAATGGGTCAGTGCGGTCTGATCCGTTCACCTCAGCCGCCTTTTCAAATGACAGTACTTGCTTTCTTCTTAACAACCTTAGTAAAATTTCCTCTTTCACTTTCTTTAAGTGCAGTATATTGTTCCATTCTTGTTCCTTTTTCTGTGCTAGTTCACGTAAGGTCTGTATTTCTGCTAACAACTGTTCCGTGTGCTTTTGTATTTCCTCTATGTTATTTTTCGTGGCGGTTTGTATGTAGTCGTTGATCATAATATCGTGTTGAGGGAAGGCTTTCTCTACTTCTTGGTACAGTTTCTTGAGCGGTGAATCTGTTTCGACCTCTTCGCTGGCGCGCCGCTTCGAAGATTGGTCATCCTGGAACAAAACCTCCATGTAATAAAATACTAAAGTGTAAACCTGTACGTGGATGGCTAAAAGGAGGATAATGGAGTAACCACTTAACCGCTATTCATACATTATAATGGTATAAGTATAGGAATCCCTTATGTTACAAAAAATATGGAAAAATAAACAAGCAGCGATTAATAACGTTTAGTCTCGTATAAATGACGCTTTAGAATAATATAATAAAATATTTTATATGTGGGTCTGAGCAAATTAATTTCAGGATCAATTTTAGTTATAAACTTCTAACATTCTCTCAATATACCTGATAATACGTGAAAACAGGCATGGGTAATAGTCACAACTATCATTATTATACAATTTTCAACAGACTCAGGTATAAATAATTAAGATATTTTATAAGGTCAAAGGTTATGTCTACAGTGAAAATGATTGACATCCAAAATCATCAAGAATTCGGGGTTTTAAGACATTGTATTATGTCTCAATTTCACCTTCAAAAGTCAGCAGTCAATATGTCTTTCTTATCATGAGTGGATGTTTGACCTCTATTTTATTGTAGTATGTAAATGCTTTGATCTTGGTAAAAAGGAGCTATTCGTTAATTATTTCAAAGACATTTTCCTGTACCCTCCACATAAGACTTCTTTTATCACCCCCATAAAATAAACAAAATTTATCTTTTTTTTTTTTGAGAGGAAATACCTATGTATTAGAAATCTACTGTTAACAAAATTTATAAGAAATAAGTATCATGTTTGTCCACATTTACTCCAAAAATAATATTGCATCAATTTTGTCATCCATTACCAGATTAACAAAATTAAAAATCCATATGTAAACATTGTATGTACAGTGAACAGCACATCAGCTTAACATTTATGCTGCAAAACAACATGTATTTAAACTATTTGTTACTAAATTATTCATTTATGATGTGCTATTGTACCAACATGAAGCAAAAAAGAACTTATTATTATTATTTCCTCACCTTATGACTTCCCTTACTAACATCACCATTTACAGATTCCTTTTTAGGCTTGGGATCCTTGGGGGGTTCAGGTTTATCGTCATCTTTTGGTGTTTCGTTCATCTCTACATCGGTTTCCACCGTCGATGGAACTTCAACAACCGGTAGAACTTCTTTGAGAGGACTGGGTTCCTTAGGCGGAGGTGTTTCTACGGGGATAACGGTCTGGAAGAGATGTTATGCAATTTTAGAATTATATTATGAAAAGATTGTTGATCTAAAAGATAATTCAAACAAAGTATTTAGGTTAAAAATTATATTGGTGTGTGATATTTTGTTGTTCAATTAGGCTGAGTTGCACCAGCTTATTTTAACAAAAGTGGTGCTTTTTGTATGAAGTTTGAAAGATTTATTACTTTTGTTAAAGTAAGATGGTACTCAGCCTTATTGTCTAATCAACACATTGACTAATAGGAATCTTGTAAAAACTGAAGTCCTGAACATACTTATTTTATAAAAATAAACAGAAAACCTCATAATGTATGATATAAAAAATACTACAACTATAATTACTTTAGGGGCTTCGGCTACGGCTACAGTCTCAGGCTCCTTAACGGACTCATCAACTGTCATAGGCTCCTCGTCAGCTGGGACTGATTCGGCAACTGGTTCTGTCTGCTCTGCCTCAACCGGAGTCTCTGCATCATGAACCGGTGTCGCCTTCTCTTCGGACGGCTCCACAAAACAGGGAGAGTTGCTATCCTCTTTTAGTAATTCCTCTGAAAATGTTATATTCATTTTAAAAAGGTTTTTTTACTGTAATGAATATTATGCTTGGTATTTAACTATAATATGGGTATTATTTCAACAGTAAACTTGTCACTGTAGTTTAGTCATCAAATAAATACAAACCTTCAAATCAAACAACCTACTTGGGTAACCTTGATCTAAAACAAGATCTTTACAAATTAGACTAAACACTAATAACTATAAAATCATATCAATCAATGAGGCAATCAATGAAGCTCGCAATAGATTTAAATAATTATTAAATTGTATGGTGACTCAAGTGTCAGTTGTATTTGCATCTACCATCAATAAAAATATAAAAGTACTCATGAGTAAGATTTATAGAACAAAACCTTTGCTCTATCTTTTTTTAAACATTAAAAAAACTTCTTGAGCAAGCCATTTACAACCAAATTACCTTTTATCCTTTCTGCTTGTAATGCAACTAACTTATCACATTCCTTCCTATCACTCTCAATGGACTTCTCATCTTTGGCATTTTCATCACAGATTCCCGCCTTTACTACAATCTCTGGCGTGCCCTCTTCATTCAAAGGAGTCTTTGAAACACCCACGGCACTGTCTTCTATCGCCAATGGATCCACCGCATTTTCCGCAAGGATACCAGCCGAGGGCGTCTCATCACCGACGGGCTGCTCCTTCACTGATTCCACTATTTTTACGCTGATATCGTTCATGTTTATTTACATATTTACGACCCACAAACCACAGCACAGTGTCACCACGCCGCAACTAGGTTCAATGACTCGATTATGAACATCATAACCATAATGCAGCATTTGCAACTGATACAGACAGAATACAACCTCCAGGCGTTCATGTGAATATGATCTGCGGAAAATAAACAAAACAAACGGATAGAATGTTTGGAATTTCTTCACCAAATTGGGTAATATCACGATGCGCAAGCAAATGCAGCCGTGAACTCAAGGGTCATTGTAGAGTATTCCGTTACTAGGACATAATGAACTAATATTTTATGCATCACTATACATTCCACTTGTAATGAATCAATTCGAAAAAAGTGATTTACTGTTGTATTATTTTAATTAATTAGCAAAATACGTGCTGTCTGAATGAGGACGCAATTCGCACGCAAACTGTCAGTGTTACCAGGTTATGAAATAAATAAATTGAATTAATTTTGTTTTTGTTGATTTAGTTTGCCTTTCTAAGTTCACCTTTAGATTTTGTTTTTATTACTTTAATTTTTATGAATACCTAATATATCTATAATCTTTTTTAGTTAGATTTCCATGTAATTCGTCGTGGCTTTGCATGGCTAAGCAAGTTCGTTTAGTTATTAATATATTTAAAAAATATTCCATTGTTTTTTTTTTTCAAATTGATTATAATACTGACAGACGCCTACAATCTAATTAGATGTAAAAATTCCATGACACGAGTTAATAAGTTTTTGAGAAATCAAGGAAGGTCACATTGCCCACTTAAGCAGGCTACGGGCACACACGCTTTTTACATTTTTTAATGCATGCAACACTTAATCCCTCTTTTTGTAAAAAAAACGCACATTTCCTTGTGCCAAGCAAATTATTAATGTAATGAAAAGGTAGTAGCCTAAAATAAAGCTTAAATAAGTTTAAGCTTTATTTTTAATTTATATAATTAAATGTTTAGTGAAAAGTATTCTGATATTGATTTAATTTAAAACTTAAATTTAATGAATTGACAAGCTGATTTCAAAATTTCGCGCCATCTGTGGAATTGACATTTCCGGTCAAGGTGCACAAGTGATGTGCTAGTGCATTGCAGTATTACTAGGATAAATATCGATAGTTTCTATACCAATCAATGTGAGGTTATGTATGTATAGGTCGTCCAACGAAAGTTTAGGCGAACAAGGTACTAGTGCCAGTGGCGTAATATTATTTGCATGTACAGGAATCAGGATCACACAATTGCTGAACATACATACATGGGGGTTCAAAAAATAGGTATCATGCATAATCTATCTCCTCTACACAACAAGTTTCTTGACACTTTACAAAAACATCCTGAATACTTGCTAATGAATGGGATTTTTCAATACAAATTAATAAATATGTATTACATTCAATGAAATTGAATTATTGTACTATCGGCAACAGTGTTAACTGCCCATTGCCGGTCATGTCGTCTTGTTCTATCGCAAAGAATCACCATTTGATGAGAGCGATAGCAAAAACGGAAATGTATAGTTGACACTGTGGTGGCCGCGTGTTCGTTCGTTCCTTCGTTTCAGCCGAAAGACGTCCACCGCTGGACAAAGGCCTCTCCCAAGGATTTCCACAAAGAACAGTCCTGCGCCGCTCGCATCCAGGCACCTCCCGCAACCTTCACCAGATCGTCGGTCCACCTAGTGGGAGGCCTGCCCACGCTACGTATTCCGGCTCGTGGTCGCCACTCAAGAACTTTCCTGCCCCAGCGACCATCAGCTCTATGAGCTATGTGCCCCGCCTACTGAATCACACCATCACATTGAATTGACAATTTTTTTTACTTACAATAGCATTATCCTTTTGTTCCGCAGTGTAGGGTTTTAAACGTTTATTAACTGCTTTGTGATTATTTATTATTTTGCTTATCTTGATTATGAACAGTGTGTAACGAACGGCTATTTGAATACTTACTCCTCGCCAAAATTTGGATGAGCGCGGGAACGTGTGTCGGTCGCTTCGGTTTTGCTACGCGATTAATGGTGAAACCATTAATGACACCCGTTTTGCACTGCCACTAACCGCTTGCCCGCCCACAGTTAAGTCTGTGAGACGGCCAAAATCTAACCTCTCGCCAACATTATTGTCAGTTTAGTTGTCTCTGTCTGTAAACGTCGATTATTTAACTGTATTGTGTACTGTGTCTGTGTATAATATTAAAGTACGTAAAAGAAAGCTGAAACAACCTCCAGTCCGTGTTTCGCAATTTTACTACAAGTGTAATTTTATTAAGTACGTATAAAAAAATCATACAACACAGAGCTTCCTTTAAAATATCGATATGAATGAAGTGGTAACTATCGACCACTAGGAAGTTAAACAGCACTAGCAGATGATGAAAGAAAAAGCAAATGGCTGACTAAATCTACGTTCTCAAATTCCTAATAAAAAGAATCCGATGTAATTACATGAATTATGCGCTCTTTATGATAATGATTAGCAAAATAAGTCTGTAAAGATTAGAAAGAACATTGATGACAATATATTGGCAGCAGAAAGCTTGCCAAACTTGTACTAATTGCTAAATAAAACTTAGCCTTATCACAATTCAGTACATTGCAAAAATATTAAATTGTGTTTGTGTCGGACACACGCCCGTTTAACTTCCTGGTAAGTCCTTTACATCTTTATTTATATTACTATAAGCTTATTTTGTACTTATTTCCTGTGGTTCCTTTATCTGCCAAAATGGTGAACATTTTTGCAAGTGATTCCCGAATGATTATTTTTAGATATTTTCTTTATTATCGTTAGATCTTTGAGTGTTATTCGCGTCACACATGGTGTTAATGCGGCTGGTAAAATTCGTGGTGTTTTTAGAGTAAAATTTTTACAGTAGTATTTGGTACAGTCAGCACAAAAATTTAATTCAAAGAAATAATATTTTGTATCAGTTTCGGTTTAAGTTAGTTGTTGCAAATGGTGGACGCAGTAAGTGTGAAATTTACGTTCGTAATTTACTTAGATACCAAATAAATATTTTTTCTTTCTTTCTTTCTAATTAGTTCCCTTGATTTTTTTTTGTGTATATTCGTGGTATTTTAATTTAATTGCTATGAGTTATACCCACATTGATCAGCTGATAACGACTCAAATGTTTTGTAGTGATAGGAAAAAATACTGATAAGCCAATAAATATTTCTTCTTGTATGATTTAAAATTAATATAATGTATGCTTAATTATGTGCTTTTTACTTACAGAAAATTAATATTGTGATCATGTAGAAAAAATCACTTTGTGTCATAACTTAATAATAAACAAATAAATAAATTGAAATTAAGTATGTATGTCACCGGAAAATAACAAGACTCGTAAGTTGATCAATTTTCTAGGAAGTTGATCAACTCTCGGAAAATAACAAACGGCAGTTGAAATGTACTATTTAACGCATCGAATTTTAGCTAATTGGTCAACTTACGGTACCTAGCCGTAATTTAATAATTAACTATATTGCTACAAGTAAAATCATCCACAAATGGGCCAATCGTTGCCCAGTGTACTATTTGACGGTACACTATTATCCGTCACTTAATACACTTTTCTCTGATTGGTCGACAGACACTTAGATTATGTTGTTTTAATATTTACATTTTAGAGATAGGGATATTAAAGTTCGTCTATGCTATATAGTTAAATAAATGAAAAATGTTTAAAGAAATATATTGGAGCTCAAAGTTTTATTATTGTAAGTCATATTAATAATAAGTAAGTTTGTTTATGTGGTAGAAATAACTGACTCCATTTCACTCATCATAAATAAAATGACGCGTTATAATGAGAATTATTACCACACAAAACAACAATTGCTAATTTTACTACTGTAAATAAAGAAAATAGATAGATTTGTTTACGTTTAAACCGGTAATGGCGGCGGCCGGGTGGCGGGGAGCGGTATAAAAGCACGGGAGTCTTTTAACCAATCAACGTGCACCTTGCCTTTGTCGGATGATTTAACGGCAAGACGCCGTAAATTAATCAACTTACTAAAATACATACGTTAAATAGTACATTTCAAATGCCGTTTATTATTTTGCGAGAGTTGATCAACTACCTAGAAAATTGATCAACTTACGAGTCTTGTTATTTTCCGGTGACATGTATACACTTAAGAAGTAAAAAATACCACACAAAACATCGCAATAGAATTAGATCTCTTTTTGATTGAATATTCATGTTCTTCAGGAATGATTCTTTTTTGTAGAATGTCTTGTACAGACAGCACATCAAGCTGGGCAGGAACATCTATGCAGTTGGAATAGGAATTATTTTGCAATAAAAATTTGATGTGCTGCTGACTGTACGTACAAGCCCCAATATAATTTTAATCCTACCAATCAGGATGATATAAAATCATATTTTGAACATTGTCCAAATAGGGCATTGTACCTATTTCACCAGCTATTTAACTTTTTTCCGAATTGCCTATCAATGCTCTATGTCCATTATTGTCCATATGCGGGAATCGAACCCACAAACTTTTCATTAGTTCATTCAAGGAATTATAATTGTGGACAGCGGCCGATTCCCTGTTGTCATTGTGTGTATTTTGTAGTACGTAAAAGTTCTCATTAATTTAAGTCTCACATTGGTTTCAGTTGATGTAATGTGAAGAAGCCAGCACCGGGCGGGCCCGCCGCCCCCGCATCATGGAGCGAAGCTACGAAAAACGGCACAGCAAGCACCACAAGGAGAAGCATAAGAAACGCTTGCACAAGAAGTACAGGATCCACGGTACACATGAACAATCTTACGCTACCGTCAACTCTGTCAAACCTCTAGTGGAGTATTCCGATGTGAGCTCCGAGGAGCTCTCGGCGCCGGAAGCCGGAGAAATCGAGAGCGAAGCCAGCTCCATCAGCCGGCACATCGCAGACGACCTCGACCGCACGAGGAAGTCGCATCCCATCCGCACCTTTGTGGACAACAAGACGATATCCGTCACGACCTCGAGCCGCCGCGACGATTACATTCTCACGCATGATTCTTCTTCGGCAGCGTCGAGGAAGCGCCGGGGGCTCGAATATGTAGAGGAGCCGGAGTTCGACGAGCAAAGATATAAGAAGAAGAAAGAGAAACGGAAGAAGGATAAAAAAAAGAAAAAAAAGAAGTCGAGGCACCACTCACGGTCGGCGAGTCTCGAGAGCGTGTCTCCCGATGACAACGTGCCTACGGAAACGCCGGCCCGGGCCCAGAGCCCGCCTCGGTACGAAAAAGTGCCGGTCAGTGAGTGGGAGAAGGCCTCGTCTCCTCTCCGGAACGGGTCATGTTCGCCCGTCTCGCCTTCCACACCGCCGCTGATGCGACATGAAGTGTCGCCGCGACATCGCGAGCTCTCGCCACGACATCGCGAGCTCTCGCCACGACACCGCGAGTTGTCGCCACGACATCGCGTGCCGATGCTTCGTGAGGCGTCGCTGCATCATGCGAATCCGTTCTCCCCTCATCGGGATAGATCTCCAATAGTTAGGTAAGATTATTTTCCTTTCTTTTTTCGTATTATTTAGAAAGCTGTAGGACATTGCCTGATTATCAAATGCAAAGATAATAATTGTAAGTTGCTAAATCGGTATTAACAAGTTTAACAACTGAGAGGCAACCCTAAATAATGTAATAACAATGTAAACTAATAAGTTGGGTGATTCATTTTCAAGTAAGTTTCTAATGATGCACTTTGAACCATTGAGCCATTCGAATTAATGGCTGAAGATAAATCAGTGTTAAGGAGATAAGGAACTCATAAACAAACATTATCATTTATGACCATTAGAAATAAAAGAAATTATGAGTAATCTACTACATATAACATTAAAATATACATGTAGTATTTTGTTAATTTGAATGGATCATCTCTAATTACTTACTTAGGCCATAATTACTAACTTGCAATTTGGAAGCACTTTCGAGACTTCATAAATAGAAAGAAAATGCATTTAATTAAGTATGTATTTTTACTACAAAAACAACAGAACCATGTAGGTACTCATTTGTAACTAAAAGGACAATTCAAAACCTCAATGAATTGTTTCACGTGTGTTACATTTTACATTATGTCGTAACGTTATTCGATATTTATTTAAACCCTATTTCCAAGGGACCGTTATCGATAGCAATTAAAAACAACGCTTTCTATTCTTGCCAGTCATTAGTCAACTTGTTATGGAGTAGGCGATTTTATCGATTTGTGTGAAATATTACTTGTATTGTTGTAATTGTAAAGCAATATAGTACTGTATGTATGAATTTCATACTTCACACAGTTACACCCATATTCACAAACGATGCTTGCTTAAGTGAAGCAGCAAATCGAATGCACAGCCTTGAATAGAGCTCTGAGATTGGTCCGTGTGTTACCCTGTGCGTCCACGCGCACTGTGAGATCTCATAGTAACATTTATGAATACGGGCGTAAGCCTTGCTCAATAACTATTTTTAGAAATCAATTCATTTTATAATAGTAATTTTTATAAAAGCCTTTATAGTAAATGCATAAGTCTTGTAGGTATGAAGTAAAGAGGTTCACCATTCATTTTGTAACCTCCCAGTTACATTATGTAATGTATTGTTTTAAAATCTCATGGCCACTAGAATTAATTATGTTCTTTTTATTATCGACTTACTAATAATATTCTAAATAACAACTGCTGAAATAACATGTTGAGGCAGTTGTCCAAAGAATCTGGGTGCCTTCTCAAAAAAATATTTCTGCCTAGAAACGCAAACAAATATCACTGTGACAATGTCCTTGCTTGGTCAATATAATGCATTCTGTTCATGCATTCTGAATTGATTACCATCTTAGCCCATAATATGCAGTAATAGTAGTATAGCCTGACCAAGAACATAAAAACCCTGGCATAGAGGCGCGTCAATTGCATTTGATAGTGCAACACTGAGTACAGTCGTACCTGTGTTAAATTAATAGGCTAACTTTATGTATCAGGATTACGGGCTAATTTGATATTTTCATAAATTAACGAAAAAATATTATTATAGGTAACCTGGTTTAAATAAATTAAATGAAACCATCAATCGAGCTATTATAGTAGGATTTATTTTATTATTCATCAATAATCAAATTCAGAACTTGAATATTCAACTGCAATGTCTGCTCATGAACGCTTCAAACTCGGTACTTCTTTCCCAATTCCATAAAATTCAACACTTAGAAAGTGACAAAAAACTTTAAAATAGGTAGTTGAAACAAACCACAGCTAATTTTCATAGTGGACTGTACTATACGATAAACATGTCAGTCAATTTGACAACCTTTGTTGGAAACATTATTCAATGAAAATATTGTCCGAACCTTTGGTATTTCTCTTCGACAAATACTTTAACACATTGTGAACCACTTTTCTTTCACGACTATAAAAAGATTTTAGCAATTTCATTTACAAAATCAATTGCGCACATTTAAAATAAAGTTTGTTTACACTTTGACAGCAATAGACTGACATGCAAGGTGACATGTCAATGAAGTTTTCAGTTACTGTTGCCATTAAAAGAAATTAGTACCATTAGTTTTCCGCAACATGGCGAGGGTTTTTATGTTCCTGGTCAGGCTATAGATCAGTTGCACATTTTAGGTTGTCTTAACTTAACTTGTCAGATCTTTGCTAATAAATAGGTATTTGTTAATGACTGAGAAATTGATCAACAAAATCTTAAATCCGAATCGCGTTAATACTTATTTATTGACAAAGTTATTTATTTCTTCAAATTATTTCTTGAAATGTGCAACTGATCGATCAGCACTTGATTGCAAAAATTCGACTTATTTTACTTTAATCTATACTAATTGATAATAATCTAATTGTTTGTTTATTTACATTTTTCATGCTTACACCACTAGTGAAATGAGGTAATTATGTTTCAATTAGGAAACTATTTCTTTTTAACTGCACCCAGTAGAGCTTTTTGTCTATTTTGTTTAATTAACCTGTTTAAATTGAGTTAATTTAACTTCAATTGTTTACAGGTAATTGAGTCAGTGCCTGAAGCATGGGAGAAGCACGAGAGAGTTTTTGTGACGTCAAAATATGTCAGCGAGACTTCAAATGTGCTTCAGACGTGGGCCGTTCAATGTCACGTCATAATTTTTATTTATTTTTATTTTTCTTTATTAAGGAAACAAACAGCACAATGTCACCCCTCCCGTGCTTTCATACCTCAGGCATTGCCTCTATTATGCGCTAGTTCTGTAGTAGATTAGTTGAATACCATTATTTTTAGGGTTCCGTAGCCAAATGGAAAAAACGGAACCCTTATAGATTCGTCTTGTCTGTCTGTCTGTCTGTCCGTCCGTCCGTCCGTCTGTCCGTCCGTCCGTATGTCACAGCCATTTTTTTCCGAAACTATAAGAGCTATACTGTTGAAACTTGGTACGTAGATGTATTCGGTGAACCGCATTAAGATTTTGATGTAAAAATAAAAAAAATAATACATAATAAATACTCCCCATACTTAGAACTGGAACTCAAAAAATTTTTTTTCATCAAACGCATACGTGTGGGGTATCTATGGATAGGTCTTCAAAAATGATATCGAGGTTTCTAAAACATTTTTTTTCTAAACCGAATAGTTTAATAGTTTGCGTGACAGACGCTTCCAAAGTGGAAAAAAGTTGCCCCCCCCCCCCCCTCTAACTTCTAAAATAAGAAAATGAAAAATCTAAAAAAAACATATGATGTACATTACTATAAAAACTACCAACGAAAATTGTTTTGAACGAGATCTAGTAAGTAGTTTTTTTTAATACCTCGTAAATCGTAAACCGCTTATTACCGCGTAATCTTTCATACTAATAACTTAAATAAAAAATAATAATTTTAATTTCATAAATCAATGGTACGGAACCCTCGGTGCGCGAGTCCGACTCGCACTTGGCCGGTTTTTTTAAAACTTGCTTCATTCTCTTGATTTGATTTCACAGGCGAAGACAGAAGTCGACGACCCCACACACACCGTCCGCGCCTCCGTACCATGATACCGTCACGATCGACTCAGACGAGCCCGAATATGAACGCGTGCGACGCGACTATTGGCCAGACCATAGAGTGCAGTCGCCTATCATGGTACCAGGTAAGAAGACCACAGTGATCCCTTATTATTTGCATGGACTAAAACTTAAGATAGATATATCTGAAAGGAGTTTCGGTTCTTTTTTTTTCTACCATAGCGGCAGACGTATTAGGCCCACTCACCACTCGCCAAGGTGAGTTGAGAACTTTTTAGTGCCAGAAAATATGAACCTGCTATTTTTATACCTACTTACTCCAATTAATGAGAATTAGTTGTTCTAGATAGCTTCTGAAGTGCTTGTAAAGTAACACCTTGTAGTATGATAAGAAACAATAACTTAGATGACGTCATTTCTCAGTTCTCCATGAAAGTAATTTGAAATTAAAATACCATTTTTCATTATCATGCACATACGTTTTTATTTGTAAACGATATAGAACTACGTGTTGTTGGTTAGCTGAGGATACAATAATTTTAAGGGGCTAAAAGTATGAAAGAACCCCTTTTAAATAGTGCATTGAGATGATCTATGTAAGACCACTTATGTAGGTACCTGAAATTACGCAAATAAAAAAAAAAATTTGATTTGATTGAAGTCTTGGTGAAAATTAGTCGACCATGACGTCACGTTACAACTTTTAAAATCGACTGAATCGAATCGATATTTCAACATTACATATTTGATTGCGAATAATAATTCGAAATTAACAGGGCTACTCCGGAACGCTATTTACGTAGTTTCGGGCTTCGCTGTCACCGTCTCTCATGCTGGCATCTCGCTTTGCGTGAGAGGGATGGCAACATTCGAAACTCCGGATAACGTTATTCGGAGTAACCTCGCAGGGTCAGTTCTAATTTCGCGATGTTCCTTTGTTTTATCCGGACTGCTTTTACGATCATTGCAAATGTATTTTATTGTCTCTGCAGGTCTCCCCCGGAAACCGATTTCGATATATCGGCTTTATCCGTCTCCCCCACCCGTGCCGGCGTCGCAGGCAGGTGAGTAAGAGACGGATAGAGCCGAATGGTTTCATTTGAGTCGCCTCGAGGTAGTCAAATCACTATATCTGTAGCTGAGATTATACAGGGTGACTTTGCAAACAGTTGCCAAATTAGGAGCGACTCAGAATCAGTGACTTAATCGATTTATGTAAAGAAATCTTTCTTTTTTTTTTTTTTATCCGCTGCGCGGGGTTTCATATTGGTACTTGTGGATAATTTACTTCGTTCATAGAAAAATACCCACACACAGTAAACTGCAAAGCATAATAGTCGTTATGGTGCACGAAAATAAGCCTTAGCCATTAAAACTTAATATATGCGCACTCATGAATTATTATTTTTTTAAGAAAAATGGTACGATTAAAAATAATTGCGATAAAATTATATTGTTCTAAAGATCTTGTTCAAAATTTCTAGCAACTGTTTGTAATTTCACCCTGTATTTGTGTATGTAGAATGGTTGTCCATTTTATTTTATCTTGGTGCAGCGGGGCTGTGTAGTTATTTTGATAGTGTACTGTTGTCTATTGGCTGATTTAGTGCTGAATACAACAACATTCCGTAATAGGTATCGTGAAGCGACAAATGTTACTCTACTTTTTGTTGTAGTAAAGCCCGGTCTCCGAGCACGTAGAATTTTGCCCAATGACCCCAAGCTAACCCATCCTTATCGCTCGCGCGTAATTATGTTGCTGTCGCGCTCGCACACTCACTGCGGGCGCCCGTCGCACAGTCGCGACAGCAATATAATTACGCGCGAGCGATAAGGATGGGTAGCTAGGGGTCATTGGACAAAATTCTACGTGCTCGCAGACCAGATTATAGCTGTATGTACAGCGTCAAATAGTTCGTGACACCCAAAGTTGCCAAAAAGTTCGCAACATGTCTTTGTTACATTTGAATAAGTATTATCCACTTTTTGGCCACTTTGGGTGTCACTATCTATATGAAGCTGACTGAACCTGTTATGGGTTTGTATGGTAGAAACGTGGATTAGGTATTGGGATTTTATTATATTTTTATGTGTGTCTCGTACGGAAAGTAGTTGTAATTTAAGCAGATGATTAGAGTAAAAAATAATAAAGTAGATAGAAAAAATTATGTCCGTCCGTTTTAGTTTTTTTGTATGGCTTTTAAATAAGAATAAGAATAAGAATAAGAAAAACTTTATTTGACACAAAAAAGGAAAAAAAAATAATGTGTGGCTTTTAAAACTTTGATGCTATGAAATGTGTTCATACGGATTCATGAAAGGAAAGCAGGGATTGACAATTTTATTGTTATAAAAAGAAATAATTTCTATATTTGGACCCCTTTCGGAAACAAGCTTACAAAATTTAAATAGCCAAACAGATTTGGAAACTAAAATCTATCCCCAATATTGTCTTCAAATAAAAAATCCTTGGAAATATCCAATAATTTACACACAGCTGTGTGTATTTTGTATCATTATTTAATAATATTGTAGTTTGTTTACTGCTTAGCATGTGTGTTCTTCAGTATAGAACTGCATGGACTATTGATTTAGTTACAGTAATCATCATAGTCCTGAACGTGCGATTTCGTGTCTTTAGTTTCCTTAATCGTAGTTTTATTTTATCTTATTGAAGTTTAAAATTATTCAGTGAATATTTGTAGTTCCTGATTAGATTTACTGCATGCAGTACCATATAAATGAGAGGTCTTGAATTTTTGGTCCTTGTCTTGAAGTAAAGTTTAAATAATATGAATATGTATAAATAAAGTAAGTAGTGAATAGGAATTCTCTCTGAAAAACGTACACTCGTACGTAGAAACGGGAACAGCTCGTTTAATCATAAATTAAGAATCGAAATCCCAAATTATTTATTGAACCAATAAAGCTGTCGTATATTAATCAGTTTACCTGCGGGAAGGTATGTCATTTTTAATATTATCTTATTAAGATCCACCCACATAGCGACCCAAATAATCTTGTTTCCATTTTCCTTATTTATTTTCTTGTTATTCTGAAATAACCTCCATCAGTCTTAAGTCTAGGTATTCCTTGAAGAGTTAGAATATGCTTCTAGACCCAGATCCATTATTATTCTGCCCATCGCATTATATTCATGTAATAGTTATGTCATAACCTGTGTTCACCAACATAAGTGTTGAACAAACGTTATTTTATTATTCTAAAACAAAAATCTATATTTACAACAACGGGTCTTATCCCATCTCTCTTTCCCACTACTACAACTCTTGTATAACCAGGGTCCTACAGCTTGGTCTCCAATGAAACCCAAACAGTAATAGTTGAGTAGTCCCAGAGGATAGTTTAATGTCTTGTACATTTACGACAGCATTATTGGCTCAATAAATATTTTTGTTACTAAAGTCCAGTCGCCGAGCAGATAGAATTTCGTCCAATGACCCCAAGCTACCCATCCTTATTGCTGTCGCGCTCGCACACTCTGCGGCCGCCCGTCGCACCGTCGTGACAGCAATATAATTACGCTCAAGCGATAAGGATAGGTAGCGTGGGGTCATTGGACGAAATTCTATGTGCTCGGCGACCGGACTTTAAACAGTCTTCCCTTCCGTTCAGTAGTCTTACCAGCACAACGTATTTCAGACTCCCCAATCCACGAGGCGGTCCGCGGTCGCGAATACAGTCCCCGGCGCGGCCACCGCCGCCGCAGCCGGTCCCGCCGCCACCGCAGCCGCGACCGCGAACGCCACCGCGAAGCAGCACGCCAACCGCCCAGGTAATAACTACGCACAGGTCAGCGTCAAGTAGTTTGTGACGCCCAAAGTTTGGAATAACGTGTGTGGGCATCTTTTTGGCCACTTTGGGCGTCACAAACTATTTGACGCTGATTGTACATGTAAGTAACGGGTACACATATGTATAGTTACGTAATTCGTGCACAGGTGCATAATTTACTACGCATAAGGCATTATTGTTCAGAAATGAATTTCGCAAGGCAACAGAAAAGTTTCCTAAGATGAAGTGAAAATACGGGGCTTTGCGAACTCCCAGCAAGGAGAAGTGTGTCATTGACCTCAACTACAGCTTAACATTTGGCTGTTTTTGCAAGGTGTTCGCTTGTGTGGGTTTTCTGGTTTTTTTAAAGAAGGTTGCGTGTAACTGACATTAAATACACTGGTCATCACAAAAATCGACCCTCCCGCGACAAGCACTTTCAAACGTATGCATCCCCACTTCCCACCAATATTACTATACTATATTACCATTTAAAAGCCTAGTTCTAAACTTCATTTCATTAAAGGAAAGGTTTTTACCCCAAAAATGTGTCTGTAGAAGAATCCAGAGTCACTTCTTCAAAAAATAGGTAGTTACGCTTGAGCCAACTTTTATGGCTATAAAACTGTTAAGTTGGGATTAATCGCTATCCATCTGTTAAAGAGGACACGTGAGATCATTATTTGGTTTTATAACCATAAAAATTGGTCTAATTGATCCCAGAGGTGAGCCCAAAGTGAGGTCTTTTTTCAAGTTTTTCAAGTCACATTTATTGTATATGCTAATCGTTTATTAGTAAATTATATGTGTTTTTCTTTAAGTTTATGTTACTACTAACCTAGTTTTTAAGTATAAGATTGTTACTAACACAATGTATGGATCATAATGGTCTGATAATAAACGTATTATTATTATATTATTATATATTTAAGGATATTTATTGGGCTTTCAAATAACACCAATATTGTTGGGGCATCATGATTGTGTCAGTAGAAACGAGTTTTCCTGTAAAACGTAGGTTGGCCGATTTTTGTGATGACCAGTGTAGTTAAAGTAACAATGTAACGATACACGTATATACAGGGTGTTAGGTAAATGGGTATATGAGCCGACACTAGGCCATGTTAACATAGGCATATAAATGGTATGGTGAAGTCAGAAATTTGATATCTGCATTTTATTTTTATTAATTTTCATACAAAATATTTTTTATAAAATCCGATTTGTATGAAAATTTAAATAATTGAAATGAAGATATCAATTTTCTGACTTCACCATACCATCTATATGCCCATGTTAACATGGGCTAGTGTCGGCTCATATACCTATTTACCTAACACCCTGTAAATCTATGTGTTCCCTTCATCAGGTCCCCAAGCCGGAGCTCACTAAAGCGGCGGCGCTCGGCGTCCCGCGGTCGCCGGCGGGGCTCCACGGCGTCGCCGCCGCGCCACCGCCCGAGGCACCGCGAGGCGGAGCGGGAGCGACACAGGTAAAATGCACTTCGTGACGTCGCGACATGATTGATTTGTTGAAGGTTCACAACATTTCGGGGCCATCTATGTAAATGTCTAAAGCCTGGTCTGTGAGCACGTAGAATTTTGTCCAATGACCCCAAGCTACCCATCCTTATCGCTCGCGCGTAATTATATTGCTGTCGCGACTGTGCGACGGGCGCCCGCAGTGAGTGTGCGAGCTCGACAGCAACATAATTACGCGCGAGCGATAAGGATGGGTCGCTTGGGGTCTTTGGACAAAATTCTACGTGCTCACAGACCAGACTATAGATGAACTTAAGAAAATAAAGTTGTAATATTATACGCATACGCATTGGATGGAATAGAAAAGAAGTAGACGGAAGACAGCGAATCGTATTTCTGATTCTTCAAAAGTATACCCAAATTGTCTTTTTTTGAGTTATCAATGTCTATGAACGAACAACTGGCGTGATAGACTCTCGTGACTGATTTTCTTTTGCTGCGACTCAAAACAGGGTTAATCTTACAATGTGTTAGGACTTCACATAATGTCAACTACTTGTTGATATTTTATTTTCATTATTTCTAGAGTTCTAGTTCTTCTAGAGTTGTCATTAGATTTTCTTTTGCTGCGACTCAAAACAGGGTTAATCTTTCAATGTGTTAGGACTTCGCATAATGTCAACTACTTGTTGATATTTTATTTTCATTATTTCTAGAGTTCTAGTTCTTCTAGAGTTGTCATTATGCGAAGTTGACCAAATGCGAATTTGTCATAGTGAGAAATAGACATTAAGAGAAGTTGTCTTTTAGCGAAGTTGACATTTTAAGAAGTTGTCATTCCGAGAAGTGGTCATTTTGCGTTCCGGTTGTCATTTTGAGCAGTTGTCATTATGAGCTGAAACGGTTAGGACTAAAAGAGTTCTTTAAAATCTTCAAATAGATTTGTGACATAAGCACCAGTTAATAAAAGCGTTTATTCCCCAGCAGAAGTAAGCACGAGTCGCCGAGTCCGCCGTCCACGTTCCTACAGCGCCGGATAGACTTCAAGGAGAAGATCAGCGATACAAGTCTCTTCGCAGAACTAGTCAAGGACAAGCACAAGAGAGCCAAGGTACGGTAAAGTCACTCAAAGATATTATAATTAACTTAATAACATAAAACATGGGAACATAGGGCAGAAAAGTTCTTGAGTGGCGACCATGGGCCGAAAGACGTAGTGTGGGTGGGTACGCCCCCCACTTAGAGGACCGACGATCTGATGAATGTCGCGGGCGGCACAGGACTGGTCGTTTTGGAGGTCGTTGTTTAGCAGTGGACGTCATTCGGCTAAAACGAACGTACATAAAACAACAAATTAAGATTAATCCAAACTTGGTTTTACGACATGCTTAGCGTCACAGGCAGAGGGACTTTTGTCCCTGAGTGATTGCGAGGTTTTCTAAAAACAATAAACAACAAATGTTGTATTGTTTTGGGATCTAATATGCCTGAAGTGGCAATGGGCAGGGCAAATAGTAAGCGGAACTGACGGCCGATGGGGCAGCAAGGTTCTGGAGTGGAGGCCACGTACCGGAATGTACAGCGTAGGACGCCCACCCACAAGGTGGACCGACGACCTCATAAAGGTAGCAGGAAGGCGCTGGATGCAGGCCGCCACCAACCGGCCATTGTGGAAATCATTGGGGGAGGCCTATGTTCAGCAGTGGACGTCCTATAGCTGAGGTGATGATGATGATGCCTTGCTTATACTTCACACTATAGTCTGGTCCGTGAGCACGTAGAATTTTGTCCAAAGACTCCAAGCTACCCATCCTTATCGCTCGCGCGTAATTATATTGCTTTCGCGACTGTGCGACTGGCACCCGCAGTGAGTGTGCGAGCGCGATAGCAACATAATTACGCGCGAGCGATGAGGATGGGTAGCTTGGGGTCATTGGACAAAATTCTACGTGCTTAAGGACCGGGGTTTAGTCAAACTTACCTCTCTCTTGGGGGTTTGAAATAATGGCGAATTTACAATAATAAGATTTAATTTTTTATAGAAACTGCAAGAGATCCTAAATCAGAAAGAAGAGGAGTCGCAGAGCGCAATGTCTTCCACGTCCATCAACAACCCAGAGATACTCACAATCGACGAGCTGTCCAACGCCACTGCGGACAGTTCAACACAGGTTAGTCTGGTAAAGTAAAAATAAACTCATTAAACTCATTTTATTTATGCAAGTAGACTTTTAAAAATCACTTTTACAATAATAAAATCATCATTCTATCAATAAAACTTCCATAGCTTGGGGTATTTAAATGCTCTAATTCCTCATTGACTTTTGTTTCTTGTGGGTTAAACCCAGCGATCCAGTGCTGTAACTTGTCTTTTATAACGTCCGGTGCAAGCTTCTGTAAATTTGCCCTTCAAATAAACTTAAAAGAGTCCCCGTAGATTACAGATTTTTTTCCGGTCAATAGTTTGGTTAGCTTCTCAGTAAAGAAGGAGATACTTAATCGGTCTAATGTGCGTACATAGATCATACTAATTAACAGCCCGACTGAACTATCGGCTGACAAAAAGTCTGTAGTCTTCGCGAACTCTTATAGGTCCAGTAACAGAACGTTGTTAATCTACTACAACCTGATAGAGTTAACAATGACCCTCAGCTACCCATCCTTATCGCTCCCGCGTAATTATGTTGCTGTCGCGCTCGCACACTCACTGCGGGCGCCCGTCGCACAGTCGCGACAGCAATATAATTACGCGCGAGCGATAAGGATGGGTAGCTTGGGGTCATTGGACGAAATTCTACGTGCTCGGCGACCACACTCTTTTGTTTCTAACCTGTAGTTTGTGCAACAGGCGTCCAAAGAGAACGGCGACAGCGGCAAGGAGGGCAGCACCAAAGACAACCAGGACGTGGTGGACATTCCCATGCCGGTGCCGCCGCCCGACGACCCGCCACAAGCCAACGGCCAGCCGCCGGAGCCCGCTCCCGTCGAGGTTAGTACTACAACCACTGGTCCCCAGTCTATAGAACAGTATTGTGGCGTGATAGTGCAGTCGACAGCACATCAACTACTCTCTCTCACTCTATCATCTCTACTCACCCCTATCACATGTAATATAAGATTCTAATGCCTGTTCAAATCAAATCAAATCAAATAAGTTTATTTGCAGAACAAAATGTCATGATAATACAGGTATACAGTATCTGAGTCAGTTCCAATTATGTTCTACCGGGGATTGTACCGGTGTGCAAATGTTATACAATAATATTATTGACTGATTAAATTAATTAAGAATATAAAAATTACAACAATTATGATCACAATGTCAAATTTTAATACCTACTCAAATAATAAATGTCAAATAATCGCTAATTATCATTAAAATACTCGTCAATACTGTAATAACATTTGTCAAGAAGCCATTTATTTATGTTATTTTTAAATACCCTAAGAGGCATATCTTTGAAATTGTTAGGCAGTTTATTGAAGATTTTGATCGCCATTAAAGGAGCGTTGCTTGCATAAAAATGTGAATTGCATTTCGGATAAAATAATCTATTTTTATGTCTTGTGTGCCTCTCTAGAGATTCAGCATGAGTATTAAAATAGCTGGGATATCGTTTTACAAAAGTACAAATTTCTCGGACATACATACACGGTAAAGGTAATACACGTATTCTTTGAAACAAGGGCTTACAACTCTCCAGGAACCATGCACCACATACCGCACGTATACACTTTTTTTGCATCTTAAAAGCTCTGATCATGTCAACTGAGTTACCCCATAAAGGCAGACCATACAACAGCACAGATGACACATAGCCATGATAAGCGGCGAGAGCTGCTTTTTGCGAGATTGTTTTCCTAAGTCTTTTTAGGGCAAATACAAATCGATTTAATTTTGTACAAATATGTTCGATATGGGATTTCCAGTTTAGGTGTTGGTCAATTTTAATCCCTAAAAACAAATTAGATTCTACAGTTTTTATTTCTGAGTTTTGATACTTGATATTCATGTTAATAGATTTCATTTTATAATTTTTAAATTGTATCAATTGTGTCTTGTCAATATTTAGTTTAAGTTTATTTGCATTAAGCCATGTCATGATAGTATTAATAGAATTATTTATTTCGGATTCATATGTTTCTTTGTTAGTACATTTAAATATAAAAGTGGTGTCATCAGCAAACAATATGCACGTGTGATTAGTTATTTTGGGTAAGTCATTAACATATAATAGGAAGATTAAGGGCCCCAAAATACTTCCCTGAGGGATTCCGCGGTAGTTAAGTCTGAATTTTGATCGATGTAATTCCTTGGTGAGTACGTTTACTTGCCGTGTACTTGTCAGACGGGCTACTTCAGTACATTGTTTACGTCCTGTTAAGTAAGTTTTTATCCACGTATAAGCAGTGCCCCTTATCCCGTATTTTTCAATTTTCCCTAATAAAATTTCATGATCAAGAAGATCAAATGCCTTCGTCATATCCAGCATAAGAGCAACCACTGGTCTTTTTTTGTCAATACTTTCTGTTATTTCTCTAATAAGATTAAAGCAAGCCAGAGTTGTTGATCTGTTTTTCCGAAAGCCGAATTGGTTTTCGGTTAAGATCCCATATTTTTGTATGAATTTATTGAGTCTAGTATACATAGCTCTTTCGAATATTTTTGATACCACAGGAATTAAAGTAACAGGTCTGTAATTGTTAAGTTCCTGTTCATCCCCCTTTTTATAAATTGGTTTAACTACTGAAATTTTTAGTTGTTCAGGAAATATTCCTTCAACAAATGAGAGATTAATTAGAAAACTCAGTGGAGCAGATATACTATGAGCACATGTTTTCATAATCAATCCCTAATTTTTAAGTGACCCCTATGAAAACGAAAAGCCTGTTAAGTGTTATCATAGGGGTCACTTAAACATTTGGGATTGATGGTGAAAACGGGCATTATTGTCCCAAATCCTTTCTCCCAACGCACAGCTTAAAGTGAATGTTGAAGCTACGATAGCCGAACGGTGATGGGGTCGGACTGGCCGACTCGTGATCCGGGGAACGCGGGTTCGGTCCCCGCCGCCGCTCGACTATTGTGAGCTCACTCGTGATACAAGCATATTTAGCTTGGTACGAGGGGCTAACTCCCGTTACAAACAAATTTCTAATAGTCCCCTATTAGAAATTTGTGTAATAACAAATAATCTTTAAAAAAAATAATCCTACATTTCCAGAAACAGCCCACAACGCCGCCGCCGCCTGCGACTGTCCCGCCCAACCCGCCGCTGCCCAAGGCGGGCGGCAGCGTGGTGGACACCGTGTACAACCAGAACAGCCAGCCGCCGCCGCCCAAGCCTAAAAGCCTCACCAAGCTGCCCATGCCGCCTAACACTCAGGTAATGTCACCGGCACCTTTATTTGTTAGATAGCGTTAATGCCAGATATAGTCTCGCACACTCACTGCGGCCGCCCGTTGCACAGTCGCGACAGCAAGATAATCACTCGCGAGCGATAAGGATGGGTAACTTGAAGTCATTGGATGAAATTATATGTGCTCGGCGACCGCACTTTAACTATCTAAAACACTATGTAAAAGCTGCGCACGTGACATTGGCGGAACAGTGTGCCCTCAGTGGCGAAAAAACGCAAGTTCTTCGCCATCAACCAAAAGACGAAGAAGAACTATCTAAAACTAAAAATAACTGGTTCTCATACTATCTCAACAGGATTTGTAAGTTTGTTTTGCACAAATTACTAAGCCTAGGCGCAGACCACCAACTTTTAGTTAGCCGATAGTTGGGTCGGGGTGTTAATCAGTTTGGACATGTATGAAAATGCACACTTCAAAACAAAAACACTAAAAGTCAGTGGTCTGCGCCTAGGTTAATAGTTCCGCTAACCAGCTAAGAAGAAGAAGTAGAAGTTAGAAGTGAGTTTAGCGGATGACGATTCGACTGTTGAGATTGTCAAGATTGGCTATGACTATGCTGATGTCACATGCCGGTACCGTTCTCATTCACCGCCGCTACTCATCATTTGTTTTGTGCGATGATTGCCTATTCCATTTTACTCAAGATGATGATAGCGAAACTGACAATAAACTTACTAAACAATGTTTATTCTTTTCCAGGTCGAAGATCTGAAAACGCTTGCGAACGAGAGTCCGCTGAGCACGCCTTCCCCTAGTCCAGTTAAGAAACAAGACAGTAAACCTAAGAAGAGTAATATCATGAACTTACCCATGCCACCTGGTGAGTTTGCTTCAATAATTATAACTATTTGATTAGAGTTCATTTACCGTCATAACCGAACATGCTATATTTTAACTGACAGTGTCCGTACTGTCCAATATTATTTAGAAGATCGTAATGTTACGTGATTTGTACAAAACCTTGTAACACAGACGTGATGCGAACTTTTTGACTACTTTGAGTGTCACGACGAACTATTTGACGCTGACTGTACACTTGAAATCTTGTCCATTTAAAATCATTCAAAGCCATTTAGCTGATTCGTATTTTTACTGAAAATGCGAAAATTTTCGGGGCGGGCACTCTATTAATTTACGCAAATGCATGCCCATAGCGTGCTTGACTTAAGGTCCTATGTCGCCTAGATAGGGCAGAGTGCGTCCACAACAGTCCTCCATCGCGTTCGGTCTTGAGCTTCGCGTTTGATCTCGCTCCAGGTCTTGCCGGTTTTCTTCGCCTGTGTGCCCATAGCGTGCGACTGTGTGAAATTTTTTTTCTCGAAATAGACACATGCGCCCGCGCGAGTTTTAGCGTAGGTCCTATGTTCTTGTTTAATTTTAGCACTTGTATGTAACCCAATATTTATAAACACTCGCAATGTTCCAGTGATACCCGGCTCGGAGGAGCTGAGCGGCGACGAGCTGGACGGCTCGACGCCGCCGCCCGCGCGTCGTGACCAATACTCGCACGTGTTCTCCAGGAAGCCCCGGGACGCTAACGTATGTACTTCTGCCATTACACCGTAATAAGTCCGTAGTAAGGACAATGTGTACTACAGGTCTAATAACCGTGTCAGTGCCTGAGGAATGGGAGCGGCACGGGAGGGTATTTTTGTGACGATCAAACTTCTCTTCTGGTGACTCGCCGCAATATTTACGTATATTTGTATCCAGAGGGCTTAGTGTGAGTTTACATAAAACGTCACTAGCGAGCGCGTTAAAAAAATTATATGAATATTTTAGTTCTTGAAAGTTTTCGCTAGGGGCGCTGTACAATCCGTCATACATTTAATGACACTTTTACGCTGTCGACATCGAATGCGTTTGACGTAAACTCACATTACGCCCCTTGGTGGTTTGGGTTGGCACTAGATAGCACGGCGTAAAATGTCTGGGATATAAAATATTTCCTTCAGTCCTAATATCAAAGTACTGGTAATATAACTTAGTTTATTTAATCCTAATGTCCGTGTGCCTAGAGTTATATTAATCTGATCAATATTAATTCGGCAGGCGGGCTGCAAGCTGAAGCGGCCGCGCATCCTCAAGCGGCGCGGCTCCAAAGTGGTGGCGGTGGCCACGCCTACGCACCACGCAAAAGACTGGGGCGAGAAGTGCGTCGACGGCTTCCAGGTATGATATAACATTGAATCATTATCATCATGATAAAGTTATTTATTCTCCTCCACTGTAGCATGACGACCCGTTTTTATTGAGAATAACAACAGCCATATTATATAAAAAAAGAGTTTCTAAGTGATGTCTAGCAAACGCACGACAAACGTCCGACCCGAAACGTCTAAATTGAAAGCGCCCTAAAAATGAAACACCGATCCGCAAATTGAAAACAGTTCTGCCGGGCTGGTGACATTCTCAAATTGATGTTATTATGACACTAAAATTACATCGTGTCGTTGAAGCTAATGCTACAGCAATTTCCACTGGCAAAAAAAAAACAGACCAGAGATAGCACCAACCATACATCTGCTTATAATCGAAAGACTTGTCGCACAACGAAATTAACAATCAACAGCACATTTACAATCATGTAAATTTTTCCAGGTGATAACCCAAATCGGCGAGGGCACATACGGGCAGGTGTACAAAGCCAAAGACAAGAACACGGGCTCGTTGGTCGCGCTCAAGAAAGTCCGTCTCGAGAACGAAAAGGAAGGCTTCCCCATCACCGCAGTCAGAGAGATCAAGATCTTGAGACAGCTCAACCACAAAAACATAGTGAATTTGAGAGAGATAGTCACGGACAAACAAGACGCGATGGACTTTAGGAAGGTCAGTGTGCAGGTCAGGCGCAGAAACATTATTAGGGCTACAACGAAGCCCCCTTGAATGCCTCGCTTGTTTGGTAAACGATACGCTGTTTTATTCTTTTAGCATTAGAAGGGTTTCTTAACATTGTTGTCAGTGAAGTTTTAAAATTTCCCTGAACTGGACGAAAATTTTCTAAAGTTACTAAATTTTAATCCAGGTTTAGTTACATTAGTTTGGTGGTCTGACTCATTGCAGACTAATGAGGGTTTTCGCGAATGAAAGATCCGCTAGATGGCGGGACGTGGATGTGGGGTCTGACTGCTGCGTGATTGGTGGATTTTGACATATCTGTGAATGTCATGTCAAAAATAACCAATCATGCAGCATTTGGACCTCGCGTCTACGTATTGCCATCTGGCGGATTTTTCATTCGCGTAAACCCTCATTGTAGAAGTAGAGAAAAGTCTCATAGAAATATGTGTAGTTTGTTACTAGGAAAAAGTACTGATGACCATTGAATGATAGAAACAACTTAAACGTTCTCCATTGTATTTATATGTATTGATTTGTATGAGGCATGTATTTTTAGTATGTGTATTGATGTCAGGAGTCATGACATGAGCCACACGTTAGGAAACCCTGCTCAAAATTGTAGTTGGTAGTTTGGATTACAAATTGGTATGCAATGTTTTTTGAAAATTCTTTTGTACGAAATTATTCGCATTTAATTTATATTTCGCTCGTCTAAGTTATGTTGCCCATTATTTCCAATGGTAGCTATGTTTTTAGATTAATTGATTTGTCGATTATTGCCTGTGAATTGTATTTATATACTTATCAAGTTTTTAAATAAGAAAATAAACTTATTTATTCATTACCGAAACTGTCCCCAATACAACATCCTTATCATCACAGCAAAATCAATAATAACTAAAAGTAATATTTATTACATAAATTAACTATTGAAAATAACGTAATTTTCAACTTTTTTCAGTGTTATCCCACCCATAACCATCTTATTTCCATAGAATTCTGCTAACTTTCAAAGTGTGTTGTAGGACAAGGGCTCATTCTACCTAGTATTCGAGTACATGGACCATGATCTGATGGGACTTCTGGAGTCCAAAATGGTGGACTTCACGGAGTCGCACAATGCATCCATTATGCGACAACTGCTGGACGGATTAGCCTACTGCCACCGGAAGAACTTCCTTCATAGAGACATCAAGTGCAGCAACATACTTATGAACAACAAGTGAGTCTATGCAGCACTACTATAGATTCATCCACGAAGACGCGCCCCACTATTCTTCCGCTAATGTTTGAGTGTTATCGGTATACGCTAAATATCTATGAGTGCACACGCACACTACAATAATGACACTCGGATTGCTCGGATCAAACTCCCCGCACCCCGCGCGACCGAGACCAAAAATTGGTGGGGCGCGTCTTTGTGGATGAAACGATTTATAGATAGGTCAGTCCGAAAAAAAAGACACGTCACCTAGCTACCTAGCTCTAGCAACATATTTTGAGTTTCTCCATACAGTCAGCGTCAATAACTTAGTTCGTTACACACAAAGTAGCCAATAAGTCGCACTATACAATTTACCAGAATCAAATTGAGGATTTGGCCTGCACCCCCCACGCAGACTAGATAGGTCGGGGAAGTTATTTTGTTCTTTAATATTCAATGATGGCGCCGGAATTCGAAGGGAGGTTGCTAAGACGAAAAAACCATAAAAAAGACCGGGGCTTTCGAGATGGATTCCGGATATTGGTACTGAACCAATAATATTTACATATGATTCTTTCCATTCCCAGAGGCGAAGTGAAGCTCGGTGACTTCGGTCTAGCGAGACTCTGGTCGGCGGAGGACCGCGCGCGGCCCTACACCAACAAAGTCATCACCTTGTGGTACCGGCCACCGGAGCTATTGCTAGGCGAAGAGCGCTACGGGCCTGCAGTTGATGTTTGGTCCATGGGCTGCATATTGGGTGAACTGTTCCTGAAGCACCCGCTGTTCCAGGTCAGTGCTATACCGACTGGAGGCCACTGTAATGCCACATAAATGTCTAACTTTAATACACCACATTTTCAAAGCAAAAGCGTTAGGTAATCCATACAATCGTAGTCGTGATACGCGGGACTGTGAGAACGCAAAGGTGTCCGTCGCGCGTTGCGGATCGGATTCGAGTCTAGAACACGTCTCCAGAGCACTTCTCGTTAGCATAACGCAGTTATAGGTGGCCTTTTCACACTCCTTTAACAACTACATCTTAATTTGAATAAAATATTCATTCTGCTGATAAAATAATTTCAACCAATGTTAGTCCACTGCTAGACGTAAGCCTTCCCCGAAGTTCGTCAAAACACGATCTTCCGCTATTTCCATCTAGTCTAGTCTAGTCTGTAATCTTCTCTAGATCCGTACACATCAAGCAGGTGGTAATCCACACAAACTACTAACCACTTCGTTATCCGCAGGCGAACGTCGAAATGATGCAGCTGGAAATGATCTCCCGGGTCTGCGGGACACCAGCACCAGGCGTGTGGCCCAACGTGGTCAACCTGCCTCTATGGGGCACGCTACGACCCAAGCGTTTCCACCGGCGCTGCGTTCGCGAGCAATTCGCCTTCATGCCTCCGCACGCGCTTACGCTCCTCGACCGAATGCTCGAGCTCGATCCTGAGCGTCGTATTACCGCTGAGGACGCGCTCAAGAGCCCGTGGCTGAAGAACGTCGTGCCTGACCAGTGAGTATCGTTCCCTGGCACCCTGTACCCTGGCACACTGTACCCTGTTACCCTGTACCCTGGCACCCGAGTGCTCCATGCCGCCGCACGCGCTCACTCTCCTCGACCGAATGCTCGAGCTCGATCCCGAGCGCTGCATTACCGCTGAGGACGCGCTCAAGAGCCCGTGGCTCAAGAACGTCGTGCCTGACCAGTGAGTATCTGAGCACACCCTATGCGTTGCGAGAGTTATTGTACCCGAGCACAAAAACACTGCGGGAGTATTGTACCCGAGCACATGGGGATTTCGGGAATATTGTACCCGAGCACATAAGTATTGCGGGAGTATTGTACCCGAACACATGGGTATTGCGGGAGTATTGTATGTAGCGAAGCACCTGAGCGCTCAAGGGTATTTTACCCGAGCATCCGAAAGGTTCCGAGTATTGTGCCTGAGCATCAAAGCGCTGCGCGAGTGTTGTACCTAACTACTGCGGGAGTATTGTACCCGAGCACCCAAGCACTGCGAATCCGACCGTTGTAGGAGCCAAGTAACTAAATAGATGTGTCGGCGTGCTGGTATCACATTGCCGCTACATCTCGTATGTTCACTAATTTTGCTGTCGTAATTATTACGAGACAGGAATGTACCCCATACATACTTATAATCATTACTCAGCGGCGTACCATTTGCCATGAGTGCGACGGATTCTGCTAAATCCACCAAGCCCAGAATTAATAAACGAGTGTAGTAAGTAAGTACACTTATCATATTTTTCTTATTATTTACACGTCGTAGTTTATCTACAGGATGGGCGCGCCGTCTCTCCCAACATGGCAAGACTGCCACGAGCTGTGGTCGAAACAGCGGCGGCGGCAGCAGCGCGAACAGGAGGCGCGGCGTGGCGCTGACGATGATAAGGAGCCCTACCGCGAGCGCGCCGACGAGCCGCTGCCCGTCAAGTAGCGCACGCCCCGCGCACGCCCCGCCTACGCCCCGCCTACTCCCCGCGAACGCCCCGCTGTGAGTGACCGCGGCTTTGTGTACTACTAACGCGATCCTGGTGATTGAGTTCTTGGTGCTACTCCACTGGCCTAGGAAAGAGCGTCGTGACTGGCGGTTGCTATTCCAAAGCGATTAGTCCTATTTTGTACACAGTGTCCACAATATTACATGTTTACATCGCGTGAGAACGCACGTTTATATTTTGTTTTATTCGGTTGTCAACGCTCATTTGTCGAGTTTTTTCCTACATTAATATTTATACCATTTTTGGTCCCTGACCACACATTAACGTCGGTTAAGATGATTCTCTGGGTTTTCGATTTGGAATAGACAACCACAGTGATCCTACGCCAATGTTCCTCATCTGAACTTTTCGTAAGCGATGTTGTAATTGCAGTTATGCTGTTTATGGTCAGTGTCACAAGAAACTCTACGGGGTACCGGCCATAGACAAGAAGTCTAGTAGCCCCAGCTGTGCTGTGGACTCCGTGAGCGGCATAGATTGTCTCTGGTCAGATGGTTACTTGTCAAATTGCAGTAGTACACAATGTATTCGTTTAGAGATGTTTTCCGGGCGCTTGTAATCATATTTTGTTGTAAATATTGTTGAAAATAATATAACATTTCGGGAAATCTAGTCTTTTAATTTAACATAGTAAGAGATCTATGAGAGATGAGGTTTTGGTGCCTATGAAATATATAAAATCGTACTGTATCTAACATATCGACATTATGAAGTATAAAATTGGTATCAGTCACCAACTATTGTTTTATTAAACCTGTAGATTAAAACCACACTCATTCCCATTCAGTATTATTGTAATGTGACAGGTAATTAGCTGATCCAAGACAAAATAATAATAAATATCAATAATTCAAAGCAGTAAAAGATCTACCAAGTGTACCAAAAAGACAATGCTGCTATACAGGGTGTCCCGTAATGTAACGTCAAGCCGGAACTGGGTGTTGAGGCAAGTTGTGCTGGTTATCAGAAAAATATAAAAAAAAATCTATGTGGCATATTTTAAAAACAATAGGCATTTAAAAAAATTCTAAAAATTCTACTCCAGGTGACGGTCCTTTTGCTCGTGTTGCCACAAATCTTCACTTTTTCCAAATTTTTTTTTTGTTATGTAACCCTGAATAATGCTTCTCTAAATTGTTATCAAAATTACAAAACCAGCTGCTCCAGCTTGGATGAAAAAAATACATTATTCCCAAAAAAAATTTCAAAATAAAAATTTGCCTAGTTTAAACTGACTGTACTGAAAAAAAATGTACTACGCGAGTGTGGCAAGTGACGTCATAATTTGGCGCATTTAGTAAGGATTCCAAAATGGTATAACACTTGGTAAAGTTTTGCTGTAATTGTCGACAATTTTTGGTTTTTTGGAAATAGTCCCGTTTTTAACTTTATCTACCTTGGTTAAAAATTATTATTCTAATGTGCCCAAAATTCAAGTTTCTGTGACTGACTACCGTACAGTCAGTCACAGAAACTTTTGTCACCATGACAGTAATTAGTAGTTGACATACTGTAACAAAAGTCACCCGTGCGCGCGCGCCTTTACTACCTGCTCTGCCTGCACTTGTACTTGGTAACAGGGATAATAAGGATATGAAGTTTCGGTTATGGATACGGTTACGGATATTAGAATAATATACCGGTTTCGGTTACGGTCACGGATATGAAATCATTTCAGATTATCCGAAAGTCTCGGATAATTTCGGTTACGGAATTATTAGAATTTCAAAAATGTAGGTATAATTCAAATAGCAAGATGCTGCGTGAGCGTGACCCACATAGCTACTTTATGTACCAACTAAGACGACACCTATGTATGATAAAGGTAAAACAGGCTGGCATATTAGATGGTGCCAGCGAATGCCAGACAAGTTGGTAACAAATATTAAGATTTAAGGTACAATTCCAAGACGGGTCGCAGACCGCAAACTGCAACCGCAAACTGCAAAACTATGAAATCGGCAGCGCGGCATTGCAGCTGCGGCGTGTATACTGCAGATTTCATAGAGTTTTGCAGTTTGGCCTTTATCCGAAACTATCCGTAACTTTTGAATCAGTTTCGGTTACGGTTATGGACATTTTTTTTATTTTGGATATCCGATAGTTTCGGTTACGGTTACGGATATCCATAACATCCCTGCTTGGTAAGATGGCCCTCTCCGTCCCGCTCATACCTTTTAAAATGTCTTCTCCACCTCACTTAAGCCAGAAACTTGCATTTTGGGCACATTAGAATAATATTTTTAACCAAGGTAGATAAAGTTAAAAACGGGATTATTTCCAATAAACAAAAATTGTCGACAATTACAGCAAGATTTTACAAAGTGTTATACCATTTTGGAATCCTTACTAAATGCGCCAAATTATGACGTCACTTGCCACACTCGCGTAGTACAATTTTTTTTCAGTACAGTCAGTTTAAACTAGGTAAAATTTTTATTTTGATATTTTTTTTGGGAATAATGTATTTTTTTCATCCAAGTTGGAGCAGCTGGTTTTGTAATTTTGATAACAATTTAGAGAAGCATTATTCAGGGTTACATAACAAAAAAAAAATTTGGAAAAAGTGAAGATTTGTGGCAACACGAGTAAAAGGACCGTCACCTGGAGTAGAATTTTTTGATTTTTTTTAAATGCCTATTATTTTTAAAATATGCCACATAGATTTTTTTTTATATTTTTCTGATAACCAGCACAACTTGCCTCAACACCCAGTTCCGGCTTGACGTTACATTACGGGACACCCTGTATATGTATTCCATACATATTGTGTGAGTGATAATGGACGCCTCGGCTTGAAATAAGCTAGTGAAAAAGACTTTTCCAAACGGTGCTTGAGTGTTAGACCAATTGACTATGTGATCTAGTGTAATTTATTGTAGAGAGCGCCGTCGATCGAGCAGGTGAGACATTCATACTTCGTAGCATAAAAAGATGAAATAGTTACAATAGACACTAATAAGGTGTACAGTCAGCGCCAAATGGTGACAAAGTAGCCAAAACGTTGCCAACAAGTCTGTTACAATTGGAATAAACTTTTTGACCAATTTGGGTATCACGAACTATTTGTGTATAGTCTGGTCTGCGAGCACGTAGAATTTTGTCCAATGACCCCAAGCTACCCATCCTTATCGCTCGCGCGTAATTATGTTGCTATCGCGCTCGCACACTCACTGCGGGTGCCAGTCGCACAGTCGCGACAGCAATATAATTACGCACGAGCGATAAGGATGGGTAGCTAGGGGTCATTGGACAAAATTCTACGTGCTCACAGACCGGGCTTTACCAATATTTAGTCAAATCAAATTACAACTATCTATAGTTGTACCAGTACTGCTTTTTGTTATTAACATTAACATGTATTTATACCTAAGTATGACAAAATGAAATCATCGTACGTCCATATAGTCATCGATTTTTACGAATAATAAGTTAATTGTACACTCATAGATAATTTAGATATTCTTCACACAGTTCCTATGTTCTTAAAATACTCGCTAATTGTGCTAAAACTCAATTTATGGTTTTTGCAAAATATGACAATAAGAATTTATACGTTTGTGACATAGATAACTCATAAAATTAGCATTTCTAAAGACATGAGATGCTTGTTTGTCTTTGGTTTCCAGCCCAATATTTATTATTCGCGTAAAATATGCGTCATGATTTTGACAATAAGACAAACGAAACGGCAACAAAATTTAAACGAACTGAAGGTAGATAAAAATAATATCATTTCATATTTATGTAAGTAACTGTTTCTTTTCGAGCACTACGAATGTCATTCACCTATTCGAACGACGGGCTTCTTGAATTTGTATGGGGCCAGTGACTGGTCGAGAGAGGTGGCTTGCATGGCGCGTACCAAAATTATGATAACCAAAGTTTTGAGCATAGCTAGTTACCAGCGGGCCGATGCATACAGAGGGGTCGCGCTATACAATACTATAAACCTTGGCTGACTTTTTGTATGGGACTAACATCGAAAGTTCAGAAAATACACTTCTCCATACTAATTAATTTGTATTTTAATAATTAATGCTGGTCCGACAAAGCCGATACAAAATGTACCACAAGAATCAGCACCTTTTGTATCAGACAGGATTTTTACATATTGTATGCGTGTGCGCGTTCTTCTAGTGTTCATACAGGGTGACATACGAATTTATCTTTCAAGTCTTTGAATTGAGAATTCAAATCGCGTAACATCTACAACTTGACTGAGTGTAGAGGGCGCTCATGTGTCAAAATCGAATGTTCAATGAAACGTCACCCTGTATTTTATAACGCAACTATAGAAATAAGAACGCGCTCGTGACCCCTCTCTAAATTGTATAATACGCGTCTTCTGAAACTGTAAATATGTCTAGTGTAATTATTCGCAATAAGAACAATTAAGTTTATATTTTATCTCTGGGTTTTATTTATCAAGTCCCATCTGGAAGCGAGTGATCACGTAATAATGGCCTAAACATTTTGATTGTTTTCAATCAACTTGTGATAGAACAAACTGGAATACATATTAAAAATACCTTCCCTTACTATTTTGAAATTTGAGCCACTGAAACGAATTTGGCAATTAAATTTATATCGTGGGAATAAGCCAACGAGAAGCTATACAAAAATGTAAATATTGTAGACACATCACAAGTGATATTAATGAAATAAAGCAATACTTACATTTTTGTAACCGTCTTTGGCTTGAAACCCATGATATGAACTTTCTATTTTTGAAACAAATTCCTACCGTCTCCTCCTTCCTCAGAGCATATCTTGATATTTTGATTTGGGAGGTTTAGGAAACTTCATGACAAATCTTAAGTAAAATTATGAATAAATACAAGAAATAAAAGAAGTTTTATACCTAGTGGTGGCTGTAATTTCAGAATTGTTGCCATTTTTGCAAACTCTAACCCTCCTATTCTGCACATTGCCGATGTCAAAAGACTTGTCATTAGTTCAGTTAACTTACTAACTTATACATATACATAATAAGCACTGTATGTATAGCCTTGTATATTACGGATTATATTAACCGAATTATTATTAATTATTAACTCATTTATAAAGTTAGACAAATGTACAGGGTATTTTATGAAACGCAATAATACATTTAGTCTCTCTTCGCGTATTGTAAGATAGCTTTCAAGTTCATAGAACAGTATCCTATGTTTCCAGTTTATTCTAGTTTGAAATAATTTCACCACAAATGCAATAAGTACAAAATGGCGGCGTATTTCGGGAAGTTACGAATAATTGCACTTAGTTGGTATATTTACGTAGCCACGGGGCTTACGTGGGGCGTATTTGTATGAGACAGTGGATAGCCCCGCCCACATTGTTTCAATGTCACTTGTAGGCCACGCCCAGCAAGCGTCACGTGGCAATGTCAATATACCTTTGGCATTTGGGAATAAATGAGTACGACGCGACTGCTAACCTGAATTTGTACAGGGCTATTTTGAATTCATTAATATCATTTTAGTGCAATATCTTGTTCTATTTGGCATTTGGGAGTTACAAATCACTCTTGTAATTTTGTTATTTTTTGTGGTCGTGATTTTATTTTTCTAAGAATAGTTTTGAGTTCAAATAGCCCTGTATGAATAGTTAAAACGTCCCTTGCTCCATTGTATTGCCTGTAGACAGTGTAAACATTCGTAATCGCTATGTCCCAAAGTACTACAGCTGTAGATGTGTGCGACTTATCGATATCTACAACGAATGTTGCATTGTCTATAGTCTGGTCCATGAGCACGTAGAATTTTGTCCAATGACCCCAAGCTACCTATCCTTATCGCTCGCGCGTAATTATATTGCTGTCGCGACTGTGCGAGGGGCGGTAGCAGCAGGCCTGTTCATCTCCGCGAGTTTACATCGAAAACAAAACACGCACGATTGCCCCCTACAAGAGTACTATTCGACAAGGCCTCACATACGAGCGAACATTGACTCACGTACGCGTATTCTTGTGTAGGTATGATGGAAAAAAATAAAGAAAATGGTGTACTAAATACTGTGCAGTATTTAACTGCCTAAATAATAATAAAAACACAGAATGTACTTTTTTAAGTTGCCTGAAGACACTGAGAGGTAAATAAGTAGTTAATATTATTCATGATAATTCATGCTAAATCATGTATTTCCTCCGCCATTTTCTGCAGATTGGCACCTCACGTCACATCATTTTACCGAAGTCAGCCCTATTAGCTTCGGCGCAGTACCGATCACTGACGTTTGTCAACAAAACTTCTGACAAACTTGCTTGACTCTTGAGACAAGCTAAATTACACCATATTGTTAATGACATTGAGCATACATTTTTTTAAATACCTTCGCGAAGTAAAACTTCTGTACGTAGTACTTATTATTATTCTGTGGTAGCAGTGAGTGTGCGAGCGCAACAGCAATACAATTACGCGCGAGCGATAAGGATTGGTAGCTTGGGGTCATTGGACAAAATTCTACGTGCTCCGCGACCAGAGTTTAGTACAAGGACCGCCAGCCCACGAAAGTCCCGCAAACTCAGCTATTTTTCCAATATCCAAATGTTTATTGTAAGGGTTATAATTAAAATGCGGTCGCGCGTATTCCTTGCCCCTTATTATATTTTGTTGACACGATATCATTATTTCTGCTCCAATATTATAGTAAGCTAGTCTAATTTACGCAAGGAACGCGACGCGGCCGCTATGTAAATACAGTAGTTTTAAATTCAAAGGTGGATCGGAGCCCCACTAGTTGGCATTTATTTATGTGATCTGTATGTATATGTATGAGTCTGTTGAGTGCTGTAACGACCGTTGTTTTTAATTATAAGTAATATAACATCATGTTAATTGTTTCACAAATGTTTAAGTGTAGGCTGTAATAAGTTAATGCAACGCATTATTATTTTATAACGAACGTGTATATGTTTTAGTTTCTTCGAGGTGTTTGTTTCGTTTTCATATTCGTATCCTTTATTCCATATGTACCAAATCTTCCATGAACTTGTATTGCGATGAAATATTTGTATATATTAGAGGTGCGTATGTCTGTTCAAGACAGAAGTTTTTTTTATTTTAAACATTATAGGAAGCAACAGAAAACAGAATTTAATGTTTTAGACATCTCACATCTGATATTTTTATAATCACAGAATGTTCCATTAAATGTCGAATTTTTTACTTTGAGCATTGTCACACAGGATTTGTACAGTATTATACACCAAAAATGTCTAATTTTACAGTGTTTGCTTCCTACAATGTTTGTTTTGTAGTGTGGGCGATGGAATTTGAGACCTAGCTGAAAGACCTAATACCTGTTTTCACCATCAATCCTTAATTTTTAAGTGACCCCTATGGCAACACGACAGGAATTTTGTTTTCAAAGGGGCCACTTAAAAATTAGGGATTGATAGTGAAAACGGGCATAAGTCATGTATGATATTAGTGAAGCGCCAAGAGCGCAAGCAATAATCCGGAGTTTGGGGACAATCAGTGTGTTTTCCTGGCTCATAAATGTTATATAATTGTTGTAAAAGATGCTCGCAACATGTGTTTATACATGAAGGATATGATTTACAAATCAATGTGTTCAAAAACGTTAAATATCACTAAAATGTACTTGTAAATTGCCAAATAATGTTGTGTAAGTGTCGAAGATTGCTTCCGAAATGCACCTAGACGGAGTGTGTTATCTCGGACCAAATAACTAGTTTTATAAGGTTATTTTTATTTAATAGCTGCATTTTACTAAGGACTTTAGCCCAAACATATTTATGTAGTATTTTAGTCAATTGCGCTGTCCGATGTATACCTACGCATTTCTTCTTAGGTGCATGTTTATCCTGTAAATGGTGTAATGTAAATATTGAAAATAATGTTGTTCTATACCAAGTGCCTATAGTTATTTGGGTGCGTGGATGTCATATACGAATACCTACATAGCTAAATTATGCGATCAATTGACTCGCATCGCAATACATGCCTTAGATTGTACATACAATTATGTTGCAATACAAAGTAGTTTCAATATAAAATCAATGTAGTAACTATAATATACGAAACATATAAAAATATATATTTTAATATAACCAAGGGCTTCGAGTCCAAATATATCAGAATTTCATAGGAATATTTTGTTTATCGCCAATTAAAGTGACACTTGATATTGAATCCTATCGTGAATAATTTTCTTAGTGGTGAATTACTTTGCATTTAGCAATTTAAGCTTTTGATGGGCGGTTGAGTTTATTTGGTTTTAAGTATTATTCGTGTTATGTTGTTGAACACAGCACGATGTTCCGAAGATATGCACAACGCAGTGTTAGGCCGTGTGACTGTTAGCAGAGTAAATACAAATGAGTAGGTCATCTTCATAGAAACGCACCGAGCGCGGTTTGTATGTGAGCGCGCGCCTATACGTATGCGGCGCGCACGCACACACTGACAAAATTCGGGGCAACTCCCCGCTAATCAACGCTAAATTATGTCAGTGTGTGCGTGCGCGCCGCATACGTATTGGCGCGCTCACATACAAACCGCGCTCGGGCGTTTCTATGAAGATGACCTACTCATTTGTATTTACTCTGCTGTTAGTTTGTTTGCGCGAGATAGATCTATTGTTTAAAGACTGAAATTGTCGAAGACGGATGATTGTCTGTTTCTGTAACTCTGGATTGTTATCACAAATAAAATGTAAAAATGTACCTAAATTTTTTAAAATAATTAAACTACAATGAATTATACTTGCTCTCTTTTACTTATACATACCTACCTATACACACTCCCGTTTTCTGCTCACAATTAATACACAATAGTAAAACTATAGGTTCTGGATACAATAATGTAATCAAACAATCGCATTGTTAATGTTAATAAAAGAATCTTTTATCAAAATAAGTTTATATTTAATAAAATGACTACAGGAACGGTCTTAAAAATAAGGCACTAACAGCCTGCACATGTTACTTATGGCCAATCGACAATATTCTGGCACGTATCGGCGAGAATCAGCGGTCACCATCGTTTTATTATGAACTATTTTTCCTTTATTTACATTTTAATGTAATGCATTGCCTGTGGTTCAACTGCTTAGCCTTACGGAAAATCATTTACAGTTGGCAGTCCTGCCAATAGTAGGTATTATGGGTAATATTATTTTTCCATGGTAGTAGAATCATCAAAAAACTAAATTCCCCATAATACTGCCAGTGGAACTAAGCAGTAGGACCACGAGCAACGCACAAAATAAATTTTGAGTAGCCGGATTTTGTAAAATTAATTTTATTCAGTTGGACCATTTATTAGAAAATGTCTTGTAGGTGGCGCCATCTTTTTAATGAACGTCATTTCCGCCACTACTCCTGCGCCATTCGTAGTGACCGCTGACCTCAAATATTTATTTTAACGTTGGAAGGTACTGTTTTCCTAGTAAAACGTGAAAACTAGGAAATGTACTACGTGACTGCCAGGTTACGCTAATTTTCTACACATAACTTTAGGCACCTTTGATTCAGCTTAAATTACAAAGCAAATGAAATATGCCAATAATGTATAACGCCGCACGATTTCGTTGTAGGTAAGTGGTGATATAAAATTTTCAACTATCAAACCACGACAAGACTTCAATAAATAATTGAACTAAGTTGTATTTAGGTATTACATTATTTTCTTTGGAACATTGCTTGACACATTTCATATTAAGTATGTAACAATAACTAAAACTTTATGGCATACATAAAATACTAAGTACTTTGTACGTAAATCTCAATAAAATTTATCACATTTCATTACAAAAATAAAAATAAAATTATGGAAATTGCAATAATGAATACATAATTTGATTGAATTACTTAATTATAGAAAAACAATACATATAAAAAAGTTTATATAACTTTGGTTCAAATTAATGTTATTTAAGATAATTTGAGCCAAAGTTATGATTGATTCTTATTAATTCTAGTCGACTATGAACACTTCTCTCCGAAATAAATAAAGTAGATGGAATAAGGCAGTAGTAGAATAGTAGTAAGTACTAGCTATCGAAATAATTTAGACGTGTTAGGGAAATGCTGCGTTGTTCTGGATCGCTCGGGTCTTCAACACTGGTTGATCAAGGGGTAGCAACCTGAAAGATGGAAGAAACGAAACTTGAATAAGAACCTAAGCGTTAAGGCGGTACACATGCCAGTAAAACGGAAAAATAGCTTGCATGCTTAGGCTGAATTGTACCATCTAACTTTAACCGTAACCGGTGTTTTTTTATGGAGGTTGACACACTTTTGACAGACATTTATTAAAGTTAAAGTAAGATGGTGCAATTCAACCTTAGAATAAAACACTGCATTAACTAAAAAAATACATTTACGACAAAACGATTTGTCGATGATACTCGAAAAACTGATTTTTAGAGTTGATGCAGTTTACTATTGCACGTGCGTAGTATCTTAGTGGGGATAGACACAAAAGGGTCTATTCCACTTAGATCACCTGGGTGAAATCATCTGGGCATCCATAGGCGACACTTTGACCTCCTATGGATGTCAATCCAATTTTAGTGTCATGTGATCACCCTTGAACCTAGGTTGACACCTAAATGGCGCATAGGCGACATGACCCAGATGATCAAATGTATTCCGCTGTAGTAATTTACTTACTTAGGTGCTATTTTGCAACAAAAATGTGCTGTTGTTGACTACTTTAGTTGATAACAACAATATCGACAGTTTGACACCATACCCCAATAATTCGAAACCACAACTTTTTAAAAAATACCCTTCATTCTGGTCTTAAAAACTTAATTAATTTTAAATTAACTGTAAATTACGATTTTTGGTCGCATTGTAATTGTAAAAAGTAGTTTAATTGGGTTAACAAAATAGTGACATCACTTGCTTGTAGTGCCATACAAAATCTATGGGAGAGTTTCGTTTTGACAGTTTTAAAAAGTACGTCAATTGACTGGTGGTGTCAACATGTTTATTGGCGGTACATACCACGAGCAGGTTGCCGCTCTTGGCGCGGTGGATGGTGGGCTGCGGGCCGTTGGTCACCTCGATGGTGCCGCCCTGCTTGCCGTTCACCAGGTTGTGCGCAATGCTGCAAGCAAAATTATATCTTTTTAAATTTTATTTCCGTTTAAAACGCCTAAGTATCCTGCTCAGAGAGAAGCTACGAGAAAGAATCCAAAGTGTGTTCAAAGTATCAACACTTTTTCTTAGGTAGAATAGGTAAGTAAAAAAGAATATACCGAATTCATGTGGCTTCCACTTTAGAAGCCCTGTCCTGATTTCTCCATGCAATACCTTGCGTTCACTACTTACTTTAAAAAAGTCTTCCAGGTGTATAGTTAAGGGAATGCGTGGAGTGCATTCCATGACTTTGATTTAAACATAAAAAAGGTCTAATTCATCTTAAATGTGACCTAATTCATCGTAATTGGTTCACCAGCTTGGACGAGAAAAAAGGCTAAAACACTTACGTCCTGGTGTCGACGATCTCGATGAGCTCCGGCTTCTTGGTGTAGTCGGTGACGATGGTCAGCGCCTCGATCAGGTGCGTCACGGAGATGATCAGGTCACCCTGGAATTGACAAACATTAGGATCAATCAAAGAAACCAAGGAATCTAGGGAGTCTAAAGCCTGGTCCGTGAGCACGTAGAGTTTTGTCCAGTGACCCCAAGCTACCCATCCTTATCGCTCGCGCGTAATTATATTGCTGTCGTGACTGTGCGACCCGCGCCCGCAGTGAGTGTGCGAGCGCGACAGCAACATAATTACGCGCGAGCGATAAGGATGGGTAGCTTGGGGTCATTGGACAAAATTCTACGTGCTCACGGACCAGGCTTTAGTGAAAAAGTCTTTGAAGCTACCTACTTCAGCATTGTTTGGTCAGTTGTGATCAGTTGACTCTCAAAAGGAAGGAAGCAGAATCAATTTTCTACCTCAACAGCCTGATTGCCGAAAACTTGCAGGCGACCACAAATCGGAAGACATGTAAAGGAAGACCTCCCACGCGGTGAATTTAAGATCTGTGGGCAGTGGGCAGCACAGGTCTTTGCCAAAATCCTTTTGGGAGGCCTAGCCGTGGACATTTTTCAGTTGAAAAGAAGAATACAAGTGACAGGCGGTGCTTAAGCTTGATGTATGTCTTGGGTCCAACTCCTAATGGGATCCCGTGAGTCCTTTTCCTTCAGCTTACCTTGTGTCCTTCTTCTAGTTGAAGATTCTTCTTCTTGAAGTTACCTCATCCACTTGGAGCTCCTGCGAGATCTTGATGGGCTAGCACTTGGGGGATGTTGATGATCAGGCTGTTTAAATACTGTCAGCTTACCTTGTCCTTCTTCAACTCCTGGGGTATCTTGATGAGCAGCAGGCTGTCAGTCTCATTGGTGACGACAACGCGTAGCTTGTCGAGCGGCAGGCGGTGCTTCAACTTGTATGTGTTGCGTCCCCAGATCCTGGGGAACCTTTATGAGTAGGTACCAGACTGTCAACAAGGACTGTCTGCCAACCCTATCCTTCTTCTTGCTCCTGGAGGAATCTTGATGAGTACGTATCAGGTTGCTAAAGGACTGTCTATTGAGCTCACCTTATCCTTTTTGAGCTCATACTCTTGATGAATACCTACCAGCTCCTGTGGGATCCTGTGGGACTGTCAGCTTACCTTGTCTTTCTTCAGCTCCTGGGGTATCTTGATGAGCAGCAGACTGTCTGTCTCATTGGTGACGACAACGCGTAGCTTGTGTATGTCTTGCGTTCAACTCTTGTGATATCCTGTGGGTCCTTATCAGGCTGCTAAAGGACTGTTTGCTAAGCTTACCTTGTCCTTCTTCAGCTCCTGGGGGATCTTGATGAGCAGCAGGCTATCTGTCTCATTGGTAACGACGACGCGTAGCTTGTCAAGCGGCAGGCGGTGCTTCAGCTTGTATGTCTTGCGGCCGGCAGCATCTAGCACGTATAGTGCCTTGTCGGAAGCTAAAAGGGTGCTAGATGTGTACCGGGTTGCTAATAATTATCAAAGAGGACTACCTGGTGACTTTATTCTTCAGCTCCTGCGGTATCTTGAAGAATATCAGGCTGCTAAGGGACTGTCTGCTGGCTAACAGCTTATCCTTTTTCAGTTCCTGTGGGATCCTATGAGTCTTTTGTAAGGCTACTGGACCTGGAACACTTTCTGCTACCAGGCTATTGTTAAAAAGGTCTGTCTCTTTACCTTGTCCTTCTTCAGCTCCTGGGGTATCTTGATGAGCAGCAAGCTGTCAGTCTCATTAGTGACGAGACGACAACCTGTAGCTTGTCAAGCGGCAGTCGGTGCTTCAACTTGTATGTGCTGCGTCCAACTTCTGTAAGATCCTGTGGGTCCTTTATCAGGTTGCCAAAGGACTGTCTACTGAAGTTACCTTATCCATTTAGAGCTCCTGGGAGATCTTAATGGGTCTAGCACTAGGAGGATGTTGATAATTATGGATACCGGTTGCAAAGAGCTGACTCCTTCCTTACCTTGTTCTTCTTCAGCTTCTGCGAGATCTTGATGAGTACCTGCTCCTATAGAATCCTATGGGACTGTCAGCTTACCTTGTCCATCTTCAGCTCCTGGGGTATCTTGATGAGCAGCAGGCTGTCTGTCTCATTGGTGACGATAACGCGTAGCTTGTGTATGTCTTGCGTTCAACTCTTGTGAGATCCTGTGGGTCCTCAGGCTGCTAAAGGACTGTTTGCTAAACTTACCTTGTCCTTCTTCAACTCCTGGGGGATCTTGATGAGCAGCAAGCTATCTGTCTCATTGGTGACGACAACGCGTAGTTTGTCGAGCGGCAGGCGGTGCTTCAACTTGTATGTCTTGCGGCCGGCAGCGTCTAGCACGTATAGTGCCTTGTCGGACGCAAGGAGCGCGCGCTCGCGAGGCTTGTAGCCGCGGCGGTCGTATTTCACGGCTTCACAGGAGTACTGGGGGTAGTAAAATCACATTAAGGCACACAAGTATTAAGAAAATGCTCGAAATTTAATGCAATGTTGAGATCAGCCTAGTTTTAGTCATGTCTTTGCTCCACTTTGGTCTAGTTAAGAAAAAAACGAGTACACTTTCTTCCTCAACAGTTTCCTTAGTTGCAAATCATGATCGTTCAACCAGTTTTTTAACTAAATTTAGATTGCTCAGGTCTGCTGAGGTTGTGGTAAAATATCCAAGGACATTATTTTCTGGGAAGAGTAGTTACTATCAGTAGACTCATAATACGTACGAGTTTACTGAACTCCTAAAAGTGACGATACATTTATAACCGCCCATCGGTGAGCTCGGCCCTAAACGGTTAATAATACGTACGAGTTTACTGAACTCCTAAAAGTGACGATACATTTCTAACCGCCCATTGGTGAGCTCGGCCCTAAACGGGTTAACATCTATCACACTTCCTAGCAGAAGAATTTAGTCATCAAATAAAATCATAGATGGCGCTGTGCAAAATGTCCCTCGCGCTAGAACGTGTACTTACAATGAGCTGCTCGCCGGAGGGCCAGGCGGGCGAGGCCATGAAGGAGTTGCGGAGCACCTGGTGCTCGCCCGTCAGACGATCCTCCACGAAGCGCTCGCGTACGCTGCCCGGGTAGTTGTTACGCTGCCCGTCCGGGTAGTTGTTACGCTACCCGGGTAGTTGTTACGCTGTCCGGGCAGTTGTTACGCTGTCCGGGCAGTTGTTACGCTACCCGGGCAGTTGTTACGCTGCCCGGGTAGTTGTTATGCTGCCGGCTTAGGTGTTATTGTTATGTACTTACAATGAGCTGCTCGCCGGAGGGCCAGGCGGGCGAGGCCATGAAGGAGTTGCGGAGCACTTGGTGCTCGCCCGTCAGTCGATCCTCTACGAAGCGCTCGCGTACGCTGCCCGGGTAGTTGTTACGCTGCCCGGGTAGTTGTTACGCTGCCCGGGCAGTTGTTACGCTACCCGGGTAATTGTTACACTGCCCGGGCAGTTGTTACGCTGCCCGGGTAGTTTTTACGCTGCCCAGGTAGTTGTTATGCTGCCGGCTTAGGTGTTATTGTTATGTACTCACAATGAGCTGCTCGCCGGAGGGCCAGGAGGGTGAGGCCATGAAGGAGTTGCGGAGCACCTGGTGCTCGCCCGTCAGACGATCCTCCACGAAGCGCTCGCGAACGCTGCCCGGATAGTTGTTCTTTTTGCCTGAGATAAACAATGTAGCGTCAGTAACAGTTTTGTGAAACATTTCATTTTGCGGTAGTTGGTGCTAAATGCTCATAACCAAATGTGCCGCCGCGGCCGGTACACCACCGGACACCTGGCAACCCTAGGTACGGACGACAGCACATCATCAGATTTGTATTTTTATTGCTAAATCGCCCGTATTTACAACTACACAAGATCCCACAGTGTTTAGCTTGACGTGCTTAAGAGTAGGCGCACACCGTTGATTTTTAGTTGGCCGATAGTTGTGCCCGATTTTAATTTGTATGAAGAATCGGCCAATTAGAATCGGCGTAGTGTGCGTACTCCCATACATGCCCATACTGATCAACTGCCCGACTAAACTATCGGCCGACGAAAAATCAACGGTGTGCTATTGGTAATCAATTTTGTCACTAGAAGAAGTTAGAAGCCAGTAAAGATTTCATACAGGAACAGAAAGATTTGAGAAGAACAGAAGGAGTAGTAGGGTTGGGATGTGTAAAAGTGCTCTTTGGGAGCCTAGCATAATAAACGATTTTATTTCATTTGATTCTTACCCTTATAAAGGTATGAGTAAGGCGCTGGATGCAGGCCGCTTCCAACCGGTCATCATGAAAACTAAGTCATATTGGGGGAGGCCAATGTTCAGCAGTGGACGTCCTATAGCTGAATTGATGGTGATGATGATGATTCTTACCCTTGAACATCTTCTCGGCCAGCACCTTGAGCTCGAACTGCTTCTTGTCGGCGGGCGACAGCGCCAGCCGGTACTTGCGCGACAGGTGCGCTCGGTGCAGCCGGTGCAGCTCCCTGGGATAACGCACAAGCTTTATAATTAGGCTATGTTCAGATGGCAAAATTTAAACGCGAGTTTTCAAATCGCGCGACTTGTCATCGTAGTATTTACATACAACATGAGCGCGCGTTAACTCGCGTCAGCGAGCGTTGACGCGGCGCTCAGAGAAAAAGTCTCTAGACGCAGGCGATCGCGCGTTGACGCGCGCTTTGACAGCTATGTAACGTCCGTTGACTGTTCAGATGCGCGCTTCCATCGCAATAGCTTTTTCCACGTCCATTTTCTAAGTTCTATCGAAACAGACTGACGAGCTCCTCGCAACGCGCGTTAGCGCTTGTCATGTGAACTCTTTATAAATTTAATTCCGCGTGGACCTGCGTTAACGCGCGTTACATGTGGACCTAAGAGGCTGTGCAAACGTAGACACTTCGTTGACCACACGGCACATACAAGAAATCGAGTTGCTGTGTTCGGTAGTGGCTATTCTTTATTTTTTATAAAAGGGGAGAGTCCTTTCATTAACTAGAAAAGATGATCTTCCAACGGTTTGGACGGATCTAAAATAATAGCTCAGAAAGTTACCTATAACGCTAAGTTTGTAAAAAAAGCGTATCAAATAATATAGGAGCCACGACGATGCACAACACACAGGATTGAATTAAATGAAAAGGACAAATAATAAATGAGTAGCGCCATTCTATATACTAGTAGAATAATACAGTCATCACTCGATGAATGGCTAGACGTCTGCGTCAAGCCGGCGATAGCCGGCTACCTCAAATATGACGCAGACAAATGCTTTGCACATACCCCGAGGCTGATGTGAATGGCCAGTACATTATATGGGGCTCTCACCGCTAAAAATCCGACAGTTTCCTCCGGGGCCCAATGAAACGGAGCCGCGAGTTACTGTCTTAACTTTGAAATTAAAAAAAAACTTTGAAGTTCACTTGGACATTTGTCCGCAGCTCAGCTCACAGCTCAATCACTATAACTCTTTCTGTAATGCAATATCCGAAACCACCCAAAAAGAAAACGTAAACTGAACGTACTTGGAAGCCTCCTGGCAGGTGGCAGGGCACTGCGGCCAGGACAAGTCCAGGATCTTGCGAGGCAGCTGCGTGGAGAGTCTCTTCAGCCAGTGCACCTTTGCGATGCCGAGGAAGCGACGGTTCTCGGGCGTTTCGGGTCCGTTGCGGGTGATGAAGCCTGGTGAGAAATTCGACAGTTAGATAAAGAGTATGTATGTAGTCAAAGAGGTTAGATCCTATGAATAGGTAATACCTTTCAAGGTACAATAAGGTAAGACCAATGTAAGACTACACCAGCACCATCTTCATAAACTAATTTTGATTCGTATCGTAATATGATTAGTTTCCCACATCCACCCACACAACTGCAAAGAGAACCCTGATAAGCAATCTTCTTAACGCTTCTACCTTTCTTCTCCAACTGCACATTTCTGTGCAAAAATGACCATGTTCTTAGTCTTCAGGTACTGCTTCCTCTGCTAGTCTCTTGATAAAGAGCATTTCAATTACTAACCTTTGATGAAAGCCCTGATGACGTCAGCGGCCTTCTTTCTCCGTTTCTTCAACCTCTGCGCGAGGAACCTCCTGACCCACTTCTGTATGACGATGACTGCTTGTCTCATCTTCCGACGCTGTATCCTACATCAGTCCCTTATTAGGTGTCTTATGATGTAGCTACTTACTATGGGCCTCATAAGAAGGCTCAAGGTCACCCAAAGAGCGATGGAGCGTGCTATGCTCGGAGTTTCCCTGCGTGATCGAATCAGAAATGAGGAGATCCGTAGGAGAACCAGAGTGACTGACATAGCCCGAAGAATCGCTAAAATCAAGTGGCAGTGGGCGGGGCACATAGCTCGGAGAGCTGATGGCCGCTGGGGCAGGAAAGTTCTTGAGTGGCGACCACGAGCCGGAAGACGTAGCGTGGGCAGGCCTCCCACTAGGTGGACCGACGATTTGGTGAAGGTCGCGGGAGGTACCTGGATGCGAGCGGCGCAGGACTGGTCTTTGTGGAAATCCTTGGGGGAGGCCTTTGTCCAGCAGTGGACGTCTTTCGGCTGAAACGAACGAACGAACGATGTAGCTACTAACCTTTGATGAAAGCCCTGATGACGTCAGCGGCCTTCTTTTTCCGTTCCTTCAACCTCTGCGCCAGGAACCTCCTGACCCACTTCTCTATGACGATGGCTGCTGCCCTCATCTTCAGGTATTGCTTCCTCTGCCAGTCTCTTCTTGAGGAGCATCTCAATTACTAACCTTTGATGAAAGCCCTGATGACGTCAGCGGCCTTCTTTCTCCGTTCTCTCAGTTTTTGCACTATGAACCTTCTAATTCTGACCCAGTTCTGTATAACGATAGCTGCATGCAGCATGCCTCACCCTCATGAATTATTTCTTCTGCCATAAGTTATTATCTGTTCCTGTTAAAATTTCAGTAGAATAACTAACCTTTGATGAAAGCCCTGATGACGTCAGCGGCCTTCTTTCTCCGTTCCTTCAACCTCTGCGCGAGGAACCTCCTGACCCATTTCTGTATGACGATAGCTGCTTGTCTCATCTTCCGATGCTGTATCCTACATCAGTCCCTTATTAGGATGTGTCTACTAACCTTTGATGAAAGCCCTGATGACGTCAGCAGCCTTCTTTCTCCGTTCCTTCAACCTCTGCGCCAGGAACCTCCTGACCCACTTCTGTATGACGATGGCTGCGGCCCTCATCTTGAGGTATTGCTTCCTCTGCCAGTCTCTTCTTGAGGAGCATCTCAATTACTAACCTTTGATGAAAGCCCTGATGACGTCAGCGGCCTTCTTTCTCCGTTCTCTCAGTTTTTGCACTAAGAACCTTCTAATTCTGACCCAGTTCTGTATAACGATAGCTGCATGCCTCACCCTCACGAATTATTTCTTCTGCCATAAGTTATTATCTGTTCCTGTTAAAATTTCAGTAGAATAACTAACCTTTGATGAAAGCCCTGATGACGTCAGCAGCGGCCTTCTTTCTCCATTCTTTCAACCTCTGCGCGAGGAACCTCCTGACCCATAACTGTATGACGATGGCAGCTTGCCATATCTTCATGATTTATTTCTTCTATTCCTGTCAGATTTCCTGTGGAGTAACTAACCTTTGATGAAAGCCCTGATGACGTCAGCGGCCTTCTTTCTCCGTTCTTTCAACTTCTGCGCGAGGAACCTTCTGACCCACTTCTGTATGACGATGGCAGCGGCTCTCATCTTGAGGTATTGCTTCCTCTGCCAGTAGCCGCGCCATCTGCTCTGAATGATGGTGGCGATGTCGTTCTTCTTGATCTGGTAAGCGTCTTCCGTTTCGAAGAGAGTCTTCGGGAATCGGATGAAGATTTTGGTGCTGGAAATGGAGATTAGGGTTAGTTTGTTCTTTTCATTTACAGAATCCTCCCTTGTGGATAAAAAGTTGAAAATGAAGAGGTTTTAAAAGATATATTTACATCCCTGAATATTTCCACTGCTTTAGGGCAATCATTTGGAGCTAGTTTGGACAAAGCATGTCGCTTTGTTTTACAGAACAAACTGGGTAGAAGTTAATGCGCCAGGTTTAGGCCTTACTGTCAACTGATTTACAAATACCAAAGCTAGATTTTACGTTGGACATTGGACGTTGGGTGACATTTATCCAAGGTTTGTCCAAGACTTTGGTAGCTATTGGTCCAAGTCTATCAAAACTATGACGAATATCAACATTAATGTCAGAAGGTCCTATATTCGAGGTGTCGACTTACTTGCCCATCCTGTATTCCTCCCTTTCATACTTGAGCGTCTCCACGAGCTTCTGCACGCCGTCCCTCGGTATTCCCCGCCAGTTGGGCCACGTTTCCGGGCTCAGGCACTTGTATCTAGAAAGAAAGAAATATGTTAAATATCAGGTAAGAGAGGTGAAAAGAAAATATCTTGGTATTTTCGACGTTTTATTTTAACTGTCTCAGTGCTCTAGTGGTAAGACTTTGGACTCAGACCCAGAGGTCCCCCGTGGGGGCAATTTATGGTCGGTTTAGTTGGTGGCAGGGCTTATTCTAAGGCTAGCTATAGTCTGGTCTGCGAGCACGTAGAATTTTGTCCAATGACCCCAAGCTACCCATCCTTATCGCTCGCGCGTAATTATGTTGCTGTCGCGCTCGCACACTCACTGCGGGCGCCCGTCGCACAGTCGCGACAGCAATATAATTACTCGCGAGCGATAAGGATGGGTAGCTTGGGGTCATTAGACAAAATTATACGTGCTCACAGACCGGGCTTTACCTATCACCATCTCGTCTCTCTCAGACTTAGGGTCTGTGGCCATAACAAAAACGACTAACAACATTGTTGTGTTTCGGCAATTCCTCTATGGTTGAGGATTCCGGGTGAAGCTTGACTCAATTTTTGGTCAGATCATCAATTTCCATTCAGATGAGATGTACTTACCTCTCCAAGAATGCATCATAAGTCCTTCGGTACGCGAAACCAGCTCTCCTGACACGCAGGTTCTCCATCAGGCCAAGGTATTTCACTTGATGCGACACCAGCTTGTCGTCGAAGGTCACTGTTGGGGAACAAACATTAAAAAATAGAGATGACAGAAGTGCGCGGTTCATAATCACAAAATGCCAATAAAATTCTGCTCAGATTGGTTTGCTCTCTTGTCTACCACTATCTTACAGGGTGTTTCGGGAACTGCGGATTTCGAACGAATCTTGCTCCATATGTAGACCTTTTATATTGTGGTTAAAAAATTTAATCGTCAGGTCATAAGGACTTCCATAAATACCAAACGACTATTGTTTGCCCGCGTAAACTGCTGAGAAAGCCGCGTGTCCCCTTTTCAAAAACCGGTATAAAAACAATGTATAAAAACAGTTTTATGTTTTTTCCTGAGTCAAATTATCTGTATTTAGCAAATTTTATCTAAGTCGTTTAAGTTTACTCTGTCAGTTACCTTTTCACACTTGGGGTTCAAGTGTGAAAAGGTAACTGACAGAGTTACTTCGGCATTTATAGTAGGTATGGATTAGTAAGTAAACAAGTAAATAAACTAAGTACCTACCTAAGTAAAGTATTGTCAGATCTAGATAGATCAGATAGATAATATTCTATTTGCACTCACTGGGCGCCTTGTTGTCGTTGGGCTTGATGCAGCGGATATAGGACGGCTCCTTGCTGCTGAGGATCTTGATCAGTTCGTTGAGCGAGTTCTTGAACTGCGTGATGGCCGTGTCTGGGCGCTTCTTGGAGTTCAGGTTCACGTCCTGGTTGGGGCAATAGGAAATCCGAATTAGAGAAGTAAAGAAAAGGAATTACTTCGTCTAGGTGGCAGAAGAGGTGCATTGATTGCAGATGTATTGTGATTACTAAGACTTTTTTTATGCATTAGTAGCTTTCCACCCGCGGCTTCGCGCGCGTGGACTACATATTTTACATATTTTACGGAACCCGATTTTTTTCCCAAATAAAATTTAGCCTATGTTACTCGTGGATAATGTAGCTTTCGAATGGTGAAAGAATTTTTAAAAACGGTCCAGTAGTTTTTGAGCCTATTCATTACAAACAAACAAAGTTTTCCTCTTTATAATATTAGTGTAGACAAGGCAGGTATTTGACCACAATCATAGAGAAAAGACTGCACTTGGAAAGTATAGCCTGACCAGGAACATAAAAACCCTGGCATAGAGGCGCGTCAATTGCATTTGATAGTGCAACACTGAGTACAGTCGTACCTGTGTTAAATTAATAGGCTATTAACTTTATGTATCAGGATTAAGGATTACGGGCTAATTTTATATTTTCATAAATTAACGAAAAAATATTATTATAGGTAACCTGGTTTAAATAAATTAAATGAAACCATCAATCGAGTTAGTAGGATTTATTTTATTATTCATCAATAATCAAATTCAGAACTTGAATATTCAACTGCAATGTCCGCTCATGAACGCTTCAAACTCGGTACTTCTTTCCCAATTCCATAAAATTCAACACTTAGAAAGTGACAAAAAACTTTAAAATAGGTATTTGAAACGAACCACAACTAATTTTCATAGTGGACTGTACTATACGATAAACATGTCAGTCAATTTGACAACCTTTGTCGGAAACATTATTCAATGAAAATATTGTCCGAACCCTTAGTATTTCTCTTCGACAAATACTTTAACACATTGTGAACCACTTTTCTTTCACGACTATAAAAAGATTTTAGCAATTTAATTCACAAAATCAATTGCACACATTTAAAATAAAGTTTGTTTACACTTTGACAACAATAGACTGACATGCAAGGTGACATGTCAATGAAGTTTTCAGTTACTGTTGCCATTAAAAGAAATTAGTACCATTAGTTTTCCGCAACATGGCGAGGGTTTTTATGTTCCTGGTCAGGCTATAAAAGGATTAGCGAAACGTCATCAAGCGGTGGGCAGTACTATTTTCGTTAACCATTAGAACACGATTTTCACGATTTGGACATTTCACCACTCTAATTTTTTTTTACAAAGATTTACCTTGAAGCAGTTGGTGACGATGGAGTTCCCGCTGGCCGCCATGAGGCTCTGGATGTCTCTGAAGAGCAGGTCGTTGTTCTTCTCCAGGAAGGTTCCCACGCTGTATGTTACTTCGCCTGCGTAATGCACCAGGCAGAATTCCTGGAGGCAACAGAAAGCTACGTCAGAACGAGTTTGTATCAAGTTCGTTCGTTCGTTCGTTTCAGCCAAATGACGTCCACTGCTGGACATAGCCCTCCCCCAATGATTTCCATAGCGACCGGTCCTACGCTGCCATCCAGGTTCTTCCAGCTACCTTCACCAGATCTTTGATACACCTAGTTGGGGGCCCCACCAAACCAAACCTCGTCACCTGAAATTCGTCTTCTACTCTTGACAAAATAATGTTATTCAAATTCAAAAGGTGCAGGTATAACACCGCCCTATCTTCGTCGTCTCACTCTCAACCAACCAACCAGCATAAATCAATGAGGGCTATAGTTTTAGCGCTCACCAGTTAGCGCCACTGTAGAGTAAGGTCCTGTCACTTGCTAGTAGCGAAGACAGTGGCACCAACTGGTGAGCGCTAAAGTGGTAGGAGGACTATCGCATTTGCACTCATCAAAATGGCGCCACTGTAGAGTAAGGTCCAGTCAATCGCCAGGGGTGCCAACTGTTAAGTATAAAAACGATAGCCCTCATTGCTGGACAAAGACCTCCCCAAAAGATTTCCACAGCGATGGTATCGCGCTTGGATGCAAGTGAATACCCTCATTAGATCTACTGAATGGACGGTTTGCCTCTACATATTACGATCCTTGGTTGTCACTCAAGAACTTTACTATCCCAAAGATTTCCTCATTTTTAATTCGAAATTGACCTTATACTTCTCTACAACTGACCACGAGTATTGCCTGAGGTTGTAATTAAGTTGAAAGTGATATTGTGACATGCAATAAACAATTTGAATTTGAATTAGGTAGCTCTTATGGGACTCCTCTGATTGCCTGATAAATCTCTAGAGTGTAAAACAGTTCTAAGAGAATAAATTGACTGCAAGATAAAAGAAAAGGTTCTAAAAGAAGAAGATGGCTGGTTACTCACGTCACGGCCCATAAGCTTCTGCGTCCTAGAATCCACCTTGCGGTGGGACTTGAAGTGCGCGTGGCCGTCTAAGTTCTGTGTCAGCTTCTCCAGGAAGCTGGCGTCGGTCGCGTCACCGGGCCGCAGGCATTCGTCGTCCAGGATTGATATGATACCTGACGGGGACAAATAAGTATTTCAGATGGTTGTCCATATTCTGGCGACCGAGACCCGACGAACACCAATTTATCTTAAGACGCGTCTGGTTTTGTCTAGTGTCTGGCTTATAGAGCCACCATTATATGCATTTCAAATAGTTTTCTGTTACCATGGTCTGACAGTATACTGGCAGGCAAACGAGACCCAATGACGACTACTGGTTTTGCCTTGTGTCCACCGTTGAGCTACCATAGGCATTTGACAGAGTTCAGTAAAACAGAATAACTAGTTACCACAATTTAATTTCTGGGCTATGGTATCATATTTCTTTTTGGTGTATCATCAGTCAGATTGGCTCAAGTCTGGTTCTCTTAATGAAGGAACAAATACACTTAGAGTTTTTGGAAATTGCTTCCAGAACCTCCGATCCGATTTTTATATTTATGTAGTAAAGGCTTGCTCTTGATAAAATCTCTTAGGGCTTTATGGCTAAGACCCCAAAGGGTTGCATAACTTTGGGAATAACAGAGAGCAGGTAGGATGTTTATCAAGTAGGTAAGGGTGGCATGATAGAAGAGCTGTACCTCTGTGGCGCGCCTCGATGAGGTCGCAGATGACGATGTTGTTAAAGTATTCGACGGGCTCCCACTCGATGCCCTCGCGCAGGTATTCCTCCTGCTCCTGCTTCAACGTCAGCTCGATGAATAGCTGCTGCAGTTTCTCGTTGCAGAAGTTTATGCAGAACTGTTCGAAACTGAGGAAAATAGAACATAATACAGTTTCTCAGCGAGTACAACGCACCATGGTCTTTTAAACAGAATCATAAGTAAGTGCACAGAAGACCCAGTAAGACGTAAACCAGAGACGGTCAGTATCAAATCAAAAGTCAAAATCATAAAGATTTGGGCGTAATTTGGATTGATCTAATTTGGTTGTGGCATTGGATTGCCGATTTATTATAGGTACTTAGGTAGTTTGACCTAGTCCAATACCAATGCCAACTACTCATTAGAAAGTTTTAAATGATTAGAAATGCATGCGAATTCGTGTGTAACTAGTTAGACTATTATTTTTGTCAGAATTGGTTCATTTTCGTGTTCTTACCTGTTCTTAGGGAAGATTTCAAATCCGTAGATATCCAGGATACCCATGACGGACGACCTCGAATCGCTGTCGCTAGGCACCAGCGAGGAGTTGATCCTGGTCACCAGCCAGCTGAAGAGTTTGTCGTACATCGCCTTGGCCAAAGCATCGCGGGCGAAGTGTGCTTGCTCCAGGTCTAAGGGAGTGTTGACGACGTCACCACGTGCGTCGATGGTGCGGCTGGTCAGCGCATCGTGGAGTTTTGTGCTGTTTACTTTGAGGAGCTGTAGGGAGATGTTTGGTGTTGTACTCGTATTATTTTAATGCGTGAGCCAAAAAAAAAATGGGACTTAAATAAAGTAGTATAAATAATAATAATAAGGATTGAAGGATGACATTATTTTCAAAGTAATCAAGTTGATTCAATGTGCTTATGAAATCGAAAGGAGATAAGTAAGTAATCAAGCTGTTTGTTTCCTTTAGAATAAAATAAAAAAAATTGCCCATTAGATATAGGGGTCTCTCAGAACATGCTTTTTCTACTTAGAAACTTCTAAATGTTACCCAATCTTCCATTGCCTTAATGAATAAATTAGGTATTAATTGATAATACCTATTTTGACATGATTTCATGAATTTCATTTTATGGATAACGTAATGAAGGTATTGATGATAATGTATAAGTTGAAACTATGTACGTGAATAATTATTACAATTTTATGTAGTTTCCAAGGAAGACTATCAGCGACACTAATGCAGACGGTCGTGATAACTGAACGGATAAAAACATTAGCAATAGAAGGAAACATTACGACATATCCTAAACCGTGACTAAAGTGATAACGATGTGTTGCGAATAACATTTTGCAACTGTAAACGCAAGGTCACTTACTGCATAAAAATGTCATTTGCATATCGCAAATTTCGTGCCTTAGAACAATACTTTTTTATATCCACAACGAGAAAGCTCTTGGCCTGTATCTCACCTGATGGTAAGTGATGATCAGGCCGAAGGTGGAAGCGAGCTTCACTCGGAATCCTCAACCACGCAGGAACTGGCTATCCTACCTCTAACTGCGGGAATACAACAATGCTGTTAACATTGTTGTTATGGCGACAGACTTAGGCAAGATGGTGGTAGCTAGCCAGGCAGACTTAGACAAGCCAAACCTAAGCCTACCACTAACCAAACCGAACAGAAAAATCTGCCCCCACTGGTAATCGAACCCGGGAACTCTGCGTCTGAAGCAGGTGGTCTTACAACTAGAGGCAGTTAAATGGCGCTTAAGGCGTACAAAAAAGTTTCAGATCTCTTGGGAGAATATTAATCGTACACCCAATGACGTCAGTCGAAAACCATATTTCAGTAAACATTGTGACGAAATCCAAATAATTATACCTAAAGCAAATACTAGTCATTTTGGCTGTTCACTACCAATACGATGATTACTTCAGATTGTCTTAGAACCGAAAACAATGGCAATGAAGACGTATTCATATTTACATAAACATTATAGAACAATGGGCCTAGTTACGAGCCTTGTGGAACTCCGTACGGTACATCAGAGATGAATGACCAGTGATAGGGATAACATAAGCTATTTCTTTTGTACATGTTTCATAATATTTTTATTTGGTATTATGCTTTTACAAGGACCAAACAAGGTAGATTTAGAATTTATTTAATCTTACTTTTGCTTTAGAATATCAGAGGATTTATTGATAATATTTTTATCTTTAGCCCACATATAGTAATTGCATTTTACACACTCACAGATGTGATTAATTTTAAACTACTTCTTTCATCAACCATGCCTAGATATAGGCAACAACCACAGAATAGATATTAGCACAAAGTAACAGCGCCTTAATACATCCGATCATTTTAGCATGATTCTGATGAAATTTCTGACCAAATGAAATAAGAGAATTTTCATCGCTTGTGTGATAGCAAAAAATATTTTGTGAGCTGTGTGGGGTCAGAAGTCAAAACAGTCTTGACTACAGGAGCCGTTTTAAAGAATTTACATTTAAAAAAATAAATCTGACATCATTTTACCTCAGCCACATTTCCACTGTTGGCGTCATGGGACAGGATCTCAGCATATCCCTTGTCGTTCTGGACGAACTTGACGTTTCCTAGGTGCAGTACACTGGCCACAATCTCGAAGATGGCCTGCTGCTCTTCAAGGCCTATCTCAATGACCTTCATGGCTTCCTGGACCACTCGGAACTGGTCCGCATCGGCGTTCTTCTGGCTTTGGGGGGAGGTCTAGGAGAAGGACAAAAACTTTGGTTATTCAAGCTCCAACTGAATATCTCAATCGAAAGATCTAATTCTAAAAGTAATACTTAATGTAACTTTAATTTAGTTAGTTTAATAATATTATGATAACGACCACAATTTTAGAATTACAAATAAAGCTTATCGGGCGCTAGCGGTTTTCATGAATTATATTATTAGGTATGACGATAGCAAATAATGTAATAGAATTCTCAATAATTTTGTAATAACCTGTGTCACATTTTATATGAGCTTTAAAACTAAAGTGGAGGAGGCGCATAGTCCAGCAGTGGACTGTAGAGGAATGTTGATGATAAAGTACTAACTGTAAATCTATGTAATACAGTGTGTCCGGGCATGTAGTAATCAAACTTTAAGGGCGTGATCTATGGACAATTTTATCGATGAAAAAACTTCAAATTTGGGGCTTGTCCCATCTCTCACAAAATTATAAATTGTCCATAGATTGTGCCCTTAAAGTTTGATCACTACGTGCCCTGACACACTGTATACCGTAAGGATCAAAATGTTACATTCATCAACTTACCACATCAGTAGTGTACTTGTATGCCTCTGGCCTATTCTGCAGCTTCAACTGACTGAGCAACTCGGGGCTGCCTCCAGCCAGCAGCTGGTAAAACACGTGGAAGTTTCTCTCCCCTGTCATCTGGCTCACAACCCTGGACTTTTCTAGAAGGTAGTTCAAGATATGCCCTCCTTCGGGACCTCCTTCGTAGTTAAACTGGATGTCCATATATTTCCCGAAGCGACTGGAATTATCGTTCTTGTTAGTTTTTGCATTCCCGAAAGCTTCCAGCAGAGGGTTCGTTTGCAAGAGTTTGTCCTTGACGTTTTCGACATTGCGGAGGTGGTTGGTCCTAGCTGCGATGTATTCTAGCACTTTCTTGGACGCTTCTGTCTTGCCTGAACCGGATTCACCTGTTAGAAGAAAATTAGTTAAGATTCAAGATTTGATTTGATCTTTGGCAAAAGTTTGTGACAATAGATGGATGTTTTTATTTCGTTACGAGACACTATTGGGAGTCAGTTGGTAACATCAGGAAAAACTAGAAATTCGAACTATCTGCCTAGGCAGATAATGAATCTTTTTAATAATTGTATAATAGGCTAGAGGCAACAGGGAATGTTTCCTGGGTAAAAATGCAAGAGTTTTAATTAATCCGTCAGTTAACTTATCAAAAATTACCCGACACATATTTTTCACTTTTTGAAACTAGTGAAAATTGATTATAATTATTAGGCAATTGATTTATTACTTCATAGTGTGTAATTCCGAAGACGATCGCCATTGGAGATGGGTAGCATGAATGATAACCTAAATTGATAAGAATGACTAAGAGCAGGACAATAGTGATTCATGCATTCGTTTTGGATCTTGATACTATATCTGACAAAGCAATCGCCATGTTGAAACCATAAGAAATAAGATAATGAATAAATACTGCTTTTTGCTTAGCTTAGCATACTCGTATAAATAGAGTACCTGCAAGGTAGACCTAAGGTTGACTGGAGGAGAATGCTGAATAGCATTAAGGTCGCCTTATGTACCGTGTTTTACGTGCACCACGTTTTACCAGATTTTTCATATAACTTGCTTAAGAGCATAATATTGTGAACATTATGTAGGTAATGCTTTAATTTTTAACGTACGAGTATCAACAAAACTATACGCGGGCAAGGCCACGGGCAAAAGCTAGTGTAAAACAAATAAATAAACATCAGCTGTGCTTGTGTTAATGGCGGAAAACAACAACAATATGAATAGATTCTATTAAAACTCATCATTAGAAATAGATTTCCTTGTAAAACAGGAAAATTAAGAACTCCTAAAGCGTACGATCACAGAATAATAATTAGGGAAATATTTTCAATGTTTCTTTCTGCTGAATATTGAAGCTGAAATGAATAATCATCAATCCAACTGCAAAACATTTAAAAACACTTTTGATGTGCAATTATTTTTTTTGTTTTGTGTTGTGTCATGTACTACATTCTAAAATAAAATAATTCAGTTAACTCGCTTTATTAATGTATGGTTAACTAACTAATTTACCTGAGATCAGGATACACTGTTCTCTATGCTCGTACACCAGCGAGCGGTAGGCGTTGTCGGCGATGGCAAATCTGCAATTGACAGAATTTATTTATTTTTTCTATATTTTCGTTAATGAGAATGGAACGCAAGTATCGGTAAGAAAATAAAAACGAAAAATAGAAGAAATTAACAAAAGACGATCGGTAAAGGTAATTTGTAACCAATTAAAAATATTCTCGCCGGCCAGTGTCTACTTTTAATTATGAATCTATATAGGTCGTATACCTTCTGAAACAAACCTATTAAATATTGATAAAAAAGTTTGATTTACAAAATCTTTTCGGACTGTAATTAATGTATTATTGTTAACGATTGTAATAGAATTAAAAGAAGTAAAGGCCAAAAAGTTTGTTCAAGTAGCGTAATTTTATCAATATCACTTTGTATTAATATTGTCTGTTTTAAACAAGAGAAAGGCATTTTACTTAATTGTTTGTTTAATATGGAATTCGTCTTTTCTACAAATCGATTTACTCGTTTATATTTGAATTTGAAGTAAAATGGAAAATAATTATTTACTTTAAGTATTTTTTGTACATTTTCAGGCGCATTCACCAATACTTTATCGAATTGATATCGTGTCTGCACTCAGTATTAAATACTATATCGTGCTATTATCAGATATTGTGCCATTATCGTGGTAATGACTAAATTATCTGCTAAGCAAGTCAGCTGGCTGATAGCCACGGATAAAATGTGGAAGACTTTGGTACTTTTCGATGTAGATCACCTGTCGGGTGAATGACACAAACATCATAATTTGCATGATATTTAATCAGGTAACCCAAGATTTTTATGAAGAAACTAATCTTACTGCTCGTTTCCACTGTTGTGCATCTAGGATTTAAAACTGGACTGCCAATCCAAATGCCAGATTTGAAGAGTTAGGCCCAGGCTTTTTTAATAGCATTGGGGGACACCGAGTGGATGAGATTGGGAGCAGTAAGAGGGTAAGGAAAATGGTTTGAGGGTTCTTGGCAGAACCCCTTCTGGAGAGAAAGCAAAATTCGTAACATTTTAAATTCTGGAATCGCGTATTCAATACTCAATACTTTATTGCTTTACTCTATTAGGTCTCAATTTAAGCAGTTATACAGTGTGGACCCAGTTATAGCACAGAAACTTTTGGAAGGAGGCCCCGCCCTTTGAAGCGATAGGAAATTGGATGGGATGTTACTTTGTCTCCCTAGATAGCTTCCTTCTTACCCCTAAATAGCCTTTCTGGGCTGCTTCTTCAGGGAAACATGGCAAGATCTGTCATGTGACCAGACCACCAGGCTTAGAATGCGCGCCACGATAAACTCTTATCGCTTTACGTGATACAATGTAACATACATTTGTCGTTTAAAAACAACGATAAGATTTTACCACGGCGCGCATCCTAGCCCGGCTGGTGTAACAATAAAGGTCAACTTACACATGAGGGGGGGCTTCGAAGAAGGCTTTCTTGTAGTAGAGCTTGATCTTCTCCTCGGTGTAGATGGGCAGGTTCTTGTAGGGGTTCACGGAGATCAGCACGTTGCCAATGTACGTCTGCGAAAGAATATAATATTAGAGTTAGTTTGACATAATAATATTCTTATTATGTTCTAGGATTCAATTCAATACTTTTATGGCTTTCAATCGTGCGTTTTGCTTTTAACGCGTGTGTGTGAGTTAATTAGACTTACTAATGTACGTTCACATTATTATGTTTCGACTTCTGAGAAAAAGTAGTATGTGTCGCAGGCGGCAGGACTAAGTAATGGAAGCAACATTAATTTGGTCCCGGAATAATCTGGGACTAGTGCCGTGATTGGATAACACAACGATACATAAGTCTACTTGTTATTTGTTTTGTTTGATTGTTTCTAGAGGAAATACAAAAATCATAGGCCTACTTAATTTACAAAAATACCTGATTAGGTCTGATTAAACTAATGTAACCAAAAGAATACTGAGTTCTCTGGTGATTTTTTCAACACAATCAGTAAATATTGTTAAAGTGTAGTAAAGTCAATAAATAATTTTTCAAATCAATATCGCCAATTATTAATCATTAAAGAATGTACATTTGATAACGATCTGTAATTTGTATCTGGTTCCTTAACACTGTCGCCACTCGCCACCGTAATTAATTTTGATAAGATTATTTAATTAATCATTAGTATGGGCACATCAAACTTTACACTGGGGTATCTTACGCCATTGTAATAAGTACCATTTTGCAACTAAAATGTGTAGTCTGAGTACAAAAAAGTTGATCACGATTAATTAGTATGTCATGGCGATACCTTAATAGCATATTGCAACGTTTAGCAGTGACATGTTCATTTATGATTTGCAAACAAGTACAATGTGCGGTCTTAATGCCGGTCTGGATTAGTCAATAGTCAACCAAGTGAGGAGGAAGAATTATAGAGTATTAGGAGACGTACCTATACCATCATTCTACCATGTTGAGTCAAAAGTGTTATAATAAACTGTTTTTAAGCTATGTTGCACCTCCTAACTTTAACCGTAACTATAAAGATAACAGGTTTTTTGTATGAAGTTTGGACAGATTTTTTGCGATTGTTGTACCTACTTCGTTAAAGTAAGATAGTGCAACCCAGCCAGCTTATACAATGTTGAATTTAATTTTGTACTTTATCGCATAAAAGTCTAATCTTAATCGTTTTCGTTATGATGTAATCATTTTGGCACGTGCACGTGATATTTGACCAACATTACAAATTATTTTCATAAATTGCATTTCCTCTGACAGGCTGTTTTGAATATGCCTTTGCTACAACAGAAAATTAAAAAAGCAACTCACATAGATAATGTTCTCCCTAAACCGCTTCCTCAGGTTGTCTATGAAGGCCGCCTCCGACTTGAAGTCCTCCAGAAGCACGAAGTCCTGCACGCCCACGCGCTCGCGGTGTTGCAACGCGTGCTCCATCACGCCTTGCACTGACACCGGCCGTAGGACCCTGGAAAAGAAAAAAGAATTTTGAATTTCGCGCCAATTTTTGACGTTTGAAATTTTGTTTTTGGAATCGAGAAGTTTGTAGCAGTGACACAGGCAGGCTGTAAGGTCTTGAAGAAAAAAATATGATTACACGTCACTTTTTGAAAAATTGAATAAGGAATCAAAAATTATACTGTCAGTGACACTGGCAGGCTGCAAGATCCTAAAAAAAAAGCATTTGATTGTGTCCGCGCCAATTTTTGGTAACTGTCTGAATTTGAGGAATGACAGATCCCCACTTCCCTTCCTCTGTTTATTTCGCGCCAAAATATTTACTGATAGAAAAAAAGAAAGCGAAACCACAGCTAACAAAATTAAGTTGTACTGCGGCAAAACCTCGATTTGAAGGTGACGTTTTCTTGGTAGAATCAGCAGAATAAATTAAAAATCCAAGAAGTTTCTTGCTCAACACGTAAAACGTTAAAAAACAAGATTATCGGCCAGCATTAGTAAATCTGTTCTATCATTAAAATTGATGTTTTTCCTGATACATTTTACTCGTAGTAATCACCCACCGTAATGTTTCAATTCTCCGAAGAGTGCACATTTTAGCGTAACCCATTTTTTAATCAGTCACTTAGATTTTCACATCGCTATCACTTTTTTAAAGATATTTTCATAAAACTAGAAAAACAAACAATATACTATAAAATACAGACGAAATAAATATAACTGCGGCGAACTTGAACACTAACTGGACAATGAATAAAATAGTAGACTATGCGAAATAATTATCATTTATAATGAGTTCTAACACTAATTAACATCCTAGAGGAAAGTAAATAAATAAGGAGAAATTACTGTAATGTAAACAAACAAATAAAATCATACCGATGGATTTATAATTAACAGGCAATACCTACTAATATTATAAATGCGAAAGTTTGTATGGATGTTAACATGTTTGTTACTCTTTCACGCAAAACTATTGAACGGATTTTGATAAACCTTTACAGTATTATTGTTTATAACCCAAAAAAAAAAAAAAAAAAAAAAAAATAAACAATTTGATTTGATTTGATTTAACAATGGGCTATAATTTATTTATTGATGATCTGTGACAAACTTAACTTCACGCGGGTGAAGCCGTGGGCAAAAGCTAGTAAAATAGATTAGGATGGCATGCGTAAGTACTATTATGGGTCATTCCATGAAAATCTGTATAATTTCGACGTCATTTTGTCCTTAACATTTTTAAGATGCTTTTGAATTCTTTATTAGTGTAAATTATAGTTTATTTGTTAATTATGTTATGTCTAAAAGGGCCAGTCACTTTATGCTTTATTTTAGGAGAAATTATAACTTTCAATTTTTTCATACTACATTACTCCTATATGACTTTTAATAAAGTATAAAACTTATAACCTTATCATTTATAGATAAGTTACTATACTTAATGTAGTTGTTTTGTTATTATAATTATATAAAAAACGTCATTCCCAAACTAGTAACTTAGTCCCTAGCGCCATTAAAAGCTAGGGCCTGACGGTCTAGGGACTGACGATTTGGAGTCAAACTTAACACAAATGCAGATTAACTTTATATTATAAGATGCTTAATACGATGTGCCGAAAATAGCCAAAAAACCACACGTAAATACTATTAAATTATATACAATTTCCTATTGTAATCTATAAAGCTACTCAACTAGGGACTGACGAAGTGACTGGGTCAACACATGTTTCCGCAACAATTGGCACGTTTGCACTAATTCAAAAAACGGTTGCCGCAAAGTCAGTATGGTCTGAAGATAACATCGTATCGTACTTTATACTCAACTAAATGTCATTCACTCTAAATACTTATTAGAGCGCAAAATTATAAAATGAATGCGTGGCGAGGGAATGACGTTAAAAGCTGTGGACTCTTTTTCAACCTAAAAAAACCAAATTATTTTTTATTGAAACCGCAAACTATTAATAGAATTTGGTGTAATATACGTTTAAATAGATTATTCGTTGATTAAAACAAAGGATCAAGTTGATGTTTCTATAAATATGGGTTCCAAAACACAAACTTTTGGAGTACAGACATGCCTAGGGAATGACGTTATGGTTCATTTAAAAGGAATTTAAGATGTTTGAAAATTAGTTTTAAAAAATATAAACGGGTTATGAATAAAAGACATTGCAAGCTGTTATTTAACAATTTTGGAATAAAATATTAACAAATATTCCATGTGAAATGTGGCGCGGACTAAGAGTTGACATATTTTTGTGGAATGACCCTTATAAACTTATCGTTTCAGTTTGTAAAAAACAAAAATAACAGTTAACTTATGAAGCAAATGTTATTATTATTATTTTGCATTAGAAGCGACAAGAGAAAGACCAGTTTTGTTTTTTAATTTACTAAACTGTTTTTCGTATCAATTATTGTGAAAATGTAATATTATTAGCACAGCATTTACCTAATTGTTAAAAAATATTTTTGTTTGTAAAAGTATTTTTTGAATGCACATTGAAAGTGAGTTAGGTAGTGAACAATGTACTTACTTACTCGTACACTAAATATAAACTTTAAAACTTAAATATTTAATTACGTTTTGTAATAAGAGTGGGTAGTAGTTATTATGTAAACTAGTAAACTCTCAAAAATAGAAAAAGAAGCGTATTTTAGTTACCCCATATTTAATTAGTTAGCTCGAAATTTACAAAAATGAAGACGGTTCAGTCACCATGATGAAAAAGTCACCTACCTACTACGCCACTGATTTCTTAGATAAAACTGTTGAAATGGGATTTACTTAGGCTGGGTTGCACTGCACCATGTTATTTTAACTTTAACAAACGTCATAAATCCGTCAAACTCCACACAAAAACACTGATTATGGTTATAGTTAGGGGAGGGTGGGGGAATTGCGGACGCTGAAGGGAAATAACGCACAACATTCGTACTATTAGTAATAATCAGTCTGTCTTTATTAATTATTAATCTTTAGTTATACATCTACAAAAACACTTATACTTATTAAACGAGATCAATCAACAAATGGAATATTTTTAGCAAAAACAAAACCTTGTCTGTCCGTAATTACCCGCAGCGCTCGGGGTAAATTCGGACTAACCCTGGGTTAATTACGGACAGCATGGGGTATTTACGGACTAGGTCTCATTACACTTTAAACACCTAATCCAGTCTTCGGCGGGTGGATGAACGCACTTTTCCTGACAATAAATGCAAAAGTAATCAACATTTCCTTCATTTTCAAAATAATTTAGATTTCTTACACCCTTTCATCCTTTTCCTGTAGAAAGTTTTGACTTTTTTAGCTTATTAAATGTAGTTTTATTTTGTTTTTCTTGAGCTTTTCTGTTTTTGTCTAATTTTTTTTGTTCCCTTTCTTCTAGATTATTTTTTTCTGGTGTGCTGGTAAAAATGATGGAATGCATTTTGTTTACTGCCCTTTTGTACCAGTTATTGGTAAATTTTAAAATAGTTTATCGAATTGGGGGTCATTGCGGACGTCCGTATTTACCCCCAAAGGCTTGTCCGCAATTAACCCAATTGGGTATTTTCAAATCAAAGAGATAAATTTGTAAGTTATGAAAACATTTCATAAAAAGAAACATTGGCTATTCAAACTCCATTGACAAAGCTATCAATAGATAATATAACTTTTTACCATTGCTTAGTATTCAGACCAGTCTCTCAAATTAAAAAAACACTAAAAATTAGATCAATATACACTTTTTTCTTAAATTTTAGATACCTTTGAAACTGTGCGCAGCCGGCTGTCGTAAGTTTTTGCGTGGCACTAAAATGACGGAAAGAAACAGATGACAGCACCGGGCTGCCGTGGGGGGAAGGGATTGAGTAGGTTCTTGCTAGTCCGTATTTACCCCGCGTCCGCAATTCCCCCATCCTCCCCTACGGTTAAAGTAAGGTGATGCAACTCAGCCTTAATCGAGTTTAAAACTTCGTTTTGTATGTGAGCCTTAACATAAAGCCGCAGGGAAACCACACCGCACGGTCGGGACAGCAAACGACTTGCGGTGGTATTTGTGAATGTCAACTTTCATGACATTCGGCTGCAAATATCATGACATTACACAATGTGGGACGATTCGAGTTGGAGTGAGCCTCTAATGGTATTTGATTGAACCATGATAATGTTTCAATAGTCTCAAATATTTACAACATCTCAGAGAGAAGAATTTTTTAACCGAACTAAAAATGGCTCCAATGAAATGTCTCAAATAATATTTACAGCTTAAATGATGCGTAAACGTATTTGATTGAAACAAAGTTCCAATTTTCATATTTTTTTAACTTCTAAAAAGGATATTTTATCTTTGGAATTAATGTTCCACTATACGATGGTATTCAGAATGATGATGATCTTCATAATTTCAAGATTTGATTTGAAAGAAGAGCTTTGTTTACCTAAAACGGAGAAACTCTAGGCCTGCATCTTACGAGTACCTACCTAATAGAAAGTGATGATAAAGCTGAAGGTGCTGATTTACAGGTCAGATTTGGAAGACTGGAGCTTGGAAGTTCCTGTGTGGATTGCATTCTAAACTAAGTAGTTCTATCCTGAAGCTATTTACATATTTTTAGACAGAATTCAGAACAAGTGCCATTTAAACCGCGTGGGCTGAGTCCGCTGAGTAGGTGAGGGATACACGATTAGTGTCAGTGTCAGAATAAGGATACGTGACATCATGGCGCCAAACGTACGATTAATGGATTGGAGGAGGCATGTCGCATGCAAATATGATGTTAAGTCAGCGAGAAACAAATTAAGCAATCTGATGTTTTGCATGATAGAAGTTTATTGTAAAACTATGTAGTTAATCAAATACCTATCTACTTTGAATCGAATGTCAGTCTACCGTGCGAGGTTTCCCCTTTCAAAAACTGGGATATACTGCCCCAATCTCTTGAAAGGTTCAGTGACTTTAGCATGAAAAGGTAACAAAAAGACAGAGTACTTTCGTTCGCCTTTATAATATTATGAGTGTGGAAGTATTTATAGATGGATTTATTTAGACGCTCACAACTCAAGTCTGATAATGTCCCATGTTTGATTGATCTAGCTAGATAATGACTTGAAACTATGGCTGAGATCGAATAGAGTTCTGTCCAGCGTTGCCAGACGTCCCGATTTTGGCGGGACGTCCCGATTTTTTGATCAAATTTAAATGTCCCGCGCGGGACAGGCTCGCACAGTGTTTTATTTTGGCTTAGAAGCGGACATCCCTGTTTTATTAATTCAATCGTTAGATATTACTATTATGTATAAAATTGATGAAGGAACTAGTAGTTGTATTTGTTTAGTTTCGAAGAAATATTCGATTTTGTGATTTTATAAAAAAAACAGTTTTAGAAGCATATTTTCTAAAAAAATTACATTAAGTCAGAATTTTGTAAATAAATTTACCTATCACTATAACGTCTACCCTTATGCAGAAATAAATGGTTATTGCTGCAGTAATTTAGGAATTATTTAATAATTTATGATTTTCAGAAAACATTTTTTTCTCCTTTACACTAGAAAATTGGCAGCTATATTTACTTTATATTGATGCATGATATAATTATCTATAATACCTGAAAATATTACTTGCCTATCCAGACTATTGTTTGAAACGCCATATTATTCTAAAGAATAAAACTTTTTTATTTTTTTTCTTTTTTTATTCTAAAGACGAATTTAACGATACAGTAAATCTGATTTTAAATATTATTTTTTTGGTAAAATACATTTTCTATGGCTACTTTTGCTATCTATTGTCACGTAAACGTAATTTTAAGTCAAATAAAAAGAGAAATATTTGAAAACCTTTGATTATGTACGTTTTTTTACTATGTCCCGCTTCTGACGGAAGAATCCCGCTATTTTCACTCAAAAAGTACCAAAGTCCCGACTTGGCGAAAAAAAAACTGGCAACGCTGGTTCTGTCGTACCATAAATACTTATACTATAGTAATACAGGCCTAAATAAGGCCACCCTTTGTGACCACTAAGGTTAAATATGACATCTGATACATGCTTAGATGACGTCATCTCTAATCGAGGAGAGCCAGTGCCTTATTAAGTTTTCCTATATTTACTTAGTGCATATAGCTTCTAAATAAAGTGTGGAATGACTGTTGTTGACGTGTGTGTACATGATTAATGAAATGCGTAAGTTGTTTGTTGTAGTGCAAATAGCTTAGGCATTTCCTTAATACATTACCTACTCATGTATCACGAATGAATGGAGGTTTAAGACACATTAAATGCCCTGCCGGTTACTTATGTATTATTAGCATAGTTCAAATTCTTGTGTTTGACACAAACGCCCGTATTCATAAAGGATTCTTGCATAAGTGAAGAAACAAATCGAACGCACAGCGTTGAATAGAGCTCTGTGATTGGTTCATGTGTCACCCTGTGCGTCCACGCGCACCTCATAGTAAATGTTTGTGAATATGGGCGAAACTGTTTTATCAAAGAGAAGTAGTGGTGACAAACAATTCAGTATTATTTTAAATCTTATTCCGTTGTTTCACACAATAATTAATTATTTGGTCTGAAAAAAATATGATACCTAGCTTAATATCCCTCAGAATGTATGATTTCAGATTTAGTGCAGCTTTTTTTCAATGCATATTTTCATTAATGAAATAATTAGGTAACTAAGTAAATCGTAGGACGAGAAGTTTATACTTTTGTGCCCTAGTATTCAATAGTTTACTTATATTGTAAGGAAACGGTTCAATGAGTTCAAATATTTAATTATTCTTTTCAACCCATCAATTATACTTCAAAAGCAACATAAATCGCTACGCATCCGTCGCATGCGCACCGTTCCCGCTTTACCAAAATCGATCGGAGTCAATCACCTTTCGTCTAAATATGGTCTGGCTAAACTTAGCGGATTAACTTTAACGCGCGCGTTAAAACTGTTTCTTTTCGTTTACCTGAATGATGTTGTTTGAATTTTGAGATGGTTTTACAACATATCTCTAGATTTGTAACTGTATTATCATAATCAGGTCATTTATTTAGTGTCCACTGTAAGAGCACGATCCTCTCTAATTTACCACAAGTAAACTGTACTAGGAAGTTACCTACTCGTAGAGACTTTCCTTAGAGGTCTAAGAAGATTACAGTCTGTACCTAATTAATTTATTTCAGCTGATTGTGGTGATAACTAGGGGTTGCAAGTCCCGGTACTAAGGAGTGTTACTGAATTCCCGGTACCAGGTCTAAGCCAGTACCGGGAAAACCGGGAAATTCGGGAATTTCGGTACCCACGTGAATGGTTATTATTTATTAAAACAAATTACCTAATTTGTACGTAATTTTAATAAAAATGTAAATAGGTTAACAAAAATATTCAACTTTTTCTGTTCAGTTCAATTGGTTTGTTACCTTAATAATAAATCAGTCCAAACAGTTACACAACACGACAAAACTAGTTATAAATGCCTATTAAAAATCATAACCGCCATATTCATAAAAAGCAACAATCGTTTAATCAACCTATTTTAGTTAAAATATGTTTTCTCACTTTCTATCAATGTCAAATACTGGCAGCGACAAGAGTTAGAGTAGGCGCACACCGTTGATTTTTAGTTGGCCGATAGTTGTGCCCGATTTTAATCTGTATGAAGAATCGGCCAATTTGAATCGGCGTAGTGTGCGCACTCCCATACATGCCCATACTGATCAACTGCCCGACTAAACTATCGGCCGACGAAAAATCAACGGTGTGCGCCTACTCTTAGGGACAAAACATAAATTAACTAAATTAGGTTTATAAAAAAACACGCTGTTGAAAGTAATAATAAGTAGTATCTAAGTACAATCAGATAAAACAATCAGTCTTAAAAGGATAGTAATGAATTAGGAACATTATTAATATTTTTTCAATTGTTGATAGTGTGTACGTAAAAAGATGATGGCATCTAGTCAAAAAATTGTTATTAAAAATAAATTATTGAAGTCCCGAAAGTACCGAAAGTCCCGGGAATTGCATCGTCAGTACCGGAACTAGACAAAGGATTAGATTATCGGGAATTCCCGGGAAAAATGAGTACCGGGATTTCCCGGGAGCAAACCCTAGTGATAACATATTATCTAAGGCGCGTACTCGTATTATAAGACGAATAGGTATCAAGACTGGATTTAACCAAATGGGATTCGCTTGAACTCCGCCTTGAACTTCATCATCATCATTTCAGCCACTGTTGAACATCTAGGCCTCCTCCAATGTTTCCATGTTGATCGGTTGGCAGCGGCCTGCGTCAAGCGCCTTCCTGCTACCTTTATGATGTCACTTTGTGGCGGTTAAAAATTTTTAAGAGTTTGGAAAAATACCATGAAATAACTCAGGGTGAAAATGTTTCGGGAAGGAAAAAAGTGTGACTGAATTTAAAAATGTCCATAATAAGTAACTACACTCGACAGCAAATAAATCGCACCACCCGCGACGCGAACTTTAAAGATTTTCTTTTGACACAATAATGGTGCCCCATCAATATTGGTGTTATTTGAAAGCCCAATAAATATCCTTAAAGAAAAACACATTTAATTTCTTAATAAATGATTAACATATACCATAAATGTGACTTGAAAAAAGACCTCATTTTGGGCTCACCTCTGGGATCAATTAGACCAAATTTTATGGTTATAAAACCAAATAATGATCACACGTGTCCTCTTTAACAGATGGATAGCGATTAATCCCAACTTAACAGTTTTATAGCCATAAAAGTTGGCTCAAGCGTAACTATCTATTTTTTGAAGAAGTGACTCTGGATCCTTCTAAAGAAACATTTTTGGGGTAAAAACCTTTCCTATAATGAAATGAAGTTTAGAACTAGGCTTTTGAATGGTACCAATATTGGTGTGAAGTGGGGATGCATACGTTTGAAAGTGCTTGTCGCGGGTGGTGCGATTTATTTGCTGTCGAGTGTATTTCCAATAAGAAAGAAGACGACATGATTTGGAGAAGGGCGGTTAAAAGCCATAGACCAAGACATGTCAGACACTATAAGGCAGTATCAATATTGACACTAGGGTTGAATCAACGCACACAAATCGCCGAATTCATAAACAATGTGCTACTAGCGTTTCTACTTAAAAAAGTTCCAGTTGCGTGCCACAATCACTTAGTGGACATCCATCGCACGCGGCCCTTCCTAAACTGTGTCAAGACCAGTGATGAATTTCTGGGAATATTGCTTATATTCCCATGCAAAACTCCCTGGGAATCCCAAGAAGTACCTACATTGATAATATACTAAAGAAATATGCATAAAAATGACCATTAGAAACAAAATTGCGTAATGACAAGCGATATGCAACCGGCAATATTACTGCGAAAATTTCCAGGAAGGTTTGGTAATTACCTGCATACATTGCAAACTTTTATGTTTGCGACAAGATCCGTGTCAAAATTGTGACATGCCCAGTGATGTGCTGTCGGGAATATTGCCGAAAGCAAGAATTCCAGGAAATTTTCTTGTCCAGTGCGATATAACGGTATTGCAGTCCGTCCAAGCCGAAACTATGTCAAGCAAGACCCACGGTCCTTTCTTGACGAATATGGCTGACAAATATTTAAGAAAGGGAAAGTTGCCAGGATTTTTGATTAACGGTGCTGTATCCAATTTTTATCAAGGTGTAAAAAATTTAGCAGCTTTCACCGGAATACAAAAGCTGTTTTAAAATCAGTATTCTTTGGTTTTAAAACAGCGGCTGGCTTACTAGCAGGTGTTAATAAGTTTTTTTATGCTAAAAGAAAAAAGAAGTTTAAAGAAAAATTTAAACTTAGGCCATAAGTTTACGTGCTGTACAATTTGGAAAATCTTAATTGTAATCTGTTTTGAGTCTTTAATAAATAAATAAACAAATAAATAAATCATTCAACTCTCTCTCTATTGCCAAACTTTACTATGACAAAGTTTTTTGTCTTCAATCTCCTAAAAAAAGGGCAGTTATGTCCATCTTTCTGTATGTATCTGTATGTCATCAATATCACTCATTCATTTGATTATTTTTTTACCATTTAGTGCGCACTTGGACGGCATCAGATTATAAAATTTTTTGTAACAAAAACGCATCTATAACAACGGAATAAGAAGCCACAGGGTAGCTTGATATGCCCTCGTCTGCACAAGCAAATCGTAATGCATTAGAATGTATCGCCGGATCGAATTGAATGCATCAATTAAACATCCCATTTAAGATACTGGCAAATGGCCGACAAAAGAACGGTTTCTTTAATTCGTTTCCTGCAATCGATTTATTGATTGAATAAAATAAATATTTCGACCGACTGTCTGGCTGTATCCTTTCTCCTTACATAATAAACTGGTTATCGAGTGATTTATTTGTCCATTAGTCTGAAAGCGAATGTAGCTAATCAAATCGTGCAGACAAAATTAAGCATTAGCCATTTATATTGGGGGTCAGAGAAAAGAAACCAAACAACTTTTTATTTTATTGATGCTGTAGAAATTTTTTTAAGTGCTTCTTTTCCTACCCTTTCAAGCCTCGCAAATCGAGACAATAGAAATCAATTGTTACGCGATCTTTGAGTAGACCTGTACCTTAGGTCATTTAAAATCGATAGCACATCATTTGTTTATTGCTAAATGTTATTATATTTAATTACAACTACCCACCAGAAATAGAAGACGTCAATAGCTTGATTTTCTTTCCATTCAGAACAAAACATAACTTACGTATAACTACTATTTTTTTCAGATACAAAACATCTCAAAAATAGAGTTCAATAAAATTGATAAAGAAGAACAAAAATTTTGCGGGCATAAACCATGAAAACTTGTTTTTAATTTGCCACATGCTTTTCAAAACTATATCCTGATAACCTGACCTTTTATGGTAACCCCAGCTCTTTATTATTACCATGATGTCATTAGAAACGAGGATTTCTCTACTTCTAGAGTCTTGGATTAACCGATTACATGGACCGACGACTTTCTTGTTTATGACTAAGCTTACAGCTGGGAGCGGTTTTTATTTGCGCTAATGGAGAGAACACACTGCTTTATTGATGGCTTTTCTGTCAGGTGGCGAAGGCTTTGTTTCGTGAAGGTAGTGTTCGAAAAAATGAAAAATTTCGTGAAATGGGGGAATGGACTGTCTCTACAAGTTTATGTTGTTTTGCTGTCCTTTATTGAATTTGAAAAGTCAACATTGTGAAGCTATGATCACTATGATTAGACATTAAGGCCCAGTTTTTTGATTCATAGTTAAAATAACAAATTGTTAAATTTTGCTACTAATGGTTAAATATTAACAAAATGTTAACTAATAGTTAAAAAATGTACTAAAAGTCAAGCTAACCATTGTTCAAAAAACATTTTTTTCTGATATTTAACCACTTGTCATTTGACATCTGTCAAATTTGACTATTGGTTATTTTAACTACGAATCAAAAAACCGGGCCTAAATCAACGAAGCGAAGTAACAGCTGACGTATTAGTTGGTCTACTATAGAAATATATAAAATTGATACGTCTGTTGGTGTAATGCTAATATTTAAAAGGCTTTTTTGTAAATATAAAATGTTTTACTAAAGGAATATTGTGAGCGTGAAATAATTCCATATAATTAGGTGGAATTAATAGCAACTCTACATAAGTTCTGATTTGTAATCTCTGAAATAGTGACTGAGTTTTTTGTACTGCTTGTTTTCAGCACTGGCCTATTTATTATCCCAAAGTATTGGTAGGGATAAAGTAATACAGAGACGTGTGAAAGCGCTTTTTAAAAGCTTACTTGCAAAAAATGGGTTAAACGATTCTGAAGGTACTTTCTCAAGCAGATTGCTGATGTTAGAATACGAAGTAACTTTTAATAAAATAATAAGGGTTCCTGGCCGAAACCACTGACTGAAACTAGTTTAATAAATAGACAAACTGTCGTCAAGCCAACTCCTGCGCACACCGTTAGCCGCCGGTTTGGGTCTCATTTGCATTTGTTATTGTCTACGCCTGCTCGTGAATTCAAATGCGCTGTCACTTGTCTATGGGTCACAGAAGGAGGGTCTCGGGCAGGGGGTCCCATTGAATTGAATTTTATTTTGTTGCCTATTCATTCCAGATTCCAATTGGAAGAAGTCGTAAATAATGTCAAGGTTGACAAGTCCACTATTACAGAAGATAGTAGCGTACTTCAAGCACTGGGTAATTTTATGTATTTAATAAAGGTGCTATTTTGCAACTAAATAAAATTGTATAGTCTAATGTGAGTAAATTCTAAATTTTCTAGTGTGAATGGTTGGGCAAATCAATTGACATTCCAGACCCAGTATGCCTCTCTGAAAAGTAAGGATTCTTATTTCGAAATCCTCCTATGTTCTTCAGATGAATTTCGTTGCAGGTCCAATAACAATTTCACTTCCCTTCGGGACAAACGTGGCCTTAATGACTTGGGTTTTTTGACGTTTAAGCTGTAGATCCGGGCTTCACAGGAGTTGCATCGGTGGGAACCAGAGGTGGGAATAGTCCCGTGCCTCTCTGAAGTTCTCTTGACTGTGACTTTTTAACTTTCCTGTAAAACCTCTCGTCTAATGTATCACATAGGAATAATGTGGCATTACTGACGGTGAAAGTAATGTGGTTACTAGAAACGGCGATTGTTTGAAAACATAGTCTATTAAACGATAGGTCTCGACCGTTAGCGACCTAGCCACTTTGTTGAGGCACCATATTGTTCGTGGTACTTGCTAGGTAAGTAACTGTTCGTGTACAGAGAGTTTGATAAGAAATTATACATAATATGCATAAGTAATGTATTTTGAATGAATAGACTTCGGCTATCTTTCAAACAAATAAGTCCGATGAATCTCGCAAACCTCTGAAAACTGGACTGACATGACAGACCAACAAAACGAGGACACTGAATTATGAAGGTGTCATCTACATACTTTCAGAAGAAACCCTCCTCCAAAATTAAAGGTATTTTTTATATAGGCATTTACAGTAATTTCGGAACACTTAAACTATTTGCCTGAAAAGTTGAGATAAGAGAAAGTGGTTCAATGGATATTTTTCTAGTTTGACGTCTATTTTGTGGTTTGACTTTTGTAGTATGCTACATTATCTAGCTTGACGTGAAGTCGTCTGTTTATCTCTCTAAAGGCCTTTGCCCAGCTGACTCCTCACAAAGAGAACCGGTTGTGTCATAGCTGACGTATCTGGCTCTGGTTTCGTTGTTCCACCTCAAGGCTTTAGGGAAGTGTCACTTGTAATTGGACGCGTAATCACAGTATTAAGTTACTTTGACGTAATATTTTCTAAATAGTGATTTCAAAGCGAGGTTGAAGAGATTGAGAGCCGTAAATGGAGATGGGCAGGACATTGAGTTTGTTGCGGCGCTTCTTCTCAGCACTTGCCAAATGTTGGTCACGAAGCGCTGGTAGGGTAAAAAGATTATGATGAGATATGTAGAGGGAGGCTCCTTAGGAGCAAAATATTTGACGATTTGTAAGTACTATCATATTATTATTCTGTGGTACTATTAAATAGTCTACTATTACACAATTTTGACTTTGACTTATTGTTTGACTTTGACAAATTGCACGGAAGAACCGTCGTAGTGTCAGAAAGACCTTGGAGTGGAGACCCGGCAATGATACCCGCCCCACGGTAGAGGAAGACCGCCTAAAAGATGGACAGATGATCCGGCAACAAGCTGGCATAAACTGGATGCAAGTGGCCGGGGACAAAAGTCGGCGGAAGATTGAAGAGGAGGCTTATATGTTCGAAGACGAACCCAAAGGCTGATATAGATAGATATCATTATAAACTTACGTAGAAATAATATAAACATTAAAAGCTATAATTATTTATATTCTCTTCACCAAAGTGAATTATTAAGTATTTTTGAAGAATAAAAAATGATTCAACTAGGTAATTTATTTATGTTTCTTTCAAACGTCACTTTTTTGACTCCACAAAAAATCAAATATTATTATACCGTTTAATTAATTTATACCTAATTCGAATACGTAATTGCAAAAATTTTCATTATGTTGTTTTTAGAAATCGATTTGGACGATTGTAATTTTACTATCACCAACGCAGCATTTAATTAGAGCCTTGTTATCGAATAGAATATATAAAATTTAAATAATGATGTTATAAATGTTACATTTCAATACTTTATTTATTTTAATTTACGATCGATATACACGCACGCAGAGAGTGGGTATCGGATTAAGGAATTTTATTGTGGCTTGATTAAGGAAATTTAAAGCATTTATGAAAAATTTAGCTTTCTCATGGTCAAATAATTTTTAAAATCAGTTCTGTGGTTTATTTTTAATAATCAGTCAATCTTAAATCTTTCACAGTCCCTAAAAGTAGGGAGGTATATTATTCGTATAAATCAGCATTTTTTTAGACACAGCTCACCTCTCAAGAGTGGGTTCCACACAATACTTTATTCGACGAAGAGCGAACTAGTTCGTCACCGAAATCGAAATACGAAACCATGTAGAGCCAAAAATAAATTCACAAGGTCTTTTTATGCAACACTATTGCAAATCCGATTTAAGTATAAAATAATTCAGAACGTTATCAAAGAGCGTTGCATCTCGATTGTAATTTAATTAATTCAATTTCGACATTATGGCTTTCAGAATCGGAATCAAGAATTCGAATTTGTTGAAAGGCGTTTGCTAATTTATGTTTCGCACGTCTCAATCTGATGTAACTGCATTACGTATGTATTATAAAAGTTTAGGATAATTTATTTACATATCTGCATCTAATTTGACCATAATCTGGTGGCACGGCATGCCCTCGCCAAGTCGAGTCATATGTTTATAAAAACAACTCATTTGAATTTGAATTTTAGGTGTCCAGCTAGCTCTAGGTGGGATTCAAACCTATGTAGCCTGTAAGAGGCGACTACTTTTCGCAATGAGCTATACCTACATATAGAGACAAGAATGGACAATGGTACAAGGAATCTTGTACCAAATTTTGGTGAATAAGGCAAGTCGGATTTAAATTTATAAGTAATTCTTAACGATGCAGGTAAAATACATGTTTTGTAGGCCATTTGTTTATTGTTTTTAGATTATTTTATAGCTTCTAGAGACTGCTGCAGAGCTTATAATTATCTAGTTATAGTGAATAAATGTCAAATCTCTATAAAGTCATGAATATGTGCCTCTCTACTTAAAAAGGTTTTAATAACTTGATAGACTGACAACGGGGGATCTTTAAAAGGTTTGTTTTTTTCTATTGAGGCATGGAATCGTTGTTGTGGATAAAAAAAAACCTGGAAACAATATAAATATTGATAATTTTCAGCTTCAAAATACTCTCGCTTACGATGTTTGCTACGTTATTTAGAAAGAAGTAATAGTAACGTGAAAGTAAAAATAAATAAACTAATTGAAAATAAAATATTGCTAACAATGAATTATTCATTAGATAAACATTTAACAATGTGTCTATGTGCGTGACAAAAACAAGTAAAATATCCACGTTTTAGAAATTTTGTTAAATCACGTACGAGTATAACAATAACATTATCTACTCTAACGTTTAATGCAACGATTCGTTTATACATATTATATTGATAATTAGAGGCATTTTTTAGGGTTTCGTAGTCCTGAAAAGGAACCCTTATAGTTTCGATATGTCTGTCTGTCAGTCTTTCCAAGGTTTTGCTTGGAAACTATTGGCTCTAGGGAGGCTGTAATTTCGCCCCCCCCCCCCCCTCTAAAAACTAAACTGTTGGCTTGAAAAAATCTGGGAAGATTCGTAAAAAATACTGCTTTTCATGAACTTTCAAGGAAAACTATAACGGTTAAGATACATCAGTTATTTTAAGAGTAATAGTCATTTGACTCATGTATTATACAATTTATTAACCAGTAAAAATTCCTTAGAAGAAAAAATGAAAAGTGACTTTTGATGAAGTAATTGCTTTTAATCTGAAATATGTTGTGGTAACGACGGGCAACTACGGAACCCTACACAACGCGTGGTACGACACGCACTTGGCCAATTTTTTTAGTTTAATAAATTAATTAACAATTAGTTTAGATGACAGACAAAATACATAGTAGTTTGTCTTCTTCATAGTCATATTCACAGACGCATGATAAGTTGATTGATTAAACGAGTACATGATTTACATAGTTTAGCAGTAGCACTTTATAATATTAATAAAATAAAATAATCTTTATTTTCTCATCACAAAAATTACAATGAGCACATTTATTCAATACTAGCTTGCCGCCCGCGGCTTCGCCCGCGTGGAATTTGTCTGTCAGAGAAAAACTTTATCGCGCACGTCCCTGTTTCAAAAACCGAGATGAAAACTATTCTATGTCCTATCCCGGGACTCAAACTATCTCTATGCCAAATTTCATCAAAATCGGTTTAGTGATGTAGGCGTGAAAGCAAGACAGACAGACTGACAGACAGATAGACAGAGTTACTTTCGCTTTTATAATATTAGTATAATAGAAGTATAGATATAGATATTAGTATAGATAATTACATTAAAAACACAATATTGTTTGTGTGAAACTGTACCTTTAACTTACTATTTTTACGGTAGGATATCGAAATTTGAATTGAATTTTGTTTGAATTTGAATTGAAAGCCTTGATCTCAAAGGTCGTATCATGATGAACTGTAGTCAGTTATGACAATACTAAAGAAGGATTACTAATGTTTGGCCAAAAAACGTTTCCCAAATTATCACATCGCAAACAACGTTTCGCAAATTTTCATTTGGCAAATTCTCATTTGGCAAAGCAACTTATGGCAAACTTTTAATTCGCAAATGTTGTTTTTGGCATATTATTGTTTAGCAAATTATTGTTTGGCAAAGTATGGTTTGCCAAATGTTTCATTAGGCAAAAATATTTCACGATAAACTATTTACAAAGTAATTTGATTGGTGCATAGAATGGATACAAATTAGCTTGTGGTTATTATTTTGTTTAGTGGGTAGTTAATATAAAATTTGTTCTACATTAATTTCCTTATTTCATTCTTTTTATCGAAATTTCCAAACGATTCATTAACAATAGAGGTTATTCTAGCGCTCGGCGGCCGCTGCCGCGGCACGCTTCGCTCGCCTTCGCGCATTAAGGGTCACTGTTCTAACCTAACCTAACCTACTTTTTTCTGTAATACCTACTTTTTGCAACCATACTAATTTCCTGCAATGTTTTACATAAAATTCTTGTGAAAACCATGATCATGTGCCTTATATGTACTTTGATTTGTGGGTAACGGTGGGTAAGTATGTGAAGTGTCAATTTGACCAAACAAATTATTTGGGATATAATATTTGGCAACATAAAACATTTGCGATATAAACATTTACCAAGTAAAATTTGGCCAAATGATAATTTGACCAAATGAATTAGTTGCGAAAAGTACAGTTGCTAAAAGTTCATTTGGGAAATGAAACTTTGGCGATAAGTTGTTTGCGAAGTGAAATTTGGCGAAAAGTAATTTGGCCAAACGGAAGGATACCACTAAGGAAAGACCGGTTCCTAACTAAGTAAATAGCTCTAAGCCTCTATTGAAGTGGCAAAAGAGGAGGCAAATAAATAAGAGGGCCTTATAAAATAGTTAACTCGTGTATCTTACTGACGCTACTTAATTCATTTTATGAATATGTATAAAACCTTTGTGTATCACTTACTCTTGATAGGTAATTAAAAAAACACTAGGTAGAGAAGCATTTTGGAAAGATACGGGTCAGTTAAAAAACTATTGCCTAGTCGTTTTTTTACGAATTTACACATTACCTAGATAAGTAATTTACCTCAAAAGTGTATTTACATAAATGCCGGTACCGTATGAGTCAACCAGTTGACCCAATTGTGGGGTCTGACGTCTGCGATGACACGTTGGTATGTTGCGTTTGGTACCCAAGGCCGTAGAAAAGAGAGGTTTGAGGGTTACTTAACCCTAACCCTTAGGGGTTAGACGGCACCTGCCTAACTCAGGGGGCCCACTGTCGGACTGTCGGAAAATTTGAATTTTCATTTCGGCTGTTGCCCAGGATCTCACGTGATGAAATCCACACGATATTAAAAACCTTTATGAAAAAGACACTATTGGAATGTTTACGCAGCGTAACAAACTACTTTAATGATGACAATAAGTAGGTACATTGACGATGATGATGATGAATCTAAAACTTTATTTATTGAAATACTTATAGGTACTAATTTGATCTATTTGATTTCGCCTGCAATGTAATAAACTTATCCACACAAGGATCTCCATCAGGAAGGTGAACGACTTAACCAAAACGAAAAGCCGGCGTGATGTAGGCGCCGCCGGATGACTAAGCCGTCTTGAACGTGACTGCAATGAAGTATTGAATTTTGGCAGCTTTAAATTCACACGGAACAGGTGCGCTGTCGGCAACATTAACTTGCTGGGAATATTCGCCGGAATGTTTCAAAATAAAGCTAGTTGCTGCTAAAAATGGGATTTCAGAATTCTTATTTTTTGTACTTAACACATTTTTTTACATAGCATTTAAAACAATGTCAATAAATTGTCGCACCTACCCTTAGATCGTTTAAACTACGCAACTTGGATTTAATTAAATGAAATTTTCAGCAACAGATTGAGTGATCAAGAAGAAGATTTACATGCATTTATAGTAGAGAAATTGTAAAATAAAATAGTTATTTAAGCTGTAAAATATCTTGTTATCCAGTATTAAAGGCTTCTAATTATAGTAGAAAAAAGCCGGAAAATTCTTTACACCCGTGTAAAGCCTGGGTGGGTCGGTGGTAGTACAACAGAAACGGATAACAACTAGACCAGAACAGATATTCTCTCGACAGGGGATCGAATCCTCGACTTATCAAACATTATCTGTGTTGCTACTCCCATGGAGTCATCGCCCACGCGGTGATAAGTTGCTCTTATGAAAACACTTATCTAAACAGATAAACGGAGTGACACAAAATAATAGGTACGTCTCCATTCCATGGAGTGTGGGTTGTATGGTATTATCTACTGTGGTATACAAAATGTTAAAAAGCGGATTTCAACCTACACATTGAGACTATGGATAAAGAATAGGTATAAATGTCATACAATTAAAAACTATAGTAAAATGCTGACACGAAAATGTAGAGCTTAAAATATAATTGTGTACCCATCTAATTATTGTTTTACAGCGAAAATTCCTTTGTAATGATAGAATTTGCACCAAAACTTATGATGACATTCTTTGTAGAGCATTTTACACATTAGTGTAAGTAAGTTCATAATTAGTAAATATATTTTACTGTAATTGAAAATGTTCTGGTTTTAAACCAGTAGTGAAATAATACCCTTGCTTAGAGGATATACAGGGTGTTAGGTAAATGGGTATATGAGCCGACACTAGCCCATGTTAACATGGGCATATAAATGGTATGGTGAAGTCAGAAAATTGATATCTCCATTTTAATTATTTTAATTTTCATACAAATCGGATTTTATAAAATTTACTTTGTATGAAAATAAAAAAAAATAAAATGATGATATCAAATTTCTGACTTCACCATACCATTTATATGCCCATGTTAACATGGGCTAGTGTCGGCTCATATACCCATTTACCTAACACCCTGTATACATATGTATAGGAAAATTAAGTTTGTCCTGTAAACAAGGAAACGGATTAGCAGTGAGTTTGTCCGATTTCAGCTAATTCCAGTCACGATCCTGACTCACGTTCGTCAATGAGGTCACGGTCCTTCGTCACGAGTGAGGTAAAAATAAGTTTAAGTCGCAACTTGATATCCTTTTGGCGATTCGGCACTAATCACTTGTTTGTGTAATTGTTAACGCCTCTTTATCTTGTTAGTTAGTTGTGTGTGCGTAAGGCTTTTAAGGCCGCAACTCCAAACACCTAGTGAACCTTCTGGTTGAAAGAATTACCCTGTATAAAGAATGGAGTTTGGCAATTAAAGGTGTAAGTAATTAAGTCACCACAACTATTTAGTATAAAAGTATGTAAATCAATAAAGAAGTTTCAGTCGCCTTTTTCCAGTCTGGTAGTTTGTTACCAGAGTTAATTAATTTTTTTTCAGTCGCTTTAAACAATATGAGTGTTTTTAACTACAATCTTGGTACGTCTTGTAGTATGACGTTTGATTCGTGACAGGGTGATACTAGTCATTCATAGAGCGGCTCGTTGTTCTGTTATAAGTAAATGCTCTAGTCTGTACTCACCTTTTTATGTAAGTTTTTTAATTTAATGTTGTAGGTAGACAATCAACGTTGTTCAAACAATTACTAACGTAGCGGAACTGCAATATTATCAATTAGTGATACTTGCTTTAAGCTCTTCCTAATGCTCTTCCTTTATTAATTATACATGACCTCAGGTACTCCGTTAGTGTTAGTATTTCCCAATATCGACTACTTAAATGCTGCTGGAAATATTCGTGGTTATTGTCATAAACTAAACATTTTTTTTTTACAAAAATCTATCAAAATGTCTAATGCCCGTATTCACAAACGATGCTTGCAAATCGAACGTACAGCGTTGATTGATTGGTTCGTGTGTCACCCTGTGCGTCCACGCGCACTGTAAGACCTCATAGTAATGTTTGTGAATACGGGCGTAAGTCTATGTATTACAACAATCAACTTAAAGACTAGAGTATAGCAAGTAATAACCCACACACCAGCTGTGAGTCAAGGACAGTGGCCGATGTTCCCTGGTCTAATCCGCCTAAACCACGTGGGGGAGATTAAAATCTAACGACCTGCTTCGGTGACGTCATGCGATTAGTCATAGTGGACCGGTTTGCTTACATTTCAGGTCGGAAGAGCTATCTGATGGCCAGCCTGCAGTTTATATCTTGGATAGGATATTATGTCAATGTATGTCAATTGATGCTTTTAAGCAACAACCACTTTGAATATTTCTACAGCACCAAATAATAAGTTTTGTGCAAATCATTCGATTTTGTTACGAAGCTTAGTTCAGCAAAACACTAGTAAATCGGTCGTCGACTGAGTTTTGAGTGATTTCAAATTCATATTTCTGTCAGACGCCAAGATGACGCGCAATGAGAATAACAAAGACGGAAGTTTTATGATTTTATACTATTTTATCATCTCTAATTGTTTTTGTTTTGTCTAAATTTTATTCATAATAAATCAAACTAATCATATAAAGCAATATTTGGCGTAGAAACTGTGTTTTCTAATATATGACATGCTTCCGAACCTCGATGTTGCCTAGAAGCATCAGTGCCAAACATCTAACAAAATAGGTTTATCTTTTTGTTAATACAAAAGAGTGTCAATCCCAACTAATATTATAAATGCGAAAGTAACTCTGTCTGTCTGTCTGTCTGTCTGTCTGTCTGTCTGTTACGCTTTCCCGCTTAAACCTCGCAACCGATTTTGATGAAATTTGGCATAGAGATAGTTTGAGTCCCGGGAAAGAACATAGGATAGTTTTTATCCCGGTTTTTGAAACAGGGACGCGCGCGATAAAGTTTTTCTGTGACAGACAAAATTCCACGCGGGCGAAGCCGCGGGCGGAAAGCTAGTACCCAATAAATCAATCATGTATTACATGAATAATGTTATAGAGATGGTATACAATTACTTTTGATGCAATTATGGACCCTGTCGGGCACAGCATTTTAGGAGAGAGGAAGAATTTGCTGTCTGTCTCTGTGTTGTCTGTCTTCAAGCTTACACCGCTGAACTGATTTAAATGATAAACACATTTTTCTTGCGTTGAAGTCAACAACTATAGCAGATAACGGTAACATACCAGTTTCAGAAGCTAAAGAGAAAATAAAAAGCCAACCTTGGCTCAGCATATTGATCGTGAAGTATGATGACATGCGTCATCTATCAAATGTTGAAGAAAAAGGTCGTTGTCGACTTTGCGAAAGTGGTCAAAAAATAGTTTAATGCATAAAATGTGAAATACGATTGATTTTTTTAATGATTTTCATATAAAAAAATTAATTTTATAATATATCTCAATGTTTTATTTAAGTACCCCTATTTGGCAATGTGGTAAATAAGCAACAATCGTTTTTCGCGAAAATACCAACCAAATATTTTTTTTATTATTTTTCTTAACTTTATTTGATAGTAACAATTAGGTCTAAATAGATTTTATTGAAAAAATCGAACAATTTGTGTCTTGCCAAATGAAGGGATAAAGGATGTTACACGTAAATCAATAGTTTTAGTCTGTTACCAGATTTAATTAAATTTTTTTTAGTAGCTTTAAACAATATGAGTGTTAAAATTTGTTAACTACAATCTTGGTACATTACTTGGTATGACGTTTGATTCGTGACAGGATGATACACTAGTCATTCATAGAGCGGCTCGTTGTTCTGTTAAATACAAGTAAATGCTCTAGTCTGTACTCACCTTTTTATGTAAGTTTTTTAATTTAATGTTGTAGGCAGATAAACAACGTTGTTCAAACAATTACTAACGTAGCGGAACTGCAATATTATCAATTAGTGATACTTGCTAAGCTCTTCCTTTATTAATTCTGCATGACTTCAGGTATACCGTTAGTATTTCCCAATATACAGGGTGTCCCAAAATTAGCACACTGACACTGGAGGTAGCTGAGTCTAAGACGCATCGAACAAGCTTAATATGTCCATAGAAAAGTTTCATAAGTTTTAAGATATGACCAATTTTATTTATTCATGTCCATAGAAAAGTTTGATGAGTTTTGAAATATGACTCATATTAGTTATTTTTTAAAATGGACTTAATACACTTGTTAGATGCGTCCTAAGCTCATTTACCTCTGGTGTCAGTGTGACGTGCAAATGGGACACCCTGTATACAAACTACTTAAATGCTACATGAAATTTTCCTGCTAATACGTCTTAAACTACAATTTCTTGGCAAAAAATCCATCAAAAAATTGAAGTCAATGTGATACAACAGCAAGTATAGTAAGCAATAACCTACACACCAGCTGTGAGTCAAGGACAGTGGCCGATGTTCCCTGGTCTAATCCGCCTAAACCACGTGGGGGAGATTAAAATCTAACGACCTGCTTCGGTGACGTCATGCGATTAGTCATAGTGGACCGGTTTGCTTACATTTTAGGTCGGAAGAGCTGTCTGATGGATAGTCTGCAGTTTAAATCTTGGATCGGACATTAATCAATGTATGTCAATCTATGAACGAATCGTTGTGGTAGGTACTCTATTCCTTCTCTGTTCACTCATTTTCGTATTGTAGTAATTAAAACGTTTTTAATTTCAAGTTGCTTTGCTTATATGACCTCTTTTCCGCCAGAAGATGTCCACTGCTGGACAAAAAATTCTACAATGATGCGCTGCCCGCATCCAAGTGTATGCAAATCTTGCAAGAAAATCACACGATACCGCGATGTATAAAAGGGACAACGCCATCTATTGGTCAGAGCTCTTCAAGCTACCAGCGCGCGTCCCAGCAAAAAAAAAAATTAGTCAGAGTCCGAACTAAACTCATACACTGATATTGTAGTATTTGATTAACTTGATATTGATAATGAAATACGAGTAAGAAAAAAGTTCAATTAAACCCGACTCGCGATTTGTAAGTTGTTTTTTGACAAATAGAAACATACGTGAGAAGACCAACGGTCAATATTTAAGCAATAAGCATAGTTACCTGGGTATCATTTTATCGCTTTGTTGCCAATTTAGATTAGAGGCTATTCTAGAAGCCATATTTAGAGGCTTATAAATATGCAAAGCTTTCCAAGCATTATGTCATCGGACGTCTTGCCTGTCTTTTGTGCATACAAACGAACTTATTTTTACATCAACGCAGATACAGGGATACTTTAGTTAATTTTCCTGACAGAACATTAAATTTGATCTGAATGGACGTAAGAAATATTTAACAGTACCTACTTGAGGATAGACGACTATATTTTGTGAGAATATTGCACAACCACATTCCCACTAGGTGTACCGACGATCTCTGGATGAGGGCAGCGGCGTCGTGGATATCCTTGGTGAAGGTTTTTGTCTACCAGTGGACGTCATTTGGCTGAAACGAACGAAGTACGAACGAAGATAGCACAATGACAATGTTTAATTTGGTGTGCTGTCGTCTAGCTAGCTTGGTAGGTTATATTTTCTGCCTAGATTTACATATAGCCAGGATGACCTATACTTAAGTTATTTATTAGTAACTGAAGGTTAAGTTTTCCCTATGTTAATTATGCACTAATGACGTAATGTTCATTAACACACTAATTTAAAAGTGTTTCGCTAACGAGGTCATTGTTATTCTCTCTTGGGAAATAAGACAATGTTTAATTTTGTTAACTCTATGTTACAAAGTTCAAACTTAACTAAATAATTTATTATTCTTTACAATAGTCATATCTTTATTTCAGCAATATATTATTCGTTACTCTGTGCTAAGATATTCATTAACTTGTTACATTATTGCAATGTAGAGCCATCTCTATTGTATCTTAAGAGTGACAAATATTCCATGTTTTTACCCGACTGCGCCAGGAAGAGTTTTATTTTTAAGGAATTATAATGAAATGCCTAATCAAAACACATTAAAACTTTTTGCGATCAACCGATATCCATGCGGAAAAAACCGTAGGCAAACGTTAGCTTCTAATTTTACGACAAAAGTCACCAACATTTGAATAGTCAATTCAAAGTAACTCTACTTTTTAACCGACTTCAAAAATATGGAGGAGATTATCAACTCTACTGTATTTTTTGTGTATGTTATGTTACCGCAGAATTCCGTCAATAATTGTGAACCGATTTTAATTTTTTTTGTTCGATGTGGTCCCATCGTAGAAGGGTTTCAGAAACTTGTCAAAAACAGTATATTTAGAAGCCGTATACTCATATGGGATTTAGTTTCCACTTCAAAAAGGTTTTAATAAGAATATTATACAGTTAAAAAATGGTGCAAAGTATGGCGCCTGTTCGCCCGGGGACCGGGAAATAGGCGCGCCTGGGAGCGGCGACCTACTTTGTGGACATAGGTGTTGCACTATTGATACGCTCGTAGTAATAGTAAACATCACTATGCTTTGTGTACGTAAACTGTTCACATATTGAAAGCAGAAGCATATTAAATAAACAGAAGTTGACTGATAAACAGTAGGATCCGTAAGTAAAGAGAGATTAGAACTGGTAAAACTTCTACTAAGATAAATCTTATCAAGGTATGGTGAGACATACCAGAATTGAGTCATTTCAAGGCTCTTTTAAAGGTCAATAGTCTCAATTTCTTGGGGAAGAGCATAGAACTGAATTAGACATTTCATACCATTTAATTTCCAAGAATAAGCATCCTAGTATGCTACATGTCCAATGTTCACTATAGGACTTCTGATGTACGGGATATACCTCCAGTCCTCCACTAGGCGGATAAAATGCCTCCTCATATCTTCACAGATTGCGGACTTAAGATGTGCTAGAATAGCTTGAATACCTGGGCAGACACGTCTTAGGCACTGAGGAAGTAAGACACAACATCGCTCCTCAAAAGTAACTCCTTACGTTGTAAAATTTAGATCTATATATATCTATATATATAAAAGAAAGTCGTGTTAGTTACTCCACTTATAACTCAAGAACGGCTGAACCGATTTAGCTTAAAATTGTCAGGGAGGTAGTTTAGAGCCAGGAGAAGGACATAGAATACTTTTTATCCCGTTCGAAATTAAAAAAAAAAGTCTGCATATTTATTGCCATTAAGGCGGAACAAAGTTCGCCGGGTCAGCTAGTCTATATACAGGGTGTCCCGTAATGTAACGTCAAGCCGGAACTGGGTGTTGAGGCAAGTTGTGCTGGTTATCAGAAAAATATTAAAAAAAATCTATGTGGCATATTTTCAAAATAATGGGCATTTAAAAAAAATCAAAAATTTCTACTCCAGGTGACGGTCTTTTTACTCGTGTTGCTACAAATCTTCACTTTTTCCAAATTTTTTTTTTGTTATGTAACCCTGAATAATGCTTCTCTAAATTGTTATCAAAATTACAAAACCAGCTGCTCCAGCTTGGATAAAAAAAATACATTATTCCCAAAAAAAAATTCAATATAAAATTTTTGTCTAGTTTAAACTGACTGTACTGAAAAAAAAAGTACTACGCAAGTGTGGCATGTGACGTCATAATTTGGCGCATTTAGTAAGGATTCCAAAATGGTATAACACTTGGTAAATTCTTGCTGTAATTGTCGACAATTTTTGGTTTTTTGGAAATAATCCCGTTTTTAACTTTATCTACCTTGGTTAAAAATTATTATTCTAATGTGCCCAAAATTCAAGTTTCTGTGACTGACTACCGTACAGTCAGTCACAGAAACTTTTGTCACCATGACAGTAATTAGTAGTTGACATACTGTGACAAAAGTCACCCGTGCGTGCGCGCCGTTACTACCTGCTCTGCCTGCACTTGTACTTGGTAACAGGGATAATAAGGATATGAAGTTTCGGTTATGAATACCGTTACGGATATTACAATAATATTATACCGGTTTCGGTTACGGTCACGGATATGAAATCATTTCAGATTATCCGAAAGTTTCGGATAATTTCGGTTACGGAATTATTAGAATTTCAAAAATGTAGGTATAATTCAAATAGCAAGATGCTGCGTGACCCACATAGCTACTTTATGTACCAACTAAGAGGACACCTATGTATGATAAAGGTTAAACAGGCTGGCATATTAGATGGTGCCAGGGAATGCCAGACAAGTTGGTAACAAATATTAAGATTTAAGGTACAATTCCAAGACGGGCCGCAGACCGCAAACTGCAAAACTCTATGAAATCGGCAGCGCGGCATTGCTGCTGCGGCGTGTAAACTGCAGATTTCATAGAGTTTTGCAGTTTGGAATAATTGTACCCTTAGACTCCGCCTTTATCCGAAACTATCCGTAACTTTTGAATCAGTTTCGGTTACGGTTATGGATATTTTTTTATTTCGGATATCCGATAGTTTCGGTTACGGTTACGGATATCCATAACATCCCTGCTTGGTAAGATGGCCCTCTCCGTCCCGCTCATACCTTTTAAAATGGCTTCTCCACCTCATTTAAGCCAGAAACTTGAATTTTGGGCACATTAGAATAATAATTTTTAACCAAGGTAGATAAAGTTAAAAACGGGATTATTTCCAAAAAAACAAAAATTGTCGACAATTACAGCAAGAATTTACCAAGTGTTATACCATTTTGGAATCCTTACTAAATGCGCCAAATTATGACGTCACTTGCCACACTCGCGTAGTACAATTTTTTTTCAGTACAGTCAGTTTAAACTAGGCAAAATTTTTATTTTGAAAATTTTTTTGGGAATAATGTATTTTTTTCATCCAAGTTGGAGCAGCTGGTTTTGTAATTTTGATAACAATTTAGAGAAGCATTATTCAGGGTTACATAACAAAAAAAAAATTTGGAAAAAGTGAAGATTTGTGGCAACACGAGTAAAAAGACCGTCACCTGGAGTAAAAATTTTTGATTTTTTTTAAATGCCCATTATTTTGAAAATATGCCACATAGATTTTTTTTTATATTTTTTTGATAACCAGCATAACTTGCCTCAACACCCAGTTCCGGCTTGACGTTACATTACGGGACACCCTGTATATAAAAGAAAGTCGTGTTAGTTACTCCACTTATAACTCAAGAACGGCTGAACCGACTTAGCTGAAAATTGTCAGGGAGGTAGTTTAGAGCCAGGAAAAGGACATAGGATACTTTTTATCCCGTTCGAAATTTAAAAAAAAGTCTGCTTATTTATTGCCATTAAAAGGCGGAACAAAGTTCGCTGGGTCAGCTAGTTCTAAATAAAAGCGACACCTTGGTATGCTTTGATCACCCATGGATAAGAAGCCACTTATGATCACCTAGGTGATTTTATCCATGGGTGATCAAAGGACACCAAAGTGTCGCCTGGAGTTCACTTTGGTCACCTGGGTGATCAAATCCAGATGACCAAAGTGGAATAGACCGAGTACGACACCACTGAACTAGACCAGTCGCTTAAAACACAAATTATTTTAAAAATAGTAGAGAGAAAGCTCCTTGGATTTTCCAGCACTAACTTAAAAGACCGATTGTTACAGTCCATACGATAGAAGATACCATTTCCTATGGAAATCTTTTCTTACAATGCGCTACAATGTTCCCTGGGAATGAAGACCGTACATTTGATCTGTCTTATTGATAAACCAATCCACTTCCTCATTTACACTTTTCTATCAACGGACTTGGTTTGTTTGCTTGCGCCATGTTCACAGTGGACACACTGGGCTTACATAAAGTGGGTTTGGTAAAATGGCCATGATTTCTTTCTACATGACGATGCTTTAAACAAATTAAGTTATAATGTCAAGTTAGGTCTGAAACTGAGACAAGATAGATAAGTAGGTACGAGGTGAGGCTACGTTTCAGCACCGAGAATATAAATCTTTCATCTTTAACCATTCATCATGACAGAAATGATGATGGGTATCTTTAGTTTTTGATAACATTATGAAGGATTCTGAGGAGGGAGCTACATAGCCAGTATGTTCAGTCTAATAAGCTAACATCATCTGCATTTAATCTTCACTGCAGATACACGAACCTCACTCGATGCAAATGGCCTAATGTTAGCATAATTTCTCCCCGTCTCTTACAATAACCACGGGAAAAGTATGGGTATAAGTCATGTTTGACTGTAATGCAGCTACTGACTACATTCCTACTGCGGCAAACTCATGGGAATGTAAGTTTTTCTCCAATTTTCCCATTATTGTTCCGTGCGAAACAACTATACTGTTGCTTAGTATAATTAAAACGACACTTAAATGTAGTTGTTTTATGACTCCATTGCATTATTGAGAGCACACGTAGGTCAAAAATGTCAATTTAGTCTGGGAAACTGTGCAATATGCTTAGAGATTTTATAATGAGCAGCTTTCAGACATGCCACATGGACCTTGCATGTGGTTTCGCTGAATAATAAAATAATGTTCGCCCATAGTCTATTTTGGTTAGTTTGGGTGTCACAAACTATATTTAACGCCGAATGTACCAGACGACGGCACGTCAACTTAACCACTGTGGATTCTTGTGCAGTACTAATAGGGGCGAGTTTGCAACAAAAAAGGTTAGCCTGATGTGCTGTCGTGTGTACAATGTATAGTATTATGAAGCAAAAATTACTAGCTTTTGCCTACGGCTTTACCTGTTAGAATTTAATCTGTCTCAAAAAGACTTAAACGCGCGCGTTTCTCCCTTCTCATGTTTTCCTTGAGTCTCGTGTACATTTTATGATTTTATCTAGCTAAATCAGTCCAGTAGCTAGCTAGCTTGACAAACAGTAAAAACTGTATTTTAAGAGCCTATTTGAAGAAAAAAAATAATTTTAGATTACTTTTATGACAGACAGCAGTAGGTACATATAGATTTTTAAGGATATCGAGAGGTTTGTTTGATTTGTGTATCATACTTTGCTCATGGTCACATTTATTTGGTCTTCATTGTAACAACACTGTAACAATGAAGTAATTTGTAAATTTCCTAAAATTCGTTTAATCATGTGGCCATTCGTATGATTTCATAAGGCCGTATTGGCACAAGTCCGTTCAATAATAAGATAGATAGACTTCAGAAAAATATAAGTAATTAAACATAGGTACTAATATTAATTTATCAAAATTACTGTCAGTTTCACTGTCTGACTAAAACTGTTTTCTTCAGAATTGCACAATGCACGTTTCTGATAATATGATAAGCATTATGATAAAGGGTTTTTTTCTGTAATTAAAGGTATTTTTATTAGTCACAAACTCACGATAACTTATATTACATTATATAAAAAGATTCACCTATATGTACATGGGTGGTGAAGGTAGTTATGTAGAGGTTAATTTAAACCATTGTTAGAACTAAACTTTATAAGGAAGTCTATTTTTAGATCCCAGCTCTTCCTATTGTCTTCTGATTAATTTCATGGCAGACTAAATGACCTTATAAGAAGTACAGAATAACACTGTTGTACAACTATTGTGTATTAAATAACTGGACAAAATCGAATTGCCTAAGGTGAGAATCGAATCCACGAAATTTCACTTGGCGGGCGACTCCAAGAACAGTTTGAGATGCGACTCCTTTCGCTAAAAATTGTAATAACTATTGTGTAACTAAAAATTAATGGTTTAACAACCAAAGAAGCGGGTCTAACTAGTATATAGGTTGGAGTACCTGTTACAAGTTTACTCAGCTGTCACCAGTATGAATCATTTAACATTGGTTTTACAAACTAACGACGTAATTTTTTCGCGTAGTAAGACGGCACTAAGGATTGGAGAGCGTTTCCGAGACCTTGACCAGCTTTAGGATTCGTATTAAACTAAAAGACAAATATGTTATGGACTAAGTTAAAAATATAACTAGATATCACATAATTTTACTTCGAGTATTTTAACCAGCGCACCTCAAGAACCAATGCTGGGTTTAAAGGGAATACGTTTTTTTAGCCACTGGGCTTGAAACATTGAATAGATTTTTTGTTTAAGCCAGTTGTCCCGGAAATAAGTATGCAACTAATTATTAATTTTATTTAATTGACATGCGCTAATTAACTTAGACAATTTGGTAAATTATGTATTAAATGATAAAAAATAACTGAATCAAAAGTCTAAACTGTCGTACTCAATTATTTTCATTTTGCAATTAAAATTATTTTATTAGACGGTGTAAAATTAATTATATTGGACCATAGTTGGCTCGGAAAGCTAGACAGTTTTTACTGATATGCAAACTAGAAATATTTGCAAATTACCTAAGGAAATTACCTGAAACTTCTCTTCTTGTCATATTGTCCATTAAAATTTTATTCGGTGTGAAAAACACCACAATAATCGCGAATTTCAGAGACAAAAATTTACGATTTTGTTAACGGAAGAGAATTCCCAATGGCATTAAGTTCGCCTTATTTACCAAACTTGTGGCATTAAGGAATAAATAAATAAAACAGACACGACGTGCATATTGTCTTCTAGCATTCTGTCAAAAAAACAGACTTTTAAAAAGCACATTATGATTATTTTACTGCTTATGATGCTGCAATGTTGACTTGACTTGTTGAACTTGATATGCCGTCTGATATACTTACAGTCTCATGAATCAGTATGGTGTTCATTAAAGGTGTTTAATATTCCATAAGCGGTACTTTAACTTAATTTTACGAGCGGCTGGAGCTATCAAGCGGCGCTTCTGTATCGTTGTTGAATGGCTCTTGTTTGGGCTCGTGATGTGTATTATAACGATAACAGTTGTATGAGATGTGAGTCATTCCTTGTTTATTCAATTTTTTACTTGCTTATTGAGTGTTTTATTAACTTTTTATTTTTATGTGACAGGAGGCAAACGAGCAAACGGACCACCTGTGATGGTAAGTGATTACCGTCGCCCATAGACACCCGCAGACCCTAATATACCCTTATGTATAGAACTTAGAAGTTAGGATCATCATTTCAGCCACAGGACGGTCACTGCTGAACATAGGCTTCCCCCGATGATCCATATTGCCCGGTTGGTAGCGGCCTGAATCTAGCGCCTATAGCAGGGATGGCGAACCTTTATGTATCAACGTGCCACTTTTCCGAAAAAAATGTTTGATAAAGTCTTAGACGTGCCATCAAATATCACCTAATGCTATCAATGATAGTACAAGTGGTGCCACTGGCGAGTGACAGGACCTCACTCAACAGTGGCACTAACTGATGAGGGCAAATACGATAGCCCTTATATAAAACACATTATTTTATAGTGAATTTTGTGATAGGTGGGCGTGCCCTAAATATTCTGGCGCGTGTCATTAATGGCACGCGTGCCATTGGTTCGCCATCCCTGGCCTATAGGATATAATACTGTCCCTGATTGTTGGAACTTTTTATTTCTTCCTATTATTTTTCAAATCAAATCTAATCTTTTATTCAGTACTTAGCAAAAAAAACTTAGGACAAATATAGCTTGTCCTACCACCACATAGGAACATCTGGTCTGGTGGCTGGTGCTGAGAAGAAGTGGCGGATGAAACTCAGTTACCTGGAGCAAAACTAAAGTACGGCCAACGAGAAACCCAATGTCATGGGTGAACCCGTCTGACTTTGACATATTTTGGCGGGAGAACGAGACATTACGACAAATACACAAGATAGGAAGAGACAGAATATATTGTCAACTCGACAGTCGTATCGACCTTTTGTATCGCTGCTAGTTGGCCGTACTTTAGCTCGATGTTATTGTTCTAATTATTGTTGATAAGTCGAAAGTGAATTGTAAGTTATGTAAAGAAATAAATTCATCCATTTAATTATTCATTGTTTATTTATGCGAAATTTTGTCTTACTGAAGACGTTTAGGTTAAATTACTTTATATTCTGACGCACATTTAATAGATTATTTAAATAGAATACAAATTAACTCTATTTTTGTCAGTCAGTATGTGGGTAGGTAGATGTATTTGGTTTCTCATTTAAACTAGTGATCTCGTTTGCTGTTTTCTCTTTGAAAAAACGCGAATATAGGGTGTTTCAAAATACCCCCTAAAGCCTGAAAGGGCACAGAAACTGAAACAATCTGAAATAGAAGCCGTTGTTCCTATTGTCATATCTTGAACGGTTTTGGAAATAACGTACATCGAAAGTTTCCAAAAATATCGATATGAATTCCCTCCCTTTGATCAGCTGCAGCGGGGTTCATCGAACGCAAATCATAGACTTTGTATTTTTCAGAATGTCAATTAGCCGCATTTTTTGCCTACTTCCTTTATCGATGTGTTAAAAGCATGTTTGTTCGTTAAATAAACATTTTAAATAGGTACTCACTTACACTTTACATGTGTACGTACATTTGAAAAATTTTGTGAAAACTTCATCTATCGAAATCAGGCCACTTGATGGAAAAAAAATCGTAAGTAAATAACTTTTTCCGATAGTAACATCACTACTAATGATAGTTTTCAAACATTCTTAGACAACAGAAAAAAAATAAAAAAATCCGTGAAATTCCAGGTAGGTTACGTTACCGTACCTTCAGTCGAATTCTGTTATTATTTAATCTTTGAAATTGCATTTCCGCCCATCTTTAGCTTACTCCTAGTACCTTTCCTGGTACCACCAGGAGTAAGATTGAATTGTGTTCCGTATAAAAATAAGCATTTAGTAACCAGTTTGTAAGTTCACCATAAGCACCAATAAGGCCTCATAATTACGGAGCCGCAGCGCGTGATGCGGTACTTATTATCGCACGCATAAACACAAAAAATATTGATGCGAGACGGGTGAAGTGGTGGTGCCAGCTGCATCTCTTCCCGCGGTGAATCCCGCAACAATAAACGCCGTGTGAGACGCATCGAAGCCATCCGCAGGATTCGGCTGCAAATAACGTTCCATTTCAAGAATACGCGTCTTAAATCGCTTTTCCGTAAAAGCACTCATGCACACACAATGCCAATGTTTGAACTCAGTACGTCGCACAACGTACGATGCCCGGCGTCTCCGTAAATGAGGCCTTAGTTTTATTTCATTTTTTCAACCGACTTCAAAAAAAAGGAGGAGGTTCTCAATTCGACCCGTATGTTTTTTTTTTTTTTTTTTTCTATGTTTGTTACGCGATAACTCCGCCAATTATGAACCGATTTGAACAAATCTTTTTTCGGCGTATAGGTAATACCTCAAGGGTGGTCCCATTTAAATTTAATAATAGAAAAAACAACCCCCAAGGGTGGAAAATTGGGGATGAACTTTTTTATACGCAATATCTCCGCCGATTATAAATCAATTTGAACGATTATTTTTTTGTTGAATAGGTATTCTCAAAAGGGTGGTTTCATGCGAATTTGAAGAAAATATTTCACCCCCAAGGGTGGAAAATTGGGGATGAACTTTTTTATACGCAATTTTTAGTTTTTTTTGTGTTCACGCATTTGAAGTCGGTTTTATTTTTTAAAAAAGTTAATTATTATTTAAACAATTTGTTGAGTAGTCATTGGATACAGAGGCGTTCACATCATATTTTACAAAATCCTTGCAAAATGGCTCCTATTTAAAATGCTGAGAATTTAAAACAATTCTAAAATAATAATAATAACAACAATAACAACAACAACAACAAAAAACGTACATTTTGACAAACATTTTATTTAGTAAGGCAAGCGCTCAAAGAAAGGCCAACGCGGAATCAAAAGTACTAGGGAAACATCAGTGCTTGAGCTTAAGCATTTTGGGTTTTCAGTTTCTTTTACGAAACCCTAATAGACAGTGATTGTAAACATTTTTACTTAGAATTTTTTTTGGTGGCTTGTTTTGAGTTTGCACATTTGCATAGTAACGGTTGGCACCTTTTAAACCCGCGCGTTCGCGGGGGCGAGTGGGGCGCCTTATTACATTTTTCAATTATCCCAAAAGTGAAATTTTAAGTTGGTATGAAGAACATGACGTCATACTGTAGCATCGTATCGTACAACTCCGTGTAAGTTTTTCCCTCCATTCGATAAAATTTGTCGTAACAGAAAAATCAAAAAACATTAACTACTCACATCCATAATCATTATTTCAAAACACATAAATACCTAGTCAATGGTAATACTAACTTACCATCAGGTGAGATCGCGGCCAAATGTTTAACTATTCATTTAAAAAATATGTTTTTATTTACTCATAAACCTTTCTTTAATAAATTTCAAAATCGCCTCGTACTTTTAAACTTAAAATCTTAAAAATCAATGAAAAATTAAAATAATACCCAAAGAAAATGTTGGCAACCTCATTGGTGGGCAGACGCTCGGGAACACCACCCCCCGCCCCATCTAACGGCTAACTCGTGCGCAGCGCTGCGCGCCTGGTGGCGCCTGGTACACAATGGGCCGAAATATGCATTGCGTACTTATTCCGGACCAACAATATTTTTTTATTCACAAATAATTTTAAACATGCCTTTTGTATGTTAAACTTTTGGTGGTACAAATACTCTTAAGATTGTGTATGTAATTCTAACTCAGCAAACTCTTGCTGTAAACGTAAACTTATTACAAAGGTAATGCTAGAACATAATCACGGGATGATATTACTTTAATATGCTTAAACTAAACAAGGCGGCTGAATAAAGGTATGGGAGAAATACTAAGTAGGTGCGCGTTATTGACACTGATATCAGAACGCCTAAACATTGACGCTCAGTCAATGAGAAGGTGACCTTTGTTCCTTAACTCGCCGAGCCTATTATTTACTTTGCGTGTTTGAACACAGTCACTCAATGTTTTGTTAAATTTATTAATTATCTCTTTGTCAAACAAAATAAATCAAAAATAGCACAAAAAAGCACAACTATTTGAATTGCATACTCATCTGTTTTCGGAATGCAGATCATAGATTTAAAAAGATAGCTGATTCTGGTTTTACATTATTTGTAGAACAGTCATGTTTCTGATGTTGCAGTAAGTTAAGAGGACTGTTTATTTACAGAGATGCAATTAATGTTCCCGTGTAAACACGTTTAGGATTGTTATGTTAAGTAGGTAACTAAATTTTACAATATTTTTTCGGGTATGTTGGTGGGTGGGGCTTGTCACTTGACACCTTTTGACAAGCAGTTTCATACTAATTATGAGACATTTGGACATAGACTTAAAATTAAGTTAAAATTTAGTTACCTACTTTAACTACTTAGTACGTGTAAATCAGTCTTAGGCTGCTTTTGCAAAAGTGAAAATTATTAAGGGACGTTTTAGAATGTTGATATGAAAATAAATCTGAGAATTCAATAACATTTCTTCTATTTTAAAATGAGACGCAACTTGGTAGACAAAGTAGGTACATAAACGACATTGCGACATTCCTTTACCTGGGAAATAAAAATTAGCGTACTAAAATCATTCGAAATGTTGCATTGTCATAATAAGAAGTTGCAAAAATTTGGCATGTGGCACGATCCCGTTCGTACCACTTTCCACTGTGCGGAAGCGCCGAAAGATCGCGACACCGGCCGTCGGCTCTTCTTTGATTTAGTCGTTCATATGCTTCGTGCGTGATCGGTGTGTTTTCCTATCGTTTAACTACTTTCGAAAGCTTTGTGTTTTGTGTTGTTTTGCTACAATAGCAATGTTTTCTAATTTCGAATATTATGAGATGATGTTGTGTGTGGGTCGAGCTGATGGAAATTTAGTTCAAGCCCGTGAACTTTATCGGGAACAGTTTATCGAAGGTAGACCGGCGGCTGACCAGCGACGGCTTCCGTCGTATCAGTGTTTCCTTGATATGGTGACACGTCTCCATTTTACGGGCTCTTCATCGATCGGGTTCTAGTGGACGCCCGTCCGTGTCGTCACGGGTGATGACGGGTGATGGGATGACGGTCACGTCATCATCATCCGTGAACCATAATTTTGAATGCTTGTTGTTTTGTTAACGACGTGCGTGTAATTTTTTTCTCCGTAGGTATTAAATAATACCTAGTAAATACTAGGCGCACAGAATGCTTTATGAGGCGTGGCCGGGGGCGTGAACATAGAAAGTTGCTCCTGGTCACCCCTGGTCACTCCTGGTAGGACAATGAACCCAAATTAGTGATGGGAATTTTTATAATCGATATTTTTATTTTACATAAATTTACCCGAAATTAGAATATGTCGCTATGATTGTAAGAAATTAACAAGGGACTCTTTATAGACGTTTATTAAACACCCTTCAGTTATTAGGGGTTTTTTTGAAACACCCGTAGTTATAATGATTCTTAATGATTAACGAGATGTTTTTATCTCACACGCCAATTGCAGAAATAATGATATTTCATACAATTACTACTGGTTTTAATACTAAACAGAATAAGAGCTACGTTGAGCAGTATTTTTAATTTCTTTTAAGCAATAGGTCTAAATTAAAATTCTTTATTAAGTTTGTAGGCCTCTTTAAGGCAATATTCATCCCAAATATAGGTTGCCCTATTACCACTTCGGGACGACATATCTGGTGCCAAGAAGTGGCGGAAGAAATTTTAACTTTTACTACTACACCATTGAAGGGTACAGGGGCAAAACAAGGAATGTCCCTAAAATTCAAAAGTATATTTTTGATGACAATATTTTCGATTTCTCGCGTATTTTTATTTGAAATTATACAAAAAGCGTAAAAACAAGTAATAGTCATATGTATTCATACCTATTAGTAGTTTATAATTTTAAGTGACACATAAGAATATTTGAAACTTTAAACAATTTAAATGTTCATTACATAACTTTTTGTTTTTGTGACATTTCTTGTTTTGCCCCTGTACTCTTTTAAGGTAAAAAAAAACGTATTTATTTTATATTCCTACGGAAAAAACTATTTCGCTTTGCTTTGAGTTTCTTGCGCGGCTTCTTCTCAGCACTGGCCCATTTATTGTCCTGAAGCAGTGGTAGGATTAATACTGGGACGTGTAAAAGCCTACTTGCATAAATAAATGAGATTATGAGTTCTTGCTGAAATGACTTGCTCTGTGTAAATAAGAGATTAGAGCTAGACAAAACTCACTACGCTTACTACAATAGCGAAATTAAATCATAACTGAAGACTGAAATAGTATCAACAATGGTCGTCCCAATCGTAGACAAACAGTGACGGAATCGCTGACATCATTATGCAAAACATTTATTAATCGTCAGATATAAGTGATTCATTTGCTATTAAATAATACGTGTGTAAAATTGTGGGGTTCGGTGGATGGAGTATTGGACCCTCTAAACTCATGACAGGTTCGATTCTTCGTTTCAGCCAAATGCCAAAATCAAAATCAAAATCAAAATCAAAAAATATTTATTCAGTTTAAACCACAAGTGGCACTTATGAACGTCAATAGAAAATAATAAAAAAAGAAAAGGTAGCCCTTATGGGGCACTTTACATGTCTCCTTATCTTTTGGGCCCTACCAGCGCTTCGAGACAAACATATGGCAAGTGCTGAGAAGAAACGCCGGAACAAACTCAGTCACCACTTATTGCCAGGAATTATCTAACGGTAAGAATAGTCAAATTTAAGTACATCAAATATGTGCAGACTGAACTGACCACGCATCCTTGTCATCAATATAGTCTCGAACCTTGTAGTACCCTTTGGACATAAGGGTATTTTTTATATGTATCTTAAATTTGTTTATTGGCAATTCGACAAGGTTGTGTGGTATTTTGTTAAATATGGTAATACATTTCCCCAAGAATGAATTACCTATCTTATGCAACCTAAATGATGGAACAGCAAGTTTATTCTTATGTCTCGTGTTAAATGAGTGGACGTCACTTTTCTTAGTAAATAAATGTATATGTTTACGGACATACATAATGTTATCAAATATGTATTGCGAAGCCACAGTCAATATATTGATTTCTTTAAAAACTTCTCTAAGCGAGTCACGTGGTTTAAGACCGTATATTGCCCGAACAGCTCTTTTCTGTAAAATGAAAATTGATTCTATGTCTGCTGCTGAGCCCCACAGTAAAAGACCATAAGACATAATACTATGAAAATAACTAAAATATACAAGCCTTGCTGTTTCAACATCAGTCAAGTTTCTGATCTTTCTCACCGCAAAGGCAGCTGAACTAAGTCTTCCCGCCAAGGCAGCAATATGGGGGCCCCATTGTAATTTACAGTCTAGGGTAATACCTAGAAAGACAGTAGAGTTTATCAGTTCAATGCGTTCATTATTTACTGTAATATTAGTATTAACTTGTTTGACATTAGGCATAGTGAATTTTAAACATTTAGTTTTTTTTGCGTTTAATAGCAAATTATTAGTTGTAAACCAGTCTAATACTTTGGAAAGAGCATTATTCACGTCGTCAAATATTTCCTGACGCCTGTCAGTTTTAAAAATTAAAGAAGTGTCATCAGCAAATAATACTATCTCACAAAGATCCTTTGAATAAAAAGGTAGATCATTTATATAAATCAGAAAGAGCAATGGTCCCAGTATTGAGCCTTGGGGCACTCCCATTTTTAGGGGGGCGCCCGAAGAGTTAGTTCCGTGAATATTTACTTTTTGTAATCTGTCTGAGAGGTAAGAGTGTAATAGGCTTAAGGCCTTGCCTGATACGCCATAATGTTCTAGCTTAAATAACAGAGTTTGATGATCAACACAGTCAAACGCCTTCAATAAGTCACAAAATACACCAATAGCATCCTTTTTCTCCTGCCAAGCATCGAAAATGTGTTTGATAAGAGCAACCCCTGCATCGGTCGTACTTTTCCCTTTTGTGAACCCATATTGTTTTTCATGAAACAGTTTATTTAAGTTAAAATGAGACAGTAGTTGATTGAAAATAATTTTTTCAAATATTTTACTGAGCGCAGGTAGTATCGATATAGGTCTAAAGTTGGATGGGTCACTTTTGTCTCCTGCTTTAAATAATGGTATGATTTTACTATGTTTCATCAGGGTAGGGAACTGACCTTCGTTAATACATTCATTAAAGATATGAGCTAAATGGGGAGCTATAAGAGGAATGATGGGTTTTATTATGTCTGTTGATATGCCCCATATATCCTCTGTCTTTTTTATATTTAGTTCTTTGAAAGTTTTTATAATAACTATGGGGTCTATTTGTCTAAATTTTAATGGGCTATTGCAAACATCAACACAACCCTCGAGAAGAGACATTGCCTGATATGAACATGAATTAAGATTGCTTGTTGTTATGATTGGTACATTTGAGAAGTAACCTTCGAATGCGTTTGCTACCTTATCATTGCATTTAATATACTTATTATCAATTTTTAATGCGAATGTGTCATCCCGAGATATAATTCTACAAGTTTCTTTATTAATACAATTCCAAGTAGCTTTAATTTTGTTGCCAGAGTTTTTAATTTTGTCACGTATGTAAATAGATTTTGCCATGGTACAAACTTGTTTAAAAACTTTTGAGTATTTTTTTACATATTCTATAAAGTCCGGGTCGCTACTATAGGCTTTTCTACCATATAATTCAAACATTTTTTTCCTACTAATATAAATACCTACTGTAGCCCAGTCACTGAATTTAGTTTTATTGTTTTTAATAATAATTGTTTTCTTAGGAAAAGTTTTATTGAACTCATTTTTAATTAATTCAAATAATTGCTCATATAAAATATTTATACTACAGTTAAAATAATGCAAAAGTGGGACCTTATTAGATATTTGAGATTTAAATTTGTCTTTCTGGGATGCAGTGACTGGTCTATATTCTATTTCCTTGCTCGATGGCACAAAATGGTGTTGAAATGACACTATTTGACCGCAATGATCAGAATTAACAAAATTTATTATTGATTTCTCTAGCACTAAGCAGTTACAGAATATATTGTCTAAGCAAGTAGCTGATGTTGGAGTCACCCTAGTTGGTTCAGAGAAAAGATTTAACAAGTTAAAAGATTTGAATAAATTTAAAAACCTTATTGAAAGAGAGGAATCTTCTATTATATTAATATTAAAGTCTCCACATACAACTACTTTCTTTGAACTATTACACACTCTTCTAAGTACCTCTTCCATTGTGGTTTCAAATAATTCATAGTTACTAGATGGGGGTCTATATACACATACAATAACATAGTCGTCCAGTTCTGCACATGACAGCTCAATAGTTCGCTCGACAGAGAGAGATACAATATCTTTACGCTCTTTACATTTTAATTTATCATTGATTAATATTAGTGACCCTCCACGAATAGCTAACTCTCTAGTGAATGAACTAATAAGCTTATAACTATTAATGCTCAGCATTAGTTCATATTGCCTGAGCCAATGTTCCGTTAAACATAAGACATGAATATTCAATTCTTGGATAAATAACTCAATTTCCAAGTCTTTGCCGGAGAAGCCTTGTACATTTTGATGCACTAAATTAAAACCGTTAAATTTCTTTGTACCCGAATTTTGTATGCCAGAGTTATCCTCTATTGTCTTACGATGTAATTTAAATTATGATTTGGAACAGATTCCAAGGGTCGAACATCCATGTTCTGCTCAATAAAAGCAGTTTGGCTAGCCAAATTAATGGCTAAATATTTAATAAAATATGATAGCGAATTCGCTATTCGTCTTTTACAATATTTATTTAGATTATTATATTTATCTATTGTCAATAAACATTTATTTTTTAAATAATTGTTAATGTCAATTACATGGAATTTGCATTGATTATATGTCAGTGTATTCAAGCCCTGCCCTGTAAGTGCCTATTCAGTCTCGCATTGAAAAGGCCCGGATTATAGTGTTCAGGAAAGACAGCAGCAGGCAGCAAATTCTAGTCTAGTCTAGTCCCTAGCTGTTACATGTTGTGTTATGCCTTTATGTATTTATTCCCAGTTTTTATTGGGTTTTCAGAAGGTAAGCCCGAACATTGCAAGCTAGATTCAACCATAATGACGCACGTCATACCATCTGTCCTTCGAGTTGTAGAATGTTCAAATTCAGATAACAAATTGACTATCCTGGCGCCGATTCCAAATAATGGGAAAGGGCTAGGGCAATGAAGAAGTAAAACAAATTGAGCTTGCAATGTTTAAATTCTACACGTCAGAGCATCAATATCAGTTTCCAATATTCCTGAAAACATTCCACTCTACCAGAATATTGCCGATGTAGGGAATGTCCCCAGCCGTTCGACTCATATTTACTTAGCAACCATGTGCGTCCTGGTGATGAGTGACCTCATGTTCCATAAAGGATGGGACAGGTGACAAGACCATAGCACGGTGATTCACCCATAGGCCAAAAATCCAAAAATGTCACTGTCTAATCCCGGTCCGATGATGTCCCTAGGTTATTAACTAGTAACCAAGCTATCAAAAACTATAAATAGTAATGTAATAAGGTCAAGGTTTCATTCACTTTTGTGCATCGGAAGTGAGGGCATCTCGAGTCTATTTACCGCGAGATGTGAGTCGTCGAAAGTTAATCACTATGTTATTGAGTGTTACTGTGCCAAATCGAATGTTTAAGTGTGTTGATCATATGGAGGTTCAAGAACAAGGCTATGTACCTACTTTTATTATCAACCATTTTTATTTTTTACAATGCTCGGTTTATTTTTATTTAATTTTTTAGAGACCCACTTTTTTCGAAAAAAAACATCCTTAACTTCTATTTCAATTAGACTTATAACTTTTGAAATGCCTTGTAATGCCATGAATTTTTATTTTTTAAATAGAAGAGACTGTCCCTAATAAGGGCATGTACGTTACATCTGCCGCTTTTTGCCTCTTTTTAAGTTATAGGGTATCAAAGTATAATTTTCGGTAGTATTAAAAATAAAACATTTTTTAAATATTACTTTTATGTTGTTTTAGGTAAAATTTTCAAATGTTTCGTTTCAAGGATGATGATATTGACCTTTGGCACTCTATATAGGGTAGTTCAAAGGAAAAAATGATCATATTCTTAACAATTTGATCGAAACTTCGTGCCTAGCGGATAACGTTGAAAATATTGATTTAGAGACTAAGTGGTAAAATTAACTATGTATGTACACGAATTTAGGTTTTATGGGCAAAAGCAATTCGAACTAAATCTAAATTAATAGAAAAGCACTCTAATTGGTTGAATAATGTCGAAAATATTGATGTTGAGCTAACTGATTTTCGTTTACCTCATCACGATGACGCTAGGCGGTTTTTCTTGAACTCTGAAATTTCAACTGAAATTACTGGTATCAAGAAAAGTCTACTAGATCGGTGCTGGACCATACTTCAGTGTCTAAATTCAAGATATAACATTAATAAGACGAAATTCGAAGAGTTCGCTTTAGAGACAGCTCGACAATTAGTTGCCAAGTATCCTTGGTATAATATACCTGCTTCCGTTCACAAAGTACTAGTCCATGGTACTAATGTTATAGATCACGCTTTATTGGCAATCGGGGAGTTGTCTGAAGAACAAACACATTAAATCATTTAGACGCAATTACACACGAAAATTGAGCCGCATCTTGACCAATAAAGATTAGGTCAACAGGCTTCTTCTTCATTCAGACCCCCTCTTATCAAGTCTACGTAAGTCAAGGTTAAAAAAAGATGCCCTATCAAAATGTGCACTAGATTTGTTATGTAATTAAAATATTATTTTTCGTGTTGAAAATTGGAATTGTTATGTATTTAAAATTAATTAGATGTATTCTTGCAATTTTATTTTATACCTTTATAGTTAACTATTCATATAAATAACCATTATCACAACATTCTAACATTAAAAGTCGCAGTATTAAATGTTTTACATTTTTTTGTCTAAAACAAAATTACTATGAGACATTTTTTCACCTGAAAGTAGACATTTGTGTTGCGAAATATCATAATTATGTTGAAATTTTAATTATTTGTGTATATTCTAACATGTTTCAACGTATAAAATAAAGAAAACCATTTTATTTTGATGTTAAGTATTTATGGCCGCCTTAGTACGGAGCGTGAATCACAGTGCATAGGTGTAGAATTGTAGATGAACTATAAAAAATACATAAAGCAACTTTAAAAAACATTAATTTTTAACGAGTTTTTTATATCTCGTATGAAAAAAAATAAACGCCCGTATTCGCAAACGATGCTTGCTTAAGTGAAGTAGTAAATCGAACGCACAGCGTTGAATAGAGCTCTGTGATTGGTTCGTGTGTTACCCTGAGCGTCCACGCGCACTGTGAGGCCTCATTTACTATGTTTGTGAATACGGACGAAAGACATTATTTAAGTACAGCACGAGGCCGCGAGGCTTTTTAAAGCGCTTTTACCCGTCCTAGTAAATAAATACTTTAACCCTAACTTGCTTCGGGACAATAAATGGGCTAGTGCTGAGAAGAAGCAGCACAAGAAACTCATTTGTTCATCTTACTTTTTACCCGACTGCGACATAAATGAGGGTTATGTTTTTAATTATTAATGGGCTGCTCATAATCTCACCCAAGAGATATGAATGTGATCTACGAGGAGCAAACTAGCACAGAAAATATCTAGTCCCCTAGGTCATCAGATAAATCACGAGTAACTTTGTTAAGAAATCGTATAATTCATAGTTTGCGATTTAAAAGTCATGCGCTTCAAAAGTCTTTCATCAGTCTAGGTCTAGATTTAAACAATCTTGACAAATGTTCTGATGGAATGGAATGACTGTAAGTAGGTAGATAACTAACTGCACTGCACCATGGAAGGAAGAGGCAGCAGCGTAAAATAACTTAAGTAAAATTTTCACTATTTTGCGATTGGTTCCCAAAATAGTGAAAATGTTAGGAAAGTTAAGGTGTGCTGGTATAAAACCTATTTAATTACCTTAAATAGAAAAGAAGAAATACATAATATGTTGTAGTTAAGTAGGCCTACTTATGCACAAAAGGAAATGCTAAACAAAAAACAAAGTGACAATATTGATTGCGGTAATTTAGTAAAAATAGGTAATGGCTGTAAGATGGCACATAACCTTTACTTATCAATTGTCCATGAAAAACATGGTCACGATGGGCACTTTGACCTACTTGCAAAAAACGTGCCAAACCAATACATTATTCACCGCGAAGCTGATCTATGGATTTTTATCTACATTATTACTTGACTTATCTCGAATCAATATCTTACACTCGAGATGCTTCATGGAAAAGTCATTGACCTCGCCGAATTCGCAAAAAGATGCACCACTCACCTTGGTCAGACCCGAACTTGATCACAACTCGACATCCGAGCACTCCCGTTGCATCACTTGCACGCAACGGACTGCCGAAAAAACATCTGCTATCGATTTTGTTATCACCTTTTTATCTATCACTCATAGATTTTCACACAAAAAAGGATTTCCACCACAATGTTTTTTTAATTTTACACAAAAAACAAAAACACACGCGGAATTAAAGTTTGAAGTTTTAAAAATCGAACGCGAACGGTTCGAAGTTTGAACTTTTTGCTTCGATAACGGCCAGTGTGGGAGCGCGCGACATGGATCCCACGCGAGCGTCGACTGTGAACTGCCGCGCAGACCGGTCAAGTGAGAGCTCAGTCTCACATTGTGTCATCCGAATGAGTCGGTTTTCCATTTACGTACACACAATACTAGCATACATATGAAATCCATACAATTTAAACACTGTGTTTACGAGAACTTTCGGTTGAAAGGTGAGCGTCGCTGAAAACGACCTTTCGTTGCCATAAGTTCCACATTATGTTTATAATCCTTCTTTGTAAAGCCCTCACACGTGGTTATTCTCGCGTTTCTTAATGCACAGGTATTTATATTAAATTCGTCATGCGATTTCGCACGCCTTTTATGTGGATGTATTTTATTAAATTCTGACATCTGAAACGATAAGGTGTAGGTTTAACAATCAAGCCAAGCCAATGTGAAATATAAACTGCACAGTGCACACTCTAAAACCGGCTTTTAACCTTTTGTATGTGTAGTAATATTTTGTGGTATACCAAAGAAAATAAACCTGTAAAAGTAAGTTCAATGATTCAATAAATTCCTTGAAATTGTTTATCAACTTATCCACACTTATCTGCTAGATTATATAAACGAATATCGAAACACACTACCAATGTGAAATACTCGGAGAAAGTTGTTTTGTATCTAGCTACATATTAATATTATTTAACTAACTTCAAGAAGTTTATATAAGACTTAATTATGAACCCCTGCTTTTCTTGAAGTCGGTTGAAATAAATCATTACAAAAAATACACAGACGATTAATGATTTATTTTATTCAAAGTTATCAGAGTTAAGAATAGAACACCTCAATTATCAAACTTTAGACTACCTAAATGATTTGAATGTTTTTCGCAAACTTTTAAAACAAATAAGTAAGTACTTATTTCAAAGATAATTTTGTATTGACTTACATTATTATTTAGCTCGTCCTTTTCCTTTATCCCTTTAATTAGATCACTTTTTATATCACTAATAGATGGACGTATAAAACTGATAATTATACATTCATAGCACAAATTTTCAGAATCAGAATCTTTATTTGCGTAGTAACATGGTATTTAAAGATGTTACAGATTTCAGTATGACTTTTTATGTCCTTTCCCTAAAGTTCACAAACCAGCTATGTGACTAACACTCGCTGTCATTTCTCCTGAACTATCTTATCTTTTCCCACCTCCGAACTCATATTGATAAAATGTTGACATGATGCAACGGCTTTGGACTTTAAGGATAAAAGATTGCAGTATTGCAACAAAATAAACAAATACGTTCACCTGTATTTATTTTGAGGATTTTGTACGTAGTGGATTTTACGCTGATGCCCTTTTAAGGATATCATTGATGATGAAAATCGTCTAATTCCCGTTTTCACCATCAATCCCTAATTTTTAAGTGACACTTAAAAATTAGAGATTGATGGTGAAAACGGGCATAAATTGTGGTATGTTTTGCATGAAAAACAAAACAGCGCCGCTACTGAGAGTCATTCGTGCTCAGGGCACTGATCTGGGTAAATGAGCTAAAAGAATGAGCATGAAAAATTCTTCAATGTGAAAAATACTTAGGTACTTACTATAGTAAAATCATAGTGTTTCAGTTAATAAAGAATGTAATTAAAGCACTTTCGCTGACGTTACACAATTCACAATGGCCACTTTGTTATTGCGAAATACTGACCTAGAACTAAATTTTAAATGCAATAAAAATGTGCATACATTACGTTGTTTCAGTACTAGGCAGTAGTAAAAGGTGAAGTATTTTAAATACATTACATTTACTTTGTATTTACACACGCGGCAGAGGAAGACCGTCTAAAAGATGGACAGATGACATCCGGCAACAAGCTGGCATAAACTGGATGCAAGTGGCCGGGGACAGAAGTCGGTGGAAGGTTGAAGAGGAGGCCTATGTTTAAAGACGAACTCCAAAGGATTAGACATTTACTTTAAGATTCGATTTTTTTAAATGATGACATAAAAGTTAATATCTCATTAAGTTTTGCATTTAAATGTGAAATGGTTCGAAAGCAATTACACTGGTCAACAAAAAAAATTAAATTGTTTGTTTCCTGTGATTTTTTTTCTGTTTCTATCTCAAATTGACGCATATTTTTTAAATATGGCAACAGTTTTTCTCTAACAGCTTTTGTTTTTAAGTTATAGCTACCTTCATTTAATATTTTTTCTTAGATTTTTGATTTAATTGGACAAAAAAATATATTTTGTTGGTGTTTTCGATATTGCTTCGTTATGAAGATGTTGTGTGCTTAATCCAGATTGCTTCTGCTATGTTTTTAGTAAATATAATATTTGAAAAATGTCGAAAACCTCTATCGGATTTCATGAAAACTGCGTAACATCGACACTTTAAAATAAATCTTTGAAATTAATTAATCAAGACCACAAATGGGTTATTTGTGTTCTGAGAATAGGTAACTTACTTTAGGTCAACAAGGGGGCTACATAAAATTCCCGTTTCATGTGTATCTGGAATAGTCGTAACAAACAAAAGCATTGGTTACAAAAAATTTGACCAGTGCGGCTTCCCGCACACACAACTTTTTGCTTTTCAGCTAAAGTTGATACAAACTATTTTATAAACATGCCTGTAGTTAGCCAAGACCGTATCACCGTACTTCCACCACTTTATATTAACCTCGGCATCTTGAAACAGTCTGTGAAGGCGCTTGACAAAAGTAACGAATGTTATAATTTTCTTTCATGAAAGTTTTCAGGATTAAGCACAGAAAACTTGAATGTTGGGAATTTTTGATGGGACTCACATTAGGCAACTGGTAAATGATCGTAATTTTAAGAAATCAATGACTTAAGTCCAGTCCTAAGCTTAGAATTCATTTTTTTGGTTATAAGTAATTTCCTAAGCAAAAAGAAATTGTTGAGAGCATGCTATCCAATTTGCAAGAGCTAGGGTGCAACATGGGCATAAAAATACACTTCATGTACTCGCATTAACATCAATTTTCACAAAATGTGGGTGAGTTTAGTGAGGAGCAGGATAAAAGATGTCATTATAATTTTCGGACAATGGAAGAAGGTTATCAGGGGCGGTGGTGATCATATATGAATGGCAGACCATTGCTGAAGTTTGCAACGAGATCTACTCAAACTTATCTATTCAAAGAAATCATATAAAAGACCATTTGCTAGTGTTTAGTGTTTGTCAAAATAATAAAACTCTATATTTTAAAAAGTAAAGCTGTTGACGATCTCCCAGTATTTTTTTCATAATCAGGGCCATAGAAATACCCAATAACAGAAAAAAAATTAAAGGGAAAAAAAACATGTGTTGACCAGTGTTATTAGTAAACTTCTATAAGGACTCCGTTTTAAGAATTCTTTCATCAATCCAAAACGCTATTCCAAGATGCTTGGAGGCTTTCTAGATTTTTTTCCCGACTGCACCCGTAGAGGGTTATGTTTTTCTAGTATGTGAGTGTAAGTGTGTATTTGTTTAGCATGCTCTGTCTTTAATTGCCTCAGACTAATGGCCAATGTTTCAGTGGTTTACTGAAAAGCGAGTCGACTACCGATCCTGGCCTGGGCTCAATTTCCAGATGGAACACAAAGCGCTTCGCGTAATTATTTCCAGTATTTAAATATGAATTCGTTGGCCGTTGCTAATCCAATTTAATATCCATTAAATAAAATTTGTCTGTGAACAGAACTTAGTGCACCGCAAACTGGAACCAATCGATTTGGTTATTGCTCCGAGATTGCCTGCGAAAATTTATCGGTCGCGATTATTCTTTTTAGTCTCATGATTTCTACGAGTAATAGGCAATTTTTGATAAGTTAGCCCCGGTTTAATATTTTTAAATTTTTAATAACTAGGACGGTTTAGTCCCAATTTTTAATAACCAGGCGACAACCTAGTGTACCTACTTAGTTCGCGGGAAGCACGGATGCAGACAGCGCAGGACCTATCGTTATAAAAATCCTTGGAGAGGCTTTTGTCCAGTGGACGTTTTTTGGCTGAAACGAAGTAACGAAAAGCACTCCTACTTTTTTGAAGTCGGCTAAAAATTACTAGCCTTTTTTCGTCGAGACAGGAACTTAGATAAAAGTAGAGTCATAATAACGTACCTAACCGTAATATAACGATTGGAAAAGTATGTCTACATAAAACAGCCTTTTCAGGGCACTTCTACACGTCCCAAATAATAGCTTTTCATACCACCACTTCAGGACAACATATCATCAGCACATAACTGAAATAACTTACTGATTGTCCGATATGATTATGTTCTTAGTAGATCTCAAAATACCTTAGTGATTACAGCAAGTCCACACGATAGTAGAAACGATTCTACTGATTGTCAATAAAAGCCAAAGTGTTTATCATCTTTATCAGCCACCACAAGCGTCTCTAGTAAAATAATGCTCTTCCTAATTTGGGAACATAGAGGTCTTTTAACATGAACGGAGTTCGTTTTAGGCAGCCTTCGGGAGTGGACGTGCGCAACACGTGCGCTCCAGACGGTCCGACCCTAAAAGGCACTTACAAAGCCCTACGGCGTTTGACGCCGACGCGACGGTGAAACCCAAATGTTCTAACAGTGAATTACCCGAAATCATAGTCGCGATTAACTATTAACATAGTCAGATGTACAAAAAATAGTGGTTATAGATAATTTTTTTTGTGTGAGAAAAACTGTAGGTGAGAAAAAAGCATCGAGTAGGTGACAGTGACCAGCACAGCGCCTAAGCTTAAAGCCTAGAAAACTAATCCGACGAAACCCGGTGAGATCTTTCCTTATCTTTCTTTGTTTATAAATATTTTGTGTCAATTACCTTGCCAAAAAGCACGAAAGCGAACGCATAATTATGATCTAGTATTTTCACTTAAAAATATGTAACATAGATCGTATAGTTTGTCAAATGAAAAGCTCTAACTTTTGGTCCATAAACTTTACTTTTTTATTAATAATTTTGATACATACAGATTCTGCATGTACTCTACATATTATTATCTACATGTATTCTGCTTCCTGCATGTCATTATAGTAGGTATAAATAATAATCGATAACAAAGAAAGATCCCTACAAAACTTTCACCAAACACATTCTATAAAAGACATCTATTGCACAAAATTTCAAAGCGAATACCAAGAAAGGTCAACATCTGGTCGCCATAAAAAGTTTCCAAAAGCAATAACATTTAACTTCACTATTGCACTAACATTAGTAGATGGACACTTTAAACACATTTGCCAAAATACACAAAAAAAATTGAAACAACAGAGATCCTTTGCTTTGCAAAAACAACTAATAGTCACATGTGCATGTCGTAAACCATTCAAAAGTACAACCCATACAAAAAAGAGGTGGCCCGACTAACATTTTGTTGAATACATGTTAAAAACAAAAGACTTGACGCTTTGACAATGCAAAATACAATAACACCGTAGTCATAATTCACTAACCCTCTAGTTATAAGCCCCTTTCTACAGCTAAAAAACGAAGGCATACACTTTCAAACTACCTGGCGATGGAAAATATCTACTTTGAGAAAGAGCTTACCACATCAACGAACCTATGTATCCCAGACTTGATCAAAAAGCGACCAGACAAGATCTTGTACATCTTAACGAGAGATATAAACCTAGCGGTGAAACAAGTGAATCAGCAATCAAATAGCAGACTAGGTACCTGGAAAATCATCAAAGAAATCTTGAGCCTAAAAGAATCAGGATTACTGCCATATTTACACATGCGTAGACAAATACTATCAACAGAACATCAGCTTACCGGAATCGGAAAATTGAAAGAGTAACCGAACATAGTACAGTTTTAAGAGACTTAAATGCACAGGGAAGGTCAAGGAATTTTGGAAAAGGTCTTCATCATAGACAGAAGAAAGATACTCCGCCTAAAAAACTTATTTGATAGCAAGAAAACTCAAAAACTGGAACCAAAACCTTGCCATTGACTATTTAATGAAGAAATCCTATAGGAACCACAAAATATTCAAATCGATTGCAGAAACTACGTATTCCAATAAGAAACTACAGATTGCAAACAATTTAAGGTGAACCTACAGTGTACACATACAGCTCAACAAGCTCTGCTCTATAACCTCGTCGGAAAACGGATTTCAACCAGAAATTTTTAATCTAATAAGATCTTTTCAATGAGAATACATTCTTTCACCAAGAGCATAAAAACCTAATCCAACGAGACAGTTAGCACTGTCTTTAACTTTAAGAAGACAATTCATGGATATCTTGAAGACATCGGAAAATAACTTATTAGTGAAAGAAATTAAAAATACCCACGGAAAAAAAATATCCACGAAACAGTGAAGAAATAAAAACCTGATGGAAAGGAAGGAAGAAACTCAATGCAACAATCACCCTGCATAAAGATCATTGAACTAAAAATAAATCATACTAGATTACACCAAGGCGAATCGTTTAATGTTAGGAAAATATGAACGCGCTCCTAAAATGCCGTTTCTAGTGGCCCGCCGTCCGCTTACCGCATCAAGCACTATTCAAGAAACGAAAGAGAGAAGACTAAATTAACCCACCATAAAAAGAAATAAGAAAAGCAGCACAAGAAACATTAGATATTGAAAAATAATATCAAAAGACAGCGAAAAAGACGACTAAAAGCCAGAACCACATATATCGACGGAATAGTCAAAAGTGCAAACAAATCAAATAATCGAAGAGAGAAGATTTATTTAGCCCAAGACAAAAAAAAATAGATTTAAGAAATATTTGACCAAGGGAAAACAGACAACAAAGAAGACGACAAAATCCCAAAACCACAGTTATCGCCGTAGTAATTAGTTAAAAAAAAAAAACAAAAGAGTCAAGTTTTTAAGAGGTTGTGGATAAATGGAACTAAAATTTAAACATCTACTATCCAAGAAATAGAAAAGAGTGAACAAACTCAATTATGACACAAAGAAATAAGAAATGAAGCATAACAAATATCTGACCCGGAACATGTAAACAAAGAAGAAGACTTCAAAAACTCAGTACCTACCTAACACAGACCTCAGGAGAAAAATGAAGATATTCTAGCAGCAGTACAAGAACCAAGACATCTCACCAAAGGCCAGACCGCCCGTCTCATCACATCAACGCTCAGTCCTACCAACTATATCAAGAAAAGTAGCATAAAATTGAAAAAAAAAAATGAAGCCAGTCTTGTAGCAGTAGAACTAAGGAAAACCAAGCCGCCTCACCAAAAGCCAGACCGCCCATCTCATTGCATCAACGCTCAGTCCGAACAACGATATGAAGAAAAGAAGCATAAAATCGGAAGAACAATGAAGCTAGTCTTGTAGCAGTACAAGAACTAAGAATAACCAAGCCATCTCACGAAAAGGCCGGATTAAACTAAAGAAAAGAAATGCAAGAAACCAGACCTGGAGGAATATATAGGCAGAAAACCTATAAGACGATACGATTGGGAGAACAATGAAGCTAGTCAAACAGTAGTACGAGAACCAAGAATAAACAAGCCACCTCCCTCACCAAAGGCTAGACCGCCCATCTCATCGCACTAGCTACGCGTTTAGTCCTTCCAACGACATTAAGAAAAGAAGTAGAAGAAATATTTAATCTGAAAGATACAGAGACGACAAAAACGTAGTACCGAATAGATATCAAGAGAACAACGAGGCTAGTCTAGCAGCAGTACATGAACCAAGAACAAACCAAAGCCATCTCATCAAAGGCCAGACCGCCCATCTCATCGCATCAACGCTCAGTCCTATCAACGATAACCCGTCTTTACCTATTTTCCTAGACCAGGCTCAGGATGCATATCTACTTGGTTGTGGTCGACCGGTTGCGGTTTAAAGACGCAGCGGCTAGTCGGCCGTCCTCTCCCATCCCAGAGCGTGTCTTTCCTTAAAATCGTGCCTCCTGGTATGCCGGTTTGACCGGAGCAGGCCTCGTCCTGGCTGGGTGAGCACTATCGTATCGTATCGTATCGTAGAGGTCTTTTAACATGAACGAACGCACATGTCTTTACTGTCAATGCTAATGAACTTTGCAACGTCATGTGACTTAGTTTCTTTTTCAGGTTCTTCTAACAAAATTCTTATAATCTACACTTATGAAGAAGTGAGAGTTTAACAACAAATGTTTGAGTCATGTTAGTATACAAGCCATATAAAATAATAACAGATAATCAGAAGTTGTAGAACGGGACTATTCCCATCTCTCGTTCCCACCATTGCAACTCCTGTGTAGCCAGAATCTACAGCTTGACCGCCAATAAAAACCCAACCAGTGAAGGTCAAGTTTGTCCCGGGGGAGTTACTTAAATTGTCTATGGACCCGCAACGAAGTTGTGGAAGCGAATACTCCCTACGTTTATCATTAATTTTCTATCCCGCTTCGCCTTATACAACTAATTATACTAATAAAGAAGCAGTAAATAGCCAATGTAGAGTCGCAAGCACATCACTCTTCACATTTTTGTTGGAAAAACGCTCGTATTACAACGAAATAAGATGCCACAGTGTTAAACTTGAAGGTGTCGTTTGTACTCTCAAACCAGCACGCGAGTCAATTGCACCAATATGTGTTATGAGCATCTCAATTGATCATCAATTAAGTGTAATTAGAACTAAATACCTACTGTGACTTTTAATAATGATATGGAGAGTTAAGAATGTGAATAAGACCTGGAGTTTGTTATCTAGATATTTTGAAAGGCGGCCTTTTCAGGAAAAGTGAAAGTCAAAGTTTTTATTCAATACTTAGGGCCTAAGTCTTAGACATTTTCCAGGGCGCTTATACACGTCCTAAATAGCTTGCCCTACCACCACTTTGGGACAATATAATATGGGCTGGTGCTGAGAAGAAGTGGCGGAAGAAACTCAGTCACCTTTGTTTACATTTCAGTTTATGGCCGTTCGCGGCTGAATGTAATAGACCCACGTTATTTAATAAAAGCTGAAAGTTTGTCAGCACATGCTCCCAATATGGGTAAGAAGAACGTTGGTGCATCATGAAGTTTGGGCCATCATGGCTTTGGCAGCTACCCTAAATGATTGTTTGGCAAGGAGTTGGAATGGTCAAAACTCTGGATGATGGGGAAACAACTTGCGCTGACAAATTTTCAGCTTTTATAAAATAACGTAGGTCTGGCGTTCACTAACTCTTAGTTTATAAGCTAAACCCCCAAGCAGCACCACTTGATCACAACATAGAGACGATATCTCGCTTTTTCATCATGCCACTGTAATATCTTCTTGAGGAGAGAGCACATAATCGAAGAATAAGTAATATGGTAAGGTTCTCCAACCCGTCTGGCCAGCGTGGTAGAGTAGGGAGTGAAAGACAAATTTTCCATTTTACTTGGGTATAATAAAGAATCATGCTCGTGCAGTGAAGGCAGAAAGACCTGATGATGGTGATGTTTTTGACTGATTCAGTAAATAATCAATAGATGTTTGTTCGTCAACGCATTCGTGTTTAATTGGTGTGTCGGAAGAACAATAAATATTTATTGGAAGAACAATAAATATATATGTTGGGTAGACATATATATGTCTACCCAACATATTATTCTGTTTGTCAGTCAGTCACGTCACGAATCACGATACTGCATTAGGCGGTTATCACACTGCGCCGCGCTCCGCCGCGGAGCGCGGGACGACAGATTTAATCATTGTATGCAAGTACCTCAGTTTGTATAAAAAACACGCGCGGCACTTCACACTGACAACGCGTCCGCGCGCGGGTTTTTTATATGAAATCACGCACTCCGCGGCGGAGCGCGGCGCAGTGTGATAACCGCCTTACTGTACATTAAAAGCCATATTAACTCGTGTATTTTTCGCCAATTTAACGATTCAGTCACTATCGAGCTATTTATTAGGCTAAATTAAAGGTTTATTACATTTCCAAGTAAATAATACACTTGAATACATGATATTGGTGCGGTATCAATGCGATATGATAATGTAATCAAAGTAATTATGATTTCGTATACGCTATCAAGGCCACGTACCTGCTTTAATGTAGTTCAGCTAGTTACTAATAAAGAGGGAAGAAAGTTATTAGAATCAGTTGAAATTATTAGATTTATTAGCGGCCGCCCGCGAATTCGTATGCGTGGACCCCGTTTTTTTTCAGAAACTCCGTTCTTACCGGATGTCTACACTAGGGATGTTATGAATATGTAGTTTCGGTTATGGATACGGTTACGAATATAGGAATTATTTCGTTTACGGTTACGGATATTTTTTTATTTCGGATATCCATAACATCCCTGGTCTACACCCTATAAGGAACCTACTTGCCAAATTTCAAGTTTGTAGTGATTATTATTACAGTTTTGTACCGGACCGGGAGGGTAAAGAAAGCTGAACCTTACATAGGCCTACCACAGCCCAGTCTGTATCGACCTGTCTGTGTGCGGGTAGATGTATTTTTTAAATCGTAAAGGTTGGCAGTAGATATACCTACAGCATAACAATAAACTACGGTACGTAACCAAGTTTCAGTGGAATAAAATTAGTTATACAGTATTCAGTTTCAAACCTAATTCTAACATTAAATGCCCGTTTACAGAGGTAAGATTAATTACCATATTGATTACAGCGGTGGCGATAAAAAATCAAATTGGCGACGTTGACGAAAACCGTTGCTACGTTACTTCGAACGACTTCGATAACAAAATAAGTAAAATTTAAGAAAATAAAAGGCCAAGGCCTTGATAACAAGTAACTACCTAGTTCTAATATATCAGGCATTTAAAAACTTACGGTGGCTTAGCTTGAAGAGTGTTGCCAGCAGACTCGACAACCTGGATCCCCGAAGAATTGGAATTTTCCGCCACATTCACTGATTCCAGTTCCGTCATGATTATTTTTTATCGATATCGAACCGTCACAACACTATTTAGCAAAAAAAGAGGTTATTTTTTAAGTTTTAGCCAGTATTCCTGGACTTTAAATTTAGAATTAAATATTCTGAAATTCAGAATGCTGGCTAGAAAATAAAAAATAAACAGTTTTAAAATTGGAATGTCACTCGCAGATTAGGGATGGCCCCGTGCGCGAATCGACCGGCCTAAAGGTCGATGAAACCGTTTTTAATTAAATTATTTAATTAATATAACACAGCGACGTCTTACAAGGACCCGCAGGCAAGTGGACGAGCTTATCAGATACAATTGTCTATAATCCTCTTATCATATCACTAATTGCTTGATTTGCGGTCGTAATTCGATGTACTTACGCATTTCTTTCAAGCGGCAAAGGATAAAGGTTAGGTACATTATTATGTCTACAATTTTATTGTTTTTAATCAGTAGAGTTTTATGATTTATCGATACCTGATTAAGCACATAATGTGGTATATTTTTTTATTGTATAACGCTTGGTGAGAGCACAAATAGGTACCTACTATTCGCACAGATTTATCAAATAGTTTTTAGGACTAAGTAATTGTTCTGTTAAAATAATCGCAGATTTTTTTACATACTAGTTAATGTAACACTTACGCTAGTAACAAGTGGGTTAAACTTAAAAAAAAAAACTATTTTTTTTAAGTTTAAGTAAGTTTGTTACGTGACCGGACTAATTTACTATCCTACCCGTCCTAATCCAACTTACGACTTCATATTATTATGTCCTTTAGGATTTTTTATATTAATTTGATTAATATGTAAAGTGAACCTTTCTCGTGTATACCCCATATGCCAGTGTTATTCTATCTTTTTTTCATACGAGCCAAAACTTAATCCAGTTTAACACCATCTGTCAAACAGTTATCACACTAGAATTGAATGGGGCTCGTAGTCATGACCACTTTTGTTGAACAAGTTAGACTCATAAACATTTACTAGAGGGCGTTGCATACTTTTTCATTATTATACGGATATCGTATGCGTAACCCTTTGTTTGTACAATCATTTTTTTAATTAATTAATTAAAAGTAATTATAGCTAATTAATATTTTATGAATTTTCAGGGAATACTACAAAATCATCAAAGTATATAAATTTTATTTGTCCACAAATTCTTTTACATTCAGAAGCACTACGTCTAGTAATAATTAGAAATAATTTATATTAATTTCTGTTCTTTTAAAGTTCATAGCCTATATTACAAACTTACGTGTTTGTATCCTTAAATCTAAAATTATTTTATTTGAGCTTGGCAGAGTGATTGATTTTTATATTATGGTTTCTTCATTTTCGTAGGTTTCTTTATTTTATTTAATTAAAAAAAATAAATATACTTGGACATTTTACACTGCGCTTCTAGTCCCAAACTAAGCAAAGCTTGTACTATGGGTACTAGACAACGGACATAAATACACTTAAATATATTTCATTAATTTGAATTGAAAAAGCAGTTTAAATAACTTGGAAAAATGCATGCAAAACTGATCTTCGACTCTTAACGTTAGACAATTCAAAATTACTATTGAAAAAGTGTATTTGGAACCTCTAAGGAAGTTTATTGTTCTTTCTTCATAAAGAAAGAATGCAAAAAGTTACACCTACTTATTGAAAAACATTGAGTGTAGCACGATATCCTCAGTTTCATAAAAAAATATTGCTACAACTCATCGTTAATTTCAACTCACGAATGACGTCACTTTACAACTTTCCATCAAGTAATTGATTTCTTTCTGAAGAAAGTCAGTTGAAATAAAGTATTTACGAATAAGATTTAATTGCATTAGATGTTATTACGGCTAACAATTACTTAGAGTAATAACTGGATCGAGAGGATATTTTAAGCTAAAGTTAAACCTTTGTTCAGCTGTGGACGTCATTTGGCTGAACGAACGAAACTAAAAATTGCAACATTACCTTTTCAGCACACACTTAAAAATAACTCAACAGTTCTTAAATGCACCGAAATATTACGCCCCTTGTGCTGCCTTAGTAGTTTCATCAGTTTTTGTGGTCACCCTCTCATCTTCTCTCTGAAATAGGTAGCTTGTGTTCGGCGTGGTACTGCTGCTGGAAGCGGGAGCGGCATTCGCGTAGCCATTGCCGTTCGAATAGCCGTTGCCACCGGTCGAATAGCCGTTGCCGTTCGAATAGACGTTGCCGTTTGAATAGCCGTTGCTGGGCTGCGCGAACGCTTGTCCATAGTCGCTGGGACGGCTAGGTTGGACGTAGCTTTGGCGGGCGGGTTGCTTTTTGTCAAGGTTTGCGACGCCACTGTAACAAAAAAATACATTTATGAACATAACTGTCGCTCAACCAAACATTGAGAACATTGATTTTAAGCTTTTCCATTTCAATTAAATAAAATATAGAAATGGGTGAATATCAACAAACTCGTTTTTTGCCTAATTCCGGTGGCGAATTTTAATTTCCACTTTCCAAAACTTTTTTGTGGCAGAAATAATAGTAAATAACTTGTATTATTCAATGATATGGTAGAGATCAAAATATTATTAATACTTCTCGAGATATGTCAATTTGAAATTATCAAGAGCCACCGAAATTGTATTTGAGCCACCGGAATTAAGAACCAATCCACCGAAATTTATTTATACAGCGGACTTCGGAATGTTACGGATGATTGTCTCAAATTACTTATTTATTTGTAATCAATTAAGTATTATTATCCAGTAAAGATGTTTATAATTAAAAACAATATTCAGGCCTGTGTTGTGACCCTAAAAAGCATCAAATCTTCCCACGTGAGTCGTAATAGCCGACTAAGGAATCAAAATACTGGAGGGTGGGCTGCAGCATCTTTCCGGGTATTATACTACCATACTGGAACTACCAACCAGCCTGCTAAGCATGGTGATAACGGCAAAATCCCTCCATAGAGAACAAATCCAAAACTTTCTGGCTCTAGCCGCCAACAGCCCCGTTATTCTAGAGTCATCACAAAGACATCATACATGACCCTCAAACCCAGAAACCAACTCTAGTCCCGGGAGGGCGACCAACTGCCCCAGGTTGGTGTTAGGTTTATCTTCCATAAGTAAAAATATTGGTCCAGGCTAGCCAAGTTTTCATGATGGTATCATACCTATCCTATACTCAGAATTACGCAACTAATTATTCGCTAAAGACCATGCGAACTGGAGATTAAGTATAAAGATATTTCTAGATCTATACCAGCTACTGAGCTAACACATTACATATTTGTGATGTAATTTAACGGAAAACTATGCAAACCTAGCGACAATGAGCTAGATGAAAGTAGTACAATTAAGAAACGGAGGACTAAATCCAGCCAGCCTCATGGAGAGAGAAGGCCTAGCAAAAGATGCCAGAACTGTAAAAGCGTACTGAGCTGCACCCTAATAGTACTGCAAAAATCAAAATGTAGTAATCATTTTTAGACGAACAGGCAATTTAATCACATTTGAATTCTCCGATCACCACACAGCTTATGACCGCAGTCTATGAAGGAACACTATCTGAGGTTGCGATCCTCATCAGTGAGGGACCGAGGAAGAAGAAGAAGTCATCACCGAAATAGAAGAATGCCGAATAAAAGATGCTCAAAAGCTGTCGACTGATGAAGCCTAAGCCACGACCAGTGCCAATCCAGCTCCAAAGCCCCACGAATTTTCATCTCGAGTGGCAGAATAGATTGCAACCTACGAGACTAGGGAAATTTTAGCTGTTTCAGGACTATTCTCATCTGTTTTTAAGATTCTGCTTAGTATCGATGTATAAATAGCTATCCAAGTCCTCACGCTGATCAAAGTGTATTATAGAGACGATTTTTTGTAATAAATCGAAAGTATGTATTTGCGAGGACCAAATTGAATATACCAGAACAGCAGCTATAGCAGAACCATTTTGGTAAATGCCTAAGCTGCTAGGAGAGATTAAGAAGCACTACTAGTAATTAGACTGAAGATCGAGATTATTCCGACACTTTAGCGAAGATATCCTAGACTTTAGCTTGAGTGAGATTAGAATGCCCTATTAAAAACAACAAGGTATGTACCAGGAGATAATGAAATTACAACTGAGCTTATGAAATCAGATGGAATGCTAGTACTAAAGTTCTCTTAAATACCACCATGTTTATTGGTCGATAAACCAAAAAATAAGACATGGTGGTGGTGCTAGAGACTGGAATGGAATGGACGTTGGCGATGGTCCAAAGTCAGGTGAGGCAGCTTTTTCCTGAAACATGACACTCTCGCTATCCAACATCCAGTCTCCCAGACAACCTCATTTTCGAAAAGACGTTCGTAATACTACGTACATATTTAATGCTGCGTCAAATTATGCAGAAGACTGAGGACTATAATCAGTCATTATTATTGGCCTTTTTGTACCTTCTTCGATTCGGTCAAGACCTGGGCTGTGCTACAGTCTCTTTAATGGCGTCAAATTGACTGTCGATACATGCAACTTCTGAAGTATTTGTATGAAAACTTCATCATATCAGCCCTCCCCCAAGATCAGAACTCGAAACTTATCTGATTGCTGCGAGGGTTCAGAGTTGGAGACACCATAATCTCTTAAAGTCTTCACTACCTCCCACTTAGAGGTTTTCAAGCTTCTGAGCTAGACCGAGCTCAGTATCAAGATACGGCGAGTACATCACACAACTTCGATTCACTGACGATATTGTAGTTATGACTGAGACCTTAGTAGACCTAGGTACAATGCTCCAGAGCCAATAAGACCAATTCCGGCAATAGATTCGCCACCGGAGCCACCGAAATTGCGCCACCGGAATTGAAAAACTGTTACAAAATTCAAATTATAAAGAAAACTATAATTCTGATCAATAATTTCTGTATACAGATACAACAAAACACCAAACTTTAATCATGTTAAAGAATCGTTTAGCATCTAAGTAAGTAGCTTTCACTCATACACTTGCCAGCGAAATTGAAAAATTTTGTATTCCTGTGCCGCTGATACAAATATATACGGGTCTGCTGGAAAAACAATACCACAAGTCGCAAGTCTTTATAGCCCGATCAGAAGGACACAGTTGAGTGATGCAGGGAAGAAAAACTCTACGTCTCTCAAAGCTTCTTTGGAGAAGTAAGAGAGTGTCGAAATTGAGCCACTGTAATTGCTTTTTTTCGTGGGACAGTTTTGAAAGACTATTTAAAACACTTAAAATATGAAATATCACATTTCTTTCATATCATTTGGAAGTCTTATTTAATGTATTTTATGGCTATACTATTTTTAAATTACTAGAATCCTCGAGAAAGAAGGAATAACACAATTTATGAGTAGAAATAGAGTTAGGACGCGCCACCGCTATTAGATTTTGGGTCTTTGAAAATTTTTTTAGTACATAAAATAACTACCTATTGTCCTGAAGACTTTGCTATCGTGTAAAACGCTGAATAAACTATATACAGAAAAAAAATCATCGCTCTAGTTACATTTCTCCCATCGATTCTCAGCTCCGCCGCGTAAAAAACGTGTTTGGGATATTCACCCAAATACGAGAACGGACGACGCCGCGAGCCACCAGTCTGCTTGTGACCACGGCTGTAGCAACATAGACGTAAATAATACTCGTGTAGGTACTACATAATAAATAGAAAGAACATTGAGTCTACAGAATAGTCGAATAAAGTTAGCGGCTTAAGACATTATCATATTTTTAATTTAAAATTTGTAACAATATTAATATCCTTGGACATTTTACACTGCGCCATAAATTAGTAAGCCTTTACTTCTCCATTCACTTTGAAATAATGTTAGTCACATTTTTCATTGATGGAAACATACTTACCAACGAAATATCACACTGTAACTAGTTAATATCTACAGGATGCTGATTTCAATCCTCGCCATTTTATTTAGGTGATCTATTATGACTTACCTAAACGGATTTTCGACCAAAAAAAAAAATTACAAACGAAAGTGAAATTTTTTGCGAATATTTTCCGTGAGACATCAACTGTACTGTGGCTCCCAATACTGCAATACGTTTGCACTGCGGCACCATCGAGCTACGCGGATCGCTCGCTTATCATGTTGGACAGCCTACTGAAGGAAGCCACTTAAAAGTAGGTAGTGTAATTATGTATTTTTCTTTGACTAACAAAAGTTAAAGATCGTTTTAAAATTTGTCGAAGTCAATTGTGTCAAAAAGTGATCAGAATAAACTTAATTAACTCCCTAAATATGGCGAGGATTGAAATCAACACCCTGTATACCTCTCATCTCTATACGGTCTTCTCTCCCCCACGTTCCTCCAGCCACTGGACTGTCCGTAACTGAAGCCCTGTCCGTAACCGCCGCCCTGTCCGTAACCGCTGCCCTGTCCGTAACCGCCGCCCTGTCCGTAACCGCCGCCCTGTCCGTAACTGGCGCTCAGGTCTTGCCGGTAGCCCCCTTCACCGTAGCCCAGGCTGCCCTGGTACTGCACAGGATCGCGGTAACCACCGCCGGAATAGCCCACGTTTTGCCAACCGCTCTCGCCGTACTGTGGTCTGAAATTTGAAAACGAAAATTCAGTCAAAATGTAGCACGGTATAAGTTATTGCTGAAAAATTGTATTATTTTACTGATATGAATATCCTTTGCTGGAACAATTTTATTAAATTCTTATTAATGTCCTAATCAAACTTAGTGCTGGCGGATAATTGCATTAGGTTTGTGTCATGAACACTAGGTATAACTACTCAATGGTTTCGACTTTACACTGCTAGTTTCCCAGTCCCACCACATTTACTAAATTAACATAACAGTTCCATTATAGGTATTATCGATATCATACCATAACATCACATCACTATTTTGAACAAAAAGTAATGGTTATTATAATTTAGAGGGATTTTATTAATGGCCAAAACAAATAAAATAATAAAAAAAAATTAAACAATAAAATTCGAATTTCACTCGCATTTTTTAAAACGGTGGCTGACATAATTATTTCGTGCCAGTTCGATTGTCTCAGCCGCTGAGGAATATGCTTATGCAGTTTGGTCATTTTTGCATGCTTTTTTAATGTAAAGACTGTCCTTATTTTTATCTTCTTCTTCTTCTCTTGTCAGAGTAGTCGTGGTCATCATTATGAATCACGATGAGTGATGTTCCTCGCAATACGACACTTTCGTTAACCAAGCACAAGACTTATTAGTTGCGGCCTTATTTTTATCTTATAAGGCCCTTATTATGAAAAAACGTTTAAACCTTCGTTTTATTAGATGTCCCATAAACAAAATGCCCAGGACCTACTACTACTACTAGGTGATTCTCATAACTTTAATACAAGAAATAAAAATAAACTTGCCGTTCCAAATCTCAGACTACATAAAGTAGGTACCTACCTATGTCATTCTTGGGGAATAATGTTAAAATGTTTAAAATAAAATACCACAATCTCTTATAGAACTACCTATTCATAAATTCAAAGTACAGGTTAAGAAAATCCTTATGAAAAAAGGATACTTACTACAAAGTTAACGATTTTTTATAATATGACAAGAGTGCATGGATTTTACCTGCCTAGCTCGCACTTATTGCATGTCATGTAAACTATAAATTACTGTATGAAAAAGAGGCTGACAAAGGTGACTAAGTTTCTTCCGCCACTTCTTCTCAGCACCAGCCCATGTGTTGTCCCGAAGTGGTGGTAGGGCAAGCTATGTATATTTTGGACGTGTATAAGTGCCCTGGAAAGGGCCTAATGTACTAAATAAAAAATTTGAATTTACTCGTATTTACCTGGCATCAGGGCGGCCCCAGGGCTGCGCGGGCGCCGCGTCAGGGCGGCCCGACGCGAAGTAGTACCCGCGACCCCCCGCGTCCCACCCCGCCTGCCCGCGGTACGTCTCGTCCCATGGCCTGAAACTGGCAGATGCAAACTTAAGACCGATTTCCATGAAAGCGGAGAGAAGAGGAGATGGGTTGAAGCCACAGGTCCCACAGATCACAGAAACATAAGGGAGATGTGAGAAGGGGGCGTGGCCGGTGTCGCAGCAATATGCCCAAAAACAGAACACATTGCTCGTAACAGCAATGATGACAGCAGCGCCGTCATAATGTAAACAGTTTACATTGCTTGCGTAGTACTAAAGATTATTCAAACGTTGAGTACTGATACCGCAGTGGATAATGAACACATTTTGATTACTTTTGTGTGTGTGAATTTCGAATGCGACACTGAGTTTCAAATTCAGCGCATTAGATGGCATCTCTCTATATCTCTATGGTTGACACCAATCAAATTTCATTGGTTATGCAAATATATCCTCCTCTTCTCCTCGCTTTGGTGAAAACCGGGTCATAAAAGCTCAAAACTAAACCTATTTAAAGGTCAAGAGACTAGAGGATCTTTAAAGGGTGCGGTGTAGAGTTTATAGGCCCGGTTGCATAGTTGGTCCAAGGAGTTCCTGATGAAAATTTGGATCTTTCTCTCTATTTTGTGTGAGTTCCAGCAGATCGTACATGACTACCCTATTCTTAAAGTACATATGCGAATGCCAGCTCTTTCCAACCAGTCTGGCCAGCGCCAGCGTGGGGGGTGTAGTGTAATCCTAAACCGGCAATTGACTTTGGTTTGGTAAATTGTGGGATAAATAAAGGGAGAGTCGTGCTTTTGCGAGCTTCTCAGATAGCCTAGAGGAAATCACAACTACAATTGATTCAAGAAGAGACAATAGACAGTCCGTAACATTATGTAATGTAGAGTGACAAAGACAACATGAATAAATTGAACAATCAAAAAGATGTCACATTCAAATTCAATTTTAAAGTCAAAATGTTCCCTAAATACTAATCTCTCCCATCAAACTAATAACGGTAGCCATAACACAAAAAGTTCGCAAGCTCAAATTACATCATCTAAAAACAAAGATGTAAGTAGGTTACCGTAACGAGTTCATTAAGTTCTTCGACCTTTTCTGTTTAAAATTCGAACGTCCAGGAAACTGGGGGTCAACCACCTCATTTCGCCGGGGGTCCTCAAGCCGTGGGCACTCAACAAGAAATATGGCGGCAAAAAAAACAAATAACGCGCGTATCAAAAAGTACAAACGAGAGCACATAAACACACTTTTTTGTTGCAAAATCGTTCCTATTACGAATGAATTAGGTTGACGAAGTATTTGCCTACCTTTTGGTGTGTTGTCTACTATACTTACATTCAAAAAGATTTTACAAGTTAGCGGTATTTAATGACGGTAGGCAGTAACAAAACGCAAGCGTGTCAAGATTGTTCTGCAAATTAGATAATTGCCTGGAATTTGTGTAGGGTAATTTACGTTTTATTTTATTACTTGTCTTGAGAACGAGCTACTAATTGCATATTTTGTGTATGAGGAGTTACGCTGTGAATTTTTTACTAGCTAACACTTAGGCATTAACTATGTTGTTAGGAGCCGCAAATAAAAAATATTATTAAAAAAATGGAGTGAATACAGGAAAACTACAATTGACTACATACTCTAAAACTGAGGTCCCCAAACATTTTGGCCTCGCTTGTTGGTTTTCAGTTTTGACTAAATCCCCTAGGAGGAATCCCCTGGGTGTAGGTAGGGTTAAACCTAGATGCTTCATTCATAAATGAGAGTAAGTAGACAAAGTTAACAATATCTGTCTGTTCTCTTTCATTGGAAGAAAGCAAAAACATCTAGTTTACTATCATGAACCTTCCATCCAAGGACTCCCAATCTATTTTTCACATTACATCGCTTCCTCCCTCAGAAATCACAATCGACCCCTATGGACCCTGTTGACCAGGCCACTTTTAGTATCATGCCTCTACAATAAAGCTGTTCAGAAGAGCGTGACAGCCTAGAAGCATCATTGCACATATGAGCAACCAATTTGGGAGAAAGCGTAATCTGCCAATGTTCCAGTAACGGTATCCATTGTCGATTTGCCGTATGTTGAACTTCGCAAATGATACCCATAAAACTACTGTTACCACCATTGAATGACCTATGGGCTATGGGCAATTGAATGTGATAACAATAGCGTGGCAAAATATGTTTGTGCTCGATATAATAGTTGGGGAGAGTCAAAATACCTCATCTTTGTTGATGATATATCATTTGTTTGTCTGAGGTGTGGCTAACATTGGGCAGAATTTTCCCATGAAAATCATATTGGTCAATAATTCAATTGAATTTTACAGATGATTGAGTGCCATGATAAAATCACAGTTCTAAATCACTTACGAACATTACGAAATGGAATGAAATGTAGAGAGCCGATTATACAGGGTGTTTGGTGGAAGGTTAGACAAACTTCGTGGGTGTATAGGTAAGGTCATTTTAAGAATTTCGCCCATTTGACCCTAAGTGAGCTACTTATTTTTAATTGATATTTTTGTTTTTATTTAATTTTTTCCGATTGACCTGAAAACTGCTTAAGTTTTTTTTTCTAAAACGTGACTAAAATGTGACTTACCTATCATGTGGCCCTCTTCCAACACCAGGTCCATATCCACCAAATGAATCGTCGTACGCTCCTACTCTATCATATCTGTCATCGTAGACTGGCCTCCTGTACCCTGGGTATCCGTATCCATCGTATCTATCCGGGTACCTGTCGTACAACGGCCTTCTCTCCCTGTACGGATCATCGTAGTACGGTCTGTCGTACCTATCTCTATCTCGTCTATCCCCTAAGAACCTGTCATAGTAGTCAGGCCTATATCTGTCTCTGTCATCGTCCCGATCTCTATGCCGGTCGCGATTCCTGTCTCTGTCTCGCTTGCTGCCGCTTGGACGGCTGTCTTTGTCGTCGTAGTTTTTGTCCTTGTCCCCCTCATTATCAGTGCCGTTCTTGTTGCTGTTGCTGTTTCTGTCGGTGTTGTAGCGGCGGTCATCGTCATCATCATCTCCGCCCTTGTTCCGATCATATCGGTTCCCATAGGTGGGTCTGTGAGAACGCCGATCGTCGTCGTAGCCGCGACGTCTGTTGAAAACCAAAATAAATAATGTTTAGTTTATTTCTTTGGAACATAACTTCAAATAACGTTGAAACCTAATTGGCTTGTGGTTCTTAGTAACGAATATGACACCTCCCTTGATTGCAGTGATACAAATCTGATGCACTTCGATCGCCGCTTCAGTATGATCAATTACAGAACATAAACCCCGACAATATCCAAGAGGATATTATTCTGTATAAAATCGAAGTTAAATTAATTTAACTGCAATCTCTAAGGGCATCTGAGTCTCTATATTTTATTTAAATAAAGGTTTACAATTCCTGTCAACTTTTCAAGTCATAAAATCAACTGAATAACTTCGAAACAACTAACAGACGCTGTTTATCTGTCCCTCCCAAGTTGAGCAAAAAAGCGCTTTTTTGCTAAACTTGGCTTTTCTCGAAATACATAGTTCAGGTAATTTTTGACCCTTTATAACTTCGTTGTAGATATAATAATTACCTGTCATAATCGTCGTCCCGGTCGTCCCTATCGTCCTGGCACCGACCACACCTCGCCGGTCGATCGTAGTCCAACCTCCCGTACTCTAGCCTCGCGTACGGCCGGCCGGTACCGTACCGGTCGTAGTAGCTGCGACTCTGCCGGTTCAGTTTCGTGCCATCAGTGGGGGTCAGCACTTCAGTGGGGGTCAGCACTGAGGACAGCACGGTGTCTGCTTCGGTGGGCTGGAGGCAGGCTATGATGATGGCTGACAGTGCCTGGAAGAGAGATGGGATCAATTACATCTTTTCAAAGATTCCTAATGAGCCACGAAGCCTAGCTTTCGTAGAGTCCAGATATGATTGAATTCAGATTTACAGGGAACTTTTCCCGATTGATTCGGTTGTGGATAGGTAGGTCGATTAATCCTTGTTCTTTTTTCATGGCCCTGATGCTGGGAATGCTGGGATACAGGATATAATATCTTATCTATATACAGTGTGAGTCACGTTAAAGTGTACATATGAAAATATGTGAAACTAGACCTATTTTTATCGATAAAAAAGAGGTCAAAAATTTTTTGAGATTTTTTTTTAATTTTTTATAGAATTTTTTTTCTCCCAATTACTTATTGTAAATAAAACGTAATAACTTTTAAACTAAGCGGTATATCCTGATAAAATAAAAACAGTAATAATGCTAAATAACAGGCGATACTAAAAAAATACATGAAATACCTAGAAAATGCCAACAAATAATAAAAAATGATACTTTTTGAAAAAAATCTGCTTAAAAATTCGTATTTTTTTGATTTGATAAATTTCTCCAAAAAATGCCCCTATAACAGGTAGTTTTTATTACTTTTTATTATTCTCTATCGTTTTACTTTTGTAAAACCAAAAATTGCATGTCTCTATCCCTATCACAACGTTTGCAATGATCGTTTGAACTAAGCCTCTCCGGGCGCGCCATTCAACGCTTCGTTAACAACGGAACTGAAAGTGACTCTAGATTTGTAATTTTGATAAAGACAAGTTAGATTTTAAATAAAAACAAAAGATTTCGAAGTAAAATAAGCATTTCAGTTAAAATTAAAATTGTCTCTACCTGTAGCGGAGAAAAATGTGGTGGCAGGCCTTTGTTCAAATGATCATAGCAAATGTTGTGATAGGGATAGAGACATGTGATTTTTAGTTTTACAAAAGTAATACGATAGAGAATAATAAAAAGTAATAAAAACCATCTGTTATAGGGGCATTTTTTGGAGAAATTTATCAAATAACCAAAAAAATACGAATTTTTAAGCAGATTTTTTTCAAAAAGCATCATTTTTTATTATTTGTTGGCATTTTTTGTGTATTTTTTGTATTGTTTTAGTATTGCCTGTTATTTAGCATTATTTGTTAAGAAGAGCCATCTATTGGAGCGCGTGAGAAGCTCCAACCAAAGATCAATGGCAATACTATCACCGAGCACACCGCATCGATTACGTCACGCGATGTCAAGAAACCACAACAGATGGCGCTGAAGCACACCTATATAAACGATTGCACGGACGCTTAACGTCTCTCATTCTCATTTGAACTTTCAACTGAAATATTGTAAACGCTTTATTGTAAAGTAATAAATCCCAGTATATCTTCAAAGTCGCCTGATTTACCCGTGTTGATCCATACACACAAGAAGATTAGGAGTCACAGACAATAGCTAGAAATTAGAAGCCTAGGAACACACTCTGAACACGCAAACATTGTGGTCCTTCGAGCCGGATATGAACCAGCGACCTATCCGGCTCGAAGGACCAACAATAGCTAGAAATTAGAAGCCTAGGAACACACTCTGAACACGCAAACATTGGACCTTCAGAGCCGCATCATCCATCATCACATCGAGGGATCAGCAAAGGGTCTGGCCAAATCGTTCCTTTTTTCCCCCATCTTATCCCATTTCAATTTTACTAAAGCTGTGCTTGTTCCTCTAGGTACCGTGTTGTGCTTCCTCACGAGTCACGTACGCAGTTTACAGGAATTTGGTGAGTACCCACTTTTATAAATCGTCAAAATGAGTGTTGAAAACGTAACCGTTCGTTGTAAATCTCCTAATTTGTGCGTAGATTCTGATGATACTGTAATTAGAGAATTAAATAAAAAACGCGGTTCAATCAAGGGTAGACTGACGTTATTCGTAAAATTTGTAAATTCTTTTCATAGCCACTCTCGTCCTAGCGATAAACAATTAACCGAATTAAAATTGCGTAGTGAATTAGCCAAATCATTATTTAGTGAATTTAATAGCATTCAAAGCTCCATCGAAATGCTCATGGTGTTAGATAGTGAAACTGCAATTCAGTTAGAACATCGTGAATCATTTGAAAATATTTATTACGAAACCATGGCAGAAGCAGAAAGTTTAATAAAACGTTTTAGCCTTTCTGATTCAACTAGTGCTAGTTCTAGGTGTGAAGCTTCGATAAATATTAAGCTTCCTACTATTTCACTACCCTCCTTTGACGGGTCGTTTGAAAATTGGTTAGAGTTCAGGGATACCTACCTTTCTATGATTCACAACTCCACCCAGCTTGATGACATTCGTAAATTCCATTATTTGCGTACATCGCTAACTAGTCAGGCAGCTCAAGTTATTAAATCAATAGAATGCACATCAGAAAACTACACAATAGCTTGGGATTTGCTCAATGAGAGGTATAATAACGTCAAGTTGCTGGTACATAATCATGTGAAGTCTTTATTTACCATTCAAAATCTAAATAAAGAGACTTCATTTCATTTAAGGAAATTAATTGATATAGTTTCAAAGAATTTACGTGCCTTAAAGACACTCGGGGAACCTATAGAATATTGGGATACACTTATTATTTATATCATTACCTCCAAATTAGACGCAGTAGTTGAGAAAGAGTGGGAGGAACATAAAAATAATTTATTTACGCAGCATCATAAACGCATTAAGTTAGACGATCTCATTACATTCTTGAAAAATAAGGCAGACACTTTAGAAATGATTAAAGCGCATAATTCTTCATCATTTTCTAATAGTAAAGTCCCTTTTGATAACAATAAAAAACCTCAACAACAATCGCAACAAAAATCACATATTTTCGCTTCAACAAAAAATAATGTGAATTCCAAAAGTACCCGCACATGCTCATTATGCAGCGGAAATCATTCGCTTTATTCTTGTACTAAGTTTTTGGATTTAAACGTTAAAGAGAGATTAGAATTCGTTAATAATAAAAGGTTATGTGTTAATTGTTTACGAGCTGGACATTTCGCTTCAGATTGTTATTTTGGTCCGTGTAAACAGTGCAGTAGAAAACACAACAGTTTATTGCACAGTAACAATAATGATAAAGTAGAAAACGCATTAGTATCAGTCGTGGAGTGCCAACCGGATTCGAACCCCGTGCTGCACTCGTCGGCAGTGTTACATACAGCCGAACCGACACGAAACGAGAATTCGAACAATAGTTTGTATACGCAGGCGTCAGAAACTGTTTTATTATCCACAGCTTTAGTGGAGATAGCAGGTAATGACAATGTATATCATAAGGCTCGCGCTTTGTTAGATAGCGGCAGTCAACACTGTTTAATTACAGAAAATTTACGTAAAAAATTAAAAGTCGATTCGATACAGTCCACATATAATATCACAGGAATAGGGCATTCACACACTCAGTCAACAGAGTTGTGCGAAATTAAGATCAGGTCATTAAACGGTGATTATAATACTCGCTGTAAATGTATAGTTTTGAAACATATAACTTCAAATTTACCAACAGTTCCATTACATTATAACTCTTTAGACATACCGAATAATATTCAGTTAGCCGATTCGTTATTTTATTTACCGTCAAAAATTGACTTATTGATCGGGGCTGACGTGTTTTGGGAATTGTTGATAGAAGGTAAAATGCGTTTACAGGCAGGTCCTTACCTACAAAACACTACGCTAGGTTGGATTATTTCAGGCATTGTTTATAATTCAAAATCAATAAATAACAAAATACAATGTCATCATTTGCAATCTTTACAATTAGATGAGCAGTTACGTAAATTTTGGGAATTAGAAGAAAATTATAGACATAAACCATATCTTACAGAGGAAGAACGCCATTGTGAACAGCTGTTTACTGAAACTACGAAACGTGCAGTTGATGGTCGTTTTTCAGTTCGCATTCCAGTACGAAATGAATTGGTACTTGATGAATTAGGTAATAGTTACGATATTGCAAAAAATAGATTTTTGTCATTAGAACGCAGGTTAGAACGGTCTCAAGAGTATAAAAAAATGTATAGTGATTTTATGCAAGAGTACTTAGACCTAGGTCACATGGCACGTATTGAAAACTACACTTCACCTCATTATTTTCTACCGCATCACGGTGTCTTACGAGAGCAAAGTACTACTACAAAACTAAGAGTAGTTTTCAATGCAAGCCAAAAAACATCAACTGGCAAATCTTTAAATGATGTCCAAATGCCAGGGCCTGCATTGCAAAACGAATTGTTTTCTATAATTTTGCGTTTTCGTCAATATAAATTTGTCGCTTGCGCGGATATCGAGAAAATGTTCAGGCAAATATTAATTCATGAAGATCAAAGAGATTTACAGTTAATATTATGGCGAGAAAATCCATCACAGCCTATCAGTGTGTACCGGCTTAATACTGTAACATACGGTACGGCGTCTGCACCGTACTTGAGCAATCGTTGCATTAAACAACTAGGCTTTGACTGTACGGACGAAGACATTTCACGTACAATATTAACAGATTTTTATGTAGATGACCTTATAACTGGTTCAGATTGTATTGAGAAGTTATCACACATATGTAAGGGTGTATCTGAAACTTGTCTATCTGGTTGTTTTCCCTTAAGGAAATGGACATTTAATTCGCCTGAAAATATTTTGAATAATAACATAACTTTTGATAATTCCAAAAATTTTTCTTTAGATGAAAATTATTCCAGTAATACTCTTGGTTTAGGTTGGTTTAACAAAAGCGACGAATTTCATTTCACATCAAAGGTCAATTTTGAATGTAATAATGTTAGTAAACGACAAATTCTATCAATTGTTTCACAGATTTATGACCCTCTCGGTTTGTTAAGTCCGTTTATAATTATTGGCAAAATGATATTACAAAAGTTATGGTTATGTAAACTTGATTGGGACGATGAAGTACCTATTAATATTTTAAGGAACTGGGAAAAGTTTATTGAAGCATTAACTTATTTACATAATATTCGCGTACCGCGTCATGTTGTAGGAACGTGTGACCATTCTAGGATCGAATTACACATATTTACGGATGCGAGCGAGGCTGCATACGGTGCGTGCGCTTATGTTCGGACGTGCAATAGTAATGATGACGTCATCACGGTGAGATTATTATGTTCGAAGAGCCGCGTCGCGCCAGTGAAACCGGTTAGCATTCCACGGCTCGAGTTATGCGGTGCACTATTGGGAGCTAGATTGTATGATAAAATAATTAAATCACTTCGATTGAACTTTGACAAAGTTGTTTTTTGGACAGATTCTACTATAGTTCTCAGATGGTTGCAAATGTCACCACATCAGTTAAAGACTTTTGTTCAGAATCGCGTTGTTGAGATAAATGAGTTGACAAGCAACACAATTTGGCTGCATGTAAACTCGTCAAATAATCCAGCTGACCTGGTTTCCCGTGGAGTACTTTTAAATGAATTAAGTTCATCAACTTTATGGTGGAACGGACCCACCTTTTTATTTAAAGATAGCATAAAATGGTCACAAAATCAAAATAATATTTTACAGAACTTAAATGATTTACCTGAGTTAAAACTTCCCACTACAAACTTGTTGTGTAGTAGCGATTCTAATTTACCTATCATTGATTTCAGCCGATTTTCTAAACTAAATCGATTACAAAGAACTTGTGCTTATGTAATGCGTTTTATACATAACATACGAACAAAATCTATTGATGAGCGGTTACACGGGCCGTTATCAGTAGAAGAACTTGATAAATCCTTATTGTTTATAGTTAGACAGGCACAAATAGAATCGTTTCCTGAAGAATACAATGCGCTTTATAATAATCTTGCTATAAATAAATCAAAACGTAATATTTCCAGTTTAAATATATTTTTAGATGCTGACAAAATCATAAGAGTCGGGGGCAGATTAGTTAATTCTGAATTTTCATATGACAAAAAGCACCCCATTTTATTGTGTAGTAAACATATCTTTACCTATTTATTATTTCAAAGTCAACATTTAAAATTATTGCACGCTGGGCCTCAATTAATTTTATCTCATATCAGAGACAATTGGTGGCCACTAGGCGGTAGAAACTTAGCAAAAAAAGTCGTTAACCAGTGTGTCATGTGTTGTCGTTTGAAAGGTAAAATAGTACAACCAATCATGGGTAACTTACCAACTGAACGAGTAACTGCAAATTTTCCTTTCATAAACTGTGGAGTAGATTATGCTGGACCTTTATTTATTTTAAATAAGAAAGGTAGGGGTTCCAGACTAGAAAAATGTTATTTATGTCTATTTATATGTTTTTCAACTCGAGCGATACACTTGGAACTAGTAACTAGTTTGTCTTCACAGAGTTATATTTTAGCACTGAAACGATTTATTTCCCGGAGAGGAAAACCTTATCAAATATTTTCCGATAATGGACGTAACTTTGTAGGAACAGCTCGTGAATTTTCAGATTTTTTAAATAGTAATTCTCAGTCTATCATTGATTACGCTTCAGATAATCACATTAAATTTAAATTCATTCCCCCTTACGCGCCTCATTTTGCCGGTTTATGGGAAGCTGGGATCAAGTCCTGTAAGCACCATATAACACGTGTGGTAGGAAATGTAAACATGACTTATGAGGAATTCAGCACAGTTTTGGTACAAATTGAAGCTGTCCTGAATTCCCGCCCTATGTATCCTTTATCCTCAGACCCCAACGACTACTCTCCACTCACTCCTGCCCACTTCACTATTGGTCGGCCGCTGACTGCACCTGCAGAGAGTGATATTACCGCTGCAACCACGAACACACTCAATCGTTACCAGCGAGTTGAACAGCTGAGGCAGACATTTTGGAGGAGATGGTCTACAGAGTACATATCAGAGCTTCAGAAACGTACTAAATGGCAACAGAAAACTGAAGACTTGCAAACTGGAACATTGGTTGTCATAAAGGACGATAACCTTCCGCCGCTGAAATGGCGGTTAGGACGCATAATAACTCTGATTTCAGGCAGTGACGGCGTACCAAGGGTTGCTGTCATTCGGACGGCCACAGGCATTATACACAGGGCATTCTCAAAGATATGCCCACTTCCGGTCGCTGAGGTGCCAGGTTCGAGGCTCGGCGCGTGACACGACGTGAGCTGAGATGTTGAGAGGGAGTCTCTCAAGGCCCGCCGGAATGTTAAGAAGAGCCATCTATTGGAGCGCGTGAGAAGCTCCAACCAAAGATCAATGGCAATACTATCACCGAGCACACCGCATCGATTACGTCACGCGATGTCAAGAAACCACAACAGATGGCGCTGAAGCACACCTATATAAACGATTGCACGGACGCTTAACGTCTCTCATTCTCATTTGAACTTTCAACTGAAATATTGTAAACGCTTTATTGTAAAGTAATAAATCCCAGTATATCTTCAAAGTCGCCTGATTTACCCGTGTTGATCCATACACACAAGAAGATTAGGAGTCACAGACAATAGCTAGAAATTAGAAGCCTAGGAACACACTCTGAACACGCAAACATTATTACTGTTTTTATTTTATCAGGATATACCGCTTAGTTTAAAAGTTATTACGTTTTCTTTACAATAAGTAATTGGAAGAAAAAAAATTCTATAAAAAATTAAAAAAAAATCTCAAAATTTTTTTGACCTCTTTTTTGTCGATAAAAATAGGTCTAGTTTCATCTATTTTCATATGTACACTTTAACGTGACTCACACTGTATATAAAAGAAAGTCGTGTTAGTTACACCACTTATAACTCAAGAACGGCTGAACCGATTTAGCTGAAAATTGTCAGGGAGGTAGTTTAGAGCCAGGAGAAGGACATAGGATACTTTTTATCCCGTTCGAAATTAAAAAAAAGTCTGCTTATTTATTGCCATTAAGGCGGAACAAAGTTCGCCGGGTCAGCTAGTATATATATAAAAGAAAGTCGTGTTAGTTACACCACTTATAACTCAAGAACGGCTGAACCGATTTAGCTGAAAATTGTCAGGGAGGTAGTTTAGAGCCAGGAGAAGGACATAAGATACTTTTTATCCCTTTCGAAATTAAAAAAAAAGTCTGCTTATTTATTGCCATTAAGGCGGAACAAAGTTCGCCGGGTCAGCTAGTTTTGTTTATAACAAACAGCTAGGGATCAGGGCTCGGACTGTGTTTTCATAAACTGTTAGGTTTTGCCGTACCTATTGATTGACTGATTGATATTTGTAATCGATCAACTGAATAAATAAATGTTTATTCCGGAAATCTAATTTTAAATTAGCCTATCTTCTAGACTCCAATTAGAGGAACCATGAAAATTCAAAGCAATTCAAACCGAAGCGACATCTGAAAAGGTAGGCTGAAAATTACTAGCATTTTGTCTGGAAATTATCCACTATCTTGGATCAATGAGTCACACTTGCATAATGACTCGCTGAGTGTCATTATGACGTGTGCGCAGATACAATCTCGGCGGTCACTGTCACGCGGCGTCATAAAAAGAAGTTCAGCGAGCGATTGTTCAGTGATTGTTTGTTCAGTTTTACAGCTTCCGCAGCTTGATCAGCTGGAGATCTGTTTGTCCGTGACCGGTTTTTGTTAATTATATTTTATCCTATCCTCATTGAGGACTCTACATTTATGAGGGCAACGCAAAGGAAGAGAATTGCATGTCCAAAGGAATCGTTAAAGCTCTACATAAAAGTCAATTCAAATTGACCTTACTACGGGTTTTCTGAGAGGAACAGTCTGAAAGACGTTCTTTTTTGCTTTTGAGGTATGCAATAAGAACTCTATGTTGAGATGAGGGTGCAGGTGGTATGGATGTTGGTTTGGAGTCCTTAAATTATAACGTAAGTATTATTAAAAGGACAAAACTGGAAACACCATCAACTTTTTACGAGACGATGTACCATCAACATTTATACGAGCATTCGCAGGTACCGTTAAATACATTTAAAAGAACTGTTAACTATAAACCTTTATAACCTGCACTATAAACAAGTAAAAAGCTGTTAGAAGTATCAATTTAATTTTCCAGTAAGGCTTAGCTGCTGAAACATTAAACGAAAATAATTATAGCTATGGAGGCACTAACATGAGGACGTTAAAAGCCTTTCGTTATCACACATCGTCTTTACCATGCTTTTCCACTTTATATTATGACCCAAACAAAATATTATAGTCTGGGCAAGAAAGGACCGCTACTAACCGTGCGATGTGGAAGTCATTGGGGGAGGCCTATGTTCAGCAGTGGACATCCTATGGCTAAAATAATGATGCAGAAAGGACATCGCACCCTTAATAATGAATGGGCACAACTCAAAAATTCAGTTTTTTGGGAAAAGCCAAAAAACCAATCGGCGGATCGCAGTTTTTTACATAATTGGCTCTAAAATCTTTATTTTATCAGCTACAACTTTCAAATTAAGCATACTTAATCACTGGTATCTGTTATATAATTTGACATAAGACATTTTTGAAAATATTGATTATGAGTATTTAAAAAAATTGTTTAAAAAAATATTTCAAAGTTAGGCCTTTATTTTACTATTTCTGTTGTTGTGATTTTGGGTATTACTTGTACTTGTGCCCATCTAATCCTTAGGCTGAATTGTTTTATATGGCATATTCCCTAATATTGCTCTCTAATATTTAAAAATAACTGTATTATTCGATTTTTATATTGATTTACGCCCAATAACATTGGGGACAGTTATTGTGCGGTATAGTAGCTTATAGCCAATTCAGTTTAAGAGTAGGGTGCTGAATACTAGAAAATTATTAGATATGTCGAATTAGATTAAAATAAAGACTATTAGCTATTTCTCTGTGAAAACCGACATGAAAATACTAATTTTATGCATTCAAAATATTTTTACTTAGATAGATAGGGACTCTTACCCTATAAAAAATATGCTTTTCATCAAATAAAGAAAAAACCTACAAAAACTTTTTCTGTAAGGTTTTCTGTTATGGATTTGTTCAGGATAATCACTTATTAAAGTCCAACAGCCAGTACCTTGGTATCTTTTTTCCACTATCCTGCTGTCCTGGTGGAAGGAACCGTTCTCCTTGTCCCTTACTATAATCACCCACATTATGTGGGAATCAGTTCAAATGGCTATTGTAAAAAATACAATTTAATACTCAAATTGGCGTGTGTAATTTTTGAAGGATTTTAGCAACCAATTTTGAACACAAGAATATCCATTCTGGTGTTCTAACATTCCCCAAAAAATATTTTACTACTAAAGCACCTTAGCCATGCTTCTGATTCAATTTGTGTTATATGGTTTACAAATACAGTCTTTTATAAGAGCACGGATTTGCGGTCCATCGAAGATAGCTGCTTTTAATTTTTCCGTACTCATCATCATTTTGCTTTTGATCATTTTAGTGATTAGAAAGCTCAATACATATCTTTGGCCCTCCAAATAGAAGCCCTTTACGTCCTGCTTGACTTCAGTATTGCAAAGAGTCTAGGTACACAAGGTTTACGACGATATTGGACACCCAATATTTATTATTTTGTACATTTTTTATCCCAAAGTATGCTTGGTTTGTTATCACAAACTCCGTGATCTTTTTTCTTTGCTTTTGTGTACAATATTTGCCACATATTAATAAAAACTGTTAGTGGTGTTAACACAAGATTTCATTACGAACTCATATTTCTTAAGACAAAAAGCACTTTAGAACTTAAATTTAGACAAACTGAAAATTTCAAGGTCTAATAGCTGATCAGTAAAATTGTAGTAACTTAATACGTGAAAAGATAATTTTAAAATAAATTCTATGTATCCTCAGTCCTCAGAATCTGAGTGATTAATTAGCATCAATTTATGTGACCGTAATAAATTAATGAATAATATAATTAAAAATTATAACACTATCATATTAAAGTAATTCACCTTTTGGCTGACTAGTGCGTTTATTCATAAGATAAACAAAGAAAAAAGCCAACCCGAGCCCCGAGCGAACGTTAATAGCCTTAACACGTAGGTATGTCTTTTATGTTATTAATCATTAGTTTATTTGTCGGGAAGTATTTCATAACCACCGCTTTATTTCTTAGCATCGCGATAAAACATTCTATAGGCTCCTAATCAACCAATAGGTATGAAAATTAATACCAAGAAGCAAATTACTTTTATAGGAGAGTTGTAAATTTAACTACAAACACCCATCCATGGTCCGCCTAACTAAAGTTAAAGTTATATTTTATAATTTTCTATGATTAACGGGACTTTATCAATGTAATAAAAATGAAAATGTAACATATTATTAGAAATATATGGAATTAATTAGTAGCTCACTAACACTTACTTAAAAGTTTGTCACACAAAGGCACAACTCCAAATTGGACCACAGTCGCGGGGGCCGGATTCGACAAATATCGGCATGTCTCTGATTCAGCCCTTTTAGCGGGAAGATAGACGAAAGTATGGAAGGGGCACAAAATGTAGAACTCTTTTATCTGATCATTGTTTTCGATTTCTGTGAAAGCCATCTTGTAGAACTGACGAAAATGTGCCTCTCTAGTACAAAAAGTAAAAAACCAAAAATTTTGAGTTGTGCCCCTATATTATTAAGGGTGCGATAGGTACTTCTAAAGAATAAATTCTGTACATTTTCTATTTCTATAATATCACAGATAATATAATACTAGTATAATACTAAATAATTGGTATTAGTATAGACTAGTCCAGTTCAGCTGAAGACCCTACAGGTACGATTTGAAAAAATATTGTTGTATCGAGGAATACATAAACCATCGTTTCGGCTAATGGGAGTAGAGCTATTCTAAGGCTGGGAGACCTAACTTTAACTTTGACTAATTTATGTCAAAAATCTGTCAAATTCCATACAAAAAACAACGGTTATCGTTGTTTCGGTCCAAGTTAGGTGGTGCACTTAGGCTGGGTTGCACCATCTTACTTTAACTTTGACAAACGTCAAAAATCTGTCAAACTCCATACAAAAACCACCGGATAACGTTATAGTTACGGTCAAATTCAGGTGGTGCAACTCAGCCTTAGCCTAAATGAAGCTTTTAATCACCTCCTAAAGTTCTAAGCTTAAACCAAAATTAAATAAATCATAGGGCGGTCATGAAGCGGGAAATTGCGTAAATCCCAAATGATTCCCTTCCTCTGCCTTCATCAGAACAATCGTAATGAGTGCACGACCTTTGTTTACCCTCATTTTGCCGTGTGGTTTCACTGCGTGACGTCACCCATTGTTTTTGGAGGACATTATTAGATTAGCTATTATCTCATATGATTTAATTCGTTATTCAAACGCACACAAAAAATAGGGAAGCGTATTGTTGGAGGCTGTTTAGGAAATAAGATGAATAATTTGTGGATGGAGGTCGAGGATTTAGTGACTTGATGGGAACAGGATATCATTTTACGACTTAATTTATCATCATCATTTAACTGATTTTCGATCCTTAAACGACTGCTCCTATAAGGTATCTTTAAAATAATTAGGTAGGTGCGATATGGTCCTATGAGAGCTTAATTTTCTAAATACATTTTCAATGGCGCTGGCAGTTCAAGTAGAGATCCTGGCTACACAAAGTTGTAGCAGTGGGAACGAAATATAAATTAGATATGTTTGACACTTAACGACAAAAAACTAAAAGGTACACCGTAAAAGGCTCTTTAAAATAGATGACTAAGTCTAAATAGCTTTTGAGCCCTACACTACGCAGATTCAAAACAAAGCCCTTCCATAAACCAAATCGAGCAGAGCATTTTACCAACACTGAGAGGGAATCGAACCCGGGACCACTGAGACAGTTAGTTAAACTACCAGCTCTAGAAGACCACTGGGGTTCAATTTACCAACTGATTATCCAGCTTTTGTTTCAAATTGATTGATATTTCCCTGTCCCTTTGCCATGTTTTGTTATATTATAATTAAGTCCAGCGTACGTAATGTTACGCAACTAGCGTAAATGTTTACGCTGCGCTCGCATTGTTTAAGTTTAGTGTCCGGCGTTAGGGTTGCCAGCCGTCCGGAAAAACCGGACATGGATGTTTTATCAATGTTCGATGTGAAAAGTCAGAATTTTAGTAAGCAAATTAGGCGGGTGATTTATAAATCTACGGTAACTCAAATTGTTGTAAAATTTTATAGAAATTATGAGATTGCCACACAATTATCTCGATCATTGAGTTTTCCAATGGTTCTGAATCGCTGATTCATTAGAATGAAATTAAATAAGTACTCTTGTATTTGATGCTCGAAGATGATGACGAAGAAAAAGTGAAATGATTTCATAATTTCTTCAGTCTGCGTTTGTCATAACATTTATGTAGAGCGGATGCCTTTTGAACAAATACAAAAGAAATATTTTCTTTTCTATTATTTACCATAAGGAATACTGCATAAAACTAACTGACAAATAAAATAAATACGAAACATAACATTTAAACGGCACAATTTAGACGGTCTTATCGCCTATCGCTACAATATGAGCTTTTAAAACTGTAATTATTTTTATTTCCCTAATTTAAGGGTATCTTTGTATTTAGCTGGCAACCTTGCAAACGTACGGTAGTAGTCATAATCACTTTATAATTGCGAGCGGACAATAGATGAAAGGTTATGGGAATAACTTGAAATTACACCTCATGGTGGTCTTCATGTCGTAAACACATCTTAATAGCACCCATTTATTGTGATACTAGCAAATTGACCCAAAGGTTGACTGGAAGAGAAGGCCGTATGACTTTGTTCGCCTTTTGTACTTTGATATTGTGTGCAATAAAGTTTTAAATAAAAAATCACTAGGCAACCTAAACAATAAATAACTTATCTAAGAGTAGATAATATTTTGCAATCAAGCTTTAAAAGTGCTTTTACTCGTAACAATTTTACCCTACCACTGCTTCGGGACAATATTTTAAGCTTTGAGATGGTAGAAGAATATTTATTACAGTTAAAAATGTAGACATACTTTAACTACCTAATAAACAATGTAGAGTCTCTATGGTTACTATAATAAATAGAGTTCCATAATAAACACAACAGTCGATTTCGCGTTAATAGCAGTTGTTACATAGGTATTTCAAAAATATTTTTAAAAACCTGGGTAATTATACTAATTACTATCGCTTATATTTCACTGACTGTTGTCTAAACTACTTTGTACCTCAACTTCCATGGAGTATATTTCTGTATTACTTATGTACAATACGTAAAGGCTTCAGGCTAAAAAATAAAATAAAAATATCTTACCAGCACCAGTAACCGATCCATCTCAAATAATTTCTCTTAACTACTCGCTGTAAAGTGCATCCTTTGCATACAGTTTATGGCACTGACCGCGCACCAAGGAACCTGTTTCGCGAATAAAAAAACTCTGTCTTTACATTATAGTCTATGGAATACAACTGACCGAAAATGTATGATGAATAAAGTAAATTTTGAATTTGAATTTAAAAATGGAACGTTATGGCGCGCTGGTGTCCGCGCGGGCGCATACGGTGAACTGACCGAGGGAGCTTGCGTCCTCCGCTTAAAATAATTATGGCGATTGAGGTCTTTTTTGTCCATCTCTATGGAGGACCGCGAGATTTTGAGGCTGGCTACTGGAATTACCCATGCATAAGGCTTGTACGTATCCGGCTTTGCTTATAAGTTTTTAGAATATTAAGATTTAATGTACTTAAGTAACAATCTACATAATGTGCTTACTTTACCAGATAATGTAGAGATCCTCGCATAAGTGATAAATAAATCGTTTAAAAGTAGTTTTTCTATTAGGACTAAGTACTAGAAAGACTGCTAGCTCATCTTTTTTCAACATTTCTTTTTCTTGAAACATTAACGAAGTTCACTAATAGATGAACATACGAAGTCTTTACGAATTTTAATTCAGAATTTTGTGTCCTTAAATTAATTTCAACCGGTCTTTGTGGAAATCCTTGGTCCGAGGTCTTTGTCCAGCAGTGGACGTCATTCGGCTGAAACGAACGTACGAAATGAATCGAATGATGAACAATCTCAGTTTAGAGGTACTCCTTCAGATAGAAGTCTTTAATATAGAGAGACCACAGAAGGATGGAAGACCAAAGGATTTTCCATCTCCTCTCCAAAAAGGTCTTTACCTTGACTTTACAGTATTCTAGCCTTGCACTATAATATCGTAACACTTTCTTTAAGTAGTTCATAAAAATAACATCTAAGTAACAATACATCTTCATCAACTATAGTAACTTACCTAATTACTCTACTAATTACGTAGGCTTCAACAAAAAACTTTTCTCACAATACAATGCCGGTAGTTGAGCACACAGAATTTACGATGCCAAAATAGTAATCGCTCAAAATAGAATGACCGTTATATTTTTTACTTACTTACTTGTAAGTTAATTAATATAATTTTAGCTTAATTAACTCATAGTAAACCATGATAATTATTACCTTTTTAGACAGTAGATACAGTTAAAAAGCAACAACGATTTCGCTAGTTCGAATTTCGGCAACCCATTGCAGATTCCAGAGGTCGCTAGTTCAATTCCAGTGGGTAGTCATTGTAATGAACCTAGTAACTCGTAAACATTAATCTCTGATCTGTGGGCCGAGTGTAAGTTTACATCTAACGCGCTCACTAGTGAGCGCTAGGCCCTCAGAACAAATCGTACATTTTATTTATGGGACAAAAATTTATTTCTTCCTACAGCATAGCTTTTAGCAAGTTCGTTCGTTTCAGCCGAAGGACGTCCACTGCTGGACCTATGTCCAGTTTTTGCCTTTGCCTCTCCCAAGGCTTTCCATAATGAACGGTCCTGTTTTAGCAAGTCCTAGTCAAAAATCTTGCTTGCAAGCTAAATCTATTATAATAGCAGTCTGTTGTCAAAAATGAACACTACATAAAACGTAGGCTTTGTAATAAAATAAAAATGATGCGTACATAAATTAACTATTTCTAGTAACTTTGCAGCCTAACCATACGTTGTAAGGTAGTTACAATAACACAACAATTAGTTCTAAGGGCGTTTACGTGGAATCCTAACAAGATGCGCTTAGATCGAATGCTTCACAAGTGATAAGGACATTCGCACGCTATGTTGAAATGATCCAGTTTCCACAATTTTTTTAGTAGCACATTAATGTCAGGCTGCAGGTGAATCAGTTAATACAATGAATTATCTGGTGTGCAAGGATAGTAACATTTGTTTCTCGGTTATAAAGGCAATTTTATTTACTGAAACCTGTGTCACACATATTATTACATAGGTACATGATATCTTGCGTGATAATAGGTACAGATAGTTACAATTTGGATTTGTATCATCATGTTCATGGATTCAGAATGTGTGTAAAGTTTTAGAGATGCAAGGACTTTGTAGAAAATAAGGATTTTAAAGTTACACAGACACAAATCCGTTGCCTGTTTGAGAGATATAATATTCAGTATTTTAATTAACATTACAACTATGCACAAAATTGAGGCAACTCCTAGAAAATACAAACGTACGAAAAAGAATACATTTGACTCTACATGAATATAATAACTATCGAGAGAAGCAAGGCAACTTTTGTTTAACAAACTTAGACAAAAAATGTTGTAGTATCTTACGTACTTTATGTAAAAATAGACTTTGGTGCATGCAAAAAATGCCCATTTGAAAGATAGAGCCTACGAACTTTAACCGACAGGGAAGAGGAAGCTCTATTGTTCGGCTATTCACTGTTTCCATTGTGTTGGTAAGTGTGTGTTTGATTTATTACCAAGGTGGACATGAGGAAGATAAAAGTTCTAATAATCAACAAAGCACTGTATCTTCTGGTATGCTTAGAGACTACGCACATGGTGCGTGTAGCTCACTCATCTTCCTACTGAAAAGGATCATAGGGTTCCTCCATAGACTGCGGTCATAAGCTGTGTGGACCGCAAGATGCAGTAGTCGACTACAGTGCAGTATTAAGTCAATTTGTATTCATGTGTTCAGGAGATTTTTCTCTCAACATACCTACTTTTGGACTTATTATTATTTCTATCTATAATATATAATTATTATTATAAAACTTTATTGCACAATAAAATAGTACAAAAGGTGGACTTAATGCTATTTAAGCATTCTCAGCCAGTCGACCCCTGGGTTATGCAGAAAGCTGTGAGTGCGAAGGTAGAGGTAGAAGGGTAGAAGTTAAAATTGAAGTTAAATTTTTAATTGATACATACATATATACATACATACATATACATACATATATACAGATACATACAAACATATAATATAAATAAATATAATTAACATATTATACCATATATGTGATAAATAAATAAACAATATTACGCAATCATGTGGAAAGGTGTTTACGTACTCTCATTTTAAACGATGTCCTCGTTTCCGACTCTCTGATATCTTGTGGCAACGAGTTCCAAATGCGAGTAGCCTTCACTGTAAAGGACTTAGATCAGCGGCAAGGAAACAATTGACAGCCTGTCAAGTGGCTTAGTGCTCCATACGATCTCTATATTTGATTAGATTACATAAGCTTGCTCTCGGGAATGCTTGTTATTAACAAGAGTGGCGGTTTGGTCATAAAGTTTAGGGCAACCTGGAGTTTGCAATACTTTTAAATAATAAAATATGTAGATCCCGCTAGAAGATATAAACGTCTATACAAAAGCGGAGAAACTTCGACATTGTGTAAACGTAAACGACCATAAACTGCTAAGTTCGCTATCTAGTGGTTTTAAAAAAAATAAAACCAAACATTATTCACCAACTATTCCGAAAATAAAACCCTACATAATTAAGCGATGTTGACCAAAATCGTGTCGTGTGTTAACGAGCAAGCACACAACGCACGGCCCGTGACTGACGCCCATTATGTTGATGTGCCCGGCAGTGCATAAATACCACTGTGTTTATTGAAAATAGGTGTCAAAAATATTTGATTTACAGAAGAAAGCACTTTACGATTACAATTCTAGTTTTAGGTAGAGTTTTAGGGCATTAAAAGCTCTTCTAAACTACGAGTATTGTGAGCAACGTCCAGTGCAATAGTGGTAGAGTTATTATTATACTGGAACGTTTAGAAGTGCTTAATAAAAAGCTTTTTAATTAAATAATTATCTATTTTGACTTTTAAGAAGACTACGGCGACTTATAATATCTATGACGTAACGAACGATCAACTAAAAACTAGGGCTGGGTTGCACTATTTTACTTTAACAACAAACGTCAAAGTTTGTCAAACTCCATACAAACACCGGTTATAGTTATAGTTATGGTTAAAATTAGGTGGTGCAACTCAGCCTTAAAGAATTTTTATTGTGTACACGGCTTGCGTTATTTCATTGTCCAGAGAGATAGTTCGGAGAGCACGTTAACCCATCGCTAACTGTCAACATGCTTCAGCAAATCAGCATCTAAAGTAAAGGCAAATTAGCTAACCCATTTTTGCATTAAATGACTAGAAAAATACAATACAACAAATGAATTTCCTTCCAAACTTATGATTACTTGGCCAAAACCTCAATTACGATGGCAATAACGATGGTGGAATATAGGAGACAGAACGGCATAATTTGCGGGCCAGCGGATGACAGGTCGCTTCCCGCGGTTACAGTAGTTATACTGGACTAACATTCAGTAAGCACACTAAGTAAAGAACATAAAGTAAGAAAAGAACAGAAACAAAGACTTTAACTACCATCTGTCGACAAGCAGCAGCCAGAGTAAAACCTGTCATATCGCGGGCATGTGCTGGGTTATTAACTTAAAATCACTTAAAGAAAGTACATAGTTCACAGAACTGGCGGCCAATGTGGCTGCAAGGTTCTGAAGTGGAGGCCACGCACTAGCAAACGCAGTATGGTAAATCTACCCGCAAGAAAGTGCTGGATGCAGGCCTCTACCATACCAACTAGTCAATCAGAAGGAAGTTTAAAGTGATATCGTTTGTTTCAGCCAAATGACGTCCACTGCTGAACAAAGGCCTCCCCCAAGGATTTTGATAAAGACTGGTCCTGCGCTGCCCGCATATAGGCTCTTCCCGCGACCTTTACCAAATCATGAATAAATGTTTAACTAAATCATATAAATAGTAGTTTGATTTGCCTCAAATGAAGACATCGCTAACCGCCATTTCATGGGAAGAAGAGTCCTCTGCTCATGAGGTAGAGACCCTTCTGCTCTCACCTTTTGCTCCATGAAGCTGGATAAGCCGTCTACGGCTATCAGAATAGTCCGCCCGGAAAAAGAAAACAGGCAATTCCTTCTTCGTTCAAAATAGGGTTCATTATTCATTTGGGAGCCTACTGATATCATTTTATGCGAGGTTGAGGCCCTGCGCACACCGTGACGGCACAATGACATTAACATTTTTAAAGTGACTCACCGTGATCATGGTGTTTGGACACAGGACTATTGACCTAAGCCACAAGAGTAAAATTTACCTAACGACTAACAACAAAAGAATGACATGTTTAATAGTCTGAGGGTACCTAGATAATTATCAAACAATTGTTTGTCTGTCTTTTTTACTCGGACTCGTAGCACAAGCATTATCTTAGTACGAGGGGTTAACGGGACGGGACGGGAATAATTTGTGCTACTATCAAAAATTTGTAGCAGAAAGTCTAGTCAATCTGGTCAAATCTGGAATTTTGATAAATTATATCAAAATTCTATAGTTTATAAATAAATCTAGAGTAGCTTCTTCTATGATTTCTTGGTGTAGAGAACCTCTACTTTCATTTGTGATTTATAGTAACAGTTAATAATAAACATCAATACTTTAAAGCCATACACTTGATTTATTGGCTCGACTGGCCATCCAAACACACGCAACCACCTTTGAACCGATTTCAATTGAAAACTAACCCTAAAACTACTGCGTCACAAACGGCTGGGTTAACATCGATTGACAGGGTGACCAAGAGATCCTTACTAGGTAGGATAATTATTATGAAAACATTTTTTTTATTTTCAAAGTACAGTATAGTATTAGTAAAGTGTTCCTGTCACATAGTTTGCCAAACTAAGCACCATTTATCCGAAGTTCTCATAAATGGATTAATTATTTATTACATGCACTAACAGAAAGCTCAACTGCAAGAGTTGAATAACACGAAGTACGCCAATGGCACGACTCTTATTATTTGGAGTGATCTCTACTTTTTTATTAGATTTTATTTTATTAGATAAGTTCATGTTTACTAATATGTTTATTCATACATCATCGTTATAAAAGACCTTAAAATTAAAAGTTTTAAGTACTTCTCCAATAAGCTACTCATGTCTAATCAATCAAAATAAAGAAGTTTCGTATCTATTATAAAAGTACTTAGGTATTTTCCTGAAAACAGGTAAAGCATGTCGTCCCCACTCATGTCAATCAGACAAAGCGCAGGTGATTCGTCAAAACAAATTATAACAATTGGGTCGCGCGGACCGCAGTGTCAGTGGTAACGGTTAAATGGATAAAGTTCAAAGTTTATACGTTATTGTTTAATGATATTTTTATAAAATGACATCATACTCTATATTTATATTAAGCTTTATACTTTTATACTTGCTTTTGTCTGCTACTTTGCTTTGCTCGCGTTGAAATCTAAAGTAGAGAAAAACTTTATTTGCCCAATTTATCAATTACCATTTTCATAACTCTTAGTTTTATTTAAAAATAGTATTTTTCTTAGATACGTCTAATCTATTTGTATACCTGTTAGAAATAAATAAATAAATCTACCTTTTACCAAAACATTATCCTAATTAATTTAGCGGTGTAATTAATTTAAGGCGCTTAGGCCAACTTTAGAAAACGTGAAGATTTGACTGTTTTAAAAGAAATCGTAAAGCCCGAATTATTAAAATCGCTGCACTTCCTGCCCCTGCACTGCACTAGGACTTTGACTAAAATTGTTTTTTCTTCAAAGGTGTCTTGATTATGGAGATGAAGATGATGGGTGGCAAATGTAGAGTGCTCAGGACACCAAAGGTATGTATGTGCGCAAACAACTTCTTAATCACATCAGAATGCACATATTTAGTGCAAAATCGCACCTATTTATATCAGCGTAGGTGCTACAGCGTCTACCTTGATGTGCTTTACCGTAATTTCGCGATGTAATTTTTCATTTCACGCTGCCATTAGACTTCATAGTCATTGCTATTCGCGCTTATTTTGCTATTAGGCCAGTAGAATTAAACACAAAAATTGATTAAATCGGAAATAATTCCTACAAAAGATTTTTTTGCTTTAATGGCTTCATTGGTTGCCCATTAAGACTCTCCTAAGTTTTCGACTTCGACGGAGTTGTGCTTAAGTGGTGGGGGCCCCCGAAAGCGGCGTTTTTTCGGTTTTCCGGTTATACCGCGTAAAGGACTTACCCTATCGAAAAGTGGTCTTCATGACGGTTAAAGGGCACTTAATCCTGCATTGAATAAGACCAAATTCATATGTTTTGGACAAACCGTTCTCGCGCTAAAGTTCGGCAAAGTAGAAAATATACGTATAATTAATGACCCTCTCCACGTCCAATGGCTTGTTACCCACATGCTTCCAAGCCTTGTAAAGGGTCGCCTTAATCAGTGTAACCCTAACAAGGCTCACGAGTTTGATTCGCTTATCCTTGTTCGTCCCAGCCGTTCCTTAACTGCGGTTGCTGCACCTCTTCCTGACACTCTCCTGAACGACTCTGTGTTACCTAATGTGGCTGCCTCTCTTCCTTGTACCCTCCTGTACGATTGCATTGCTTAGCTATATCCCTGGTCCAAGGTTCGACGCCACAAAATCAACTTTGTACGCGTGAAAATAGTTTAAATACTATTTTCCGTGCTTGCAACATTTTTCTTTACTGCTTCGCCTCTATTAGTCGTAGAGTGATTGTATATATCCTATAGCCTTCCTCAATGTATGAGCTATTCAACACAAAAATAATGATTTCAATCAAACTAGTAATTCTTAAGATTAGCGCGTTCAAACAAACAAACAAAAAACTCTTCAGCGTTTTAATATGAACTTGTTGTTGTTGATTTTTGGCGTCGAACCTTAGACCAGGCATACGGCTAGGCAACGTAGTCATGCAGGAGGATACAAGGAAGAGGGGCAGCCACAGTAGGTAACACAGAGTCGTTCAGGTGAGTGCCAGGAAGAGGTGCAGCAACCGCAGTTAAGGAACGGCTGGGACGAACAAGGATAGGCGCATCAAGCTCGTAAGCCTTGATAGGGTTACACTGGTTGAGGTGGCCCTTTTCAAGACTTGGAAGCCTGTGGGTAACAAACCATTGGACGTAGAGAGGGTCATTAATTATACGTATATTTTCTACTTTGCCGAACATTAGCTCGAGAACGGTTTGTCCAAAACATATGAATTTGGTCTTATTCAATGCAGGATTAAGTGCCCTTCAACCGGCATGAAGACCACTTTTTGATAGGGTAAGTCCTTTACGCGGTATAACCGGAAAACCGAAAAAGTGCCTCTTTCGGGGGCCCCCACCACTTAAGCACAACTCCGTCGAAGTCGAAAACTTAGGAGAGTCTTAATGGGCAACCAATGAAGCCATTAAAACAATAAAATCTTTTGTAGGAATTATTTCCAATTTAAAAGCTAATTCTACTGGACTATATTGACATTTCCGCTATTGTATCTAGGAAGAAATTAATACATTATTCTTCGGTTTAAAGTAAAAATTATTTTGGTTACAGTTTACGTAGAGTCAGCGTTTTATAACTCATATTTGAAAAGGGTCTATTCCACTTTAATCACCTGGCTTTGATCACCCAGGTGATCAAAGTGGACTTCAAGCGACAATTTGGTGTCCTTTTATGACCCATGGATAAGATGACCTGGGTGATCAAAGTGGACTCCAGTTTAATTATTATTTTAGTTTCCTTTGATCACCTAAAATAAATCACACCTCTAAATGGTATAAAATATGCTTGTGTTACGAGTGGGTTCATCACGATAGTAGAGCGGCAGCGGGTACTGAACCCGTGTTCCTCGGATCACGATTCGGCCAGTCCATCCTTCACTGTTCGGCTATCGTAGCCTGAAGCCGAACCTTAATTTCGAGCTCCTCCTATGTTCTTCAGATTAATTTCGTTGCGGGTCCAATGACAGTTTAACTTTCCCCCGGGACAAACTTGACCTTCATTGGTGGCGGTCAAGCTGTAGATCCTGGCTACACAGGAGTTGCAGTGGTGGGAACGAGAGGTGGGAATAGTCCCGTATCGTAGCCTGAATTGTAGTCATATTCTAATGTACTTATTTTAGTAAGTGGTAATGGACTTGACCTGATTTTTCTTTGTTTACATACACTCAAAGTACCTATAATAATATGTAATAATATTATACCTAATAAAAGAAAAACAAAGGTAAAGTAAACAATAAGTACTTACTTTATCAATCAATGGACAGTGGTCTAGCGAGGTCACCGAACTTCTACCCCATCACTCACCCTATGCATGTTAGTGATGGAAAAATTACTTATCGACATTTTAAATATCGATAGTTGATTAAAAAAAAGAAAATTTTCAGTAGAATTTCCAGTTTAATTAAATTCGAATACTATCTTGCGTCCCCCTAGAACTATCAATAAATACAAAATTAAAATACCTCAATGTCGCACAACAATGTATAGAGATAGCCCATATTGCACTGCAATAAGAATATTCAATAAACTACCAATAGTATTAAGAAAAGAAACAAATAAAAAAATATTCCTCAGAGACCTAAAGAACCTACTAATAAAAAAATGCTACTACAGCCTAAACGAGTACTTCAGTGACTTAAACTTAAATTAAAAATATTTTTGTATCCGTTACACTTTGATTACTAAATCAATCATTTAATTGCTAAGCCTAAATGGGTAACATGATGTACTGGATAATATGATAACCACATCTTGTAAACATTCATGAAATGCAATAAACACATTTTGACTTTGACTTTGACTTTGAAATACCGATAGACTATGTACCAAATACTTAATATATTATGTTGTAATCTCCATATCATCTATTATAATTTTTATTCAAATGTACTGTAATGTACTTATACCTTAAAAATTTACAATAATTTTTAATTGTAAAATGCACTCACGATTATAGACTTTCACTGAGGAATCCTTTCAGGCAGATGATAGTAACTACTATTATTTTAAAAATTCAGTTAACATTTTATTAGGTTTTATTTTATATCCGTTCCATATAATTTAACTTAAGATTTAACGGGAGTCTCATCTTTATCGATATTTTTCTTCCCTTCACTATAGTCCTCACCATGTACTAAGCGTTAATTTCACTTTAATAATGCACGCACTTTACTTGTTTCCACTTTGATTACAGACATCGATTTTATGTCTTATCTTATTTACTATCACTTTTTTCTAAGTTTTCAGAAAAGCCGTTGGAAAAATGTTAATTGTTAATTTTCTTGTTGAAGGTCTTGTGACAGATATTTTTATGTTTCTTGCAAGTGACATCACATTTTATGTTCATGTCACCGTAAAATTGGCAATTCCGACACATAACTCACATTTAGTTTACAAGCTCACGCGTTATATTCAAACTGAAGGAGTTCATAATTTCACGTTGACATTTACATTAGGTTCTCCTGCGGATCTCCTCATTGAAACGCAGGGAAACTCCAAGCATGGCCCGCTCCATCGCCCTTTGGGTGACCTTGAGCCTTCTTATGAGGCCCATAGTAAGCGACCACGTCCGCAGGAGAACCAAAGTGACCGACATAGCTCGCAGAATTGCTAAAATCAAGTGGCAGTGGGCGGGGCACATAGCTCGTAGATACGATGGCCGTTGGGGCAGAAAAGTTCTCGAGTGGCGACCACGGGCTGGAAGTCGTAGCGTGGGCAGGCCTCCTACTAGGTGAACCGCCGATCTGGTAAAGGTCGCGGGAAGAGCCTCGATGCGGGCAGCGCAGGACCGTGCATTGTGGAAAACCTTGGAGGAGGCCTTTGTCCAGCAGTGGACGTCATTTGGCTGAAACGAACGAACGATTTAGGTACATTAGGTTTTTTGTCTGAAAACATTACAAATTAATAAATGTTTGTAGAGTGCCTTAGTGCCTTTATTTGAATAGGCCTAGCTTTTTGTTTTGTAGAGCAATTAGGACAAAGTGTATGTAAAGACAATCAACGGACTTATAATTGACACGACATAATTCGTTCGACACAAACACACTTCAATCATGGTTGCTGACGTCAGTACAAAGCAAATTAGTTTAGGCTGTATGAAGACTCTTGTAAACATTGTATAGACGGCGCATTAATAGCATAATCAAGGTGAGTCTACCACTACCACCACCACCACGTAGACCAGCGGTTCCCGAATGGTGGTCCGCGGAACCCTGGGGTTCCGTGGAAAGGCCGCAAGGGTTCCGTAAAAAATATTATCCCACGTTTCGTGACGGACGTTGTTCGCGCGCACCGACTTGTTTACGCACAAGGGAGGGACAGGGCGTGCGGACGGAGTAGTACGGGGGTTCCGCTAGGAAAAGTATAATCAATTAGGGTTCCTTGGCAGAGAAAAATTGGGAAACCCTAACGTAGACCACCGACTTTCATTTGGCCGATAGTTGGGTCGGTTTTCAATTTATATGAGGACTAGCGGCCGCCCGCGTCTTCGTACGCGTGGATCCCGTTTTACCCCATTAGGGGTGGAGTTTCGTAAAATCCTTTCTTAGCGGATGTCTACGTCATAACATCTACCTGCATGCCAAATTTCAGCCCGATCCGTCCAGTGGTTTGGGCTATGCGTTGATAGATCACTATGTCAGTCAGTCAGTCAGTCACCTTTGGGTTATATTATATTTAGAAGTGGCCGTTACCAAATCGGTGTAGTGTGAGCACTTCCATACCTTGTTCATACTGATTAACAGCCCGACCCAACTATCGGCCGACTAAAAGTCCACAGACCCTACAGGTCTAACACTATGGTATCTTATGGAGTTGTATGTAATAGGAACTCTTCTAAGCTGACTGCAAAAATATAGAGTCGAAATACGAGGAGTTTTAGTACCAAGTATATAGAACAGATTACCTTTTTCGGAGTAAGAATTATTTTTAAATGTTTGATACCTGGCCCGCACCCCCTGAGATCAATAACTTTCTAAAGTGATTGTAGGAAACTGAAAAAAAAAGTTCGCGATAAAAAAACTATAATTTCACGTAACATGTCAATCACATACATGTAAAGTGACATCCCCATCGCATGCTAACAAAGAGAACCGACGCCCCCACATACGGCAACACCACGAAACTTAATTTGAATGGTGAAAAACCCCCATAGAAAACACCCCACACCCTATCTGGTCAACTCAGTGTGACCCGCGCCCGCGTGACAGAAGCTCGCGCCGCCATTTTGTGAAAATTTCCCGCGTTTTCCGCGACAGATAAGAAATTTAAAAAGTTGTGATCGTCATTTCGTTGGACAAAAGGGACATGCTACTTAAAATTTTACTGAATTTGTTGTGATTAAAATTAGCAAGTATAACTTATGAATATGAATTTTTGATACACGTGCATATTCACATGACACTGACCTGATGAATACATCGATTTATGATATGACATTCAGCCCCGGCCCTGCTTTTGGCCCTTGGCAGAGAACTATAGTATTTGGAAGAAAATAATGATAGGTGTTAAACAACAGTGAAAGTCTAGGTGAAAACTGATGACTAAAGACATTTAGATCCAAACTTTCCCCTTGTCTACTTAGATTTATGGTTTCACCCGCATATTTTTCAAACACTAAAAGTTGTTATCAAATCGAAGGCTCCATATTAAAAACACATTAGCTATCAGTCGTGTACTCCTTTTACGCGTCGACAACAGTTAATTAAATAGTCAGTTAGGTTATTTTTTTCATTATTTAAAACCAAAACTTAACTTCAGTGGAGCACGAAAAAGTTTGTATTGTTTTACCTGCCAGTGCTTTTAAATAGCAAAAAACTTTTTGCTGTTTTAAAAATAAATCTACTAAGTACAGATTACAAAACTTTGCGATGAAAAGAGTTCCTTGTGAAAAAAGTTTTAAGTCGTGCAAGCGAAAATGGTTCCAAGGCTGAGCGATGGCACTGACGAACCTTCGTTTGTTTCGCCCCATGAACTCTAACATGGGATGTACACATCGTCAGGCGACCCCCATGAGGGCCACACCATCGGCATTGGCAAGAAGCCTGTCCAAGTCTGCTGAGACGCTAGTAGCTACTACCAGAGGTGGTAAGTTATTTTTGTTTAACTTTTTAGTTAAAACCAAATGAAAATTCCTTTCAGAAAATTGCCATGCTCAACTCACGTTTTATTTCAATGTTTCGGAAAATGTAGAGTCGTTACACTTAAATTATTATATTATTGTAGACTTTTAACTTAATATTGTAGTCCACTTAATAATTGGATTTAAAAAAAAATAAAACTGTTTTAAACTTCTTTGACAAAGTTAGTTCTGAATGACGTGGCGGCCGGTCGTTTATTTATTTAAATATTTTATGTCGGTGAAGTTTGAAAGTAAACTTTGAGGACATTTAATTTTTAATTAAGTAGTCATGATTTAAGGAGTTTTAAACCATTGAACTCACAAAAAGGACACAGATCTTTAGACCTAGTTCACGTCAGTTCGTTCGTTCGTTTCAGCCAAATGACGCCCACTGCTGGATAATGGCCTCCGCCAAGGTTTTCCACAATGAACGGTCCTGCGCTGCCCGCATCCAAGCTCTTCCCGCGACCTTAACCAGATCGTCGGTCCACCAAGTAAGAGGCCTGCCCATACTACGTCTTCGTCTTTCACGTCAGTAATAAACAAGTTTCACTGTCAGAACCGCGACAGAACGTGTTCAAAAGGCTCTAAATATTTTGCGAAAAGTTACAGGACCATAATGGCTTTAACTGGTGAGCTCAAATTCGAAACTCCTTATTGCCTGTCATTGACCAAACCCTCAAAGGACAGCTGTCTACAAGACCATAGATCCAGCATTGTTTCAGCCAAATGACGTCCACTGCTGAACAAAGGCCTACCCCAAGGATTACCATAATGACCGGTCCTGCGCTATCCGCATCCAGATTTTTCCCACGACCTTCACCAGATTGTCGGTCCACTTAGTGGTGGGCCTGTCCACACTAAGTATTTATCTTTCGGCCCGTGGTTGATACTCGAGAACTTTTCTGTCCCAACTGCCATCATCTCTACGAGATAATGAGTAATTTTAGCAATTCTGCGTGCTATGTCGGTCACTTCAAGACCATACAGAAATTAAACAGCTACCTTATTTTCAGGTAAAGAACTACGCACTCGCAAAGCCCGCAGCACCGAGCAGCCTGGTGCTGGTCTGGTGAAAGGCACCAGCTCGTTGGGACTCCCTGCGATTGGGAAGCACTGGGGAAGGGACGACGACAGCCTTGCCAGTGGGAGGAATGGGAGGTTGGTGCTTTAAAACTAATTAAATAATTTCCATATCAGAAAAGAATATTATATCGCATAATATTAGAATAGCTTCGGCCTGCGACTTCGTCCGCGTGAAATAGTAATTTGAGTTAACGCTAACTTATTCTTAATTGGTGCTCCGCCCTTATTGAATTAAATTCAAAATCAATTTAGCTTTTAAATTTATCATTTTGTACGCCACTTAGGGACGTAGCGGAGCGATCACGAAATCCAAATTAATGACTGTTACATTGTCGAGAGGCACTGGTCTTAAAAAATTGGTTCTCATATCCATGTAGTGTAAAAATCTACACCTGAAATATTTAACGACAAACATCTTTATTTTCCGAGATTTCGCAGTTCACGGAAGTGCTACATTCCGATCACTTATCAACATTCAAAACCAAAATTATACCCGCCTCTGAAAGCCATGGCCATGATTATTGCATGTTATCGTCCACCATTGACCCTTGGCTCCTCACGCAACTACCTTCCTAGTATCAAACGGGGTTCAAGAGCATTATGTTTGGAAGGATTCTTGGAGATTTCCTGCATAATAACCATAAATTAAATATTATCTAAAACTTAATTTGACAAATTAATTAAAAGCATTTCCGCAAAATCGAACTCATAATTTTCGTATCTGAATTTTGTAATGGCAAGTTTTAATATCATGTAATAATGGGACCCAAATAGTTTCAAAAGTGGCAACAAGAGTTTAAAAGTATCGTAATTCAAAAATAAGTATCGTTGTAATAAGCATTATAATATGAATGAGAAAGTTATTATAAATAAAGTAAATATTGGCAGTAGGACTGTTTTTTATGTGATAGGTGGCAGACGGATCAATACGAACTTTTAGGCTCATTTCTTACGGAATTTCACCTAATCCAATCAACCTAACCGTTTCATAGATTATTCAAATAGTTTTCCCGCAATTTCGAGCTGTCAATCTCCGGTGACAGGAGACGAGCCAACATGGCCTCCAAATGTCAAGGCCCAGCGGCCAGTGTTTAAAGGGTTTTATTTTTAATTTGCTCATTATAGTCGTGGAACAATACGTTAACTTCTTTCTTGTTTATTAACTTTTCAGTTTATTAACACTGCTTTATAGAACCTGTTACCGATCGATTTAGGTATTACCAGTTTACTATTATATTACTAACTAATCGATTTTGGATTTCTTCCAAAACTTAGTCATAATAAAATTTTGCGTTATAAAATAAGTTTATTGATAATTTTTTTTATTCTTCATTTTCCAAAATCTTTCAGTCAGATCAAATATATTTCGTATATAGAACATAATAGTGCCATTAAATGATAACGGTTTTAACAAAATACAATCATGACAGTTCAGTACAATAGAAAAAAGCAAGAATGAAAACAAAAGAAGTCCTTTAATAATAAAAACGAAAACGCCGCGCCGCACAGATTAGTGCAAAGAGGTTGAACGCCGCAACATCACTCACAAAAGTACCTACTTAATGTCAAAGCTACGGTTTTGGTCTATTTTTCTGTTAAAGAAGAACGGTCATCTGTGACCCAGGCCCGACAGAAACGAGACATACCTCAGTTTTTTTGTCATGTCTTAATTAGTTAAATTATATATTTTTTATATTCGAAATCTATGTATAACACTAAAATATTACCCTTTGTTTTTGTTCAGGCGTTATACAAAAACTAATACAAAATGCCTATTTATCACCAAAATTGGTAAATGTATGTACCTAAATGTCTATTACAGCTGCCATGGAATGTATCTAGGTGACCTGGAGATACAGCTGGATTATACAGGGTGGAAACGAGAAGTTACAAAATCCAAAAATTCAATGTTACCAGCTTCCATAATATGTAACCTATTATTGGTCCCATTTGAAAGAGCTCGTGAAGCACTTTCAGAATCAGTAACTAGTTTTTCGATATCTTGTATAGTTTAGAAATAATCGAGTGAGATCACTTATCGTTCCAAATGTATAACCATCCTGTATAATCTGGCTGTATCTCCAGGTCACCTAGATACATTCCATAGCATCTGTAATAGACATTTAGGTACATACATTTATCAATTTTGGTGATAAATAGGCATTTTGTATTAGTTTTTGTATAGCGCCTGAACAAAAACAAAGGGTAATATTTTGGTGTTATACATAGATTTCGAATATAAAAAATATATAATTTGACTAATTAAGACATGACAAAAAAACTGAGGTATGTCTCGTTTCTGTCGGGTCTGGGTTTTTTTTGTATGGGGCGTGACCGTTCTTCTTTAAATAACAAAAACACTTCAGGTATTATATTACCAGTATCAGTAACAAAACGTCTGCCTTCAAATTGCTGCTATAAAAATAGCTCGAACGATATGAAATTGGTCAATTTGATACTCAGTCCATTCAGAAGGACTTTCATTGGTTTTTATCAAATATAGGTCGTTTATTCGACCTAGCTAGAGCGAAGGTAATATAATGAATTGTATTCCAAAGCTAGCGCGTTCATTCATTCGTGTAAATTAATAATTCCATATGTCCACACTTTGAATTGACCATTGTCTGTTTTATTAAGCTATTAATATGAACAATACGGTGGGCTAATTTTATTTTAAACTAACCTAAGAAAAATTATTAATTAGGGGCTGATTTTTCAATCGTCAGGAAATATGACAAAATGACAAGGTTATTCTTCAGTTAAAAGTTATCCGACCATAAAAACTTAAACTTTTCCCAGAGTAGCAGTGCTCGCTTCTAGAACTTAAAATTACTGTTTCAATATAATACGAGAGTTTTAAGGTTTTGCAAATTGACCTCTTTTCACCTTACAGAATAAATATGGCTGCGTCTAATCAAACTCTAGAAAGGGTTGATTTTTTTCTAACCACCAGAATGGCAATTTGGTTCAAGGCTTGGCTGAAAAGAATCCATTACCAATCTGAATGGGGCTTCGGATAGGCTTCAGCATTGTGAGAATAATTGGAAGTGTTGCTACTTCGGTAATGTATCTCTACAATTTTTGTAGTGTCGATGACTCTATTTTACTAACTTAATTCAAACTTGCAAAATGTTCTTTATTTGAGGTTTATTTTAATAAAAATTCGGCGGTTTTGGTGGGTGGTATACCTACCTATCTACATAGTTCAACTAATAGTAGCTATAAGGAGTACCTATCGTTGACGAGACGTCCCCGAGTAGTGAATCCATCTTTCTAACAAACCAAAACTTAATCAATCTATTTGTTACCTTGTCAAGAAGATAAACATGAACTATCGTCTTCATAGTTTATAGATCTCTAGAAAATAAATATGTAACTCGTTAGCGTATTGATTTTTCAAGTGCTACTTGATACACTTTTCCGCAATAAGTGCTTTAGTTCCTTCCTCTTTGATAAGTAAATTAATAGTTTCGCAGGGTCAAAGTCAAGGATTACGCATTTTACTTAGAACCGAATTATTCACGGGGCGTCAAGTGGTGAAACGGGCACGCAATCTTGGCATATATTACATTAGGTATATACCTGAGCGGAGACTCAGCGAAATTTCAGGCTCTTCGGCGAAATCGTGAATCATGATTGGTTGGTCACGCAACTAAGACAGACGGAATCTTAAATTAAATAGATAACTTATGGTTAGTCCTGGATTTGATTGCTAGGTACGGGTCACGTAGAGGAAAAAAAGCTACATAAATAAATACAGTGTGAGTCACGTTAAAGTGTACATATGAAAATAGATGAAACTAGACCTATTTTTATCGACAAAAAAGAGGTCAAAAAAATTTTGAGATTTAAAAAAAAAAATTATAGAATTTTTTTTCTTCCAATTACTTATTGTAAAGAAAACGTAATAACTTTTAAACTAAGCGGTATATCCTGATAAAATAAAAACAGTAATAATGCTAAATAACAGGCAATACTAAAACAATACATAAAATACACAAAAAATGCCAACAAATAATAAAAAAATATACTTTTTGAAAAAAATCTGCTTAAAAATTCGTATTTTTTTGGTTATTTGATAAATTTCTCCAAAAAATGCCCCTATAACAGATGGTTTTTATTACTTTTTATTATTTTCTATCGTATTACTTTTGTAAAACTAAAAATCGCATGTCTCTATTCCTATCACAACATTTGCTATGATCGTTTGAACAAAGGCCTGCCACCATATTTTTCTCCGCTACAGGTAGAGACAATTTTAATTTTAACTCAAATGCTTATTTTACTTCAAAATCTTTAGTTTTTATATAAAATCTAACTTGTCTTTATCAAAATTACAAATCCAGAGTCACTTTCAGTTTCGTTGTTAACGAAGCGTTGAATGGCGCGCCCGGAGAGGCTTAGTTCAAACGATCATAGCAAATGTTGTGATAGGGATAGAGACATGCGATTTTTGTTTTACAAAAGTAATACGATAGAGAATAAATAATAAAAAATAATAAAAAGTAATAAAAACCACCTGCCATAGGGGCATTTTTTGGAGAAATTTATCAAATAACCAAAAAAATACGAATTTTTAAAGAGATTTTTTTCAAAAAGTATCATTTTTTATTATTTGTTGGAATTTTCTAGGTATTTCATGTAATTTTTTAGTATCGCCTGTTATTTAGCATTATTACTGTTTTTATTTTATCAGGATATACCGCTTAGTTTTAAAGTTATTACGTTTTCTTTACAATAAGTAATTGGAAGAAAAAAAATTCTATAAAAAATTTAAAAAAAATCTCAAAATTTTTTTGACCTCTTTTTTATCGATAAAAATAGGTCTAGTTTCATATATTTTCATATGTACACTTTAACGTGACTCACACTGTATATTGGTTTAAATTGGTTCTATTTTACGCCTCCTATTCAATTAAACTGCCATTATTCGTTATTTACTACATATTACTAACTGCTACTAGGTATTTGATTAGGTCATGAATATAGCAGGTGTTTGTAATTGGACAAAAGTTTAGTGCATGTGTGGGAGGAGTATATTTTCAAACCAACATTTAATTAAATATGTAGATATGAACCTTTAGTCCTATGAATGAATGGGTGAACAAATGAAATAAAAGTTTAGTACATAAGTATAGAATTTGATACTGATTCATAAAAGGTGACGGTTCCTATAAACTTTTTTGAAAGATTAGTTCATTTAATTAGTTTTATATCGAATAGCTATTTGTATCGAAATAGTTTGTTTTAATTACCTACATGTAATTTAGATAGAGCTAAGTACTAGAGCTATAATAATATGTAGGCTTAAGGGAAGCGGGAAATGCGGGGCCGGTTCCTTGAGAAAAATCTTGGTGGTGAACTTTTCCCAGCAGTATTTATAATAACCGGCAGACAGTGGTGACTGAGTTTGTTGCGGCGCTTCTTCTCAGCACTTGCCAAATGTTGGTCTCGAAGCGCTGGTAGGGTAAAAAGATTATGAGACATGTAGAGGCTCCTTAAGAGCAAAATATTTGATGATTTGTAAGTACTATTTAATAGTCTATCTATACAAATAAATAATTTTTGACTTTGACTTTAGTGGACGTCTTTCAGTTGAAAAGGGTATTTAAGAACAAACACCCATACATAACCTGAAAAGGTAAAACATGTTTCGAAGCTAATAACATCTTAGTTTATCCATTCCCCCATTAGCTTTCAAAATATTATCACAGCAGTTACAGTCTTACAGTAATAAACCAATCAGTCTTATTGGTCAGCAATCGGATCGATCAGCGCCCACGTAAGCGAAGACAATCATTTGTACAAACAATGCAGTTTTTATAATGGCCGGACCTTGACTATTCCGCTTTGAAGTTTGAACATAACTGATGATTGCCCTTATGAATATCCAATGCATTTCTTGTATAACCAAGGAACTAGGTTAAATAAATAATAGTCTTTCCCCCGGTTTCTAAAGTGATATTTTTAGCTTAAGAGTGCTTATCTTCTACTTAGGTATGATAATATTTTCGTCAGGAAATGCATAAAATTGCATACCCCGGCGTAACCAGTGGTTTATGTGAGGCTCTTCCTGCCAGATGGGCAGGGCCTACTCACTAAAACCTGACGGTGTCCTCCCAAAGTTTTCGGGACGGAGCTGCGAGTTATTGTCCGAGCTAGACTCTACTTGTAGCTAGACATTATTTAGCGGCTCCGCCCCAGATGAAAAGAAACCAAGCCTTAGGCCATATTCTGAAACTTAAGGCGATTAGTGTCCTCAATCCGCGCCAAATGGGCATTTTGTAAAGCCTACTCCTCTTTTACTGCTGGACAGAAATAGTTGAAAAAAATATATGTTATACAACAGTTCAAGGACTACATTTGTGACGTTTGAATTTTCGCTATGTCTCTTTGTTTTGGATTAAAAAAATAAATACGGGACATCGATTTTTTACTTAAATTCCCTACTCCTCCAAAACGGCTATGTTAATTTAAAAGATTTTTGCACGAATAGATTAGGAATTCTTTAATCTTTAAATGACACGTTGCGTTTTTCAATCGAACATTACTTTCATTCATAAATTTTACTTTTGATAAATTCCGAACGTTTTGCTGTTGAGGGGGCCTTCGCGGGGTGCGGGCGGCAGTCGGCCGCTGGCCTTCAGACGGGGAGGTTGTGTCACTCGCTACAAACTGACATTAGCGATCAAAATGAATTTTTTCTTTGGCTAAGTTGCACCACCTGACGTGACCTAACTTTGACCGTAGCTTTGGCGATAACCGGTGTTTTTTGTATGGAGTTAGACAGACTTTTGACGCTTGTCAAAGTTGAAGTAAGATGGTGCAACCCAGCTTTTGTTCGACAATAGATTTTATGTCAGAATTGTTCATAGAGTACGTGCAGTCAGACAATACAATTGAATTATGACGCGCTCAGACGCTATTTTCTACCTGAATAGAATCTATTAGTGTAAAAAAACTATAATTGACTCCAAAACAACTGCACTAGATAAATACAAGTAGAAAAATTATTACGTTATTTATTTACTAGGTCTTTGCAATCAGTATCCAAATTAGGAGCTAGTCAGAATCTGTAACTTAATCGATTTACGTGAAGAAAACAATTTATATTTTTCATACTTATTAGAATTAGATTTTAAATATGTTTCTTCGCGAAAATACCACAATTAAAAATAACACCTGTAACGCCCCTGGGTCTGCGGGTGTCTATGGGTGACGGTAATCATTTACCAACAGGTGATCCGTCTGCTCGTTTGCCTCCTGTCACATTAAAAAAAATTAAGATAAAGTGGTATTGAATTGTTCTATAGAGCTTATTAAAAATTTGGATACTGATTACAAAATTAGCCATTTTCGGAGTCGGTGTCGGTGTCCTACCTTTTGGTGATTCGTTTTGGAGTTGGTTTTAATTTTTAGTGAAATTAATCTATTTCATGCCTTTAGTAGACTATAGGTACCCAGTAGACCTTGTTGTTGCCACTGAAGGTGCATAGGTACTCAGTACATTGATACCATATTTTTCATGTTAAGTGCAAATAAACTTCCCTAAATTACCAAACCATGAAACGTACCTATATTATTAAAAAGTTTCGCAGATAAAAACTGAAATCCTCTTATAAGGTGATGAATTTTAGGAGCATGTCATGAAACCAAAATTATTAGCATACAAGAGCTTGTTTTAAAAAAAATCTTTTTATTTATGATGGGGAATTTACTGCGGCGTAGTAGCAGAGATTTTCCGTTTGTAGATCGTAATAATTTCGAAGAATAGGGATGTTTCATGGATAAAGCAAGAAAGTAGCAAGAGTTTGAATAAGACCATCGGTGAACTTACCAAAAAAAAAACTCTAAATGTATTTTTCACTTTTTTAAACTTATGAAAATTTAAAGAGATGAAGCGCACCAAAGTTCAGAAGATGAGGCACATGACGTCAAGGCATGCTTAAAAATGTGGCGATTTGTGTCGTCACGCGGAATTTCATCGCATCATTATCTTCGTAATTACTTGTTTAATTGAAAAATAAAAATATCCTGTGTCCAATATTTTTTGATAATGTAAAATTGACGGACCAAAAGTCTTTTTTAAAGAAACTAGCCTATTCCTATGGCCACATTCTAGCTCCATCATCAGACCCTGCAGTTTCCCTTAGAGAATTGAAGACTCATGATTTTCAAAGTAGCGTACCTACTTACATAACATTAGGTACTTGCTTATACAGGGTCAGGGGTTTATCATCTAGCCTAGTTGTCGTCAGGAAGTTGGTCTAACTAATTCAGCTTGCAACTAATTCAGCTTGCAAGATTCCACCCGAACAAACATTTATGTAATTACCTACATACCTACATCATTTAAATTGCAAGCTAAATAAAAGCTTGTAATAAAGTCGGGTTTGTTCAAATTTCGAGAACGACTGAACCGACAAAAGCATTAGAAAATTTACGAAAAATAAAATAAAATTGTATCCCGTACAAAATGTTCATGGATTTTGTTATTTTTATTAAATACCTTTACGCCTGAGTTAAATGACACCGACATCAAGGTTCATCAATTTAAGTTTAAAATAATAGGCAGTAATGTATGAAGAAAGAGCTTCTATTCTGTATCTACCTATGCCCGTGTATTTTTGATCGGTGTCAAATCGGAGTTTTTGGTGCGGGGTACGCGGGTGTTGCTCGCGGCGTGAAGGTCAAACGCCCAAGGTCATTGAGGACTCTAATCGCCTTAACTCTCGATTCAAACTCAAATGTATAGGTTCAGATTCAAAGTTCTGTTTAGAGATGCCGCTCTATACTCCACTATCCATTGTCCACCAATAGTCTAGCTAATTCCCAGATATCACCTTGCACGTGGAGTAAATGGGGTGGTACAAAAGATCCATGGGTTGGAGTGATCTATTGTTTCAGCCGAAAGACGTCCAAGGCCTCCCCCAAGGATTTCCACAAAGACCGGTCCTACGCCGCTCGCATCCAGGCACCTCCCGCGACCTTCACCACCTAGTGGGAGGCCTGCCCACGCTACGTCTTCCGACTCGTGGTCGCCACTCAAGAACTTTTCTGCCCCAGCGGCCATCAGCTCTTCGAGCTATGTGCCCCGCCCACTGCCACTTGATTTTAGCGATTGGCTATGTCAGTCACTCTGGTTCTCCTACGTAATAGTGATCTATGCTAAAGTATTTTCCTCTCAATATGATATAGAACAACAGAAGGCGGACAGAAGACCTATAAAGTTTGCAGAAAAGCTGATTGATGCAGGCTTTTAACCGGCAAACTCGAAGATGTTGTCTTAATATTCCACTCTTATCCATTGGTCAAATCCATAACGGATTATACATATTCCACTATTGAAGCCTCGTCAAGTGGAAGTCTATAATGATGATAATTAATTTGAGTATTTCTACAGCGGCAGCAGTCGTGCGGGCAGCGTGGACCGGAGCACCACGCGCGGCTCCAGCACTACCCTCAACGGAGACGAAGACAACATCAATGTGGTTGTCAGGTAAGAACATTATAATACGAGTTTAAGTAATCTCAACAAACAAACAGCAACGTCATCGCTTTCATCATAGTGGGATAATAATAATCTTTATTGTATACCACACAACACTGGCAAGTAGATGAATTGCAATGCAACATTGAAATGGCAAAGTTTAGGCAATCATAACGTTGGAAAATGACCTCTTGCAGGCAAAACAAGGATAGAACGTTGTTTGAGATAAAATGGGAATGGAATTAAATAAATCATGAAGTAGGTCATTTTAATTTTATTTAAAAGAATGACACTGAATTCAATATTACAGATTCATTACTATCGCACAAGCTTTTATGAGAAATGTTAAGATTTACTAACCCCACGTTGGGCGCCAAAAAGTTGTTTTGATATCTACGTGTCTAGACACGTATTTGTAATATTCTTCTTTTCGTGTCGACAACAAACCTACACAGTGTCAGCCCAAAACTCCGCCACAAGAGTGGCGTTGTAATATTGAATACGTAGACATGAATTTGTAATATTGAATTCAGTGTCATTCTAGTTAACTAATACAAATTCATTACTATCATAAACATTACTAGCTTTTATGAGAAATGTTAAGATTTTTTAACCCCACGTTGGGCGCCAAAAAGTTGTTTTGATAACTAGGCGTCTAGTATTAGTTAATTGAGTTTAGAATGTCTAGACAGGTAAATTTTAACAATATATCAATCACATTCCGAGTAGGCAACCACCTAATATAGGAGTAAGTAATTAAAAAACGATAATTATTTATTTCAATAGCTATGAACGTTTGTTGCGGGTTGTTGACATTCTTTTGATAAGAAATCGATATCCATTTCAATGGAGTCACATCCGCTATGACAGACAGCATAGCGTTTAGTGGGTGTAAGGTTTTTTCAAAGCTAAAGAAGTGTATAATACCTAACTAAACTAAAAAAAAATAAACAAGCACACTCACGAATATAGGCATCAACCCTAGTTTAACGTCTTCGGAACCTACTTCGAAATAAATACTGGTTCTGTAGATTACTATAGGTTGAAAAAAAAGTATTAAATGGTGGTGAAAATCAAACATCGATTGTATAAATTAAGAAAACATTCAAAAGAACTACCTAACTTACATTATGTTTTATCACTAGCACTATTTTAAGCTAGGTTAAATTAGACTCAAAATATTAGTAGATACCTACCTACTAAATCATTAGGTCCTACTCTAAAAGTTTTAACTACTTAGATCCTCGACATATTAATTGTTTTTGTTTGAAAGGTCAGAATCTATTGGCACGTTCTAACGATTACTATTTCATTATTAAAAGTCAATTTTACTACTAACATCCGTTGTAGATGGTAGGTACAGATTAACATGAATGACTGACAGTGTCTAATTCTATTGTTTTTATTTTACACCGAAATACCATTTGTTTTGATATATGGAAGAATATCTAATGAATGGGAAAACCATTAATGTCAATTTCTAAAGGAGCTTACATTATGGTATTATTAATCTTCTCAAATACCTATGTAATAATTGAATAGTAAATTATGTGCTACAAAATTGTAAGACAGGCCTATGAGTACCTATAAGTTATTTTAACATTTACTTGCCTACTTTATTATCAACAATCCATATGACTAGGAATATAACAATAAGTATGAGTATAATATGTAGGTAACAGCCTAGTAGTTACTGCCTAGCAGTAAATATTAATAAAACTAAAGCTGAGTTGCACCACCTCCTAGCTTTAACCGTAATTTTGACAACAACCGGTCCTTTTTATATGGATTTTGACAGTTTTTTAACGTTTGTCAAGTTAAAGTAAGATGGTGCAACCCAGCCTAAGAGTACCTATAACAATTAATTAAGTAACTACTTAGTAGGACTCTAGTAGTCTATAGTAGTGAATAAATTAAGTTAATTATGTTACCAAATTGAAGGCCTATGCTGGTAATAGCTAATGAAGGACTCGTATAACATTATGACGTATTTAAATTGCCCAGTAATTATGTTTCGATAATAACTAACATTAAAAATAAAATCAATAACGTTTATTGTTTGAAAAATCAATTGCTCAATGTCATGATCGGTTCTGTGAACTGAAAAAATGTCTGGCTTAAGTTAAATACTAACTGAAGTCTAAAGAAAATATCATCGATGATCCAGAATAGGTTATGTACCTACCTAAATTTTTTTAAAGAATTCAGAAAAGTATTTTTTTCATATTCATAAATATTTTGTGAAAACAACTCTTATCACAGTTGATTTTTATCAAACCAAACCATTTATCTTTTTTGCAAAGTACCTATAAATAAAATTAAAATTACCTACTCAGAGAAACATGACTCGTAGACGCTACGAAATAGTATTAAGAGTCAAATTACTTCTATTAATATACCAATATCACGGTTTTGATCCACAGAATACGTCCCCTCAATGACAAAGAGAAGGCCACAGGTGAACAGGAGGTCCTGGAGTTCCCTGGCAAGGGGCAGGTGATCTGCCACACCATGACACCTGGCCAGAAGCCCAAGGTGTTTTCCTATAACGTCGTCTTCGAGCCGGCTGCGACACAGGTTCGTACCTTGTACAGGTTCACAGTTGAACCTGGGTTCGATTACAACGTTGGACATAATTGTTTACAACTAATATCGTTATTAGTTACAGTTAGATTTGGTATGGAGGACTATTTATAAAGTCTGAAACCTAGGGTAGGTCTACATACCACTATCGTGAATCATAGAAGAAGCAGGAAATCTATGAAGTACACGATTATAGAAGAAAAAGATTACTTGAAACTACTATCAGAGCTAGAGAGAATAAATGTCTTGTCACCTGCTGTTTCAGTTCTGTTATATCACCGAAACAAAATCCTCGATTAGTCTGAAACAGCCTTCCAAAATCCAAATAGTTATGCCCAATTAGATATAGCCTCTGACTATATTATATTACAACACTACCCCTATTTTTTAGGAAGATGTACTAGAATATTCTGGAGTGAAGAGGCTGCTCGAGATGGCAGTGGAAGGTTTCTCCTGCACAGCCTTCTGCTACGGGCAGACAGGGAGCGGGAAGACACACACCCTCACTGGACCTCCAGGACTGGTGAGTCGGCCTTCCTGGCCAAGCTTTCCTATTTTGAGAAGCTTTCCTTGCTTACACCAGACGCCTACGAAACTGTTTAACTGTGTCTTATTCTTAGTTTTCGTTAAATTTAAAATAAAGATACGTTACAAGCAGATGGAATACATAATGGAAAAAATGATATTCGGCTCGAAGGACCAAGTTGTAGCTTAAAAAGAACTTATAGAGTGCCTCTTTAGGAGTAACTTTAGCTCATACAATATGTGTAAGAAAAACCAAATGGTAATTACTATGTAACGAAAGTTTTTAGTTTGTATAAAATGTAGGTTATGAAACACCGTTAAATGTAAATGTAACGAATAACAAACCTAATAGCTCACCAATTAATCGTAGCTACAGCTACAGCGTAAATTTTACAAACGCGTGTGTTTACATTGTAGAAGAGATTATTACAGCGAGCACTAACGAGCACCTATTACGTCTAATAACAATTTATAAAAATTATGATGACCGACGGTAAGGACTGGCGGCGAAGTGGTATCGATTTTGAATTATGACAGTCTCTACATACTGAATAGAATAGATGGATAGACATCGAGAATATCATCGCAGAGGCGCAGACGCGTGTAGAATCGAAATAGTTTTTAAAACCATTCTATGCATGTCAGATTCATCGTAAGAGCATTATTTTACGCCCAAATCAAAACCATGACAGCGAAACTCTACCAAAACATTACTATGTTCACACTTTCGTTCAAAAACAGTCTAGGGCCTACTTATCAGCAAATGGTGATATTCTACTGAACTTTATCGACAATTTTAGGATATTTGGAAAAATCTAATTTATTTTTATAGTTTACTGGTAGTTGTTTACATAAGCCATGTTAAACAAACTTTTATGATGACATTAAAATGTGCTTAACAGCTTGTTGCTAGGGTTATAAAACTCCTACACGATAGAATATTTTTATTGTAACGACTGCCAAATACTTTTCTTATGATTTATTGATAGTTGTTAATTGATGTTTATTTTGTACCTTCTATACTCAGTAAATGAAACAACTTTTCACGGCAGTAAACTAATGAACCAAATATTAATTGACGTTCTGACAAGAAAGACGTATTGTCCAGAATATACACTCAGTCCCGTTGTAATGATGGGTTAAAAATACATCCTATTAATGATACTGGCTTCTACGAAAATTTGATACCAATTTTTTCGTTGAAGAAAGATAATTCAGCTCCTATCAAATCAATCATAGTAATTAGTTTCTGAACCAACTTACTTAAGTTACTGTAACCACCCCATAATGGTCTAGAGCCCACCTCAGGATGTTGGGCTACCGATTCGCAGATGATATTACTCAATACACTAATGAGCTACACGAAAAACCATCGGGCATGTCAGGCCTCTCCCCCTCTGAAAAATTTTCCTACATACGCCAATAAATACGCTAATGAAAGTCTTGACTTACTTGAATTTGTAATCTGCAGGTTCTTCATGATTGCAGGCGAAACACTGAAGTACTGCAATAATTATAGTTGTTCAACTACTTCTTCCATTTAAAAAATAATTAACACCATTTTCGAAAAGCACGTCTTGCCCGGCAGAATGTTGATAAAATGAATGCAATCAACTTATTCAATGCGGGTAGTACCATAGCTATTTCTATAGCGAAAGTAGGGTATTAGCTCTCACAGTGATTCTGTCATGTGTCAAGTAGTTACTTAGTTAGAGAAATACCCACATGTGCTGCCAAGGAAATTCCATTCATTCATTCCCATTCACTCATGAGCCTATCTGGCAGAATAAATATTTAAAAAACATAACCCACCTTCCGTTGCAGTCGACTAATACTCGTTCATGTCGTTTTAAAAGTGTGATATTATGAAATGACCCGCATCGCGTTCGCGTGTCACCCGCGTGACGGGTGGTTTGTCGGACTACCTACAATTATTTTCATTAGGTATGTTGTCCGTGACTGACAATTTGTTCCCGCCACGATAAATCACGATCCATAGACGCAATCACCGTTATGAATATGAGCGTGTGATTGTAGATGTTACATACATCAATCATTGGTTTTATCATGAAGGTAGACCGCGTTAATAACGCGTCCTTGTATGTAACCTTGCAATAGCTCAAAATAAACCCATTGTCGTTTTCATGTCTTAATCATAATATTAATTTATGATAAGTGCTCCTTCCCCTCGAGGATTTTATCGTATCATCATCATCTCAGCCACAGGACGTCCACTGCTAAACATAGGCATCCTCCAACGATTTCCATATTGACCGATTGGTAGCGACCTGCGTCCAGCGCCTTCCTGCTACCTTTATGAAGTTACGCTGCGTTTTTTACGTAGCCTCCGACGCAGAACTTTTGCTGTCCCATCGGCCGTAAGTTCTGCGTACTATGTGCCCTGCTCGTAATTGCCACTTCAGCTTGCTAATCCGCCGAGCTGTGTTGGGCTATGCTAGAGCATAATTATGCCTGTATGTAATCAATCCTACCGGCTTAACTTTTTAGATTTGATTTTCAGTATTAATACATCATTACAATACTGCATCACTGACTTGACGAGCATTTGCCTGTAATGCATTTCAGATTCGTCTCTTACGCTGGGTTGCGACATCTTACCATTATCATTATAGTTGCGGTTAAAGTTTAAAGTTAGGTGGAACAACTCAGCTTTACACGAGTAGATTTAAGACCCACTATTCTAATTAAACGTCCATGAAAATAAACACGGAACACATAAAAGTTCATTATTATCATACAAAAAACACCGACATTAGTAAAAGGTAACACAAACCATTAAAAACTTAAAGCAATAAATATTCACTGTCAATTTCGAAGAACTTTTGTGATAAGAATCTAAACACTGATTACCGCTAAAGTTTAGTAAATAAACGATTAATAATTCAAAAAGCTATAAAATACTGCCAATCGATTGATAACACAAAACACTTTCGCCTGATTGCCGGGTTGTATAGAAAAACAATTATTTTTATGGAACCCCATTTCACAGGACATGTGACTATGACATACCAAGGTCGCCAAATCAAGGTGTTGTGAAACCAATAATACCTAATACTTAACTACGTGTCCTTGGAATTGATTCTAGCTGTCAAGAGAAAAATAAAGTCGAGTTTTTCTCATACAAAATACCTAGGTAGAATGTTATTTACCTACTTACCTAAATATTTATTGTAGGCAGCAGGTAGCCTATACTAAACAAAACAGGCACATAAAAGAATTACTAAATCGGCCTCACCTCAGTAAGGCCCGGTTTCTTCCACTGTATAGTCTGGTCTGCGAGCACGTAGAATTTTGTCCAATGACCCCAAGCTGCCCATCCTTATCGCTTACGCGTAATTAGGTATATTGCTGTCGCGACTGTGCGACGGGCGCCCGCAGTGAGTGTGCGAGCGCGACAGCAACCTAAAAATTCTACGTTCTCACAGACCGGGCTTTAGAAAGCTTTCGTTTTGAATGCATTTGCTCCCGGCGGGATTCGAAACCGAAGATTAAATTAATGGTGTACTGCTATAGAAGCGCAGCTGGTCGTATCTAGCTACCTCAATAACTTCTGGTTACTTCTTTTAACATTAAAATTCTTACAGGTAGAAAGAGGTACGAGTCCATACTCCCCAGAACACGGCCTGGTGGTGCGCTCCTTCGTGTACCTGTTCCAGCTGATACAAGAGCGGCCTGAATGCCACTTCATCCTCAAGGCTTCCTTCTTGGAGATATACAACGAAAAGGTAAGGAAACGAGCCCGTTAATCCACATTTTGAAGCCACGATAGCCGAACGGTAAAGGGGTCGGACTGGCCGACTCGTAATCTGACCAATACGGGTCGAACCTCGCCGCCGCTCGACTATTGTGGTAAGGCTACGTAACACAAGCATATAATATACCATGAGGGGCTAACGGGACTCTTGGTAATTTGTGCAATACATATTACTTATATTCTTATTAAAAAAATTCTTCGTTATTCGATCGAGGCGAAGATGTCTGGCTGGTAATGCATGAATTCTAAAGAACGAAGAACTTGAATAAACTTCAGATCAGATTCCAGACTCCTGCCCAAGACATGCGGAAAATGTGGAAAGCAGGATGGTCGAATTAAAATCCCAAGATGATTGCAGTTTCAGTTAGAAGTTCAGTTTCAGTTTCTATGAGAATTACGAATTTCAGCAGGGTACTTTATGCCACATTGACATGAAGAAATATGATACACAAGATGAAATAAATGAATAAGAAACTAATGGTTCCAGGTGATTGATCTACTGAACCCCGGCAGCGCGAGGAAACCGCTCCAGGTGCGGTGGTCAAAAGAGAGCAGAAGTTTTTACGTGGAAAACCTTTTCACGGTCGACTGCGAGCAACTGGACGACTTATTTGCTGTTCTGGAAGAAGGTAGGTAGACATCTTCAAAGCATAAATAACTCCATAAGTAGGTGCTCAGATGTGGTGACTTGGAACGATGTTGACTATCTAACCACTAGACCTTATAGCAACGCGACGTACAGCTCTTGCACTCCTATTTTAGAGAACAGATACGTTCTCTACGACGTAATTCTTCCAGGAAGACCTTTCTTGTTTTCTTTGAAAATGAACCTTTATTAGAGTGGTGGAGACTTTCTATCCCTCTCTCTTTCTCCCCAGGCATGAAGAACCGCGCGGTAGGCGCACACGCGATGAACGCGCACTCCTCTCGCTCGCACACGTTACTAAGTGTGCGCGTGCGCCGCGACCTGCGCGCCGACGCCAAGATCACGTGCTCGACTCATGGCAAGATCAACTTCGTGGACCTGGCCGGCAGCGAGATGACTAAGAAGACTCACAGCACGGGGAAGACGCTTGAGGAGGCCAATAATATCAACAGGAGCCTCATGGTTTTAGGTGAGTCTATTAGCCTGGATTGGTACTTGGTAATTGCAGGCCGATAGGCAAGAACAACAAAACTGATGAAGGTGCTGAAAGAGCAGTAATATGCGTTGAAAAAGTACATACATATACATTAACAGTTCTAAGTGGGCTGAATTTATGGATAAAATGGATGAATGTGGCGGAATGCAGAAGTCTGTTTCCAAGGCCAATACTTCACAAACCAGATATAAACAAAGTAATAATATCTACATTTTAAGACCATGGGGAAATATAATTTATGTTTCAGGTTACTGTATAGCGCAACTTAGTGATGGAAAAAAGAGAGGTCACATCCCGTACCGGGACAGCAAGCTGACGAAACTTCTAGCCGACAGCCTTGCCGGGAACGGAGTCACATTGATGGTAAGAGCTTCAAACTAGCTTAAAGGCTCATCATCATTATCATTTCAGACATAGGACGTCCACTGCTGAACATAGGCCTCCCTCAATGACTTCCACATCGCACAGTTGGTAGCGGCCTGCATCCAGCGCCTTCCTGCTACCTTTATCAGGTCGTTGGTCCACCTTGTGGGTGGACGTCCCACGCTGCGTTTTCCGGTAGGTAGACAAATACTCATAGCTGCCTTGAAACTGTTTAACGTCGGGAAATGCTTTGTGCATACCCGCTAGTTGATGGGGAAGGCCAGTGGGTTATGTGGGACTCTCCCCGCCTGTTCAGAAAAGGCGAAGTCTACCCACTAAAACCCGACGGTCTCCACCGGAGCCCAATGAAACAGAACCGAGAGTCATTGTCCTAACTTGGACGTTCGTCCTCAGCTAGTTGCCTTGCATCTGGTCTAACGAATCTATCAAAATAAAACTTGTTCCAGATCGCGTGCATAGCCCCAACGAGATCAAACATCAGCGAAACCATCAACACTCTTCGATACGCCTCTAGAGCTAAGAAGATTAAATCCAAACCTATAGTCAAAATGGTAAGATCACTTCTTGAACTTCAATATTAACCTTTGAGCGAGACTAAAGCGGGTTTTCCACCGCGAGTGGAGCGAGTTCAATGACTCCGTTAACCTCGCAAAATAAAAATGCCGGAAGACGTAGTGTGGGCAGGCCCCCCACTAGGTGAACCGATGATCTGGTGAATGTCGCAGGAATGGTCGTGGAAATCTTTGGGGGAGGCCTTTGTCCAGCATTGGACGTCATTGGTCTGAAACGAAATGACGAACGAACGATAAAAATGCGGTACGAGGAAAATGACAGAGGGCAAAAATAATAAAAATAGCCCGTTTATCAAATTAATAGACCCGAACGCTTTCTCGGTGAAAAATCAATCTTATTTTTATGTACATGAAGATATCCTTTGCGAGATCGAATCAGAAACGAGGAAATCCGTAAACGAACTAAAGTCGCTGACATAGCCCGACGGATTAGCAAGCTGAAGTGGCAATGGGCAGGGCACATACGCAGGGTACTCAGAACTGACGGCCGATGGGGCAGCAAGGTTCTGGAATGGAGGCCGCGTACCGGAAAACGCAGCGTGGGAGTCCACCTGCAAGGTGGACCGACGACATCGTAAAGGTAGCAGGGAAGCGCTGGACGCAGGCCGCTACCAATCGATCAACGTGGAAAGCATTGGGGGAGGCCTATGTTGAGCAGTGGACGTCCTATGGCTGAAATGATGATGATGAAGATATCCCTAGTTCATTCCTCTTTGGCTGTGAAAAACGGGCTTTAGTAATGATGGTTGATAATTTCAGGATGCGAGAGACGCTCTAATACTGAGCTTGAAGAGGGAAGTGGAGGCTTTGCAGACGGAAAACGAACACCTCAGGACGGCGTTACACGTGCAGACAGATTATACTTTGGATAGTTACAGTAAGTACATGAACGTCATTCCCATCTACCCTCTTCGAGCTTGCCACCGGGGTGGAATTTGGCTCTAACTAGGATTGGCTTTCTAAGACACTTTAAAGAAGGCTGAAGACCTAATACCAATATCCTCATTAGACAAACAGCTAGATATGTATGTGAAGCAAGCCTGCCTCAATGACGTTTAATTTTTCTGACATGAAATAGATTCTGAAACTATAGGTGGCTTATTTTCAGAGCAAACAACAAAGAATCCATTTATACTTGAAACAAAAGTATAAATCATTTCAGTTTATATTTGAACAGGTTGAAACAAATGATTGGCCCAATATTTATTTAGCAGCATTACGATTTGCAGCTATTTAAAGCTACTTTTTTTTCGTAATCAGCGTGTAGCCTCCATAGCTCAGGGGTTAGAGCACTGGTCTTGTAAACCAGGGGTCGAGAGTTCAAATCTCTCTGGAGGCAGGGATCGATTTCCTTTTTACAATTACTTTTCTTGTTAAATACCTGGTGATGCGAGGGGTTTGTTACGTATTTGTTTTAAGAGAAATTAAATAGAAAATGCGATGCGGGAATAGAATAACTGTGTGAGTTGCCGAGGAAGGAGTTTACCCGATATATTGGGATTATGTGAGACTCATGCACTGACCTGGTAACAGCGACACCGGGCTCCCTTTCCCAGTTCCAGCACTCCTCGTGGCAATCCAATATCAGAGGGCGTCGGTCGAACCGCGGAAAACACTGCACTTCACACAAAATCATCAAACGATAAAGTAAAATAGTTTTTTGTAGCGGCGTAGATGCACACGTGAAAAAATGGAGTCTGGGCAACGGGCAACTGTCTTTTTTCTTTCAAATGTTTGGTAGGCGGCACAACAGTTTACGCCGCGGAGAAATAGATGGCGTTAGACGCCAAGGAACTTTGGCGAATGGTCGGGAAGATGCACGCATGTATACCAACAGTAGAACATGAGAACTCTTTGTTGCCAACATAAGCGCGCAAACATCCTCCCCGGCTTGAAAATACTAGGGATTTTCAAAGAATATGATGCAGAATTACTAAAATAAAGTTAAGATCAAGATTAAAATGTGACGGAATATATAATACTGGTTTTGGAGGGCAATTAAAGCAAAATATATAAATATAAGACAAAAATGTGGTATGTATACAATATATGATAAAAATATGAGGTTGTATGCGATTATAACTGTGTTTGCTATTGAGTAGGAAGTGGGCATAATTTAACAACAGGACGCTTATAAGTTCCAGTTGTTGTTCTTACTGAAGCGACGCGAATAATCCCATCCTTACCAGGATATACTTGTTCGATTATGCCAGTGGGCCAACGAAGAGGTGGTGTATCATCATGATGTATGAGAACAAGAGTCCCAGGACTGACTGGAACAGCAGGTGTATTCCATTTCTGTCTTACTTGTAAAGTATGCAAATAGTCTAAGTGCCACCTCTTCCAGTAGTCTCGCACTAATTTATCCAAAAGGGATTTTCGATCAGAAAGACGCATTGATGAATTTAGTTCGCTTACAGGTAAACTTTGTAAAGGTGTAGTCATTAAAAAATGTGCTGGAGTTAAAATATGGTGAGGTTGATCGGCCAACAGACACAACGGACGCGAATTTAATAGACATTCTATCTGAGTTAGGACAGTTAAGAGCTCTTCATAACAAAGCAGCTGATTACCGATTGTGCGGAATAAATGCGTTTTTATACTTTTTATGTTTGCCTCCCAAATGCCGCCCATGTGGGGAGCTCGAGCAGGCAAAGTACGCCAAATAATTTTGCGGTTGTCAGTTAATTCATTTTGAAACGCGGTGCACGTTTCATGCGCGAAAAGGAAACTGTAAAGTTCGTCCAATTGTCGTTTAGCACCGATAAAATTAGTTCCGTTGTCAGAGTACATACATGAGACAGGACCTCGCCTGGAAAGGAAGCGCTTAAAAGCGTCTAGAAATGTTTCAGTACTCAAATCCGAAGCCAATTCGATGTGTATTGCCTTTGTAGTTAGGCAAACAAAAAGGCAAATGTAAGCCTTTTGACTTTTAACACCACGTCTACGTGTAAGTGTTATGTTAATAGGCCCAGCATAATCTACTCCAGTGTGGGTGAAAGCTTTAGCTTCTTGAACACGAGCTGGAGGAAGGCTTGCCATTATAGGCGAAGGATGAGTAGGTGCGACCTTAAAACAAAAATTGCATTTGCGAACACGCTGTCGGATAATGTTGCGAGCAGATACAATCCAATATCTCTGTCTTAATAATGACATTAAAAGATGCGATCCAGTATGACAATTAGATCGATGACAATCATCGATGATGAGATTAATGATGTGATGACTACGAGGCAGCAAAATTGGATGTTGATTTTCAAATGGAATGTCAGCGTTAGTAAGGCGCCCACCAACGCGGAGCAGCCCGTCATTGTCGATGAACAAATCAAGTTTTCTGAGGGATGCGGAAGGCAAGTTACCATTGGATATGTTTTTTATATCTTCATTGAAATATTGTTTCTGTAGCGTTCGAAGAAGAACGAGTTCAGCAGATTCCAGATGAGGTGCTTCGATTGAAGGTGAGTTAGGTATCTTTTTTATAAAGCGTAAGACATAAACAGTAATGCGTTTAAATTTTTTCCAGGACGAGACCCGGGATGCGAGCTCAAGAAGGGGGTGTGGCGATGCGTCTACATCGGATACAGCAGTTAAAGTAACCGACGGTCTCATTTCAGGTATATCATCAAGATGAGAAGATACAAAGGGCACGATCGGCCAATCGGCGATGGGAGATTGAGCCCATAAGGGGCCATGCCACCATAATGATTGCGCGATTAATTGCGAAGGTAAAAGACCTCGCGAGACACAGTCACTGGGATTCTCAGATCCGTTTATATGAAAAAAGCGGCCAGGTGGCAAATTATCGTGTATTTTACTAACACGGTTGGCGACAAACATTTGCCAACGGTGCGGCGATGAATGAATCCACGACAGAGCGATAGTGGAATCTGAAAAGGCGAATATTTCATTTATAGGGTAGCGATTATCAAATGCGGCGTGAACTCGTTTAATAAATTCAGAAAGAAGCAATGCGGCACACAATTCGAGCCTAGCGAGCGTTATAGTTTTGAGCGGAGCGACTTTCGACCTTGAACATACTAATTGTATAGAAATGTCACCGTTCGGATGCGTTACATGCAAAAAAATTACACAGCCATATGCCTTAAGACTGGCATCTCCGAAACCGAGTAAGCGGACAGTGCAACCTGCTGATATGCCCAAGTGGCGCGGTATTTGCAAACTTGATAAAAGGGGCAATTCATTTTTAAATTCAGTGAAGCGGTCAATAATTGGTTGAGGTGGTACTTCATCCCAATCAATTTTAGCGAGCCATAAATCTTGAAGTAAAAGCTTGGCGTAAAGTATAACAGGCGCAACTAAGCCGAGTACATCAAACAAGCGAGCAATAGTAGATAAAATCACGCGTTTAGTATTATTAGCGGGAGTTTCGTTAATTGTGAACGTGAAAGTGTCAGTTACAGGTAGCCATTTCAAACCTAGGACCTTTAGTGTGTCGCTATTATCGGTGAATTCAATTGCGGCGCGATGAGACTCAGGCAAATGAGCGAGAAGTTCAGGCGAGTTACTGGCCCATTTTATTAGATCAAATCCACCGGATTTAAACATTGCGATTAGGTCATGAGCTAACTGAATCGCGTCATTTGCGGTGGGAACTGACGAAGTTAAATCGTCCATGTACATTTCGTGAGTGGCGACCTCTGCAGCGCGAGGGAAGCGATCCTGTTCCTCAAGAGCCAATTGTCGGATCGTGCGCATAGCCAGGTACGGACTCGAGCGAAGACCGAATGCGACCGAATTAAATTGGAAAATACGAACAAGTTCGTCTTCATTAAATCGGTATAATATTTTTTGATATTTACGATCATCATCTGCTAAAAGTATGCGAAGGTACATTTGTTGCACGTCAGCAGTGACGGCTATTTCAAATTGACGAAACCTTAATAGCAATGTAAATAAATCAGCCTGCAAGTTAGGTCCAGTCATGAGTAAATCGTTGAGCGAAAAGCCAGTGTCCGTTTTGGCGCTGGCATCCAAAACAATGCGCGTTTTAGTCGTAGTTCTATCGGGACGAATTACAGCGTGATGTGGGATGAAGTAACCCTCACTCAAAGCCACGGATGAGTATGGTATTTCAGATAAATAACCTTTTTTTAAATAGTCAGAAATTACTTCATTATACGCCTCACGAAGTGTAGGCAGCGCGATGAATTTACGCTCAAGTGCAGCTAATCGACGCTGAGCACCAATATGCGAATTACCTAATGTTTTAGGATCCCCTTTAAAAGGCAAAGAAACAATGAAACGGCCAGAAGAATCACGCGACACTGTCGATAAGAACTTGCGTTCGCACTCGCGGTCGTCCGGACTGACGTCACAGCCACCACTAGTAACCTCCTCAATCTCCCAAAATTTAGTTAAAGACTGATGCAAATTGTCATTTATTAAAGGACCGAAGGACCAGGCTACGTTGCCAGGTTCGACGGAGCTAACCATTTCACCCACAACAATATAGCCAAGAGTAGTTTCGAGCGCGTGAGGGGCAATGACCGAACCGTCAGCCGGGCGCGATGTCACAGTAGGTATAATTTTACCACCGAGTAATAAATGTGGGAACAACGGTGCGCCGAGAATTGCGTGAATATCGCCAGGTAAATTCCATAAATCATCAGCGAGTGGGATATTCGAAAAGTCGTCGATTATGCTTGTGTTAACAACGCGAGTAGGTAGATAGTCAGTAATATGTTCGACTACCAAGCATTTTACATTATATTGTGCGTCAGAGACGCGAGACTTAATTGTCAGCGAAACAAAACCTAAAACAGAGGTATCGAGCGACCCCACAGTTTTAATAGTCGAATTAATTAGCGGTTGAATATTCAAGTTCAATTGATTACAACATGAAAGCGTTACAATATTATTTTGCGATGCACTGTCAATCAAACATCTGATAGTTACGTGTTTACCATTAATAGGTACATAAACTTGCGCGGTAGGTAGTATTGTCGTAGAATTGTTTTTATGTGAGGTTGTCAATACGACGCCCGCCTCGTCCTGATACGCGCCTAAACATGTGGCGGAATTGTCACTGGACTGCGAGTGCAAGCACACAGAGCGTTCCGGCTGCACAGAGGTGGTTACGGGCGGGGCCGCTGACTGCGGAGGCGCCGCGAAAGGTGGTGAATGCGTTGTAATTTGATTTGTATTAATGCGAGTGGATTGCGAAGTAACCGGGGTGTCAAAATGCAACATAGAATGATGTTTTTTATTACAGATTTTACACAAGCTTTGGGAACCGCACTTTGAAGTATTGTGACTTGACCCTAGACAATTAACACACAAATGATTTTGTTTCACAAATTGAAATCTATCTTTGATGCTCATTTTCTTAAATTCGGTGCATTCATAAAGACGAAAATGCTGAACCGATTTACAATAAATGCACGTATTTACTTTAACATTTTCCGATGTGTTGTCATTTGTTATGGCAAAGGTATGAGACACTCTTTTAGTAGTGTTATTATTATTAAAGCGCGGTCGCGGTTGTGTCTGTTGAACCGAAAACGAAGATGTTCGTTCTAAGACTTTAATATGGTGGCGGATGAAATTGATAACATCTGAACTCTCCGGTATGTCTTTGTCACGAATAGATGATTCGAATTGTTGCACAGTTTGTAAGTCTAACTTTTTTAATGCGATATGCGTTATGATGAAGTCAGGTAAATCATCGATATTTAATTGTCTTAGCGCGGCAAAAGATGAGTTAAGGTTTTCTATAAAATCATTTAATTGAGATGGCGAACTGTTTGTTAATTTAATGTCCAAAATGTTATTCAAATACATGGTGCCTAGTGCACGTTTATCTTGATATTTAGTTATTAGAGATTCCCAAATAGTGGGGTAATTGACCTCATTAGGTATTATGCCTGCGAATGTATTGAGCGCCGAGCTACTCAATTTACCTATCAAATATTGCACTCGGTGCGCGTTGGTCAATGCTTTGTTGTTATGCACGTTTGTTTTGAATGATTCGTAAAATAGGGGCCAATTATTAGGATTTCCGTCAAATGAAGGTAATTCGATCGGGGGTAATCTAATTGTATCACTGTTTACAGATTTTGTTGATGAAGTATGTGCGGTATTTGCCTGACATTCAACAATTGATGTACGCGTTTGTGAAATGTATGAATAAAGCTCCTCAAAGGATGACCAATCACTAAAATTGGGAACAGCTACGGGATTCAACTCCATCTCTAAAAGATTATGCTGATCGCAAAGCGAATTAAATTCATCATACAATTTTGGTAAAGTTGAACATGACGCTAAAAATGCTTGTTGAGACTTAGTTATTTCTTTTGAGATCGAAATATTCTTTGCAACAGTAAAGATTTCATTAATGCGAGCGAAAATGGCTTGCTTTTTAGCAACGACAAATTTTAATTTTGTAGCGGACGCCATTTTGGACGCCGTTTCAAAGCGAGCGAGTTTGCGTTAGATGAAAAAATATGCGTAATTTGAGCAAAATGCGATGCGAACACAGTTATAGATGCGTTAAAATGTATATAACAATATAATATATAGGTATTAAAATACGTAACAAGGATTATAGCGTAAATAAATATAGAACGGGGCTGGTTAAATCCGGCTCGAAGGACCATAAAATTGGTGATGCGAGGGGTTTGTTACGTATTTGTTTTAAGAGAAATTAAATAGAAAATGCGATGCGGGAATAGAATAACTGTGTGAGTTGCCGAGGAAGGAGTTTACCCGATATATTGGGATTATGTGAGACTCATGCACTGACCTGGTAACAGCGACACCGGGCTCCCTTTCCCAGTTCCAGCACTCCTCGTGGCAATCCAATATCAGAGGGCGTCGGTCGAACCGCGGAAAACACTGCACTTCACACAAAATCATCAAACGATAAAGTAAAATAGTTTTTTGCAGCGGCGTAGATGCACACGTGAAAAAATGGAGTCTGGGCAACGGGCAACTGTCTTTTTTCTTTCAAATGTTTGGTAGGCGGCACAACAGTTTACGCCGCGGAGAAATAGATGGCGTTAGACGCCAAGGAACTTTGGCGAATGGTCGGGAAGATGCACGCATGTATACCAACAGTAGAACATGAGAACTCTTTGTTGCCAACATAAGCGCGCAAACAATACCATTAAGTAGCTATTTAAAGCTACTTTTTTTCGTCATCAGCGTGTAGCCTCCATAGCTCAGGGGTTAGAGCACTGGTCTTGTAAACCAGGGGTCGAGAGTTCAAATCTCTCTGGAGGCAGGGATCGATTTCTTTTATCAATAATTTTTCTTGTTTAATGGCATTAAAAGCAGCCATTTAAAGCTACTTTTTTTCGTCTTCAGCGTGTAGCCTCCATAGCTCAGGGGTTAGAGCACTGGTCTTGTAAACCAGGGGTCGAGAGTTCAAATCTCTCTGGAGGCAGGGATCGATTTCTTTTATCAATTATTTTTCTTGTTTAATGGCATTAAAAGCAGCCATTTAAAGCTACTTTTTTTCGTCATCAGTGTATAGCCTCCATAGCTCAGGGGTTAGAGCACTGGTCTTGTAAACCAGGGGTCGAGAGTTCAAATCTCTCTGGAGGCAGGAATCGATTTCCTTTTTATTATTTTTCTTGTTTAAAATAATGTGAGCATTTGCACACAATGCACACCTCTTGAGCCAGGTCTTAGGCTATTCTCATCCACGTACGTACTTCGTCGCTCCATTTTGCGTTGGAGCATCATATCTTGCATCTGCTACTATACCTTAGTGATCACTGTATTAAAATCAACGAAACCAAGGGCTTCCGCGGAAGACCCACCCCTTACGAGCATGCAAAAATATAAATGCTGAGCCTACTTATACTATGAGTACTTATACCACATATTAAAATGAGTGCATTTTCTTTTTTGTTTTTGTGTTGTAAGTATTGTTATTGTTTAAAGTCCATTCTATTCTTCTATTCTATTCAATGTAATGCCTGATCAAAGCTCCATTGACTGCAGCAATTTCCTTAATCAGTTTTTCTACATTTCAGGTAACCGCCGCACACCGCCTCAAATTGAACCGAACAAACTCTACCAACTGCCCCAATCAGAGCTGGTAGACCTGGTGCAACTGCACATGCAAGAAAATACCGCGTTGAGGACCGAAAACACTGAACTCTTCAACGTGAGGGACCAACTCCTCAGGGACCAGGAGTTGCTGAGTCGGGAGAACGAGAGGCTTTTGAAAAAGCTCGAAGATGTCAATTCGTGAGTAAATGCTTAGGTAGTATGAAAATTAATCATAGCATAGGTAGGTACAATGATTTTAGGCCTGGTTTTCACCAAGGCGCAGCGGAGAAGAAAGATGTGTCGGGCGGACTATTTTTCTATAGAATTTGACATGGGGCGCTGTGCGGAGCGGAAATGTGCAAATAATGAAATCTGATTGGTTATTCAAAACATGTATCTCCGCTCCGCTTCGCCTTGGTGAAAACCGAGCCTTATAGGGTTTTTTTTAATGTTTAGTGAAACAAATGAGCAAGGATCTTCAACCTAAGATAACCATGTCTATTATTTCCTTCAATAAATCTTAATGAAAAAGCAGTTAAACATCACAGGATATGGGTATCTTTACTGATCACTGTTAGATGAGCTGCGAATTAATATTTTTAATTATAGGTAACTCCCTAAAACATAGGACAAAACAAGCCTATTCTGACCTCATTTACTACGATAATACGATTTTCTATGTATCCTAAAGCTAACATTTGGCAATGTTCTTTAGGACGATTTTCGGATTCAGCTGATGTCCGAAAGATCAGAGGTCAGTGGAACGCACGACACGCATGAGAATTGAATCACCTTTCACCTAAATATAAAACAAAATAAATAAAAATGGTTTAGGTGCATGATGATAACAAAGAAATAATAAAATCAGCACTGTCGCGTGTGGATTAGACTAGTGAAATTTTGATATGGTTAATTTTACAGAGTTAATATACATAATACTTGTCCAATTAACCCTTTATCTGAGGACAGGACATATGGAAGTATTATGGCATCATGATGTGACCATAATCAGTAATGTAGGATTTTCTGTTTTAATAAATATGCACTTGTTAACATAAAGCTGGGTTTCCAGCGCATGTTTTGCTCTACAAAAACATGTCAACATCCAACAAAATTTTATTGTCTACAAAAAATGTTGAATGTTGACATGTTTTTGTTGATTGTGTAGGGCAAAACGCGCAAAAAAAGCGAATTGGTCCAATTACGAATTGGACCAATAGCGAATTGGCCCAATAGCGAATTGGACCAATCGCGAATTGGACTAATAGCGAATTTGTGAATTTTTCACGATTGGCCCAATTGCGAATTGGACCAACCGCGCCTAAACGCTTAACTATAACCCTTAATTATACATACTAATAGCACAATTAATTCCAGTGTTTGCATACGCTCACCCATCATCCCAGCGCGACCAACGTACTCGGACGGTGGGACTATTGGCGCCAATGTTTGGACCAACCCTGCCGTGGCCACGCCCAACGTTGGAGCCAATGAAAACACTTTTGGTAAATTAGACTTGAACAAATAAAATTGTGTACTGCTAATGTTTATGTTTTGAAAATGTATAAATAGACATGTTGACACCACCAATCAATTGACGTACTTTTTAAAACTGTCAAAACGAAACTCTCCCATAGATTTTGTATGGCACAAGCAAGTGACGTCACTATTTTGTCAACTTAATTAAACTACTTTTTTCAATTACAATGCGACCAAAAGTCGTAATTTACAGGTAATTTAAAATTAATTAAGTTTTTAAGACCAGAATGAAATGTTTTTTTAGAAAAGTTGTGATTTCGAATTATTGGGGAATGGTGTCAAATTGTCTATTACTTGTAAATAAATAATAGCAAGCATAGTTATGTTGTAATGTAAGCTTAATTATGTATAACTATTTTATATGTAAGTAGATGTTATAAATATTTGTTTAAAAAAAAAGAGTGGAATAATAATGGTTTTATATAAAAATAGTGGTTTTACTTCACATCCCTTAAATTTAATGGACAGATATTATGAAGTAAATTCAATTTCTAGACATTTAAATGTTACAGCTTATTTATTCAGTTTATTTATAACTAATTAGGTAATACAGAGTATAAAAACTACAAATATTACATTACAGATTGCGATGTATATAAAACAACAGCAGATGCTGTGAAACCGTATCTGATATGCCATTGTGCTGTACAATAACTAAACTAAACCAAAAGCATTGGAATCTGCAGACCAACACAAATAATGCTAATGAAAATCAAAATATTTCTGCTAAATGCTTGTTAAGGAGTTAATACAACTTGATATAGATTGTTTGGGATTAATACATTAATATAACATGACATTATATCTGGTATAAATATTACAGAGAAGTCAATAGTGGGTTAGGTTATTCTAATTGTCTTAGCTAAACAAAGAATGTAATTAAACATATCACATTAACGTCCATATCTCTCACACATACCCTAAAACGTCAAAATAATTGCTGAACCATCATAACAGTGCTGATGCGATTTTAATCTAATCGGTAAAGATGCAAGCTTGGAAAATGTATTTATGCCACTTTAAAACGGAAAATATTAATACATATTTTATATACAGCTATTGTTGAAAACACTGAATAGTAACACTTATTAACACTTAAGAAACTCATATCGCTGGCACGTATGATAGTTGACAAGTACGGATGACGTCTAGAGTAACTTTACTGCTAGTGCCTTCTAAACCCATATTTCTTTCTTTCGTAGAACAGATCTGTTTTTGAACTTCCCAGGTTCACAATCTTCGGACAGCCATCTCTCTGTAAACAACAAAAATAATAAATATTTACTATTCAATACACTCTCACATTATCAATTCCACATCCTTAAAATTCCTATTTATAATGCAACCAAAGGTAGCCTACATTATTTTCACAACTCTACTGTCTCTCTACAAACAGAGTTCCGGGAACTAGTTCAAATTACACATGAAAAGTTAGCATGGTTATTATTGCAATATTCTACAAATTGGATGATGATTATCACCAACAACTCAAGTGATAAACGGTGTTCAACTTACGTCTTTCTCTTGTATAGTGCACTCCTTACAATAGTAAGCGTCTGAGACTCCAGGGCCTCCGCAGATCACGCATCGCCCCTGGTAAGAGCCATAGTTGCACTCATCGCAAATACGCACCAGCGTGCAAGGACGCACGTACGAGTCGCAAATCACGCATTTGCCGTCACATTTCTCGCAGAGACGCCCGATAGCTAGAAAATTCACATGAAAATCAGTTTCAGAGCTCCAAAATACAGCTATAAAATTGTGTAGTTTATAGATACAATGAACACTTACCAACTCCTGGCTGCTTTCGGCAGAAAATAAGATCTGGATGATGCTTGGCCATAGCAAATAGGTTTTCCTTTTGGTATAGATTTTATTGAAAAATAACGCCGACAGGCGGTAATTTATTCATAAAATAATCACCACAATAACCTCAAAATTTTCTGTCAACAACAATCCATAGAGAAAAAGTAACAACAATCAATGACCTGAATGTCTCCAACTTCCTCATTGGCCCTAGAGCAATTCCAAGTATACCATCAATAAAAGCCTAATTAGAGTCATCAAACCTCTCAGTCATTCAATTAGAGCCATTAGAACTTCATAACTATAAGTTGTTTTCTATGTGTAAGCTGAGGACACGTGTCTCCAGCTGACACATCTGTATCTTCGTAAATATTTATGCTACGATAATGTATTATACCTCAAAAATTACAGTCGAATCCAAATAGTAGGCTTTCCACTTTTCAAGACTTTAGCTCAAATACTGTTAAAACCACGATCAAAAAACTATGTGCGAGCTGGAGTACCGTGTCTCCAGCTTACACATCTGACATCTTCCTAAATATTTAAGCTACATCAATGTTTTATATCTCATAAATTAAAGTCGAATAAAAAAACCCGACTTCAATTCTTTCAAAGCTTTATTTCGAACCGTTTTCGAACTACGAACCGATACGTATGTGTAAGCTGGTGACACGTAACACACGGTGGATTATTAAAACCGTATAAGTTAGAGTTGCGTTTTAAAGATCAAATAATTCGTTATAATTAAAGTACACACGAGACATAATTTCAAATCTCTAGGCCTCTTAGTTTCAGAATTAAAAGCCAAAAACTATTTTCCCGCCAAATAATTCAAATAATATGGGTCGACTGCGACGTTGCCGTTCCGTGCGTCCACTAGAGCAGTCGAATTTGAACCTAAAAACTAGTACTGTTTGAATCATTTTTATTTGTAGTTTAAATCATTTAATTTCGATTATAAGAATTTTAGACTAGGAGCCGGCTGATTTCTGTATTGAGTACCTAATAACCTATAAAATATTTTGATAATAAGTTTTTATTTTGATCACAATGTTTTATTTAATCGAGGCAAAAACATTGCATCTATACTAATATTATAAATGTGAAAGTAACTTTGTCTTGCTTTCACGCCTAAACCACTGAACCGATTTTGATGAAATTTGGCATAGAGATGGTTGAGTCCCGGGAAAGGACGTAGGATAGATTTTATCCCAGTTTTTGAAATATGATAAAGATTTTCATCATTATCATATCATCTGAAAATTATAAATAACTTGAAAAAATCGAGTATTCGGGTAGCCCTAGTGATACTCTACCTCTGGGCTTCGGCTTGACAGTACTTTTTGGGAAACCTTGTACAGGTGAACAATGGTGGCGCCCCCTATCAATGTGTTTGGTGGGACAGTTCAGTTTAGTGGGTCTTTTATAGCTGAGACGGTTCATTGTTCAATACAATCAATTCTTTCCTCTCTATTATTTTAGGTGCCTTATGTACGTATAGATTACGCACATTCTTTTTATATGAACGTAAGGGTGGGATTTAGGGGGTCACAAAACCGGTTTTACCGAAACCGAAAAAAAAACTGTATTCAGACATGGCAAAACCAGGTTATTCTTGGAAATATAATAGCTAGAATGAAATACTAAAATAACAATCAAAAACGTTTTTATTCAGCTTGATTATTATCACAGATCAATTAACATTTTTAATAATTAAGGTAGATATACTTTACTAGAAATCCGATGATCTACGTTCTTGTCGGGTATCACTAATGAAATAAAATTCCTACTTCATAAAACTAATTAATCAGGTAAATATTTATCACAGATCGATCAACTTTTAATAACCTATACTGTGTAGTAGAATACTGGTGATCCACGGTCGGGTCGGGGAGTTTCCGGCTTTTTTTTTTTTTTTGAAGGGACGCGCGCTGGTAGCTGGAGGAGCTTTTCCAGCTTCACCGGGCAGAGTGGCGAGTACAGAAGGTACTCTAGCCGTTTGGCGATCGTCGGTGCGCGTGCCGACGAGGCCGAGTGTGGGCTTCGCGAAGCGAAAGCGAAGACGTTCGCGATCGGGCCGTAGATTCCGGCTACTGGGACCGCAATTAACTGGGACAGTGGTCCCAGTCGCTGGATCGATAAAAATTAAATATTTTTCTTCCAGCGACTAGGTTCACTCATAGATAACTTAAAAAAATATATTATTCAAGCCAAAATCGGTATCGTACTAAAAGGACAATGACCAAAAGTGGTCCAAATGTCCACCACTAATGAGACCTATATTGGCTTATGGTCCATTAAATAGAGATTAACTTTCAGTATGGGACGAAAAATAAATAAACTGTCAGTAAAAAGTTATGACTGTATGAAAAATTGTAGTAGTTTACGCGCTAATCTCAGGAACTACTGGTCCGATTTGAAAAATTCTTTTTGTTATGGATAGCCCATTTATCAAGGATGGTTTTAGGTTATATAACATCACCCTACAACCAATAGGGGCGGAGCAGCGACCACCCGACCATAATTCCAATATTGTTGTCTTTCTTCTGAGTTTTTTTTTTCTTTTAGCGAGAATCTAACACGGCACACTAAGCGACATGACATAATATGCATAGATTAATCCGAAATGTGCGATGGATAGAATGATATCAAGAACATTAATTTTCAGATGAAAAGGTAAAAACATGACTTTTCATTCAGTCATAACTTTTTACTGACAGCATATTTTTGATTGCGGTTTGGTTATAATGAATCAGTATTTAGTAGACTATTTTACTACATAGGTGGTGGTTGACATTTGGACCACACTCCATACATTTTTGGTCATTGTCCTTTATGAATGGTCCCAGAAAAGTATTTAATTTTTACTGATCTGGCGATTGGGACCGCGGTCCTAGTTGATTGCGGTCCCAGTTGGCGGAAACCTCGGGTCGGGTATCACTCATCCATCAGAGATTCGTAAATCTAATAAATCTATTTAATTACAACAGATAAATCATATTTTACTAACTAAATCACCTAAAAGTAACCTTTTCATTAGTGTAACCTAAAAGTAAACCAAAGCAGTTCAAAAATCAGCTAAAAGGTTACAAAAGTAACCTTCTGGCAACACTGACTGTTTCTCAATATTGCAGTCATGAAGCTAAAGATAAAAATGGAGGGCAGAGTTGGAACAAAAACTTGAGTCAAATACCTACTTATATCTATCTCGCTCTCTGCGGCCCTACCTCTCTTTTTAGTGTGAACTGTAGTATTGCTATCTTCTGATTTAAATCTCCTTGTAAATTCTTCGAAATAGCCAATTCACTAACCAAATCAGAAGTTAAACAAATAAATAATTAATATTTGAAACTAAGATTACCTAGTTAAATAAAATATCACAAAATTGTCGGCCATTTAGGCTTAATGTGTTGGCGAATCAGGGAATTACAATCCCAATTCCTGGGTAATCGGTACCATGTGGCAACATCGGCCCAATCCGGCCCATCATGGCGGTTGTTTACTATTTTGTTTATTAAGCAGTTAATTTCGTTTGAGATTGTTTACAGGAAATAATCATTGTTTTATCACAAGAATTGGTGCAAAATTTTGTAGTGCGTGGTTGCGGTAGTACGTGGTGTCCTGGAAGTGACATAAGATTCCACGCGTAAGTGTTTATTTCGTGATTTCCGACATTGGATCATTGTAAACATTTTTCACATTTTTTACAGTAATTTCTTCCTAAAACGTTTTACCAGTAATTACACTTATCATTTTTAATGATACCTATGTCAAGAAATAAAGATTTTACATTGGTTTCATTGAATTTGAGCAATGGACATCATCCATTTTGGTCCAAAATCAAAAGTGCCGGCCAAAAAATAAAAGTGCTGTATTCTGATAGAATACGTCCGCCTTAGCATTTATTACTATGGCACCAAAGCTGTAGCACCACTGTGCATCGTAGTATTTGAGCTCTAAAAATATATGAAACGACTGACTTTGATCTCAAATACTACGATGCACAGTGGTGCTACAGCTTTGGTGTCATAGTAACAAATACTAAGGCGGACGTATTCTGTCAGAATACAGCACTTTTTTTTTTATTGGCCGACATTTTTGATTTTGAACAAAAAATGTATGAATCGTCGATGAATTTTAGATCTCAAATACTCGACGCACAGTGGTGCTACAGCTTTGGTGCCATAGTAACAAATGCTAAGGCGGACGTATTCTGTCAGAAGACAGCACTTTTTGTTATTGGCCGACACTTTTGATTTTGAACAAAAAATGTATGAATCGTCGATGAATTTTAGATCTCAAATACTCGACGCATAGTGGTGCTACAGCTTTGGTGCCATAGTAACAAATGCTAAGGCGGACGTATTCTGTCAGAACACAGCACTTTTTTTTTTATTGGCCGACACTTTTGATTTTGAACAAAAAATGTATGAATAATCGATGACTTTTAGATCTCAAATACTCGACGCACAGTGGAGCTACGGCTTTGGTGCCATAGTAACAAATGCTAAGGCAGACGTATTCTGTCAGAATACAGCACTTTTTTTTGTTGGCCGGCACTTTTAATTTTGGACCAAAAATATATCGATACCTCTGGGCTCAAAGGTCGTAAAGGACAAAATACCGAAAATGAGTTATTTATACAGTTTTACTTAGAATTTCATTCTCTATCGATCTGTATATTTAGTTTGTCGAAAATCCCAAAAAAAGTGCCTTTACGACCCATCATTTTTGATAAGCTTGTTGATGAGCACCTTCATGCTGTATAACGTAGAGCTGGCTAGCTGGAACCGCTATGATAGAACTGTCATTTATATTCAAATGTGATGTTGTCTTTAGCTGTGTAATGGCTGTGCCGAACTCTCTATTGTAAATATTCTACGTGTGCTTTGATACCAATATATTTATTATGTTACTACCAACCACTGTGTTTATTGCTCTGTAGCGGACTTAATATATCCCTAACAAGGGTTATGGGCCCAGAGCCCCAGAGCAAAGTAACATTTTAAAATAGTTTGTCGTGAAAATAATTTCGTATAAAGTGACGTGAACAGAATGTCGAATGTACGTATTGAGTTATTGAGAAAAGACAACTATGATAGTTGGAAAGTGCAAGTAGAAGCCCTATTGATCAGAAATGATTTTTGGGAATATGTAAGTGGAGAAAAGTCAAAACCCACGGATGAGACATTATCAACAGCATGGGATTTTGCTGACAGAAAGGCAAGATCGGAGTTGATTTTGTCATTGGATCCGAGTGTTGTTCATCATGTGAAAAGATTGAAGACTGCACGAGAGGTTTGGCTGAAATTAGAGAGTCTGTTCGTATCACGTGGACCTGCGAAAAAAGCGACCCTGATGAAAAGGCTCATGCTACACAAGATGAGTGAGGATCAGAACGTATGCGAACATCTTGATTTATTTTTTGAAGCTGTCGATAAGTTAGAAGAAATGGACATCGTGATCCATGATGATCTTTTAGCGATTATGTTGCTGTATAGTTTACCAGCAAGCTATGAGAACTTCAGATGCGCCATTGAAAGTAGAGACGAGCTGCCAAAGCCTGAACAACTTAGGGTGAAAATTATCGAAGAATACAGTTCGAGAGGCAATACCCAAGTTGAGAGGATAGAAGGAGCTATGTATATAAATAAACATCAGAAGAAGAATGGGACTGGACCTGAAACAAAATTTAAGTATAAATGTTTCAAATGTCATGACTTTGGACATAAGGCATCCGATTGCAAGAAAAAGAAGTCTTCTCAGGCTTCAGAACAGAAACCTTCAGAATCTAGTTGCGTTGAGTCGTGTTCGACTGTAGAACATGAAGCTTTAACTGTGTATCATGTTTCAGATAACTGTTTAGCTATTGATTCCAAGCGTCTTCATCAGGAATGGTTGTTTGATAGCGGTTGCAGCTCGCACATGTGTAACAACGCAAGCAGGTTTGATAAAATATTGCCAAGTAACCAACAATTGAAATTAGCCACTGATTCTTTGACAACCGTGCAAGGTAAGGGTACTGTCAAGATATTAGCATGTAACGATGATATTACGCGAAAAATCCAATTTGAAGATACGTTGTTAGTTCCTGATCTACGTAGTAACTTAATTTCGATTTCTAAACTTACTGATCGAGGTTGTATAGTCACTTTTAAACGTGATGTAGCATATGCAACTAAGGATGGTGAAGTTAAGTTGACTGCTGATCGTAGAGGTAATTTGTATTACCTGAGAGAGCAGGATGCTTCGGCATCTGTAGTATCAGATAAGGATGTGGATTTGTGTAGATGGCATGAGCGTATGGGACATTTGAATGCTAGGGATCTTATGAAAGTACTGAAGAAATCGGGTATAGACGCCACCAAGTCTGATACTGAATTGCGCGATTGTGATGTGTGTGCTAAGGGAAAGATGGTTGCGTTGCCTTTTGTGAAGTCCAGTCAGCCATGTGACGAAAAGTTAAAAATAATTTATTCTGATGTGGTAGGCCCAATGAGAGTTCAATCAAATGCGGGAAACAAATATTTTGTTACATTTATTGATGATTGTACTCGTTGGTGTGAAGTTTTTATGTTGAAAAATAAAAGTGACGTCTTGTCAAAGTTTAAAATATTTAAATGTCAGATCGAAAATTTGACAGGTAAACAAATAAAATATTTCCATTCCGATAATGGCAAGGAATTTGTGAATAGTGATTTTTCGAAATTTTTACAAGAAAATGGAATAAAAAGGAGGTTGACTACGCCGTATTCACCGCAGAGTAATGGAATTGCAGAACGGATGAATCGCACCTTACTGGAGAAGGCAAGATGTATGTTATTATCCTCTGGTCTACCAGCAAGTTTTTGGGCGGAAGCTATTGCAACCGCGTGTTATTTGCGTAACAGATGTCCGACTAGCAGCTTGAATGGAGAAATTCCATATGAAAAATTGTTTAATAAACCTGTAAATATTGGTTATTTCAGAACATTCGGTGCGAAAGTTCATGTTTTGGAAAAGGAGCCAGGAAAGGATAAGTTCGCAGCACGAAGTTCTCCCGGCATTTTTGTGGGCTACCCGGCTGAATCTGGTGGCTATAGGGTGTGGATATCCGAGAAAAGAAAAATAGTGGTGTCAAGAGACGTCAAGTTTCAGGAAGATAAGAAAACTGAAAGTGAAGTTTTGAAAGAACCATCTATTGAGCTGCAATGTGAACAAGATAGTGTTGATAAAAGGAAGACTATCGAGTTTGAATTGTCCAACAGACAATGTAGTTCACACTTTAGTGATCAACCTTCGAATATTCAAGTTCCAATAGATCGATCTCAAGATGTACCGTTCAGAAACGAACTAAACACAGAAGATACGGAAGTTACTAGTACTACTGATAGAAATGAGACATTTGACTGGAATATCACTTTGAAAAGAGGCCCTGGAAGACCTAGGATTGAGAGAGGACACGTTGGGCGCCCCCGAAAAATCTTTAATATGGTTGAAGTTAGAGAAACAGAGAATAGTGACAGTGAGTCACAGGAAGAAGAATATGGTGACTGTGATGATTTTGCTGGAGCTATTGAGACAACTTTGAAGGAAGCTTTGGGAAGTGATGAAAAAGTCAAATGGGAAGAAGCAATTTTATCAGAGTTAAGAAGTTTAGTGAAGAATGATACATGGAAAATAGTAAAGAAACCACCTGATCGAAATGTCATTGGATGTCGATATGTGTTAACAACGAAGGTAAATGTTGATTTAACAGAAAAGAAGAAGGCCAGGCTTGTCGCGAAAGGATATAGTCAACAACATGGTCTGGATTACTTCAAGACATTCGCCCCAGTTGCTAGGATAGCAACGGTTCGTCTATTGATTGCTTTAGCAGCTGAAATGGGCATGGACATAGATCAGATAGATATAAATACTGCTTATTTAAATGGAGATCTTGATGAGAATATTTATATGAGAATTCCAGAACTGCTGAAAGAAAGTTTAGAAAAGCTGATAAGCTTGGATGGCAGAAAAAGCGAAATAGGCAAAAGAGCTGTGAAAATGCTTGAGAATATGAAAGCAGGGGGTGACACCTGTCTTTTGAAGAAGTCGTTATATGGTCTCAAGCAAGCTGGAAGACAGTGGAATATGAAGCTGGACATGAAACTTAGAGAAATGGGTTTGAGACCAACAGTGAGTGAACCTTGTATGTATCATAAATGTGACAATAATGGAGCAGACCTATTTGTCGTTATCTATGTTGATGATATATTAATTGCTTCACGCAAGAGAGAAACCATAAATAAATTCAAGCAGGAACTGGCAAAGAGGTTTGAACTAAAGGACTTTGGCCAAGCAACCTTTTGTCTAGGGATCGACATAAAGAAAAATGGTAATGAATATCACATGTCACAGGAGAGATATGTAAAGACCATTTTGAAGAGATTTAACATGGAGAACTGTAGTCCTGTACAAACTCCAATGGAGATGGGAAAGATAGCTATGAGTGGCAAAGAGAAGGATGAAGGAGGAAAGTCTTTTCCGTTTCGAGAACTCATAGGGGCACTTATGTTCTTGAGCGTAGCGACTAGACCAGATATCGCGAACGCGACGGCAAAACTCGCACAATTTTCAGAGAATCCTCAGGAAACTCATTGGAGAGCTGCAAAGCGGATCCTTAGGTACCTAAAAGGTACGATTACTCAGGGTTTAACATTTAAACCGATGGGTAAGTGCATTCAAGGTTATGCGGATGCAGATTGGGGTAACTGTGAAACAGATAGACGATCTTTTACCGGCTATGTTTTCATTTTAGGCGGAGCAGGTATCTCATGGGCATCACAAAAGCAACGCATCGTTGCGACGTCGACTTGTGAGGCTGAATTTGTAAGTTTAGCGGAAGCTATGAAAGAAGCAGTGTATTTGAATGGCTTACTGAAGGAACTTGGTCTTCACCATTGGTCTAAGGTAAGCATGCATGCTGATAACTTGGCTGCTATCTGTCTAGCTGAAGATCACGGTGTTTATCACGCGAAAAGTAAGCACATCGACATTAGGCATTTCTTTATAAGGGATGTGCTGCGTGACAATAAGTCGATAACTTTAGAACATTTGGCAACTGAAAATATGCTGGCAGATATTTTCACCAAACCTTTGCCTCGTATAAGGCATCACTTGCTGAGTAAAGGGTTAGGGTTGCGCGTACTCTAGTGCCTTGTATAAAGCATGAGTTGAGGGGGTGTGTTGATGAGCACCTTCATGCTGTATAACGTAGAGCTGGCTAGCTGGAACCGCTATGATAGAACTGTCATTTATATTCAAATGTGATGTTGTCTTTAGCTGTGTAATGGCTGTGCCGAACTCTCTATTGTAAATATTCTACGTGTGCTTTGATACCAATATATTTATTATGTTACTACCAACCACTGTGTTTATTGCTCTGTAGCGGACTTAATATATCCCTAACAAAGCTAAACAGAATTCATCGTGAAAATTGGGATGTAAATAACATTTGATTTTTTAGTACAGTTACTATGGTAGTAAAGAACAAGTAAACACACATTTTTGGGCGTATAACCTAACATTTCCATACCAAAGTCTAAATAATTTGTCCTTTACGCCCTTAGATTATCTAAACAAATATTTTAAAATTCTACAAAGAGAGGATATTAAAATAACTGAAAAGGTAAATTTATTAGATGTTTCTTATTGTATTTAAGTATGTGCGTTTGGAACAATCGAAAGAAATAAAAAATCATCAAAAATATGTAATAAAACTATTTTAGAGTGTAACATTTATGTGATTTGTACATATAAAATGATGACATCTACCCGTCGTGTACGTTTTTTTTTCGTCAAGTAGGTACAATAATATAAAACGGAACAGTAAAATGGAGACATGTGTGAACCGGTCGTAAGGTGTCATTATTTTGTATGCACAAATCACAAAAATGCTACATTTGTCAATTGTTTTTAATGATTTCCTAGTAATTTTGACTAACTCCCTCGGTCAAAACCACTTTTGAGTTTTGACTGTAATAATTATAATAAATAAGTATAGTTTCTAAAGTTATTTGGATCAGCTAATAAAATATAACTAGCAGGAAAAATATTTACACAACATGGGAAAATGTGTCAGTTGAGACTTCAATCTACTAAAAAGCGTGAATGCACTTTTTTTCGAAGTTATATTTTTATACTACAAAATAATTGGCTTTTAAAAACGGTATTATGTAGGAGTAAAGTAAGTGGATGTACTTTACTGGAATGAAAAACTTCCTACTTGTAATCTTACTTACCTAACCTTTCTACTTTTGTACCAAGTACAATAACATAATTTCTAGCTACTATGAATAATAATGTTTAATCTATTTATAATTTAGAATAACTAGTTTGGTTTTCCTTTGTCCTTAATAATTCTATCCTATCTGCATTATCATAAGGTCAACTGGTTGACAGACTGCCCTATGGAATTAAGTCCGCCATTTGTAGTTTTTCGAAAAATTAATAATGATGAAATAAATAAATAAAATCAAATTGGTTTCGGCTTTTCGTGAAAAGTAGACATTTAAGAAGTTTTATTTAAAAGCGTCATAATATTTATTTTCTAAATTCGCTCTTATATCGGAAATGGTATGTTCTAGTTCGAAGATATCAAAACTTCTGGTTAAATAGTTTCTAAAATTGTGTGCATTAAATTATGAAGCTACGAAAAATCATTTTATTTCATTAAAAACAAACATAATTCATTTAAATATGTGAAGAAATTGTATATTACATATCAAATACCATAAAACATTAAATATTTAAGCTAAATTATCAATTTTTCCTTGCATAATACCTTACCTGGATGTTCCGTTTACGACCTATGAAAACCTATAAAACTACGTAAATTGTCATTTATTACCTTGGTTTTGTAGTTTTGTAAAATAAAAATAGACTTACGTCCTGAGCAACTTGCCTAGGACGAATATTTGAGGGGCGTAAAGGTCTTTTGAATGTAATTTTGAGGGCGTAAAGGAAATCTATCTCAGTAAATACAGCTCTAGTCCAATTTTTCAATACCTCTTCGGAAAATGCTGTGAATTCTAAGCACTTTCTTCTTAGGTCATATTTTAATAGCTCGAAAAACAAAAAAGTTACTGTCGAATAAAAAAATAAAAAATCGTTTTTTGCTTCTCCTGAAAAGTCGTACTTTGTCCTTTACGACCTTTGAGCCCAGAGGTATCGATATGAAACGTGGATGATGTCCTTTATATTTTTTGTTTATTTAGAAAGAGCGAGTCTGCCCACAGAGAGCGAGATAGTGATACTTAGTTTGTGCTTCAAGTAGGTATTCGGAGTGTGGCCTCCATTTTTATCTGTAGCTTCATGATTGCAGTCAACTGTCATCTTTTTTTTTAATACAAGTTTTACGGCTATGGATATAGATCCTTACGGCCAATTCTGTGCAAATGCTGTGTTTCGTCTATTTTGTGATGTCTTAGTAGTGATTGTGATTTGTGATGTTAATGTTGTTAATTTTTTTTTTTCAACAAAAGAAGAAGAATTCAATGAGGGCTTTCGCGATTGGAAAATCCGCCAGATGGCAATACGTAGACGCGAGGTCCAAATGCTGCGTGATTGGTGGATTTTGACATATCTGTCAATGTCATGCAAAATCTGTTTGTAACCATAGAGCAAAATACAGGGTGGAAACGATAAGTGATCTCACTCGATTATTTCTAAACTATACAAGATATCAATAAACTAGTTATTGATCCTGAAAGTGCTTCATGAGCTCTATCAAACGGTATTAATAATAGGTTACAGAATAAACTGGATCTATCCGAAACTTCAATGTTTCCAGCTTCCATACATTTGGTAAAGTCACATTATTTTAAAAACTACATATGATATCGTAAAACTGATTACTGATTCTAAAAGTGCTTCACAAGCTCTATCCAATGGTATCAATAATAGGTTACAGAATAAACTGGATCTAACCAAAAATTCAATGTTTCCTTCTTCCATACATTTAGTACTACCACAGTCATGACACTCATCTCTTGACAATATTATTATAGCAAGTAAAGCCTAAAACCAATGTTTTTCATTAATAATTTAAAATAAGAATACAATTTACGAGTTTATTTTAAGTATTTATTATTAAATTAAAAAAATTACACTTCTAATATTGTGTGTCTGGCATACATTTAGTATGGAAGCTGGAAACATTGAATTTTCAGATAGATCCAGTTTATTCTGTAACTTATTATTGGTACCGTTTGAAAGAGCTCATTAAGCACTTTCAGGATCAGTAACCAGTTTTTTAATATCTTGTATAGTTAAGAAATAATCGAGTGAGATCACTTAACGTTTCCACCCTGTATAGTTGTTGCCCATTTTTGCCACTTGACGTGGCAGAATCGTGGGACTTCACGGTATTTAAATAAAAATTAAAGTGGTTGCGTTTAGAAACGCCACAAATATTTGAGTCTTTGGAAACAAGTTCGTTATTATACTTGTATATTAAAATATAATTTTGTTTTACCTAGCTTTTTCTTATTAATAAAATATAGGTTATTAAGTACTCAATACAGAAATCAGCCGGCTCCTAGTCTAAAATTCTTATAATCGAAATTAAATGATTTAAACTACAAATAAAAATGATTCAAACAGTACTAGTTTTTAGGTTCAAATTCGACTGCTCTAGTGGACGCACGGAACGGCAACGTCGCAGTCGACCCATATTATTTGAATTATTTGGCGGGAAAATAGTTCTTGGCTTTTAATTCTGAAACTAAGAGGCCTAGAGATTTGAAATTATGTCTCGTGTGTACTTTAATTATAACGAATTATTTGATCTTTAAAACGCAACTCTAACTTATACGGTTTTAATAATCCACCGTGTGTTACGTGTCACCAGCTTACACATACGTATCGGTTCGTAGTTCGAAAACGGTTCGAAATAAAGCTTTGAAAGAATTGAAGTCGGGTTTTTTTATTCGACTTTAATTTATGAGATATAAAACATTGATGTAGCTTAAATATTTACGAAGATACAGATGTGTAAGCTGGAGACACGGTACTCCAGCTCGCACATAGTTTTTTGATCGTGGTTTTAACAGTATTTGAGCTAAAGTCTTGAAAAGTGGAAAGCCTACTATTTGGATTCGACTGTAATTTTTGAGGTATAATACATTATCGTAGCATAAATATTTACGAAGATACAGATGTGTCAGCTGGAGACACGTGTCCTCAGCTTACACATAGAAAACAACTCATAGTTATGAAGTTCTAATGGCTCTAATTGAATGACTGAGAGGTTTGATGACTCTAATTAGGCTTTTATTGATGGTATACTTGGAATTGCTCTAGGGCCAATGAGGAAGTTGGAGACATTCAGGTCAATCAATGACAGACATCAAGTCAAGCCCATGAACCTACAGATAAAAATGGAGGCCACACTCCGAATACCTACTTGAAGCACAAACTAAGTATCACTATCTCGCTCTCTGTGGGCAGACTCGCTCTTTCTAAATAAACAAAAAATATAAAATTGCTCAATTCAATAAAACCAATGTAAAATCTTTATTTCTTGACATAGGTATCATTAAAAATGATAAGTGTAATTACTGGTAAAACGTTTTAGGAAGAAATTACTGTAAAAAATGTGAAAAATGTTTACAATGATCCAATGTCGGAAATCACGAAATAAACACTTACGCGTGGAATCTTATGTCACTTCCAGGACACCACGTACTCGTACTACCGCAACCACGCACTACAAAATTTTGCACCAATTCTTGTGATAAAACAATGATTATTTCCTGTAAACAATCTCAAACGAAATTAACTGCTTAATAAACAAAATAGTAAACAACCGCCATGATGGGCCGGATTGGGCCGATGTTGCCACATGGTACCGATTACCCAGGAATTGGGATTGTAATTCCCTGATTCGCCAACACATTAAGCCTAAATGGCCGACAATTTTGTGATTTTTTATTTAACTAGGTAATCTTAGTTTCAAATATTAATTATTTATTTGTTTAACTTCTGATTTGGTTAGTGAATTGGCTTTTTCGAAGAATTTACAAGGAGATTTAAATCAGAAGATAGCAATACTACAGTTCACACTAAAAAGAGAGGTAGGGCCGCAGAGAGCGAGATAGATATAAGTAGGTATTTGTCTCAAGTTTTTGTTCCAACTCCCGAACCAAACACATCTTTTTTTTGACTGGCAATGTGTGTATTCACCAATGGTACAAATTTCCAGGCCAGAGCCCCGATTACGGTAACTTTTAACGTCTACAATCCAGACACGCTTCTCGATTCTGTGATACGATTGGTCAAAACAGCTGACGTACGCTGTTGAACGACCAATCGTATCGCAGAATCGAGAAGCGTGTCTGGATTGGAAACGTTAAAAGTTACCGTAATCGGGGCTCTGGAAGGTTTAAAAGAAAATAAAAAAAATAAAAAAATAAAAAATGATTAACGATTAGTCTAGTACAGCTAAAGTACAGTTTTCCATTAAAATTTTTATATTAACTGCTGAGATTAACTGCTAATAGAGATAGACAAAGTTGACCACCCACGCATGCAGCGCAGTTCGCGAGCTTGTAGCAAGGCGAGGCATAAAAATTCATAAAAAGAATACTGAACCGCTCAAGTTGAAACGGTTACGATCCCTTCCCGAGTTGATAGATGTGTATAGTGTAGTATTTTATAGTATTTGTACATACGTGGCTAAGTTTAGAACTAGTTATAAAATATATTGTGGAAAAATAACGATTAAATTATATTAGTTATTTAATCGTTATTTATTGTGACGTCCTTATTGTTTGACATTTGGTTGGGTTGACAGTGACCATAGATAAATAATAATTTGTGACAGTGACAGACACTCTGCAACACATGTTTTTCGTGTGGTGTTTATTTTAAATTAAAAAGAAATAATTTACAATTAATAATGACTGAAAATAGTGGGAGTGAAAATGAATCTAATAACTCAGAAGAGGAGCAACCTGACATGCCCAAGGAAGACGCTAATGAAGAAGAAACAGTAACTTTCAAAGATCTGGTAAGAAATGTTATTCCGCGTGTTATTTTTAATATTCTGCTTGTTTAATTACTTCCTGAGTTGATTTAGTTACTTATACTTTTATTTTTCATAATCATCATAAACGAAACACTGTAAATGTGCTGCTTTTTTAAGTTTAAAGCATATCAAAAAGTCACTTATAGGTTATGATCAGTCTGGTAATTTCTTGTGCATGCTGCTCTTTGCAGGGCGTCGTTGATGTATTATGTGAAGCGTGTACAGAGTTAAAATGGAAGAACCCTTCGAAGATCCAGAAAGAGGCGATCCCTGTTGCTTTACAAGGCAAAGATATCATTGGTCTTGCAGAGACTGGGTCTGGAAAAACTGGCGCCTTCGCGCTGCCAATCCTGCAGGCTCTCTTGGAGAACCCTCAGAGATATTTTGCACTTATACTGACACCTACCAGAGAATTGGCATTCCAAATATCTGAACAGTTTGAGGCATTAGGTAAGAAGTTTTAAAGTTTATTCATATTATTAAAGCAGTATTTTTATCAACTTATTGAAATGTCTGGGACCTTTTTTACTTATTTCAAACTTTTGTACTTAATCTAATAAAATTCTAAATGAAAATCTAGCCATCCTTAGTCTGATATTTAAGGCTAATAGCTTAGTTTCCATAAAATATTTTTTCTGTCATTTCAGGTGCCAGCATAGGCGTAAAATGTGCAGTAATAGTAGGTGGAATGGACATGGTGGCGCAAGCCCTGATGCTGTCCAAGAAACCACACATCATCATCGCCACTCCTGGCCGATTGGTGGATCACTTGGAGAACACCAAAGGATTCAACTTGAAAGCATTGAAATACTTGGTACATATTTTAATATTGCCATCGTGACTTCTGCTGTACTAATATTAATTAATGAAACATTTCCTCACAATCCCTTATCATTATAGTAATCATCTACAGAATATCCCATTCCTCTGCACAATATTTTTCAGGTTGTTGAAAAATATTGTGACATCCCTTGAAAGTTAAAATAATCCTACTAATATAAATGCGAAAGTTTGGATGTCGGGATGTCTGGATGTTACTCTTTCACGCAAAAACTACTGAACGGATTTTGATGAAACTTTACAGTACCTATTATTGTTTATAACCCAGAATAACGCATAGGCTATAATTTATTACGATATGTGACAAACTAAATTTCACGCGGGTGAAACTGCGTGCAAAAGCTAGTTATATCTAAATGATTAGCTATTTTTCAGGTAATGGACGAAGCTGACCGCATCCTCAACATGGACTTCGAAGTGGAGGTAGACAAAATCCTCCGAGTAATACCCCGTGAGCGGAGAACATATCTGTTCTCTGCCACTATGACGAAGAAGGTCCAGAAACTTCAAAGAGCGTCCCTGCAAGACCCTGTGAAAGTTGAAGTATCAACAAAGTACCAGACAGTGGATAAACTGCAGCAGTACTACCTGTTTATTCCTGTGAAATATAAGGTGAGGTCTAAATGTGATAACAAGTATTAAAAGCAGTTATAATAAAATAATAATAAATATCCTTGGACATTTTACACTGCGCTTCTAGTCCCAAACTAAGCAAAGCTTTTACTATGGGTACTAGACAACGGATATAAACATACTTAAATACTTTTTTTTTTAAATACATACTTATACATAGAAAACAACCAGTCCAATACAAACAAATATGTTCATGCACACACATGTTTATAAACCGCTACCTCCGGAATAGTAGTCCGTTTCGAACCACTACACCAAACGGCCGACGAAGTTAGTTAAGACTGAGAAGTGCACATAAGAGAAGTGGAAAGTAGTAATCATGCTGAAAAGTAGAGTGGTGCCTCATATTATGACGCATTATTAACTCATGACGTCGGCTGACATCGCGACCGACGTCAGCGTAGGAAGAAATCAAGCCTATTAAGTATCTTCTAGCAGTTTAGCGCGTAACTCAGTCAATGCCTGAGGTATGGGAGCGGCACGGGAGGTGCGACATATTATGACGTCACAGAGCATACAAATAAAACACATCATGCCTTAGGCACGCAGAGCGGGAGCGGAGGGAACAATATGGTCCAGAACCCTTTTGTGGCATTCCCAAAAGTCTCGCTCGAATGACCCTGGAGAACATCTATTTAAACAAATCCTTTATGGCATGGTCAGACACGCCAGGATTAACTCATTCCAAAGCTCTCATAAAAGCCTATGATCGAAAAAGCTCTAAGCAGATCATAGGACTGAGTAGGACCAAAATGCGCATCTTAGTTCGAGCCCTCACTGGACACTGCAGCTTAAATAAGCACTTGTCCACTATGGGACTGTCTGAAACAAGAACGTGCAGGATGTGCCAAGAGGCAGATGAAACGCCACTACACATTCTCACGGACTGCGGACCTCTGATACGCAAGCGGAGCTTACACCTGGGCAAACACATCCTAAGCCCACAAGATGTAAAACATATCGCCCCCCAAAAGATACTGCACTTCCTAATGGATGCAGGACTCGGAGGCGAACTGTAAGGAAAATAGCGGCGATCACAATAGATCGATAACGGTCGCAGTGATACTAGGACTTTATTGAACTAGAATAGCCGCTCAACACAAAAAAAAAATAGGCACTGTCTGCCCTTACCTTACTAACTGTCGACCAAAGCCATGCGATTGTCAAAAGTATTATTCCAAGTGTTATTTTCAAATTCACACCCATCATCCACAGGACGTATACCTAGTCCACATCCTCAACGAGATGGCGGGCAACTCGTTCATAGTGTTCGTGGCCACTTGCGCGGGCGCACTGCGTGCAGCGCTGTTGCTGCGAGCGCTTGGCTTGGCCGCGGTGCCGCTCCACGGGCAGATGTCGCAGAACAAGCGGCTTGCAGCGCTCAACAAGTTCAAGAACAAGTCGCGGTCTATACTTATATGCACTGATGTCGCGTCCAGGTAAGTTTTTTGACTACTTTTTTCATAGAGATATACAACGTGTCCCAAAATTCAAGGATAAGCCGACGCCACAGGATGGACATAGTCATGACTACTTTAGGAAAAATAAGGAAAAAAATCTATCTCAATTGTTTTTTAACTTATACAATAAATTATGAAATTCGACGAAAATTGACACCCCTTATGATATTTTACATTACTACGACCACAATTTTCCAAATATTCCTGTTTTTCTGTTTATATCGGCAACTTAAGTAGTGCTGTTGTTCACCCCAACTCTTAAAACCCCCAGAAGCCTTGCAGTTTTTACACAAAAGTTAATCAAAATATGTTATTTCCTTAAAATTTTCAACGATTTTTACTTTCACTCCACAAGTCAAGAGGTGGCAGGAGCTGGCCATAGGAACTCCTTAACGAAACGGCGGAAGCTTATCGAGTTTGGGTTCGTTCGATTTGTCTTCCCGAGCACTTGTGCCATGAGATTGAGAAACAACTAAAAAGTTTAAAATAAAGTTGTAATAAAAAAAACTTTTTTTAAAAACAAGCTTGACTTCGTTTGAAAATTATAATTGACTTCATCATCAGGACCCTGGACATCTTCTAGCACTAAAGTGCTCGAAAAGACAAATCCAACGAACCCAAACTAGATGCAATTCCGCCGTTTTGTTTAGAAGTTCCTATGGCCACCTCCAGTCTCCATTCAGTTCAATGGTACCATAATATTGCATTTTCATCGTACTTACATAAGTATACCAAATTTCAGCTCAATCGGTTGAAGAGAACTGGTTTTAAATTCAGTTGCAAGATTTATGCCATACTAACTAACAAGCGAAGTGTTTGTAAAAATGGGACGCATATCTTTTTTGCGACTAGGTTTCTTAGAGTATTATACCATTTTGGAATCTTGGATAGTTGCGTCAACTTTATAAAAAACTTGCCGCAGTAGTGTTCATACTTTTTTTTTACAAAACGATGAGTCAAAGTGGAGTGAAAGTAAAAATCGTTGAAAATTTTAAGGAAATAACATATTTTGATTAACTTTTGTGTAAAAACTGCAAGGATTCTGGGGGTTTTAAGAGATGGGGTGGACAGCAGCACTACTTAAGTTGCCGATACAAACATAAAAACAGAAATATTTGAAAAATGGTGGTCGTGGTAGTGTAAAATATCAAAAGGGGTGTCAATTTTCGAAGAATTTCGTAATTTATTGTGTAACTTAAAAAATAATTGAGATAGATTTTTTTCCTTATTTTTCCTAAAGTAGTCATGACTATGTCCATCCTGCGGCGCCGGCTTATCCTTGAATTTTGGGACACGTTGTAGAGAGATGCCAACTAATGCACCGAGTTCGAAACTCACACATTAGTAATTCTCACACACAAAGTAATCAAAATATGTGCTCATTATTCACTGCGGTATCATCAGTTCTCAACGTTCGAATAATCTTTAGTACTACGCAAGCAATGTAAACTGTTTACATTATGACGTCGCTGCTGTCACGAGCAATGTGACAGCATATTTGTCTTTGGGCATATTTCTGCGACACCGGCCCCGCCCCCTTGTCTCATCTCCCTTTAATTTCTGTGATCTATGACTTTTTTAATAATTAATCCTTCGTGATAAGCTAAATATGCCTGTTACGAATGGGTTCACAATAGTCGAGCGGCGGAATCACGCCCGGTTTCCTCGGATCACAAGTCGAGTCCGACACCTTCGGCTATTGTCGCATCAAGTTGTTTCATCAATATACAAAAATATGTAATTTTGAGGTCTCAAATTGCTGAGACAAGCACAGTTGACTTTAGGAATAGTCGTGAAACTTTAGGTTAAAAAACATATTAAAGTTTTGTTGTCTCGATAAAGTACCACAAAATAACATCTTTCAGGAATATTTTAAACTATTATGTTGCATTTTTACTATAAAATTATCACTTCACGGGATTTATTGCATCTCTTCAGTCTGCCCGCGACCATGACTCGTGCAACCGAGCCGAAACGTCGGGAGGGTAAATATTTTATTTACCGTTAAAATAGATATCTATATTAATAATTTCGTCAAGGGGTACGGTATAGAGATGGGTTATACTAGGTAAATTTGATACTAGGTGCACCTATTCCAAGTATTTATTAATACGTGATCCAAATACCTGTTCCACTTAGTACGTAGTAATTTATCATACTTGACGCGACTAGTGCGGACTAATCCACGTATTATGACTTTAAAATACAATTTTCTTTGAAAAGATCCACTCGTAGTATTAATAATGCAATTTGAAATTGAATAATAATGTTTTTGCTGGTTGTTGATTGATTGATATCCTCCCTTCATACTTCAACAGGCTTAGGACTGTCAACTTAAAAGTTGGCGTATTTAAAAGATATCAATTTCATAAAAATATTTACATATTTTTTTCTATTTTTTATTTATGCAATTATCACGGACGCGTGACAACAAACCAAAACAAACCTGTCGGAAGAATAAAAACTGGTTTTTTACCGGCTAGTCAACAAGGAGTGAGCTGGATGAGAGAGAACAAAAATTAAAATATTCAAAACCTTACCTGTGTACAAATAGAGTTTAAATTACGTAATACATCAAACACCTATTCCTATCTCACACCTGCCTGCGCTCAAATTTGTTTGTCAGACAGAGACGGAGTGAATCTCTACGTTCGCACATAAGCTTAGCGAGAAATACGCGGTGCGCGTAATACACGACTACGGATTATGCAATAATAACATCTATTACTTTGATGGTAGGGTCGGAAATCGTGTAATTTAAAAAATACTTAGCGAGAAATACGCGGTGCGCGTAATACACGACTACGGATTATGCAATAATAACCTCTATTACTTTGATGGTAGGGTCGGAAATCGTGTAATTTAAAAAATACTAGGTGGATCAAGTATTTTAAAAATTGGAATAGGTGCCACTTAGTACTGTAAAATACCTAGTGTGTGGATCTGTTCTAGTAAATACGTCTCATCTCTAGTACGGTAGACTGGATCGAAACCTTATATGAATAACAAAGCATAAAAAAATAACGATTTTGAGTCGACAACATATATCCGCAAAATTCGGATATAGATGAACCACGCTGAACTGTCCCACCAAACTCAATGACAGGGGGGCGCTACCATCGTTCAACTATATGGTTTCCAACATGGCTAAAATCTGAACCAGCGATCCGGTATTGACGGTGGCGCCCCACTGTCAATGTCATCGACAGGACAGTCCAGTGGGTCTAGTCAAAATGCCATCGCAAACCAATATGAAGTTTTCACTAATGTCAGTCGCCGCGTCACCAGTAATTCGATTCGATCGGAAAATGGCAGCCAAAATGCACATTGAACCACCAACGACGCGGCGACATTAAAGTTCATTCAAAATCGAATAAAAGTTAAAAAATGTCTATGACTTTGCGATTGTTTTTACTTTTTTTGGCTTTTTTTTTTAAATTAGTTTCTTCCTTCTTTCTGCTCTCTGTTTACGTCTATGCTTCGCTGTCAAATTAGCTGTCAAAACGACATCGCGATACGGATTTGTCAAAACAGCCTTAGGGTGGGTTGCACCATCTTAGTTTAACTTTGACAAACGTCTAAAATCTGTCAAACTCCATACAAAAAACACCGGTTAACGTCATAGTTACGGTCAAAGTTAGGTGGTGCAACTCACCCTATTGGTTTTCGATATAATCGAAGCTTATCACCGGGGTTTAAGTAATCGCAATGAAAATGGCGGGTGTTGCGATTCGATTCGATTTTGATTGAGTCTTAAATACATGTTGGCTAAGCCTTTGTATGGGAAATTTCAATCCAGTCTTTCGATTATCGATAGGTAGGGCTTTGCGATTCGATTTTTTGCCGTTTGACTAAGCCTTTTTTGTTATCGACCTCTTTTGCGATTTGTTTATTTGTTTGCGACTGGTTTGCGATGGGTTTGCGACTTTAAAGTGCGTTTTGACTAGACCCGCAGTATTTTGGAACTATAATGGAGAATTTCGTTAAATTCCGATGGCATTGACAAACAAACCGCTGTCGCCATCTTTAGTAGTTCACCATCCACTCACTATGCGATCAACGCCAAAAGCTGGGTTGTCATCGATCCATAAATAAATGGAAATCAGTGCGTTTCGCGATTTTTATGATAATATACTCTTTGTTATGTGTTTTTTCTTTAAACCTGGTATTGGCCGATTCAACCACAAAAAAAGAATATTAGCCATAACCTTATAAGTTGAAGTTCAAATGTCAATGTCATTTAGTTTCGCACAGTGATAAATTCCAGTGACATGCAATTTTTGTAATGGTAAAATATTTGTAAGAAACTGCAAACAAATGCAAATGTGCAGTCGATGTGTGGAATGCGACAACATTATACTCGGTAAGCGGCTTAATATTTTTTTTTTATTTAACCTGAAAAATAATAATAAATGACCACATGAATAGCCTGTGTTGAGTTGTTATCAACATAAATACAGAAACAGACACGATTTTTGCCCCGTTTTTTCTGATAACCGAATAGACTCCTTCATGCGCAAGTTCCACTTGAGCTCGGCTGGTTCTTATTATAAATAATTGTGTAATATATTTTTGCAGATAATTTCAATTATTGCGAGTGTTGTGGCTTAGAAACAATGAAGAATGTTCACTAATTTTGTTTTTTAGCTTTCTGTATTCTCTGTTAAAAATAAAAAATACACGTGAAAGAATTATTTCGATACGTCAATTAGTTTCCAAGATATTGAATTTTAAAAGTGCGGGCGGCGGCCGGCCCGCCATTTTATGCGCGTGACGTCATATTACAACGACTGGCTCATATTTGTATGGGTGGAATCTTGCAAACTGAATTAAGACCCACTTCCAGGCAACCGATTAAGCTGAAATTTCGCAAACACATGTGATTTGGATGACCATGCAATATTATGATGACATGGAGCTGATCTGATGATGGAGCTGGAAGGTGGCCATAGGAACTCTATAATAAAACGACTTAAATGCATCGAGTTTGGGCTCGTTGTTGCAATAAATCCCGTGAAGTGATAATTTTATCTTTCAGGAACTATTAGATTAGCGTAAAGAATATAAACTATGAGATACATAACTAGGTTTTGAAGATATACAAATAATCTATAGCTTTGCAAAACGTGTTCTCTTTGCAGAGGTCTGGACATTCCTCACGTGGACGTGGTCATAAACCTGGACATCCCACTTCATAGTAAGGACTACATCCATCGCGTGGGCCGCACAGCGCGAGCGGGACGCGCCGGGAAATCGATCACTTTTGTCTCACAGGTATTTTTTGTGGCGATCCTTTTTGATTATTTCATTTCAGCCAAATGACGTTTCATCATTATCATCATCATCATTTCAGCCATAGGACGTCCACTGCTGAACATAGGCCTCCCCTAATGCTTTCCACGTTGATCGATTGGTAGCAGCCTGCATCCAGCGCTTCCCTGCTACCTTTACGATGTCGTCAGTCCACCTTGTAGGTGGACGTCCCACGCCGCGTTTTCCGGTACGTTCACTGCTGGACAAAGGCCAATGATATCCACAACGGTCCTGCGCTCCCTGCATCCAGGTACTTCCCGCGACCTTCACCAGAACGTCGGTCCACCAAGTGGGAGTCCTGTCCCACACTTCGCTTTCGCCCTTGGTCGCCACTAAAGGTCTTTGAAACCTAGTCTAGTATATGAAGTCTTCAGAGACACTGAGATGGTTTTCTTTTTTCTAATACTGTTGTCTCCAGATTATTTCGATTGCTTTTGAGATTTTATTGACTAAAGGGACTATTCTCACCGCTGCAACTCCTGTGTACCCAGAATCTAAAGCTTGACCATGACCACCAATAAAAACCCAACCAGTGGAGGTCAAGTGTGTCCCGGATTTTAAACTGGCATTGGACCCGCAACGAAATTAATCAGAAGAACATAGGAGTTCGAAGTTAAGGTTCGACTTCCTTCCAGTGCAAAGCGTCTAAGTGCTAGGTTACTACGTCGCTTGCCTCTCTAACTGACATTTAGCAAAATTTTCAGGCGATTAGACAGATCGATTCGTCTTGTAAAATTGATTAAGATGGTGTAGATCAGGGTTTCCCAATTTTTTTTTGCCAAGGAACCCTAATTGATTATACTTTTCCTAGCGGAACCCCCGTACTACTCCGCCCGCACGCCCTGCCCCTCCCTTGCGCGGAAACAAGTCGGTCCGAGCGAACAACGTCGGTCACGAAACGTGGGATAATATTTTTTACGGAACCCTTGCGGCCTTTCCACGGAACCCCAGGGTTCCGCGGACCACCATTCGGGAACCGCTGGTGTAGATAACTCAGTTTCGAAAAAAGTTACAGATACGTCAGTTAGAGAGGCAAGCGACGACTAATCCAAAGTTCTATTTCAGTATGATGTGGAGTTATACCAGCGCATCGAACAGCTGATCGGCAAGCAGCTGCCGCTTTACCCGACTGATGAGAGCGAAGTTATGGTGTTGCAGGAACGAGTGGCAGAAGCACAACGACTTACCAATATTGTAAGTATACCTTGTTTTAATGATGCAAGTAATATACAGATCTCTCAGTATCTAATGCAAAAAAAAACCAACTTTCATTAAATATTGGGTGCGTTTGGCAGAAAAAAGCGCTTGGAAGTGCTTGTAAGCATAATGGCGATCGCGGTAAGCGCTGCGACTGCTAAAAATATTTGAACACGTCACTATTGAAGTTAACAAACGTGTAAAGTGATCGCCGATCACCGATCACGTAGAATTTCGTCCAATGATCCCTCATTGGACGAAATTTTAAGTGCTCGGCGACCGGACTTCATAGTTTGTTTCTCAGCGCTAGCGCTTTCAAGCGCTTTTTTCACTCATTGTCTGTAATAAAGTATTCCCACCACTGCAATTGTGCACCAAAAAACGAACTTTCCAATAAAATTTACCAATGAAGGCAATTCTTTTCTCATGGTAAACTTCTAACATTATTCTCAAACTATGTTTTATCTCAACATATTTCTCACCCCTCCCTTTCCTTCCCACAGGAAATGAAAGAGCTAGAAGACAAAAAGAGCGTCAAAGGCAAGAAACGCGGCGCCGACTCGGATGACGACACGGAGGAGGCGGCAGGGGTGCGCCGGCGCATCAAAGGCAAAGGCGGGCGCGGGGGAGGGAAGGGCAAGTTCGCCAAGCGAAAACGAACCTAATATACTTGCTAGTTTGTATAACTTGCCGTTTTACTTTGCAAACCCCTTGGGCTGGTTTTAGAGTCACGCTGACGCACGCTGACCGTCAGCGCTGACAGCTGAAATGTATGAAGCGTCGGCGCCGAGCGATCAGCGTCACTCAGGAACGTTCACTTCAAATAAATACATATTGATCTGTCAGCGCCGACGATCAGCGAGATTCTAAAACCCGCCTTAATGTCATTTTTGTAAGCCCAGTTACATCTGTATTTAGCAACCCTTTGATAATGTTTATGGTAACATTATATTATCACAGCACGCAGTTTTACCTTGGAAGAAGTTATTTTATGACTTTTATTCTCTGAGAACGACAGATTCGTGGCAGGGTTCAAAATTATTATTAGTTGTTACGAAGTTAGATTATTTCTTGTGCAATAAATAGGTGTTAAATAAAATTAATCATTCGCAGAGAGATATTGCTGAGAATCGCATCTTTACAGTCGAACACAGCTTTAACAAAATAATATAGATTGCACTTCTGCCGTTCAAGAATCTAATTTTTAACCGACTTCAAAAAAGGAGGTTATAGAAAACAGCGTTTTGGTGCTCCGAAGTCTGACCAATAAGTTTTGGCTATAATCCTAGTTTTCCTTTCCCAATTGACATTATTTGATAACAAGTCTGTTATGTGTCAATTTGTAATAAATTGGGGCCATAATAAAATTTTCAAACAAACAAAATTTTTAAATGCTTTCTTACAATTTATTCTACAAAGTAAACAGTCATTTCTTTTAATAAAAAAATAAATTAGAAAAAAGAAATGCGAGAACCGCGACCGCAGCGACGCGGCGCGTCAAAACCGACGCACTTAAAACTAAGCGTAAGAAGAAATCACAACATGTTTTAAATTTTTTTAATCGTTATTTATTATTTCTATACAAATAGAACTGTACAGATAATTTTTTAAATTATTATTTACCACATACTTGCTTTCACGATAACTTTTTACAAAAGTGAAAACTATCACGCACGGAATAAACGAGATCGCGCGCTCGACCGCTCACCTACCGCACGACGCGACGCGACACGACGCGACGCGGCGCGACACGACGCGACCCCGCGCGACACGACGCGACGCGTCGGGCCACGGCCCCGGCCGCCCATTGCCGTACCATTGTACGAGTACTGTACTGTCTGGCAGTAAGTTGTATTGCTCTCGACGAGTCCGGCCGCTCTCTCACCCGCCCCTGCCTTGGCGCTAATAATTTATCACAAAATAAATAAGTACAATTTAAATATCGTAAGTCTAATCACCGAAATATATTACAAGAAGCGTGGCAGTGATTCACGTACGCTACGATTTAAGCTTTTGTTCAATTTAAATGCACTAAATGTATAATATACACGACTCGATGACGTTCCACGGAGCGGAGTGAGAGAGCGCGCCGCCTTAGCGCATCTAATGAAATCACACTGGAGATCCTACGGTATTTATATTTAGGCCTAAATCACGAATACGACTGCTGTACGAGCTTCATACAAAATCGCGTCATATAAAAACGGTGCGTCGATCGTATAGCAAACACGTCAGTTAATCACATACAACCGCCACGCAGTTCAATAAATACAGTCTATTACGATGTGGTAAACAATTTTATTGTAACATTTTTAAAAACTGTCGGTACATCAGCTGTACGCGTGAGTTAGCACTTAAATTAATTCCGAACTATTCCAAATTGCTCACTATACACAAGATTAAAACAAAAGTCCAGGGACCGGCCCGCCTGCCCGCGGGACTCGTGGCTTCCATATTCGAGCGTCATCATCGTGGCCGCACACCACGCACTCGCCGAAACGGATGAGGAGAGAAAGCGCAATTCCAATCAGGTTCCACTTCCTCTTCATGTGATGTCGAATCTACAGTATTATAAAAACGTTCATTCACCGGACAGTCAACTCTTTACATTCCATCACGGAAGCGACGTGTCCAAATTTGCCAGTTCAAAACGCGTCAGTCGTTGGTTTTTGAGCTGCCAAATTTACTGCGTCAGCTCCTACAGCAATCGTGTATATGACAAATAATAAGAAAGGCACTGGCTCAGCTTTAAATAGGTCGCTTCCTCCCCCCATCGGGGCGGTTTTCGTGGCGGAGCGTGCGGGTCCGACTCGTCACAGACTCGTCACGCGCGGGCGGCCCGGTCGCGTCACGCCACTGTGATGTCATCAAATATAACGGGCTTATCTACATTATCTTACAACATCTAGCGCTAACGAGGCCTATCGGGAAAAATTAAAGTGTGGCGCGAGCGACGACCGAGCGGCCCGGCGCCGGCGGCAGGCGAGCGAGCCCCGGGCGCCTATATATCAATATCACATTGTTTTTAATAATAATAATCCCGCGAACGGCCGAAACCGATCATCGCGTCGCGTGATATCTTTCGCGCGCTCGTTTCTCGATGCCGATTCGTTAAAACGCTCGTTTTCTACAATATAAAAAACTGCCAGAAATGCGAAGTTCACTCGACGACGGCCGCGTCGGGACACATGCCGGGTAGTTCACTGAGTCACCACAGAGACATCGTTCACATCGTTACAAAAATACTGTCGTACAACGGAATGGAGGCAGCGTCGCGGCGGCGGGGCCCCCGCGCTCGGGCGGGCGTGGCCCCCGGGGCGCGTGGCCCCCGCGAGGCGTGGCCCCCGGGGCGGCGGCGCGTGGCCCCCGGCGCGCCGCGCGCTCAGTTCAAGTCGCGGTCCTCTAAGTACTTATACTCGAACGTGAAGCCCTCCTTCTTTCTCTGGCCCCACTTTTCGTAGTCAAAGTAGATATATGTGCCCTGAAACAAGATAACGAGCGGTTAGGTGAAGAAGTCAATCATATCAGCGTTCAACTATAACGAGGAATAGATGGTTAATTTAGTGCGCGAAAAACAATGGTATGTTTCTTTTAAACCAATAAACAGGCTATCTTATTGTTTTAAGGGTCGCTACGGCCACGAATTAAGGACCTGTCGCACTGACAGAGAGCAATGTAGAACTCAAGCCTCAGCAGTCTTGTAGAATGGCATAAATGACCAATTTTCTGCTCGAGACTAGCTTGGTGCGCGAATTGGAACTCTAAAACTTCAAAATACATCCTCACCTGCTCGTACTCCTCGTTGATGACCTTGGGCTCCTCGTGGCGCTGGAACCACATCATGTACTTGGTGTGGAAGCGCCAGCTCTGCTCCTTGAGCGCCTTGGCGGCGAGGTACTGCGCCTTGGTGCCTCCATGTATCACCACAGGCACACGTGACGTCACTCACCTGCTCGTACTCCTCGTTGATGACCTTGGGCTCCTCGTGGCGCTGGAACCACATCATGTACTTGGTGTGGAAGCGCCAGCTTTGCTTCTTGAGCGCCTTGGCGGCGAGGTACTGCGCCTTGGTGCCTTCCATGTAGTAGAACACGAAGAACAGCGTCTCTGTCGACAGTCGCTGGAAGAATTCCACCGACTCCGAGTGTGGCAGGAGCACCTGGAATGCAATCAACTAACATTTATTACTTCTGAAGATTCTGAAGAAACTGACGAATAATGGACAAGTTTTGTGATGTTGAAAACATTAGATTTCACTGAATGGGATTAAAATATAGACCAAAACTAAAGTCGGTGAAGTTATTTTTGAAATCCATCAATAAATGGCTGAGAAATTAATGGATCTGTCAACAGCACTGGACCAGGGGTGATTTACTCTTTGTACTTTAATGACTGTCGTGACTACTTCGAATGAAAATAGCGCGAATTTTGTTATGCGCAACTTTGGGGCCCTATAACTTTTGTATTTGTAGAGATATTTTCATGATTCTTTCACAATTATAATTAGTTTTACTTATATTCAACTCAAGTTTTATTAAAAGAAAAAAATTGGAAACTTGTCAATTGACGGAAGAAACTCAGTTGCTTTTATCATCGTTTCGAACTACTATGTTCTTCTGATTAATTTCGTTGCGGGTCCAATGACAGTTTAACCTTCCCCCGGGACAAACTTGACCTTCGTTGATTGGGTTTTTATGGCGGTCAAGCTGTAGATCCTGGCTACACAGGAGTTGCAGCGGTGGGAACGAGAGGTGGGAATAGTCCCGTATCATCGTTTCATTAGACTTTTCTATCGTCTAGCTCGTGGTTTCAAAGTAAGAGTCTCAACTTGATTGTCAGATAAGATAGATGTACATTCATCGAATTATGTAATTACACAGGCCTGCAAAATGAGGGTCATAACTTCCTCTCTGGAATTTGATAGCTGATTCTAAGGTATTTTGGTGCGCTGATTACGAATATGTACTTAGTTTTTCTCTATCACCTCCAGATTTTTCAAAAAAAGGTACAGGTAGAAAATAGGAAAAAATCACAAGTTTTCACATAAAAAAATATATATTTAAAGAAGTACATTACTTTTAACTTAAAAGACTACTAAAATATAATGATAACTATTTACTAGTCTAAATTACATGTAAATTTTATTTGTGAAACCTAGTCCTTTTTTTTCCTGGAAGCTTCGGTTGTTAGATTTTCGCTTAAATTTCCGGTTTGGATATTCGTGCTTCAATAACCAAGAATAGTCCGTTATTATGCTAGTATTACATCTTTCTTGATACCGGACTTCAAGCTCTTTCAAATCTTGGTGAAATCTTTTGCCTTGTTCTTTGCTAACGGCTCCTAGATTTTCTGGGAATTAATCAATGTGCGAATTAAGGAAATTAAGTTTAATGCTCATGTTACAACCCATTACACCAAAACTTGCAATCATTTTGGCCACTATTTCTTTATAGTCGGAGCATAGACATATCCATAGCATAGGCGAAACGATTTTGAAGCAATTTTTCTATCCTTTTGACCACTTGCGAAGTTCTAATAAACAAGCCGTACAAATTTAATGAGGAGTCCAAGTTTTGTCTTGGTTACTTAAAACGTATCCAAAATAACTTTTGTAAATATTTTTCACAAAATCTGTAATGCTGTATCGTTGTTTTATCATCATAAATTTCCCGCAAATATTACAAAAACTGGTCGGAGAATGTAAACAAATTTGCGATGACATTTTAAAGTTTATGTTGCAAGATCCGCAGTTCAACAACATAATTTGCTAAATCACTTATACAAAAACCCTTTGGTTTATCTTTATTACACCTTTTTCTAATAATATTTACAACAATTAGGTAAATTACCTATTCATTTTGTATGAATGAGCTCATTACGAAATTAAGCCAAAATACCCCTTTTTCGACATGTTTAATGCGAATTACATATACTCATTAGGTATTAATTAACAAATTACTGATTTGCATTAATTTCTATGTCCCCTTACACTAATTAAATGCAATAAAAATGAAGCTAAAGTAATTTAAAGACGTTTTATAAATTTTAAAATGTAGGCGCTCAGACATTTTTGAGCAAAATCTTAAATATTCAATATCAAAAATTCCTGACGTGATGGAATTTTTTTATTATTTTTCTCGTAATCAGCACATCAGAAACTATAGAAAACGTTACTCAGATTTCAAAGAGGAAAACCATTGCAGACCTGTGTTATTTACAGTTCGGTTAGCAGTCTTTCCCAAAGTGGGCGATAACGCCCCCTTGTGGGCGCTGCAGGCTTAAAGGGGGGCGGTAAGAGACCCAGAAAAAAAATCGGGACGTTGTGTAGAGGCTTGGGAGGCGTCATCTACTAGGAGGACTCTTAGACATCGACTGAGCTCGACTCTCGACTACAAAAATGGGGGGCGCTAAAAAAGAATTTATTCTCATAGTGGGCAGTAGACTAAATAAGTTTGGGAACCACTGGGTTAGGACATTGCATGGTTTTGAATATTGTGTATTGCGCGGAAACAAACTATGTATGTAAAAACGGTGGTGTAATTAATACTGTGCAGTATTTTAACTGCCTGAATAATAATAAAAACTAAATGCTTATTCATGTATTTCCTCCGCCATTTTCCGCAGTTTGGCACCTCACGTCACACATCATTTTACCGAAGTCAGCCCTATGGCTTCGGCGCAGTACCGATCACTGACGTTTGTCAACAAAATGGTGCTTGACTCTTGAGACAGGCTAAATTACACCATATTGTTAATGACATTGAGCATACATTTTTTTAAATACCTTCGCGAAGTAAAACTTCTGTACGTAGTACTTATTATTATTCTGTGGTCTTACCTGATTGTAGTAGATGGGCGTCTGGCAGATGTTGCGCGGTAGGTACGCGCGCGCCCGCTCGGAGTCCGACGGGTGCGGCATGTGGTAGAACGACGACTCCATCATCTGGAACTGTAGCTGGTGCTCCTGGGGACAAACACAATACTCATTCTTTAACAGTTTTCAAAACTTATAACAGCAGGGGGATTCTACCGTCACGGGTGGGACACTTGTACCTTCATTTTCAGTATGTGTAAGTAATTTAGGGTAATCATATCAATGATATCAAATTGGATTATACAGTGTGAGTCACGTTAAAGTGTACATATGAAAATAGATGAAACTAGACCTATTTTTATCGACAAAAAAGAGGTCAAAAAATTTTTGAGATTTTTTTTTAATTTTTTATAGAATTTTTTTTCTTCCAATTACTTATTGTAAAGAAAACGTAATAACTTTTAAACTAAACGGTATATCCTGATAAAATAAAAACAGTAATAATGCTAAATAACAGGCGATACTAAAAAAATACATAAAACACACAAAAAATGCCAACAAATAATAAAAAATGATACTTTTTGAAAAAAATCTGCTTTTCAATTCGTGTTTTTTTGGTTATTTGACAAATTTCTCCAAAAAATGCCCCTATAACAGGTGGTTTTTATTACTTTGTATTATTCTCTATCGTATTACCTTCGTAAAACCAAAAATCGCATGTCTCTATCCCTATCACAACATTTGCTATGATCGTTTGAACAAAGGCCTGCCACAACATTATTCTTCGCTACAGGTAGAGACAATTTTAATTTTAACTAAAATGCTTATTTTACTTCGAAATCTTTTGTTTTTATTTGAAATCTAACTTGTCTTTATCAAAATTACAAATCTAGAGCCATTTTCAGTTTCGTTGTTAATAAAGCGTTGAATGGCGCGCCCGGAGTGGCTTAGTTCAAACGATCATTACAAACGTTGTGATAGGGATAGAGACATGCGATTTTTGGTTCTACGAAGGTAATACGATAGAGAATAATACAAAGTAATAAAAATCACCTATTTAGGGGCATTTTTTGGAGAAATTTGTCAAATAACCAAAAAAACACGAATTTAAAAGCAGATTTTTTTCAAAAAGTATCATTTTTTATTATTTGTTGGCATTTTTTGTGTATTTTATGTATTTTTTTAGTATCGCCTGTTATTTAGCATGACTACTGTTTTTATTTTATCAGGATATACCGCTTAGTTTAAAAGTTATTACGTTTTCTTTACAATGAGTAATTGGAAGAAAAAAAATTCTATAAAAAATTAAAAAAAAAACAAAAAAAATTTTGACCTCTTTTTTGTCGATAAAAATAGGTCTAGTTTCATCTATTTTCATATGTACACTTTAACGTGACTCACACTGTATACAAAATAACAAACTAACCTATGTACTTTTATAGTAACAGTAGAGACGGGGATAACACCATATAATATTAAATAAAAAAGACAGTAAATGTTTGCCACGGGTGGGACAGAAATGTGACATTCTTGTTTAAATTGATTAAACTTTTTAATGCAAATTACGATATTTCTTTGAGATAATAAACTGAACATAACATATGAATAGAAAATAATGCCCTATGATTCAGACATTTTTTTACAAAAATTAAATAAAGTGTGTCACGGGTGGGACTCACAATGTCACGGGTGGGACACGTACGATTTACTAGGCAAAATAAGCCGCATATAAGTTTTTTTTCTTGATAATATGGATGCTAAAGTTTCATAATCAGAGTCACTCTCAGATCATAGAAGGGAATAGATGTGAAACGGGGGCGTGGCGCGTGTCTCCGCGATATGCCCAGAAACGAACATCGGCCGCGTAGCTAGGTTAGTCGCGATTCAGTCGTACTAAGGAAATGTTCTCCGATATTTTGGATAATGCGTCGTTACGTGCAAAAAAAACAAGTGAAACGAAGAACTACAGGAACAATGGAGTCATTTACTACATGTAAGTATTGCAAATCCATTGGTATTTTGCTTATAAATAAAAAAAACTAAACATTTTTACGAACGAATTCAGTGCCGTAACAGTTACTGCGATATCGAAATCAGTGGTGATAAAAATTCTAACACACTTTTACATTGACGATTTAGTTAGCAACCACTTTATGTCATGCTCAACTACTGCGCAATGTATTTAATTTCTTCCGATATCCACTGTCGTGTGAAAATACACAGTACGGCCGCATGTGCCGGTCGTAACATAGTGCCGTGCTCGTGTTCTAATGCGGTTTCCTATTATCGATAAATAGAAGTAAATTATAATTTTCTATTTTGTAATTTTAAATAAAAAAATGATGTGTTACTTGCGATTATAAGATTTTACAAAAAAAAAATAACAGTAGAAGTAATTAGTAACTGTCAACTATGTAATTACTATAAGAGCTAGTTGAAAGCCTAATATAGGCATTATTTTTGATAAACATATTATGCGGTACGCAGATCGCTATAATTAAAAAGTAAATGCGTGATAGTAGTTAATAATAACGTATAATAATAAAAAGGTTTTCATACATAAGCATTTTGTGAAATCAGTTTCGAGCCTTGCCCCTAGCGATTTAAAGTATCGATATCTTGTCGACTCCATTTTGTCTTTGTTCTCTCACTAGTTTTCAAAGTGTGCGTCACGTCACGCGGCCATTGATTGGCCATAAGGCATGCCTTCTGGCCAATCACAGCACTTTTAAGCCGGTTGCACATGTTGTCGTAGACTCTCAGTCGCTTTGTTTTTACACAGTTGAATGTGTGTGTGGGAGCTGTGGTGGGGGAAATGTGGGGACACTGGTTCTCGTTGTAGTTACGCGCGACTTCATATCTATTCTCTTTCTATGATCTGAGGAGTCACTCCAGCTGCTTGAGTCTGTATCAGAGTATATATTTGCTTAATAGCTTTGCATCTTGTCAGATCTGAATCAGCAGTAGTACCCATAAATAAGTCTTTGAAAAAGTGGAGCGACTGTATTGAATTTTAAGAACAATAACAGTTGCAAGTTCAAATCACAACTGACGCCACAGTGTTGGCAACTTTACGTAAGGTTCGTTTATCAATGTTTGCAACTTAATAAAAAATTAAAATAAATAAATATACTAATATTTTTTGAAGTAGCGTGAAATTCAAAGTATTTTGTATCGATAAATATAATAATTGATAATATAAAACAAAACTTTAAAAAAAAGTTCAAGGTTTACTTTTTCGTAGAATCCCCCAGCAATTATTCTGAAAATTTTGACCTTTTTCATATTGTGAGACTAAACTTCAAAAATCAAAGTAACAAAGAATTCTTTGACGACATTACTTAGCACTATCCTGGTAAAAAATGGAAGTATCTGTTTATTGCTTAATATTCTGCTATTATGGTATGGCTTTAGTAGGTATTTTCTGTATTGTTGTAACTTTTTTCATATATCGTATGTTACTGTCTTGGATTGTATTTTGATATGCTATTTGTGAAAACTATGTAAGGCATTCTTGAACTTAACCGCCTCATCTATTAATATTACATATATTTTATGCTGTTTGTTTTCCATAAAATAAATAAATAAATTACATCAACTTATTGTAAATAAGAAATTTTTGCCGGAGCAAAATAAAAAATAGATATTTAAATTGACAACAATTTATTGTGATTGACACAAATATTTAAAAAGAAAAATTAAGGGATGGGTCGTTGGGCCGTTTGTTTGTGGAAATCGGTAAGTATTCAATCTTGCCAAAAAAAGGTGTTACAGTACCCCCTCACCCACCAGAATTTTACGAGTATAACGAGAAAAATTCACGCTGGCCCTCCAGCATCAAACTATCATACAGAAACAGAATCACCACAATACACAACAAAAAAAACTAACACCTCAACAAAACTTCAATCTACCCTACAGAATTCTTAAATCTCGGAGCTACGCTACGAACATGCGTACTCCGCCAAACCACATCATCCTCTTTAAACACTACGTCTCTCAGACGCCTATCACAACAATCAGCATCTCGCAAGTGAGATTTCCTCAATTGCTTATCTACTTTAAAGTCAAACACCTTCCGTCGAGACCTGGGCAGTGGACCAACAAAACCAACGCTGACACACTGGAAGGGTCTACGACGAACCTTCGGTTTTCCAAACAAACCAGGAGTGGTTTGATTCGGATGTTTGAAATCCCTAGCAACATCAGTCAACTTCTGAGACACGACTGCCTCAGCATGCCTAAGCATCGAATCCCTCCGATTCACAAGTCGCAAAACATCAGGCGCTATCTGAAAAGCTTTCCAGAAGTTGATGCCAAACAACAAAGACGACGAAACTCCAGGAACCACATAAAACTTTATAACCTTCAACACATCATTCACTACGACAGGTAAAAACATATATCCGACCGTAGGGGAAGTAGTACCATTCGCCGCTACCACAGCATCCGTATCCGATTTATACAACTCACCCAGATGAGAAAAATAATTCACAGCAGAACCACCAACAATAGAAACTTCCGCTCCAGAATCCAACAATCCAGAACACGGAACACCACCAATCTCAACATCTAAATAAGGACGTGCGTCCTGACAATCATCTGGTCGGACCGTCGCAACATTAGCTTTGCAATTCTTTGAGAATGCACGCACAAAATCACACCAAGCACGCCACTCTTCAACAGGCGTAACATCAAAACGACGGTCCGTCGCCACGCGTTTTGTGACTCCAGAAACCTTTACGTCCTTCTGGCGCACACACTTCGGACAATTGGCAGCGGTCACGCCCTTCTCACCACAACGATAACAAATAATAACGTGAGGCGCCTTACAATCACGGAGCGTGTGGTCCTTCACACGGCAACGCACGCAAAACTTCTCCATGCTCGGATTTTTAACCACTGCCTCGCACCTCGGGCGAGCAGACTTACCTTTGTAGGCCAGGTCAGGGGCGACAGCATTCTGTACACTGCGCGGGGGTTCAGCGAAGGATTCCGCCCTCTGTCTCGCCGCTTCCAACTGCCTACAATGCCTCTTCAAGTCGGCCCACGATTTTATTTCTACATTGACCAAAGGAACGGAGTAAGATGGCCTAATGTTGAACTTGACCAAGCTCAACTTCTCTTCCTCGTCCAAAGGTTTACGCAACCTCGAAAAGTAATTTTGCATCAGGCTTAGATAACTACATATGGATTCGTCGGGACCTTGGGTCCTCGAACGAATCTCCTGCAACAAACGATGATCATAGTCGTAGGGCAAATACTCTTCCAGCAACGACGCCTTTAAATCCTCCCAACTATTTAGTTGGTCACGAGTACCTCGGTACCAAAATAGAGCCTCATCTGTAAATAACTCAACTGCCGAGTTGAATAATTTCTCCCTCGAAATATTCCGAGACAGACACAACTCCTCAATCCTAACAATAAAATTCTGCACACTGTCTTTCCCATTAAACCTCAAATTCAAAGAATGAACACACGCATTACAATTCACCGGTTTGACCATTGACGACTCATTCGCAGCCAAACCAGCGACCCTAGATACTTCCTCCTCAGCAGGTTGGAAATCATAACTACTAACGAATGTGTGCGTCATACGGTCGATCCGTTTTAAAAGTGGGATGAGACGCTCCTCCAGCTGTTCCCTCAAAGTCCTATCACTCTCCTCTTTAGCTTCAACACGGCTTAACCTATGGAAGACGTGGTTTCCTAAAGTCTGCACTCTATTTAGCTTTTTGAGTAATAGGGGCTTCTTATTACACAGCTCCTCAAGCTCGTCTAATTTGGAGGAAATAGTTCTCAGCTCAGCCAGCGCATCTCCCTCGAACTCACTCACCTCGTCGCTAGGTATATCCTGAGCCAAACGTTTAATTTGAGCACGCAACAACGGTACAGTTCGCTCAGGCACAGCATCACGGATCACAACTTCGTAAACCAATTCGTCTTTGTTCAAAAGATTGAAACGGATAGGGCGTTCCTCCTTCATATCGAATTATCAAAATGTTAATTTTAACAAAAAGTAAAGTAAGTTACAATATTTTAACTAATCTTAGTTAAACACTAACACATCATAATCATACTCAACACAGTATCACAACAGCGTCAGAAACAAAAAAAATTAAGATGACCAACCAATCCGTCACTGAGCAATAGACCAGTGCCAGGGAGAACCTCCACGGACCCAACAACGTCCCTGTTCGGGCGCCATGTAAATAAGAAATTTTTGCCGGAGCAAAATAAAAAATAGATATTTAAATTGACAACAATTTATTGTGATTGACACAAATATTTAAAAAGAAAAATTAAGGGATGGGTCGTTGGGCCGTTTGTTTGTGGAAATCGGTAAGTATTCAATCTTGCCAAAAAAAGGTGTTACATTATGTACCTTATGCCACAGCAGTGACGAAAAAATAAAATTCAAGATTGTTAGACATTTATAGATCGTTTCGTCAACGATGACGCACCAATTTTTGGTTGAGGAAGCGCGGGGTGCGGGGATATTGATCCGAGCAATCCGAGCGTCATTATTGTAGTGTGCGTGTGCACTCATAGATTAGCGTGTACCGATAACACTCAAACATTAGCGGAAGAATAGTGGGGCGCGTCTTCATGGATAACACAATCTATCTATACATGCGGTATGCCCCTCCCACGTCAAAAAGGGGGTCAAATTAACAGTCAAAACTTGATATAATATCCAACTCAAATCAATATCAAAAGTCAAAATCTTAGCGTAATTTTAATCCACAATATTTCATTTCCAACATAAAATTGCAGGTTAGCGCTTAACTCAAGTTAGTGCCTGAGGCATGGGAGCGGCACGGGAAGGCGATTTCGTGACGGTCAAACGTCAGCAAGACAAGATTTGTATGCCCTGGCACGTCATAGTATGTCAATGTCACCGCTCCTATTCCTCAGGCGCTGATTGAGTTAAGCGTCAGACCTTAGCAGCTATTTAAAAAAATTAAAATAAGTACTCACAGAAGTAAGTGGTAACGGCCCTAGTGGCGCGACGCCTAATAACGGCGGAATGTGCGCCTGCGCAACAGACACGCCTCTCCGCACGTTCTGCAATGAGAAACAACATTATTAAAATTAGTCATACTATGGCTACGACCGAATAGTCGTGGGGTCAGCACTGTTACCGACCGATGGATTCATGCAGTCCGCATATGTGTCTGAGGTAAATGTTAGCACTGCAACAAGATTGCAGTGTGTACATTTTTAGAGCCGCTATTATTTACTTTTCTGATGAGTAGGGTTTCAGAGATGCCGCGAGAAGCATTTTGATAGACCAGGTTGGGTTCTATACTATGACACCGCGACGCGGTGAAAGCAACTAATTCTGTTCTCCGCTAACGGTGCGCGTGAATACATTCGCGCGCCGCCGCCACGGGTCCTCCTTTAGCCGCCACCAAACACCTCTGTATCTAGTGGCCGAGGACCCTAAGAGATCATGGAGATGGTAGTGTCTCCTGCGGTGTCCTGGGCGTCGATAACGGTCCTATGGGATCCAGGCCTACAACACTCGCCTGGTGCGGCGTGTCGAGCCTAGCGTACTGCGCAAAGCTCCCGAGTGATGTCGCACTCGCCGGGAAGCCTCGTTCACTAGCTAGAACACCTCGCTTACTTGCCGGGACGTCTCGCTTACTCGCCGGGGCGTCTCGCTTACTCGCCGGGACGTCTCGCTCACACGCAGGGACGTAGCTTACTTGCCGGGATGTCGTGCTTACTCGCCGGGAAGTCTCGTTTACTCGCCAGGACGTCTCGCTTTCGCCGGGACGTAGCTTACTCGCGGCGACATAGATTACTCGTCCTCCTCGCTCACTCGCCGGGCCGCCTCGCTCGCTCGCCGGGCGGCCTCGCTCACTCGCCGGGCAGCCTCGCTCGCTCGCCGGGCCTATAACAACGGCCTCCTGCGCCATGCTCTCGAGCGAGGCCGCGCTTGCCGGGCCGCCTCGCTCACTCGCCGGGCCTACAACAACACTCGCCTGGTGCGGCGCGTCGAGCCCCGCGCGCTGCACGGCCTCCTGCACCATGCTCTCGAGCGAGGCCGCACTCGCCGGGAAGCCTCGCTCACTCGCCGGGCCGCCTCGCTCACTCGCCGGGCGGCCTCGCTCACTCGCCGGGCCTGCAACAACACTCGCCTGGTGCGGCGCGTCGAGCCCCGCTCGCTGGACGGCTTCCTGCGCCATGCTCTTGAGCGAGGCCGCGCTCGCCGGGCCGCCTCGCTCACTCGCCAGGCCGCCTCGCTCACTCGCCGGGCGGCCTCGCTCACTCGTCGGGCCTACAACAACACTCGCCTGGTGCGGCGCGTCGAGCCCCGCGCGCTGCACGGCCTCCTGCACCATGCTCTCGAGCGAGGCCGCACTCGCCGGGAAGCCTCGCTCACTCGCCGGGCCGCCTCGCTCACTCGCCGGGCGGCCTCGCTCACTCGCCGGGCCTGCAACAACACTCGCCTGGTGCGGCGCGTCGAGCCCCGCTCGCTGGACGGCTTCCTGCGCCATGCTCTTGAGCGAGGCCGCGCTCGCCGGGCCGCCTCGCTCACTCGCCAGGCCGCCTCGCTCACTCGCCGGGCGGCCTCGCTCACTCGTCGGGCCTACAACAACACTCGCCTGGTGCGGCGCGTCGAGCCCCGCTCGCTGCACGGCCTCCTGCGCCATGCTCTCGAGCGAGGCCGCGCTCGCCGGGCCGCCTCGCTCACTCGCCGGGCCTGCAACAACACTCGCCGGGCGGCCTCGCTCACTCGCCGGGCGGCCTCGCTCGCTCGCCGGGCCTACAACAACACTCGCCTGGTGCGGCGCGTCGAGCCCCGCTCGCTGCACGGCCTCCTGCGCCATGCTCTCGAGCGAGGCCGCGCTCGCCGGGCCGCCTCGCTCACTCGCCGGGCGGCCTCGCTCACTCGTCGGGCCGCCTCGCTCACTCGCCTTGCGGCCGCGCTCGCTCGCCGGGCCTACAACAACACTCGCCTGGTGCGGCGCGTCGAGCCTAGCGCACTGCGCAAAGCTCCCGAGTGATGTCGCACTCGCCGGGAAGCCTCGCTCACTCGCCGGGCCGCCTCGCTCACTCGCCGGGCCGCCTAGCTCACTCGCCGGGCGGCCTCGCTCACTCGCCGGGCGGCCTCGCTCACTCGCCGGGCGGCCTCGCTCGCTCGCCGGGCAGCCTCGCTCGCTCGCCGGGCGGCCTCGCTCACTCGCCGGGCCTACAACAACACTCGCCTGGTGCGGCGCGTCGAGCCCCGCCCGCTGCACGGCCTCCTGCGCCATGCTCTTGAGCGAGTCGCGCTCGCCGGGCCTACAACAACACTCGCCGGGCCGCCTCGCTCACTCGTCGGGCGGCCTCGCTCACTCGCCGGGCGGCCTCGCTCGCTCGCCGGGCCTACAACAACACTCGCCTGGTGCGGCGCGTCGAGCCCCGCTCGCTGCACGGCTTCCTGCGCCATGCTCTTGAGCGAGGCGGTGCCGCCCGCGTCGGCCGCGCGCGCCGTGCTCGAAGCCGCGCTCGCCGTCGACGCTTCGCTCACTCGCCCACTGGAAACAGGTTAAGATACAGTCAGTACAGGATATGTGAGCAAATTGATAGTGAAGAACGGTGCTATGAGAAATGTGACTTTTATCATTTAGGCCAACAGAAATATAGCCCCTAAGATGTAAGCGGGTTTGCGTCACACGCAGTAACGTTTTTTTTAACAAGTCGCGCAACTCATTCACCTCAGACGCTCAGACCCCATTGAAACATGGGAGACGGTTTTCCACAGACTAACTTTTATTTTTAAATAGCATAGACAAGACAGGAGACAGGTACACATAAATATACAGCCTACATTGGATGGCGCTAGTGTTTATAATTAATTATTTTGATATAGATCTAACACAGCACTGCGTAGATTCGACGTTAGGCAGCCGCAAAGCGAAGAGACGAAGACGTTTTAAAGTCGCAGTGAGGGTAAGTGTAAATGGTGCTGTCTAGCAAAATCAGACTGTATTTGCAAGTACAAATGTCCCATATCCATACGTACTTGTTGAGAGAGGACGCTCAAAGTACGATAGTGTGGGGGATACCTATATCAATGGTCGCGTATCCACGAGAGGCAGCCCCGGGCCAAGCGGCTGCCTCATCCCGCGACATAAATGGCTAGGCTCACGGCCTCAGGACGCGGCGTGCCACAGATTGAGGCAACGTTCCCACTTGCCAGCCTCGAGGCTGCCTCTAGTGTAACATACGTACTTGTTAAGTGCGTGGTGGTGTAACGTGGGTCCATTGAGAGCTAACCGCGCCGGCGAGGGCGGCGCGGGCGCGGGCGGCAGGGCGGGCGCGGCGCTGGTTGGCGTCGAGTTGGGAATCAACGTCACCGCTGAACTTTTACTGTTTTCTCACTCACTAATCTATAAGCTGACGTCACACTACTGCGAATGACTGTAATCACCAGTAGCGTCAACCTGTATTCCTTATTTTATGACGTTTTACGCGCACGTGTCCCATATTTATACGTACTTTTTGGGCGCGTGGTGATGCGGCGTGAGCGCAAGCTGCGAGGACACTGGCTAAACGATGACGTTCAAGACGCTATAGTCTGGTCTGCGAGCACGTAGAATTTTGTCCAATGACCCCAAGCTACCCACCCTTATCGCTCGCGCGTAACTATGTTGCTGTCGCGCTCGCACACTCACTGCGGGCGCCCGTCGCACAGTCGCGATAGCAATATAATTACGCGCGAGCGCTATGGATGAGTAGCTTGGGGTCATTGGACAAAATTTTACGTGCTCGCAGTCGGAGTTATATGTCAATGGTGCTGTCTAGAAAAACCACTGTATTTGCAAGTACAAATGTCCCATATCAATACGTACTTGTTGAGTGCGTGGTGTAAGCACCAGTGTGAGTGGTATCTAGAAGTCAATGATGCTGTCTTGCAGCGGTTACTGTCCTTCATACGTATTTGTTGAGCGCGTGTTAGTGTAGCGTAACGTGCACGTGACCCACACGTGTCCCATGTCCATACGTACTTGTTGAGCGCATAGTGGTGTAACGTAGGCCCGTTTAGCGCGAGCGGCGAGGACACTGTCGAAACGATGACGCTCGAGATGCTAGTGGAAACCTATAATGACAATGGTACTGTCTTGCAAAAACTGTTACTGTCCCTTATGAGTGCAATTTGCCCTAGGCAGCCGCAATTCCGCGCACACCTCCCGCGATTCGGCCAGTATAACCGCAAGGTTGGTATGGCCATGGGTGGTGGTGGGTTGTCCCTTATCTATACGTACTTGTTGAGTGCGTGGTGGTGTAACGTAGGTCCATTGAGAGCTAACGGCGCCGGCGAGGGCGGCGCGGGCGCGGGCGCGGGCGGCAGGGCGGGCGCCGCGCTGGTCGGCGTCGAGTTGGGAATCAACGTCACCGCTGAACTTTTGCTCAGTTTTCCCACTCACTAATCTTAAGCTGACGTCACACTACTGGCGAATGGCTGTCATCAGTAGCGTCAACCTGTATTCCTCATGACGTTTTACGCGCACGTGTCCCATATTGATAAGTATTTTTGAGCGCGTGGTGATGCGGCGTGGGCCCGTTGAACGCAAGCTGCGAGGACACTGGCTAAACGATGACGCTCGAAAGACGCTATAGTCTGGTCTGCGAGCACGTAGAATTTTGTCCAATGACCCCAAGCTACTCATCCTTATCGCTCGCGCGTAATTATATTGCTGTCGCGACTGTGCGACGGGCGCCCGCAGTAAGTGTGCGAGCGCGACAGCAACATAGTTACGCGCGAGCGATAAGGATGGGTAGCTTGGGGTCATTGGACAAAATTCTACGTGCTCGCAGACCGGGTTATATGTCAATGGTGCTGTATAGCAATACCAGCCTGTATTTGCAAGTACAAATGTCCCATATCCATACGTACTTGTTGAGCGCATGGTGGTGTAACGTGGGTCCGGTGAGCGCGAGCGGCGCCGGCGAAGGCGGCGCTAGAAAAAGCTTGTGTGGGACCCCCCATGAAATGGTGCTGTCTAGCAAAACTAGACTGTATTTGCAAGTACAAATGTCCCATATCCATACGTACTTGTTGAGCGCATGGTGGTGCAGTGTGGGCCCGTTGAGCGCTAGCGAGACGACGACGCTTGAAACCTATATGTCAATGGCTATAATATCAGACTGTATTTGCAAGTACAAATGTCCCATGTCCATATTATCCATACGTACTTGTTGAGTGCGTGGTGGTGTAACGTAGGTCCATTGAGAGCTAACGGCGCCGGCGAGGGCGGCGCGGGCGCGGGCGCGGGCGGCAGGGCGGGCGCCGCGCTGGTCGGCGTCGAGTTGGGAATCAACGTCACCGCTGAACTCTTTGACGTCTGGAAAACAAGGCTATTAGTAACATTTGAAACCAATACAGGGCGTGGTTTTGTAAAACAACGGCCATCTCGGTCGGTACTATACACGACACTGATGCCAAATAAAATATTAAAGAAAAAAAATCATGGAAAATTCCATGAAATCAGAAAAATGGTATTATTACGCGGGCGAGCTGTCGGTCAGTCTCCCCATTCTCTCGCGGAAGCGGCCGCATGTGCTCGGTGGTGTAATGGTACGCGGGGTCTCGAAAGTCGAAAGAAGACTTTTTGAACAAGGTTTTTTACTTATAAAGTAGTTGTAATTTCGTTGCGGGTCCAATGACAGTTAAACTTTCCCCCGGGACAAACTTGACCTTCATTGGTTGGGTTTTTGTGGCGGTCAAGCTGTAGATCCTGGCTACACAGGAGTTCCAGTAATGGGAACGAGAGGTGGGAATAGTCCCGTTATAAAGTAGTTGTTAAAATTACATTTATATTTTTCTTGTAATTACTTTCATGTGTACTACCACCTCCTGTGTATTGCTAAGCAAATCTGAAATTATTTCCATTCCCAAGAATTGCTAAAATAAAGTGGCAGTATGCAGCGCATATTCCTCGTTGAGCTGATGGCCGTTGGGGCAGAAAAGGCGACCACGGGCCAGAAGCCATAGCCTGGGCAGGCCCCCCACTAGATGGAACGACGATCTGGTGAAGGTCGCTGGAAGAACCTGAATGCGGGCAGCACAAGACCGATCGTTTTGGAAATCCTTGGGGGGAGGCCTTTGTCCAGCTGTGGATTATCTATAATTTCTAATGTCATCCTCATCATCATTTCAGTTACTGGACGTGCACTGCTGAACATAGGCCTCCTCCAAATTATTTTCAGATTGGCCGGGCCTATATCCAGCACCTTTTTGCTACTTTTATGTCGTCAGTCCACCTTTGTTTCAGCCACAGGACGTCCACTGCTGAACATAGGCCTCCCCTAATGATTTCAAAATTTCCAGGCCTGCATCCAGCGCCTTCCTGCTACAGTTATAAAGTCGTCCGTCCACATTGACCTCGTATTCCTATTTCTACAAATAACAACTCACCGGCACAGGTTGAACGGGCGGCGGTAAGTGCGGCGTGTGCGCAGGCGCACTCGACACGGGACCATTCTCCACTACTTCTGCAACAACAAACGCGCCCAGTCGTAAATGGATCGTGAAAATTGCATTTAAATTCGCGCGAAAAGAGGCTCAAAAATATTGCCAATCAGAGGTGGAATAGGGATGATGACTGGGTAATTAAATCGAAATTCTATTGAGTCCGTCAGACAGATAATTAGATAATGTTACTCATATTTTTTATTTTTTTCCATAATCCAATAATTACACAACAACAGTATTATATTGAGTTGAAATGTCGCGTGACGTCACTTTTGAGTAAAAATTCTACTCAAGTGTGACGTATCGCGCCATTTCAACTCGATGTAGCACTTATTATTTAATTATGAAAGAAAATAAAAAATATAAGTCTAATATTTTCTAATTATCTATCTGACGGACAAATAATTGAAATTTTGTCATCTAGCCTAGTGTGTAAAGCAATCGTTATCATTTGACAGTTCATAACGTACGATTATTCTGTCAAACGATAACTGACTTTATCGTACATTATGAAATGTCAAATGATTACGATTGCTTTACACAATTCCACCTCTGGTGAGAAGAACCAAAGCCTTTCGGATCGTTAGACACCAAACAACAGATTAAAACCCGGACGAGTTAACTACGCACCTGGGGGCCGTGACGTCACATCGACACTGGTACGAACGCGGGGAGACGTGCGGGAGAGTGCGAGGGAGAGTCGCATTCCGGCGAGGTGCGCAGTAGACTCGACCGGGTTGTAGGTTTCTTAAGTTTGGATTACAAATTGGCATATTAGTACATATTTATTTATTTATGCATATTGCTGTGAATGGTTATTGCAAAAAAAAAACGATTTACAAAAGATGGCGATTCTTATAACTTATTTTATGGTTCAAATAAATAATTGAAAAAAAAACTTAAAATACTAAAGCCTGGTCTGTGAGCACGTAGAATTTTGTCCAATGACCCCAAGCTACCCATCCTTATCGCTAGCGCGTAATTATGTTGCTGTCGCGCTCGCACACTCACTACGGGCGCCCGTCGCACAGTCGCGACAGCAACATAATTACGCGCGAGCGATAAGGATGGGTGGCTTGGGGTCATTGGACAAAATTCTACGTGCTCACGGACCAGGCTTTCGAAACATAAGAGTTTAATTAAATAACCTAGCATGTTAGATTCTAAAGTAAAGCTGGAGTTTTCCTTACTCTAGTAGTAAATATACAGTCAAATCAAATCAAAATTATCTTTGTTTGTATAGACTAATTAAATTAGTACTTACAAATCGTCAAATGCTCTTAAGGAGCCTACACTTGTCTCATTCTTTTTTTACCCTACCAGCGCTTCGAGACAAACATTTGCACAAAAGCCCATAAATCTAAATATTTTTACAATATCGCCGTTATTTCAACTACATACGACGACAAATTGCGTAGCTTGACATACCGTCATCAACTTTATATAGCCAACCCGCAAGGGGAGTGAGTCACATTAGTAGTACACATCGATACCTCTGGGCTCAAAGGTCGTAAAGGACAAAGTACGACTTTTCAGAAGCAAAAAACGATTTTTTATTTTTATATTCGACAGTAACTTTTTTGTTTTTTGAGCTACTAAAATATGACCTAAGAAGAAAGTGCTTAGAATTCACAGCATTTTCCGAAGAGTTATTGAAAAACTGGACTAGGGCTGTATTTACTGAGATAGATTTCCTTTACGCCCTCAAAATTACAATAAAAAGTCCTTTACGCCCCTCAAATATACGTCCTAGGCAAGTTACTCAGGTCGTAAGTCTATTTTTATTTTACAAACCTACAAAACCAAGGTAATAAATAACAATTTACATAGTTTTATAAGTTTTCATAGGTCGTAACGGAACACCCAAGTAAGGTATTATGCAAGGGTAAATTGATAATTTAGCTTAAATATTTAATGTTTTATGGTATTTGATATGTAATATACTATTTCTTTACATATTTTAATGAATTATGATATTTTAATTGAAATAAAATGATTTTTCGAAGCTTCATAATTTAATGCACACAATTTATAAAACTATTATTTAAGCAAGCAGAAGTTTTGATATCTTCGAACTAGAAGATACCATTTCCGATACAAGAGCAAATACAAAAAATAAACATTATGACGCTTTTAAATAAAACTTCATATTAATAATGTCTACTTTATACGAAAAGCCGAAACCAATTTAATTTTATTTATTTATTTAATCATTATTATTGTTTCGAAAAACTACAAATGGCGGACTTAATTCCATAGGGCAGTCTGTCAACCAGTTGACCTTATGATAATGCAGATAGGATAGAATTATTAGGGACAAACGAAAACCAAACGATAATTATTCTAAATTCTAAATAGATTAAACATTGTTATTCATAATAGCTTGAAATTATGTTATTGTACTTGGTACAAAAGTAGAAATATTTGGTAAGTAAGATTACAAGTAGGAAATTTTTCATTCCAGTAAAGTTCATCCACTTACTCCTACACAATATCGTTTTTAAAAGCCAATTATTTTTAATATAAAAATATAACTTCGAAAAAAAGTGCATTCACGCTTTTTAGTACATTAAGTCTCAACTGACACTATATTTTCCCATGTTAAGCATAAATATTTTTCCTACTAGTTATACTTTATTAGCTGATCCAAAAACTTTAGAAACTATACTTATTTATTATAATTGTTACAGTCAAAACTCAAAAGTTTTGACCAAGGGCGTTAGTCAAAATTCCTAGGAAATCATTAAAAACAATTGTAAAGTGTAGCATTTGTGTGATTTATGCATACAAAACATATCGGTAGTCGGGTAATAATGACACCTTATGGTTCTACAGTAAGGTGACTTCTTTTTCTCATCTAGTTTTTTCATTTTTTAAATTTGTATGATGACTATCCTAACTTAATTAGGTAATATGTAATTTTATGGCATGTTTTCATTTTCTTAAATCATCTTATAATTATCTTTTACCTGACAAATACCTAGTTTCTTCAAATATGAGAAATAATAAAAAATCATTATTACTTTACCCGATGTGGATAGATGTCATCATTTTATATGTACAAATCACATAAACTTTACACTCTAAAATAGTTTTATTACATATTTTTGATGATTTTTTCTTTCGTTTGTTCTAAACGCACATACTTAAATACAATAAGAAACGTCTATAAAATTGACCTACTCAGTTGTTATAATGTCCTTTCTTTGTAGATTTTTGAAATATTGGTTTAGATAATCTAAGGGCGTAAAGGACAAATTACTTTACTTTGGTATGAAAATTTTAGGTTGTAAAGGACAATAGATTATACTACATGTATATTATACGCCCAAAAATTTGTGTTTACTTGTTCTTTACTACCATGTTAACTGTACTAAAAAATCAAATGGTATTTACATCCCAATTTTCACGATGAATTCTGTTTAGCTCATCAAATATGATGGGTCGTAAAGGCACTTTTTTTGAGAATTTCGACAAACTAAATATACAGATCGATAGAGAATGAAATTCTGAGTACAACTGTATAAAAAACTCATTTTCGGTATTTTGTCCTTTACGACCTTTGAGCCCAGAGGTATCGACATGTCATTGACTTGCCCACGTTATTGACCGCAGAGGATAGTTTACACTTTAAAGTAATTTAATACGCGACAGCAACTGTTTAGGACATGTGTGAAAAATTTGCATGTCGCTTGCTCTTGTGTAAAAACCGCAGAACGGATAAGGATGTGGTTTTGGGTGTTTTGTGCTCGAAGCGAGACAGTATTTTTATTTAATTATATCAGTAGGCATTATATGCATGAATTTATTTACAAGTAATAATAAATAAATATCCTAAAACATTTTACACTACGCCTGTAGCCCCAAACTAAGCAAAGCTTGTACTGTGCGTATTAGAAAACGGATACAAACATACTTAAATACATTTTTTGAAAAAAAATAAAAAGGTGGCTTTAGTATGTTTGTATGTTACTTACTACTATGTCATAGGACGAGCTTTGTTTAGTTTAAGGGCTATAATAGATGGTTCTGTGTAAAGCGCCCAAGAATATTGATTAAATACTAGCTTTTGTCCGCGCCTTCACCCGCGTGAAATTTAGTTTGTCACAGATCGTCATAAATTATAGCCTATATGTTATTCTGGGTTATAAAGAATAATACTGTAGTTTCATCAAAATCAGTTCAGTAGTTTTTTCATGAAAGAGTAACAAACATCCATCCAGACCTCTAAATTTCGCATTTATAATATTAGTACGATTACTACAATTATGTATTAATTACACAATATTCATTCTTGACATAAATATAGCATCATAAACGTAAAGAACGTGGTAATGAGGAAGATGAAAATAAATAACAGTGTTAAATCGTTTCCTCTTCAAACCAAAGTTGTGTATGAATTGACTCAGTTGTTTGGATTTGAGTCAATTACGCGCGAATGCACTAAACGTCATCGTCCGTGACTCACGTTTTGTCTTGGATTTTATTTTTAAACTTTCTTTCATCGGGAAATAAATCGTTTGAGTTTATTTCAGCTGATTTTATTGATAAAACAATAACAACCATATTAAATTATTAGTTACAACATGAAAATACAAACTTACGTGACCTACGCTGTAAATATACAACAATTTGCAATATTCTGTTGTTTACGCCAACAATTAACTAGGTCAGATAAGTTTCCAGCGATGCAAACCCTTTGTTGCCGCGCGAACATTTGTCAAACAACGTCACATGTCACGTGACCACACACAAACAATAGAATTCTCCTTTTTTTTTTCAAAGTAAACATTCCACAACAAACAATCCGCATCGCTGTCCTTCAAACGTTAATTACATAATCAGCATTGAACTTAGCGAGGAATGTATAAAAACAAGGAACTACGCAACAACAACACATACCGGATCATTTCGTATTCGTACGCCATGGAAAAAACTTGTAAAACTCATGCACACTCAACGTTCAGTTTTCTTTACCATCGTCCATATTTTATCCGTCATTTGGGCGGGAAAGCATTGTTGTTTTTCTGGTTTCCCTCTAAAGTTAGACGCAGGTCGTCCGCACATACAGCCTGGCGTGACTGAGACTGAGTCGCCATGTCGCGCTGGCGCGGCGCCAAGCCCGCGGTTTGTAAAACTTTGGATTGGCGCCAATGGCTCATTCGTTGTCGTGACGACTGGCGAATGTCGCTCCATTCACTGGCTGATAACGCGGTTTATTTTGTAAACAATGCGCCGTAACGTTATCTGCCTGGCGGATTTGATAGTGTTCGCTAATTAACGTGTTTGTTTATGCGATTAGCCGATCGACTACGTTTTCGAACGTTATTCTATTTTGTTTTTGTACTGGGTTATTTTTGGGTTAGTTTAAAAAGTATAATTTCACTGGGCGTCAATGACGTGCAAATACTAAAGTACTCGTACGATGATAGCCATTACGTCAGTTTTAGTAAGAAGAAACTTTCCAGAATATGTTGCTTCAAATAAAATTACATTCTTCTTCAAAGCTTCCAACCAGTTACCAAGTACTAATCACAGATCCTAGTGTGGTTCATGAGCCTGTCGGACTAGGATACGCGGCGTGATAAAATCTAATTTTTTTATCAGAAAACCATATAACATAGAAAATAGCGCGCATTCTAGGACTACTGATTGAGGATTGTTGACAGCTATGGATCACGGCCAATGAGGGCTATCGTTTTTATACTTAACAGTTGGCACCCCTGGCGATTGACAGGACCTTACTCTACAGTGGCGCCATCTTGATGAGTGCAAATGCGATAGTCCTCCTACCACTTTAGCGCTCACCAGTTGGTGCCACTGTCTTCGCTACTAAAGCCTGGTCCGTGAGCACGTAGAATTTTGTCCAATGACCCCAAGCCCATCCTTATCGCTCGCGCGTAATTATATTGCTGTCGCGACTGCGCGACGGGCGCCCGCAGTGAGTGTGCGAGCGCGACAGTAACCTAATTACGCGCGAGCGATAAAGATGGGTGGCTTGTGGTCATTGGACAAAATTCTACGTGCTCACGGACCAGGCTTTAGCAAGTGACAGGAGCTTAATCTACAGTGGCGCTAACTGGTGAGCGCTAAAATGATAGCCCTCATTGGCCACACATCACAGTTTATAACTCACCAGTGTTGTTAGGCTGCCGGACATGCGGCGCGTGCGGCGGGCTGGGCGGTGGCTGCTTGCTGGGCGTCGACGCGCCCGAAAGCCCCGAGTTGCTTATGCTGTAACGATAGTTACATGAGACTGTGAGCTTCGCGGGCGACGGTGATACCAGAGTAAATACAAATGAGTAGGTCATCTTCATAGAAACGTACCGAGCGCGGTTTGTATGTGAGCGCGCCAATGCGTATGCGGCGCGCTCATATACACTGACAAAATTTAGCGGGGATTATGTATTTGTGGGTGCGCCGAATTTTGTCAGTGGGTGCGTGCGCGCGGCATACGTATTGGCGCGCTCACATACAAACCGCGCTCGGTGCGTTTCTATGAAGATGACCTACTCATTTGTATTTACTCTGGTGATACGGTCGGGAAGAATGCTTGATCGTTTTGGTCTAGTAAGGTTTATTCAATGACTTGGGTAATTCTGGTGGGGTCGTTTAACTATTGGAACTTTGTATTCGATCATTGACTTCAAGAGCGCTTTCACATTTAGGCGATTTAGCAGCACGACAAACGCGCGACTGACGCGCTGCCGAAAATTTCATACTATGTGACAGCGGAGGCATGCCTTCACATTATAAAAACGCCTCTGCCACGCTGCAGTCGCGCTACTAACGCCTTAATGTGAAAGCGCTCTTAGGCGACTTTAGCAACACGATAAACACGCAACAGTCGGGCTGCTGATAATTTCATAATATACGACAGCGCCTACAATGTGAAGGCAAGCGTTCGCTGCTGTCGCGCTTCTGACGCTTTACGTGAAAGCGGTTCTAAGTCCCACCACTGCGTGTAGCGGACCTCCACGTACGCATCTGTTTTTTGGAAAAATGAAGAACACCACAAGCCGGATGGCCTACACAACTCATAAAACTATTTTTTTATAAGTAGGCTTTTAAAAAGAGCTTTTACACGTCCCAGTGTTACTTCCCTTTCACTGCTTCGGGACAAAAATAGGCCAGTGCTGAGAAGCAGCGCAAGAAACTCAGGTCACTGTCAGCATCGGAACGGTGTTCTACGTTTTTCCACAAAACAGCTTCAGTATGCGGACATCCATGCGCGGATTCTGCTTTACACAGGTTCCGCCAGGTTTAATATAGTTAATTCAATGAATAGCTATTTTATAACCCATTGTGACTTCAGCAAGGTTACATAGAATTCATAGACAAAAGTTATTTTATTGCCAAGTCATTGCACCAACAATAACATACGATCAAACAGTCTTGTAAAGCGTTGATGAATAAAAATAATCGATAAAAATGAAATGAATGCAGAAATCTACTTCAATTTCAATATTTTGAGTTTCAATTGAAGTATGGAAAACGTGAAAATAGCAAAGTTATCATGCGATAAAACAAAAAGACGTGCAGTACAAATGGAAGCAAGATGATGACAATCATTTTACTTCCATTTAAAATGTGGATATATTACAGATCGAAATAAATTTTAGATTGTCAAGAACAATTTCTAATGTTTTATTTATTAGAAAAATATGAGAAAATTCCATGATGATTTTGGTTAGATGTAGTAAACCCTCACCCAGTGACTTTTCTTAATAAACTTCCAGTTACAAACAATTTTTTAAAGTTATTTATAATTTAAAATTCCAATTGGAAGTTTTCAAATCGATGGTTACATGCAAAAACGAACCCACTAAGCCCAAAAGCTAATGCAAGACATACTTTTTCATACCAAAATATTATGGACTTTACTAAATCCATAATAAGCCTGGGTATACGCAAAAGCAAATTATTCTCTTTCAGAAAAACTAAGCGTTACTTATTATCTGTTACTGCTTTGTCATTAGAAAACAGTTTTAACTTGTAAACCCTATTACCATTACATAAAGTCGCATTCAGCAGTAATAGCCGTGGGGAGGTGGTCACGGGAGGCGTGGCCTATTGGACACTCCCATTTCCCTTCCCCCACCGCATACCGCAACCGAATACGAGTCAGTATGTATTGTTCATTTTACACTTATGGAAGAGCACAGATAGGAACGCGAGTAATTAGTAGTGTGCTCAAAAACTGCAATAATTGTATAAGACGACGGGTCATTTAACAAAACTGTGCGCCTTGCGTGCCATGTAATATTGTGAATAACATACTTTTAAAATGATTGGTAAAGTGCGGTCGCCGAGCAGATAGAATTTCGTCCAATGACCCCAAGCTACTCACCCATCCGTATCGCTCGCGTAAATTATATTACTGTCGCGACTGTGCGACGGGCGGCCGCAGTGAGTGTGCGAGCGCGAGAGCAATATAATTACTCGCGAGCGATAAGGATGGGTAGCTTGGGGTCATTAGACGAAATTCTATGTGCTCGGCGACCGGACTTTAGCAGCTAATTGAGCGTTCCTAGCTGCGCGCTTCTATGAGTGTTAAACCTAGTACTATGAAGCCGTGAGCCTCAGAAAACTATAGCAAAACGTGTCCAAAACATCACAAAATTTTCTCCCACGCGACAATTGGAAATTGTTCTCGTAAATAAGATTGATAACTGCCAGTGGACTGACCTATTGGTCGATGCTGCGGAGTTATTGAGCAAGGAACTAACGTTAGGCGAGCTATTGCCGACCACCGCCGTGGCGGCCCGAAGCGCCATCGGCTTAACCGGCTGCAATACAACAAACATCATTTACTATGGTGAAACGGATTAGTTTCGGGTTCGTTTGGGATTTATAGAAGAAATCTACGTTGAAAAACTAAATGCCAGTCTGATTTGCAAGAGTTGCTGGTAGTCTCGGCTATCTCTTTCGCCCGCACTAGTATTAAGCGTTAGAAAGAGATGGATATAGCCTCAAATACCGATACGTTTTACAGAGTAATTGCGCAAATTTGAAGTTGAGGTATTGAAAGGATTGTGATTGATAAAAAAATGTTTTTCATTCCATTTTAAAGAATTGCAACTGTGGCTGTGGTCAAATGTCAATATTAATTAGACTAATCAACTAAAATATTATAGAAAATAATAATATGAGAGTCAACGGACATACCAACTTAATTACAGTAAAGGTCAGGTCATCATTATCAAGGTATTTTTAGTCAGGGCAAAAATAAAATACTATACGCCACGAAAGACGTAAACAATGCCACGTCACAGCTTATCTTTTGTTATTTATGATTGAACAGATTTATAAAGTGCGTTATTATTATTACTGAATAGAGAAAAACGAACCCAAAATTAACCGATGTAGGGTATAAAATTTTGAAAATTATCCACATCAACACTCCACATAACTACAGTCAACATTAAAATTGAAGTTTGATGGTAAACTGAGGTGTAATGGAATGATGAGCGAGCGAGACGGGTGTACACTCACTTTCGCAATGACTTCCTCTTTCTTTTTCTTTTCTACGTCTATGGAGTCTGTTGAGTGATTGTGGACTTCTAGCGCTGGCGACGTGATTGGACTTGTTGTACCTGGAAACAAATTTCACATTATCATCATCTTCTGTAACCTTGTAACCGTAACCTTGGAAGCTCAAAGTTGCACAGCGTGCTATGGAGAGGGCTATGCTCGGTGTTTCTTTACGAGATCGAATCAGAAATGAGGAGATCCGTAAACGAACTCAAGTCGCTGACATAGCCCGACGGATTAGCAAGCTTAAGTGGCAATGGGCAGGGCACATAGTACGCAGAACTGACGGCCGATGGGGCAGCAAGGTTCTGGAGTGGAGGCCGCGTACCGGAAAACCCACAAGGTGGACCGACGACATCATAAAGGTAGCAGGAAAGCGCTGGACGCAGGCCGCTACCAACCGGGTAACATGGAAAGCATTGGGGGAGGCCTATGTTCAGCAGTGGACGTCCTATGGCTGAGATGATGATGATGATGATCCTTAGTAAATTACTGCCCGGTCAAGTTGACTCCGCACTTAGTTCCCGTGACGTCACATCGACGCTCTGGTACGGACGAGGCGAATGCGAGGAGGTGTGCGGGTGAGTGCGAGGGAATCGCATTCCGACGAGGTGCGCAGTTTACTACACTCGCGAGCCAAGGGAAGGAATCACCCCATTCGTTTTGAGTAATCTTTGTAGCTAAACGACTATGAAGATTTAATTAAAAATGGTACCAGTTTAAAGGTTACATTAAAAACTTTAACTTGATACCATAGATAAGATGGTCGATAAGAGTGGCAAACGGCCAAGGAATGTTATCGTAAAGCTACATAGCACAATTATACGTGATAATTTGTTAGCGGCAGTCAGGCTGGCTAAGGGTGTCACTTCGGATCAGCTCAACATGGCAGGCCCACCACAAAAAATATATCTAAATGAGCACTTAATTTTAAAGAACAAACAATTGTTTCGTGAGGCAAGGCTGGCAGCCAAAAACTGTGGTTTTAAGTACTGCTGGGTCAAACGCGGAGTCATCTTGGTGCGTGAAAACGATACTTCGCCGGCTTTTGCAGTTCGTCGTCAAGAAGATTTACAAAAAATTAAAAAAGAAGCAAAATAATAATTTAATGACACTGTTACACTTTATTTGTGAATTATTATTACTATTTTTTTATGTAAAGTTACCTAAAAATCTTAAGTTATGTGGTACATCAAGTGCTCTCTCTGTGTGTTGCATTGGTCTGTTGTTTTGCGCTGTCCGTGCAGGAACTCGTCCGTGCGGCGATAATTATCAGTGTACCTCCGTGTCGTTTTATGTTATGCTGATTAAGTTATTAATAAGAAATTATTGCGAAATGTGTTTATACAAATCTGATAACTGTTTTTATAAAGTGAAAAATAAGTGTCACTCGGACCCAACTGTGAAACTTCGTATAAGATTCCAATATTCATTTGTCGTAAGTACCTGCTTTTATTGTCCCACTCACTCTGAATACGTTAAATACTCCATTTTCGTGTTTTTACACATTAATTTGTTTCTAAATAGTATACCAGATTTACAGTTATGCAATTTATTATTGAAAATAATGATACACTCTTACATAGCATTAAATATGAATGTTTTAAAAAGTACCATAGTGCTGTACTCGTATACATTTTTCCTTACAAAACATATTATTATTATTATCAATGTTTTTGTACCAAGTGCGTTTTTAATAATTTTAAAAGGTAATGATTCATTGTTCATTCTTTCGAAGTATATCGTTGGGGTTATGACTGCTTTGATTGATTTTTTACACATATTATACTGCAAAGAAAGAAATGGATTTTACTCGGACTGCATGTTATTAAATCAATCTTATCTCAATGATGCGTCAGCATTTCAGATTCTAATTTTTTATTGCAATATTATGTTATTTGTTGTGATTGTAAGCAAGAACACATTTTCAATTTATTATTGCACAAGAAATTTAATACTTAAGGATAGTTATTTGCAAAATGACTAATAAGTTATCATTTTACTACCAGAATTGTAGGGGATTACGCACAAAGCTAAATTTATTTTTTATGAACGTTTTATCTGAGTCCTACGACATTATAATTTTAACCGAGACCTGGCTTATATCCTCCATAGTCGATGCATCAATAATTGATAATCGGTATACAGTTTTTCGTTGTGATCGCGACCTCGAGGCGACTGGTAAAAAGGATGGTGGCGGTGTACTGGTGGCCGTGCGCCGCGGGCTCTCAGCTCGCCGATGTGAAATGGGTCAGGGAAGTACCGGCGAATCCGTCTCCCACACCCTGTCACCTAACATTGATTATATTCTCTTAAGAATACCATCGTGCACAAACAACCGCTTTCATACAATATGTGCCGGTTACATACCCCCCCGCCAGTCTTTGCAGACTTATAAGAATTTTTTCAATGCCGTAGAAAGCTCCGTCTCACAGAGCTATATAGATAATTTTTATGTTATTGGTGATTTTAATATGCCATCTCTTCAATGGAAATTAAACAGTGACTCAAGTGCGATTCCTGTGCTAACTAAAGATAGTGGTGAGATTGATTATTGCATTATTAACTTTTTGTCATACCTTCGATCATATCAATTCAATATTAACAAAAATAGCAGTGGGAATGTTTTGGATCTATTTATTTCAAATGCGATAGAATGTACTGTAGAGACTGTTCATAGTCCGCTGGTACCAATCGATAGTCATCACCCACCCTTTTCGGTAGCTGCACAACTTAATCTAAATCATACATCTATAAAAGAAAATAAAGCCCCAAGATATAGATTTATTGAAGGCGATTACCATGCAATAAACACTGATATCATGGCTATTGATTGGCATAATTTACTTGATTCTCTGCCGGCTGAGGAAGCTGTTAATTTATTCTATGAGCATATATATCAAATTATTGCTAAAAACATTCCTTCAAGGCCAGTGAAGTCTAGAGAATTTCCAGTATGGTTTAGTCGTCCACTCATACATATCTTTAAAAATAAGGAAAAGGCGTGGATTCAGTGGAAGAAATATGGTAACCTATCTGACTATGAGATTTTCTCCCTTTACCGTCGCAGGTTTAAAGATAATGCCAAACAATGTTTCGATAATTATATAAAGACTGTGGAGGAAAGTATACGATCTGACATTAAAGCTTTCTGGTCATATGTTCACAAGTTTAACGAAGTTGGTGGTGTACCTGAGGTCATGAATTTTAACGACACAAAGGCTGATGATCCCGAACTAATCTGTAACCTTTTTAATGATTTCTTTGGCTCCGTCTTTGAGCCCAGTTCCTTAAATGGCTTTAATATTGACTCATTGCATGCAGAAAATTGTAACAGTAACTTCAGATTGTCGGATGTTACCTTCTCACGACAAGAAATAATTAATATATTAAAGGCATTAGATATTAGTAAAGGACATGGACCAGATAATATTCCCCCTATATTCTTCAAATTTACGGCCGAAAATATATCTGTCCCATTAGTCATACTTTTTAATAAATGCATGAACGAAGCCACTGTACCGCAGGCCTGGAAAAGTGCTAACATTACTCCTATTCATAAAAATGGGTCCAAAAATAATGTAAAAAACTACCGTCCTATTTCTCTTTTGTCGGTCTTGGCGAAGGTCTTGGAAAGGCTCGTCCACAACGCCATTTATCCTCAGTTACATACTATTATCTTACGACAGCAACATGGATTTGTCAAGCAAAGATCAACTGAGTCGAATTTATTGATTTTTAGCAACTTTTTGTTTGAGAGTATGGATCAGCGCGTTCAAGTTGACGCCATTTATACAGACTTTTGCAAGGCCTTCGACAAGGTTGACCACGAAATTCTCCTTCAAAAGTTGGCCTTTAACGGAATTAGGGGGGACCTCTTGCGTTGGTTCCGGTCATATGTGGATAATAGGACTCAGAGAGTGGTTGTCAGGGGTTACAGTTCTGGTAGCAGTGTGGTTACGTCTGGCGTTCCGCAGGGCTCCATTCTTGGGCCGCTGCTGTTTGTAATATTTATAAATGACATAGATCAATGCTTTAAAAATTGCGAGTTTCTGTTATATGCAGATGATCTAAAAGTTTTTAAAAAAATTTATAACTCAGATGATTGTCTTAGCCTTCAGGCAGATTTGAATCGTCTTGTTGAATATTGTGGACTAAATAAATTACATCTTAGTATTGAAAAGTGCAAGTCCATAACATTCACAAAAAAACTTAATGTTACTAACTTTACTTATTCTCTTGGCAATACCACCTTAGAGAAAGTTCAAAACATCCGTGATCTTGGTGTATTACTTGATTCTGAACTTCATCTTGATAACCATATAGCCAAAATTGTCAGCAGGGCTTACAAAATGTATGGGTTCATTATGCGTATAAGCTGTAACTTCAAAAAACCGAGCACCTATTTACATTTGCTTAAGAGTCTTGTGAGGCCGCAACTGGAATATGCCACCACTATCTGGAATCCTCATTATAATAAATATAATGAATTGATCGAGGCGGTCCAAAGAAAGTTTTTAAGAAGAGTTAATTACAAATGCCGGCTGCCAAAATGTTCGTATAGTGACTCATTAAATAGATACTCTTTGCAAAGTCTCCAGACACGCAGGATCATGCTTGGTTCAATGACCCTATATAAAATCATTCATAATTCCTTTGATTGTTGTCAGTTAACAAATGGTATATATTACCAAATTCCGAGCCGCTCTGAGAGAATACGTAGTATGCGTCCGCATAAGCTCTTTTATTTAAAAAACACACAAACTAATGCAGGACAACGTGCGCCGTTTTACAGAATGATGTCGTTGTATAATCATTACCTTTATGAGGAGGATATGTTTTCCTTAACGCCGAGCGCATTCAAAAAGCGAATTATTGAAAAACTTTAATTATTATTATTTTGTGTACTAAAACTTTGGAGTGGGTCTGTAATATGCATGCTTACGATTACGATAAAATTACTTAATGTGACTAGAATTTGAAAACTAGAGAAACAGATTAGACACTTGAATGCGTGGGGTTTCATTGTTGTTGTCCGATTCAGTGTTGGTACTCTCTTGTTTGCCGCAGATCGTTTACAGTTGGTTCTGTAAGGTATCATGAAGTTCCATGTGGCCTTTGCGTTTTGTTGACACTTTCGCATTTATGTTATTAGTAGTGGTAATTTATTAAGTATCTGTAGGGTGCGTACATTGCATGTTCATTTTATTAAACTAGGATAACGGTGTTGACTGTCCAATTAGTCTGTATATTTATTGAACTATCTTAAGAAAAAATATGTATTGTTCAGTTGTTTGTTTTCCTAAATAAATTAAAAAAAAAAAAAAAAAATAGATGCATAAATAGTCATTAAGTTCTTCAGATCGTTGGGAACAAAACACAAGATGGTGATTCCATACTTTTGCTCGTAAGTAAAGACCGGGTTGTATCTCTAAATGACCAGAGGCGAAAGGAAGGATTTGGCCAACCCTCCCGCGCTGCTTAGACGGGTTGTGGGTTACGCATTTAGATTCGCATGTTTACAACTAAAATAAAATCATCAATGGGTTATTTATTGGACATTTTAATGCATCTTCCCACAGACTATCGATATCGATCGATGCATGTGGATGCCATGGTCTGTTTACCACACAGATTGTAGAAATCTGTATAGGTAGGTAATGTTTTTTTCTATTTGCCTTTTGATGAGTAGTCTTTAAAGTTTATCTTCTAATTAGAATAGTATTGTATGAAATACATACACTGCTCTTAAGCCTAGGCGCAGGCCACCGACTTTTAGTTGGCCGATTTAATTTGTATGAAGAATCCGCCGATACCAAATCGGTGCAATGTGCGCACTTTCATACACGTCCATACTGATTAAAAGCCTTTTTTTTTACGGGGAAAAAATGCGTTGAATCGCATACCTACCCTGCGGGGAAAAGCCTGACCCAACTATCGTCTGTAGTCTGCGGTTAGGCTAAGCCTAACCCCGGCTGTTAATCAGTATGGAGATGTATGAGAGTGCGCACATTACACCGATTTGGTATCGGCCGATTCTTCATACAAATTAGAATCGGGCCCAACTATCGGCCAACTAAAAATAGGTGGTCTGCGCCTAGGGTAAACATTTTTGATTAGCAAAATGCTCACCTGATAGCATACTAGTGGGCGATCCTCCAGAATCGTTACTATTATTACTATCCGTGGTAGCAGACGAAGGCAAGCCCACGCCGCTCAGTTCAATCTCGTCTAACCCTCGAATATCATCGTATATGTACTCATTCTCCTCGAAGCCTGGCTCTAGAGACGAGTCTATATAATATTCGACATCCTCTTTTATCCTTCGTATCTGGAACAAAACAGATCAATCTTGAATGACTCCGTAGAGTAACGATCACACATCTAGGACACACAAACTAGTGATGATGATGGGATAGTTGTTTAATATTATTAATATTTTTTTAATTTGTTATCATTTACATGCCTCATGCCTCTATGAAGGAACTAAGCGAATATAATCTTAGTAAATTATCCAATTAATAGATATTTTAATACTATTTCTACTCACACAAATATTAGAATATATAGAACTACTACAACACAATATTACGACTTCCTACACCGTTGCAGAGCACAACACCAAGTGATAAACACAACAGAATGACTACAGCTGTTTCCAGACAATAATAAAAAGATAGGACTCAGGTGCAAGTGCAAGCTGATAAAAATGGGATTTGAATGAAGTAGTTGTAATCACCTCTCGCTCTTACGGTATAATAAAAGAGAGAGATCGACAGTTATCTGGGACGCATTTTCAAACGCGCATCATTGTTTTAGTGCATATCACGTGGACTGATAGTAATTATAAATTAATTATATTAGTTTTAACAAGAGAAACATATATTGAGAGTTATGAGTAGGAAACTACTTTAGAAAATTATTGCCATAATATCACCGGGCGCACAAAGAACGGAAGCAACCTTATCGACCTTAGCAGTCGTGTTTTTAAACATTCTACGAGGCACGGACCTCATTTTTTATGGTAGTGAAATTAGGTATTTTTCATGAAACATAAACATGCATTTTGCACACTGATAAACAACATCTTTTATAAAATGAAATGGCATCCGCTGTGTAATGTATGGATGATTTCAATTGATGGTTAATCTGAATCTATGTTTGCAAAATACTTGATATCTGCCATCACAGATTATTGATGGCAAGCATGATCAACCTATATCATAGGTATGAGTAGCTATCTTTTTACTATCAATAGTCTACATATTCTATCTATCTAATAAGCTCAATGTAATATTTTTTATAATAAAAGATGTTGTCTACCACAGCATTACATAACATATATGAAGTTAAATATAAATTACAATACTCAATTTCATATTTACTTGTTGTATATAGGAATCGTTTCTAGGACAGACCTGTTCGACTTCTACAGACATGTTGTCAAGCATTCGGAGCAAGGTCTCCAGCTTCTTTATGTGAAACCTGTGCTTTTCGAGCTTGAGTTTCAGCTCCTCCATACGATCTTGCTTTTCCTTATCCAGTCGTTTTTTCTTACCAACTACCATTGACTCTATTTCAGACTCAAATTGATCAACCTGCAACAAAATAATGAAAGGTTAGTGGGACTATAATAGTGCAATACAAATCTATATCTACTAGCTATGCCTGCGACTTCGTACGCGTAAAAACCCATTATCGCAACATTTTTTATTGTTGCTCTGCTCTTATTGATAGCAGCGTGATGTTGTATAGCCTATAGCCTTTTTCGATAAATGGGCTATCTAACACTGAAAGAATTTTTCAAATCGGACCAGTAGTTCCGGAGATTAGCGTGTTCAAGTAAACATACAAACTAACTCTTCAGCTTCTCACTCACTCATCACGAAATCTCGGAAACTACAAGTGCTAGGTGTCTCAAAGTTTGCATGGGGCTTCCATTTAGAACGTAGGTGCTCACTTAGACGGGATTTTACAAAACTCTACCCCTAAGGGGGTAAAACGGGATCTACGCGTACGAAGTCGCGGGCGGCCGCTAGTTAAAAATATTCTTTACATAAAAAAGTCGTCGTTTTGGTCAAGTCGTTCGTTATAGGACAAAGGCTTCCCCTAAGGATTTCCCTAACGACTGGTCTTGCGCTACCCGCATCCAGGTGCGTCCTACGATATTCGTGAAATTGTCGGTTCACCGAGGAAGGCCTGCCTACACTACAAAATATATTGGTGTGGAAAATTGGTAATTTTATGAGAGTACCCTCTATGAGGTATCTATTACTGTCGCCTATAGGTCAGAATGTTAGGTTCACATGATTAGTGCATCTTGCCTTTCCAGAAGAATAAAACGATAATTTAGTCAGTAATATACTCTGACAAATAATACAATGCACCTAAATTCATAGAATTTTACACAGCCCCGGTGCAATGAACCCAGTTACAGATTCTTGTAACTTGTACTGAATGCAATTCAATGTAAAAATTCACATATTTGCTTATTTATCAGGTATGACTAAGCCCTTGAACGACTTTCTGCCAAACATCAAATAGAGGGCTCCGCACTTGGCATACTTCATACATTTTAAATTAGCAAATAAGGCTTTACCCCGAGCTTTTACAGTGTCCGTTAGTATTTATGCTCGGTCAAGTGGTACATACTATATTATTTAGCGTCTCACCTGTAAATTAAGTGCATCGATAGACGAGACCAGCCACGCAGACATTTCCTCTCTTTCTTTTTGAGCCGGGTCTAGCTTTTGTGCCGCCCCTAACCCTTCTTTAGAGTATGCCTTTGTTTTTGTCTCTCGTTCAACTACTTTAAATCTCTCCATTTGCTGAAACAACAACTTTCTGTTAGAAAAATGGCATAAATTATTGTAAATGAGTAACAAAACAAATAGTATTTTATGTGTAGTTTACCACATGTGGTGGAACAGTAGGTATGACACACATAGGAATCTTTTCTGCATATTATTTACAAAACAAGAATGTTTTTTAAAATTATAAAGAGCAGGAAAGTAGTTATACATTGATATTTAGTATTAATAAGGCATTATTGGAACAATATGTATGAGTATTCTGCATAAATTTTGTGCCTAAACAAAACTACAATTTATCTAGCACAAAATATGTTGTTTATGTCAACAAAGTTGTATTTCAGGTTTGAGGAAATACAAGCTGAATGTGTGCCTAGTTTACTTGATCAAGAACATACAATAACACATTATTTCCACTGAGATAAATTAACCTAGTAATTATCAGCAACCAGCCTATTGTTATTGTGATAATTTTAGATTCATGAGGGATAAAATGCATTTTCTATAAGCACAGTGAAATAAACATAAAATACACACTATTGGTTAAGTATATGAATCAAATAAGAATGCAAGGAAGAGGAAAACATCTTAAAATACCGGATAAATGGTAGTCTTAGCAAACTATGATTATTACATTAACACTAAAAGGTTTCCTTACGTGATTTGCCCAATAAGAAAATTATTCATTTTGAAATGCTAATAGATCATAAATTAGCTATAGTTAACAATCCATAGCAGAAAGAAACAGTGACAGAATTATCAAGAAAAATTAGATTATTTATTCAACGATATTCAATGAATTCTGAATTGATTATGGGCAAAAAGTTAATGAGCACTCTCACACTACTAATTACATAGTAAAGGTAATAACATGGTAAATGCTCTGAAAAATACCTTATTAAGTTTATTTAACTGGTTTTATCAAAATGTAAAATTAATAAATGTAAAAACTAATTAAGATGTTTTTGTGTGTTATCAACATTCTGGTTGATTATCAATAATACCACAAGTAAACAATTCATAGTAAAATTGTATCGGAAACATTTGATGGATATCTAATTGATTTCTTATTGCTTTCAAATTGGATATTTACTCACCGTTTCTATTAGTTTCCTATATTCTAAAAGTGTACTCTTATCCTTAATCTCCCCGGAGGCGATCCACGATTTGATCTGATCCCGTAGCCTCTGAAGCTTCTTAATCTCTTTCTTGAGATCCGCCTCATACTTCTCTTTCTGATTACTATTTGTAGCATTGTGAACCTTCTGCCAGATGTCCTCAAACGTCTCTACCCCTTCCGTTACTTTTTTTAAACACCTGTCTATTTCACCTGCAAACATAATTGCATTAATGATCAAGAAAAACCTGTTCTTATTGTGACAACAACACGCGTGACAAACATTGTGCGTGGACGCGGTACTAATATCGATGCAGCAAGATAGGGTTTCGAAATAGCCTTCTGCATGTCCAAGAATACTGTGAAAGCACGTATGAGAGCGCAATCATTCAATATTCATAACAAATTACACAAACAAGAGATATTTCCTAGCAACAGCATTATTTGACGCATCCAAACAACGGCCTGGCCATCATCATTGACTCCAGCAAGGTGGAGAACTCGTCAATCTGACAATAATGCTCTAGAACACGTACCTACATCGGTTGGGGTCAATCAATCTCTAACCTGATAACATGATAAGTTACCTTGTAATTTCCTTGTCGCTGCCATAGCTATTTACACATATGGACGAACGTTCCGTACATATCCTAAACATACAAACTATTTACAATAAAATGCACAAAAATTATTGATAAACAGACAAACTACACATCTGAAGCTTTGTTCGATTCCAAGATGGCTACCATGGCTACCGTACACCGCTCGTTCGTACTGAATAATTGTGACTGAACGCATCCAGGGCGAATCACACAGAATTATCCAGCCTCACGCCTGGAATGGTAATTAGCAAGGAGCTTTCATAAATAATTATAAATTATAGGTTGTCACTAATAACAACAAACTTCAAATTTTTCCACAAAATGATTTTATGTATGTCGCGTAGACCATCAAGTGCGCAGGCGCAAAAAAATAATAGAATGAGGCATAGACAAAAAATGTGTGGCGAAAATAATAATGTGTAAACCACTTTAGAAGGTAGGAAAACAAAACTTTCCAAAAATATTCAATAGAATTTTCAAATGAATCATTATACTAAAATAATTCAAATAAAGTTTCGATACAACATTTGTTTTCCAAGATGTTTAGAATAGAAAGAAATTATCTTGTAGAAAAAAAAAAAGTAAGTAATAAATGTCTCTTAATTTTCATTTGGTAAAAGTACCTAGAAGTTTTAAATAAATATTGGTTGTTTCCTATAAAAAATACATTAAGGATGATTATGAACACAAACAAAGGTTTGTCGAATTAAGACGATGATGTGATTGCACCTTAAAAAAAACAAAATGATTGTCTTTGCCATAACCTCAAAACCGTTCCACCTAGTTCGTTGAGATGTCGTGAGATGGCGCTATTTGGGATTAAATACATCAAGCTACATACCTAATAAAACTAGATGGCAGGATAAACGTGTGATGTTTTTTAAATACTAGCATTATCCCGCGGTTCCGCACAAGGAGATTATTTTAGAAAATTAATTATACGGTTTCTTCTTTTTCACACTATTGGGCACACAAACAAAAATCTTACAACTAAATATAAAATTCAGCGTCTTATTTACCTACTTTACTTGCTTAGGCGTATTCTTTTGAATTAATGTTAATGAAATTAAAATGTTTTGTTACAGGGTGATCTCGTTTTGTTAATGGGTCATTAAAGTAGTTATATTACCTCTTTGTTATCATTTTAACGACACGGTCGTAAACCGGGGACTCGGATTTATTGACCGTCTCGTTCCAAACGACCGATTTCAAAGGCCTACTGGACAGTGGTTATGTAAGAGGTGTTTTTAAAGAGCTCCTAGCCCTTAGATTATTAATCTAAGTCCTAGCCAAATAATGCTGATTGTTTGAAGGAATGAGCAGCAGCATTAGGATAAAAATTAGCTTTTTATGGACTTGAGTTACGTGGTAATTTTTTGTGGCTAGAAAGATGGTGCTACCGCAAAAATGCCCAAGTGTGTGTACTTAGTCAGTCACATTGATTTAGTGGTTGTAGTTAGATAGACCCCTGATACTAGTGTTCTCCAGGGTTTGATTTACAATTTGATAAATTTAGGTATGTTGTAACGTTATCGTGGGAGTTGTGTAACATTGTCCCTAACTAGTTTTATTATCTTTTAGGATAGGACAATTTATTTATTTATACTTGTTGTAAGTAAGCACTGTACAGTGGCGGACCTAATGCCAAGTGGCATTCTCTACCAGTCAACCACAATAGCAATGTCCTAGTCAAACTGGTATCAAATTACTTTTATGTGTGCCATCCGGAAATTGAACCCACAACCTCCGATACCTTTCAACTTTTAACAGTAGGCTCGACCTATTATTTACGGGTGTGCTACTGAAAACCAAAGACAAAGACTATGACCATGTCGTAGACATTTTAGCTGCATCCTTTTTGCGAAAGTGTAGAAGAATTGATCGATTAGCAACTGCATACAATAGCAAAACATTAGTTGAAACAGTCCACACGCGTTGAATATTGATCGTTGATTTGCCCCACAAATTGCTTGTCCACCTGCTAGTACTTATTTATTATTATTTCATTTCTTATACAAGCAGCGACTCCATAACAATCATCGTAAGTGTTATGCCAGTGTGCCTACCTATTTAGTTTTTATGGGAAAGCGCAGGTACTAAGACGCTTTATATTATTATGCTTATGTTCATTTGTAAGTTCAGAACGAATTCATACAGATTAAGTACATTTTTTTTGCAATAGGTATAATCAATTGCTATTGCTAAAATCAATTTGAATCCAGTCCAGTCCAGGAATGCCAGACTTGCTCTTTTTCTTTCAGTTCTCTAGCTAGAGGGTGTATTCCGTTAGTAGGACTTCTTGAAAGTCGAAGATAGATTAAGTAGGTCAGTTTAATTTATGACGGAAACGGCCGTAAAATCAATCGAATTTCATAATAGCCATGGTTCTCAGTGATTTATTTCGAGCGACCCATCAGCTTCAGCTGTCAATCAACCATTGTTCATGGTATTTCCTCATTAACATGGCTAAAGCATAGTAAACTAATAGCTAATAGTAAGTACTACTGAAGGTCGGGTTCAAACATAACGGACGATCGGCACGCGAGGTACGGACATCACATTAAGCTTTACATTTTTGTTGCAAATTAACCCCTATTACAACTGCACAAGATGTCACAGTGTAAGCTTGATGTGCTCTCGTCTATATTTTCATCGAATAAAGTAATAAGCAATTTCCCTCCACCTTTGAATCGGTACTTTTGGGTGCTCCTTTGATTGTAATATTTGTAGTGCTTCCAAAGCAATTTGTTACAATTTTCTGGTTGAAAATCAGGGTGAGGTTTACGTTTAGTGGATGACACAATGACATAATGATGATGGATATTTCTGTAGGCAATCATGGAAGTTATTTGACCAAAGTGACTGACATAGCCCGCAGAATCGCTAAAATTAAGTGGCAGTGTGCGGGGCACATGGCTCGCAGAGCTGATGGCCGCTAGGGCAGAAAAGTTCTCGAGTGGCGACACGAGCCGAAAGAAAGACGTAATGTGGGCAGGCCTCCTAGGTGGACCGACGATCTGGTAAAGGTCACGGGAGGTGCCTGGATGCGGGCGGCGCAGGACCGGGCGTTGTGGAAATCCATGGGGGAGGCCTTTGTCCAGCAGTGGACGTCATTTGGCTGAAACGAACGAACTGACGATTTAACTCTATCTATTAAATGATGGAAATGTATTTTAGTTACTCTACCTCTAACTACCTATTTCAGTTGACCCTTCCTTTCTATGTTGTGGTTGTTAAACTAATTCACCGTAATAAAACCCTGCTTTCAGAGTTTATGACCCGCCATAGACGTCTAACGGTTCCTTTTAATACAGGCAAAGCCACGGGTAGTCGCTAGTAATTTTCAACATTAACGACCACACTAAAGATACCTATTAGATGTTTTTGTATGTAAAGTTTACACCATACTGTACTATCGGCAACCTTAACTGCCCATTGCCGGCCATGTCGTCGTCTCGTTCTATCGCCAAGAATCGCCATTTCATGAGAGCGAGTGAAAAAACGGAAATGGGTAGCTGGAACTGTGGCCGATACAGCAAATGTCGGCAGATAGTGTGATGTTTAAAAAGTTTCAGGTCTATATTTCAATAATTTTCTTCTAGCACCTCTAATATTACTTATGTTCATAGCTGGGCATTAACTCGTTAATCCGTTAATCGTTAATTAACGAAGTTAACATTTCTATTAACGGATTAACTTTTAAGTTAACTTTAAAAAATGTTAACGGACTCGTTAACTTCCGTTAAATTATCCTAAGTCCGTTAATCGTTAATCCAGTACCTACTATTTACCAAAAAGATACAGCAGGCACGCTGAAAAACGCTAGAAAAACGCGTTCTGACAAGTACGTTCGGGCTTCCACCCGATCACTAACGACACTTGTTTTAGTATGTGTGGGACAACTCTTGCAACTGAATTTAAGACCAGTTTTCCCCAACCGATTGAGCTGAAATTTGGTATACTTATGTAAATACAATGACAATGCAATGTTATGGTACCATTGAGCTGGTCTGATGATGGAGTCATGAGGTGGCCATAGGAACTCTTAAATGAAATGGCGGCATCGCATCGAATTTGGGTTCGTTGGATTTGTCTTTTCGAGCACTTTAGTACTAGATGATGTCCAGGGTCCTAATGATAGAGTCAGGAGGTGGCCATAGGAATTCCTAAACGAAACGGTGGAAACTTATCGAGTTTGGGTTTGCTGGATTTGTCTTTTCGAGCACTTTGGTGCTAAATTGTATTGTAATTGAACCAAGGCTCTGAGATTGAGATACTACTAAAAATTATAATAATTAAAAAACTTTCTTAAAAACAAGCTTTTATTCTGAAATGCAGTTGTACTAAAACGAAAAAAATAATTGTACTTATGCAAGGTGCAAATAATTTCGAAAGCTTGTAGCGCAAACATAAAAGAGGAATAAATTCCATGCGCGATACAAGCTTTCGAAATTATTTGAACCCTGCATACAATTTTTTTTTATTATCATGTGTTAACGGATTAACGATTAACGTTAACTTGCGTTAAATCTTGCGAAATGTAACGTTTTAACGTTTAACGAAGTTAATTTTTTTATTAACGGTTTAACGATTAACGAAGTTAACAATTTGATTAACGGTGCCCAGCTATGCTTATGTTCAATAAATATTACAATAATATTTGCCGAATGGTGGAGTAGGCATGAAGGCCTGCCCGTTCAAACAAGTCCCAGTTATCACCTCGCCAATCGTGACTATGTTTTTAGCCGCCCACGGACAGTACTTTGTACTCGGTATTAGTTCAAATATTTTACTTATTTAAAATTATATTTAATAAGTAGGTACTGTAGAGGCCCCAGTAAAATTTTAACACTATTTTGGTTAATAAAATGCTTTTTTCATATTCTGAAAATTTTATGTGGATTTCATTCACTAAAAGGAAAAGAAGGTGTCAGTATTGAAAAATATTTTAACAATTTAAATTGTACTCCAATATAGATATTTTATAGATAGAGAAAGGGCCAGTTTGGCTGTGTCTTTATAAAAAAGCAGGAATTCGAGCTTTGTAACGCATTTTGGGAAATTTTTATGTCCAGCAGTCTGCATTTGCTGAAACGATGATATAGAAAAGGTTTATTACCACACTTGGGCATTTCACACCATGGTGCTATACGGGCGTGGTGTGCTGAACCGCCCCACGCCTAGGTGGCAAGTTTTTTCGAAATCAGAATGTGTCCTTTTGGCTTCAATGACGACGGTAAAAGAAAATAAACTCTGACATCTTGTAATGTTGTGAATAAGTTACTATTTGCAATTGGTAGGTAAGTAACATAATTTTGTTTGATGTGTTAGTCAGGGCTGTACTTACATACGATGAATTTCTTTCATCATCAAATGAAGGTACTTATATACCTACACTGCTGGACAAGTCTCCCCAAATGATTTCCAGATTGGCCAGTCAGATTAGTTAGAATGTATGCACAGTCTTTCATGTTGTGTCCTGTAATCTACCCCATAAGGGTCACATCCAAATTATCTGTTTGTGCCTTTATTTATGGTAGAGTCGGGACATAATTTCCCCGAATTGGATGTTCTATTCTGCCTACGTACTTATTTATTAACTAATTTTGGCCTATGGCTTTCTCTGGGTGGATTTCAACATATCCTTAACTTAAGAAAATTATCATACAAAGTGTCGTGTCTAAGAAATCCAATGAAACGGAGCCGCGAGTTATTGTCCTAGCTTGGACATGCAACTCCGCCTCAGGCTAGAGGCTCGCTCAGGCTTCGAGGAAACCCTCAATTCCCTCCTCCACTCTGGCATAACAGGACCCCCGACCCGCCGTAGCAGGTTACGGTCTGCTCCATGCCGCTGCTCAGTCAGCTCTGCTGATCAGAGATGTACCGAGAGCGACCCCCAAAGGTAAAATAACGTCTATTACACTACATAACACAAATTAGGGTCTCTATCTACATGGTCGGAAAATACTTAAACCAATCTTGTGCTTGACATAACTATAATCTGTGCCAAAGGTAGAGGGGTGCGTCAGAGTAATTAATCACTGTCAAGCTGCGTCGTCATCAGCATTGATTCTCGATTACGTTGTTTGACAAACAGCGCCCGTTTGCGGTGTCCGGTGGACCGGGCTTTTTTATTTTTTTCATGTTGTTGCGGTGCAAAACAGTTACTGACCACTGAAAACTGCAGTGTCAGTTTTTTTTTAATTATCAGGCAAAGCAAATTATAAAATTAACATTTCATTATGTAACATCTTATGTACCACATTCTGCAAATAAATAATTTGAATTTTTAATTTGAAAAAGGCATAAATTAGATGGGGGTTTGTCTTCGCAATTGGTCTTTTAGCTTTTTTTATTACGACAATACTTTTGAAGATACAAACTGTGACGTCATGATACTAACTCTAGCTCTTTTTCTTCTTCTTTTCGTGTCGACAACAAACCTACACAGTGTCAGCCCAAAACTCCGCCACAAGAGTGGCGTTGTCTGTAGCACTCATCAAATCCTCCTGAGTGCAGTTGCTTGGGCACTCAGGGCACGACATCAGGTGCTTCATCGACTGGGGAACAAACCGCACCAGCACTCCATGTTTTTTAAGCCGTCCAAGAATCCCCACCTGACCAGATTGTCCTTACTACGGCCAACCTGCGTCCGAAGTCTATTTAAAGACTTCCAGGTAAGCCAGGGGAGCTCAAGTCCAGGTGGAGGACTCTTAGACACAGGGACAAAAGAGCATCTCTCTTTTGACCGATCGTCATGAAGAAGAGGGGACACACTTTTTACGAAATTACTTCGGCTTTTAGTATACAATTGAAACATTTTCACTATAATAAATCAAAAGTATTTTAAAAGAGTAGGAAATTATTTTGGAGTGAGTATTTCAAATTTTCAGGCGGACTCTCTCAATCCACAACTATGAAAGTTATGTTCCGATTTCCAGGTGGGATTATTGATAATTAGCACAATATTCTTTTTTAGATAGCTTAGGGCATAGCAGATGATAAGATTTCACATAGTTAAGCGTAAAAATTATTTACCTACCAGACTCTACAAGCGTCTTTCTCTACATAACTAAAATACTTTTCACAAATGACTTTGTTGCAATTATTTATCTTTTTATAGCAATTTCCAAAAACCCAATCATTCTTTCAGAACGTGTTTATAGATCTTTGATATCAATATTGATTTAGCAGCTCACCTGCGATAAAGTATAAAAATAAAAAGAATTATCTATCAAACATGCCTGCCAATTAAAAATAAATTTATGACTATCCCACGTATCGATATTTAATATTTATCTTATCGGAGAAACAATAACTGACAAATATGTGATAGTGAGCAAGCATTATACGGGTAGTTAAGCCAAAAATAGCGCCAATTTATTTGCTGTTACAGATTATTTTCTTTTTTAAAGTACATAGGTAAGTATAGCCAATTTAAAGTATTCAATAAAAAGTATTTCAGTGCAATAAGATAAGCAGCATTATTAAGCTTATAATTGGCATAATAAAATGTTGTTTTTCGGCAAATAATGTAATAAATGTTTGTGACAAAAAAACAATGTCAATTTAGGTACTTGAAGAGCACAAAGGCAATATACAACGTTGAGACATCATAAATAGCAAGCAATATCCCAAAATCAAAAGAAAACACCGTGCAATGCCACTTTAAAATATGACCGCAATGACTTGCTTCTATTTCAGCTACCATGATTACCAGAATGATACATTTTAATCGCATTAAAATCCTCGTCATCATTTCAGCCGATAGCTTTAATCAGAGCTAGGCTGCTCTACATTCGGGACTATTCCCACCTCTCGTTCCCACCGCTGCAACTCCTGTGAAGCCAGGATCTACAGCTTGACCGCCAATAACAACCCAACCAGTGAAGGTCAAGTACCTAAGTAAGCTGCTCTACATGTTAAGACTAGGCGACTAGGCGCAGACCACCGATTTTTAGTTGGCCGATAGTTGGGCCCGATTTTAATTTGTATGAAGAATCGGCCAAATCGCCCATACGCCCAAACTGATCAACTGCCTGACTAAACTATCGGCCGACGAAAAATCGATGGTCGCTGCGCCTAGGTTTAAGGAAATCAATTGTACATTTCAGGACAATAAAAAATAGAACAGCACTATATCACGTTTTTGGTGTAACATAGCGTCTGTTACAACTACAATAACGCCATTCACAACCATTACTATGAGTAAACCCTCTTTACGCCATTGATTGATGGCGGATATCGTTTATGACGTTCAAGTTTATTGGTCTGTGGAGATCTACGATCTACAAAATCAATAAATTAACCAATTTACTGCTTGTTTGTCTACACGAAAAGGTGGCGGGACGCCAAAGTTACTAATGTTGTGGAGTTTCCGTAGGCGGAGACAATGTATTTATCCTTAAATAATAAGATCTTAACTATCTCTTGTAGGGCAATTCATAGGTAATTTAGCTATCCGTACTCTTATGGGGTAAAGGGCCTAATATTAATAAAAAAAAATCAAATCCATTTAGTTCTCTAAATACGATAATTTGTTCAGCTTAACTGTTTTAAGCGTTTCATTCAGTAGTTTAAAACTTTGGTGCCATTTTCGGGAAGGTTTACCTAGTATATTTCAGTGTCTGTGTAAAAAAGCCAGGCGCTGGAGTATGAAATAAATAGGTGACATAATCAATTGAAACACTCACAACGCACACTGAAAACCAGCGTCGTGGCTTCCCTCACCGGGGGCCACGGCATATGCTGAGTGGGGTCCCATTGCGATGGGCATCGCTGTGCGACAGGGTGGCACTGCTTAGTTTATTCATTCATTCATTGTATGTTTTATGTCACCTCTGTCTTATTTGCTTTTTTTTTTCATTTTACCTCTTTTGTCTTTTGTGATGTCCATGGCAATAAATGTTTCTTTCTTTCTTTCTTTCTTTCTTTCAATTCATTTAGAAGTTATCGAAAACAAACTTTATTGTTTTCATTATGTATTCACAAAAATACGTTTCTTATATTTTATTGTGTAGTTTCCGTCGTAAAATACCGTTTAGGCCGATTATTTTTTGTGGAAACGCAATAAAATTGTTTACTTGTTTCAAGTCCATTTGTAAATTAATACTTACTTTGTTATTTCATGAACTTATATCATACTACTTATATCATTTCATTTTCCTTAAATAAGAAATAATTATGGTCGACCCCATAAATACCTATACTTCCAACTTCTACTTCTGCCTATAATTGTTAACAAAAGCTTCTATTCTGCTTGAATTAAAGACTCTACCTTCTTGAATTTAATTAAAATAATGATGTTTTAAACTTCACAAGGATGCTTATAAGAACTTATCTGGTAAAATGCATAAATCTCTTACATAAAAACTCGTCTCATGTTCTCACAAATACATAAGCCACTGTTTTCATGACACAAGCAGGAAAATAATACCAACCATGTTGCAACCATGTAACAAAAAAAAAACATTTCAAAATAAATCTTGTTTTTTGAAAAATTCCTGGTGAACAACAAACAAGTGTTTTCACGGTAAACAAACACTATCTTAAAGTTTACTACCATTGCAAATTGCTATAAAATCGATAAAAATGCGCCGTATGTCTTGCGATCTCCTGGCGGGTGGCCAAAGCCCTAGATCAGGGATGGCGAACCAATGGCACGCATGCCAATGATGGCACTCGCCACAATATTTGAGGCACGCCACAAAATTTAGTATAAAATAAAATAGTAAATCTCTCCCTTTCTCCCTTATCCTCTCCTATCCTCCCTTACCTCTCGTCATCCATTTTATTTAAATTATATGTACTTATGTATTTATTTGGTATAAATATATATATATTATAATATTTTATGTATTATATTGTGTACATTTTTGTAGCTTTTTAGCACCGCCTACTCAATATCTCTGTTTTGCTCAAGGTCAGCTGGTAGAGAATGACGTATGGCATTAAGCTCGCCTTTTTGTACTAAACATTGTTGTGTGTGCAATAAAGTCTTTAAATAAATAAATAAATAGTAAATAATGTGTTTTGAATAAAGGTATTTGCCCTTATCAGTTAGTGCCACTGTAGAGTAAGGTCCTGTCACTTGTACTTGATAGCATTTTTAGGTGTTATTTTGATAGCACGTCTATGACTTTGTTAAACATTTTTTTCAGAAAAGTGGTACGTTGATACATAAAGGTTCGCCATCCCTGCCCTAGATGTATGGAGTACGTGGGGACTTCAAATATTTTGCTCAGGATCGAATGGAAATCTACACGTTACGTTGATATTTACAAATGTGACTAATTCATTGCATTAGTGGGCATACTTTTAGGGTTCCTTAGTAACGGTCATAGCAGACTTATCAACTCGGAAAGGGGTCAACACCGTATCGCCTTTCGCGCGCTGTCAATCGCTGTTACAGTGCGAAGTTTCATATTTCATACAAAGAATACTGACCGCCTCGAGCTGATACGGTTACGATCCCTTTTCGAGTTAATAAGTGTGCTACGTCCTTTAGGGTACCCCTATTGTTGAGGTTCCATTGTTTGTCGCCTGTACGTCTACTCGTTCCTCACAGGGTTGTATACAACCTTAAAGGTAGGTTGTATATACAACCCTGTGACGAACGAGTAAGCGTCTTTTAAACCATTATAAATTGATAGTTTCATAAATCACAGAATACGTAGGTATTATTGGGCCGTTATAAATAAATAGGTAAGTAAAAAAGTTCAATTTTATGTACGGAACTTACTTTTCAAGATTGTCTCGAAATCGGAGAAATTTTGAAATAAATTCACGCGTAGGTACACCTATAAATGAATAAGCGGAACCAAACGTCAATAGGTCATGGTAAATACTGTACACAACATTCCTTGCTATGTTATAAATTGTTGACAAAATCATGAGAATATGCTAGTATGTTGTTATGTATTTAATAATTCAAGGAAAAACAATTTACAAAATACCAGAAAGTCAATGTTTCATAGAACTCAGTTTAATCAAAGTCAGATTTTGTGTCCCTTATTTTATAAACTGGAACAAAGTCCCCAAATCAACAAAGACGGTAAATCTAAACCTTGAGAAGTGGTTATTGGTTAGTGAAAAACAAAAATTTAAAGGTCTCTGGCCTTAGATTTAGTTAGTTCTCATTGAACGCTGTGCTGTCTATTTTCATTCATCATCAGCTCAATTAAATTCCCTTTTCAGCCATTCTTATCATTCTTAATTCATACCTTTCCCTCCACATTACCATTCACTCATAAAATGTTGGTCACACACCTTCCATTAATTTCCATTGCGTGCCCAAATCTAGACAAAGTATTAGGCACTGTCATTTGTCACGTCACTTTCATAAATATTTAATAGTAGAGACAGCAGAATAAATAATTTAGAAGTCGTAGTCGTAGAGCATAAACATAAACAATTGAACGATTTGTTTACATCAAGATAATTTGTGCTAGAACTGCTTAGTTTGTTTTCTTGTAGTTGTAGCTATTGGAAAAATTGAGAGAGATCCCTACCCTAACATCACCAGTTTTGTAATTTTCAGGACATTTTTCCCGATATCCTGAAAGTAATCGTCACATTCTTCTGTTTTATCGAAAATTCAATACATACAAACATTAGAAATACGTCAACGTCTTTACTAAAAGATAATTAATCGAAAGTACAAAACACAAGATCCTTTAGATTACAATTGATACAGAATTGCATTAATCATGATCGACCAAAAAGCGTAGATAATTCCTTTCTAGTTATACCTCTTTCTTTTTTTCACGATGGCACTGGCCACAAAGACTGCCCCATAAAGAAAATATACAGACTCCATGAAGTTAATATTCTTCAGCCAAAAACTTATCAGTCGGACACACTGCTTCGTACAGAGAGCACGCGCGTCCACATTCCGGAAAAACCACGCGTAACTTTTCTACTAAAGAAAACCATTTAAAATATTATATAAACGTTATTTCTTAGTGATAGTGAACAATTAATACCTATTATATTTCAACAATGATTTCTATAGTGATGTTTTTTAGGTAAACATGTAATTTTAGTGAAGTGAAAAATGTGTCGATGAGAAAACTGGATTATTTTCATAGTTTTTTAAGTAAATAGTTTAGTGAAAATGTACTTTTGGAAGCAAAACATTTTGGCGGTCTGCATCTTCTTGCTGGGTAAGAATGGATTCGTTCTATTCGTAGATTTTATTATTTTTTCATGGCCTCTGCCTAACACAAGTGTTTATTACGTGTTTTTCTTAAGGCAATACACATATTGACAGAACTATTTGATCGGGAAATGCCATAAAGTGATAATTATCTGAAAATTTTCCTAAATTCCTTAACAATCTCGGTTATCAGTTCAATAACCTGTCAATATGCAAAATCATTCATACTTTAACAATGTAATGTGATAGATTAGTAGAGTAAGTATAATTTGAATTGATAATATTAATCGTTATACGATCGTATTTTGTAGATTGTAAGAGGGGTCATAAAGATGTTCCTTTTCATATTCTTGAATTGTATTCCGGTTTATCTGCATTATAAAGGCGACAGAAATGTTGCCATACAATTTTGGGGAGCCATTGTACATTTTAAACGGCTTTTGGGCCATGTGAGTGGTCTAAATATCAAAATTCAACCAACAACTCAGGTTTTAATATGTATGTTACGGTCAAAGTGATAAATGTGAAAATTATGAATAATCGCCGGTTATTATGAATAATTACCGCATGATTTGGTAAATGTGATTAATATGAGGTCATTTATGTGTGTATAAAACTAAATAGGCGGCTTAGGGGTGGCCCAAGGGCCACCCCCGCCGCACCTTAACCTATTTTTCACTTTAAATCAAAACATTATGTTATAGGCATTATGGAAAAGTAATATTATGCAAGAAACATTCCAAACTCATTTTGCCAAATTATATTAATAATATGATATCAAAACGTTCAAAAGTTTGGCTGTACACGAACACGTACACAAGATGTTGTTCTCTTTTATGAAATTTGTTAGTAATAAGGTTGAATTATTAAATAATCACTGTTAAATGTGATTAATTTATCACTTTCACCGTGACTGTCGGGAATTATTCATAATAACCGGTTATTATTAATAATTTTCAATTTATCACATTAACCGTAACATGTATAATGCTTTATAGATTTTAAGAGACATTACAGACTACAAGAATACTTTAACTATGGACTTTAAACATTCTTTTATATGCAAAATAGAAAAAAAACTTCAATCCAATTAACATCATCACGTGTAGGTAAGTTATTATTGGATTTTTTAATTTTAAATGTCCGGTTAAGTTTTGGTGTTAGTAGAGCTTGAAACAACGTATTTTTTAATTGGGGCCATCTTGGGATTCGAACTGGCGATCTTCGGATCAATAGAGCCAAACTCTAAGCACCTAACCCAGTCTGAAAGCTAAATACCTAAACGCCTAAACCACGTATATTTTAAACCGAATCCAACAAAAGGAGTAGGTTATCAATTCGGTTGGTTTATTCGTTCTCAAAAATGTTATATCTACATTAGGTACGATAAACTCAATTTTACGATATCCTGTGAGTTATCTTAAGATAAATCTTTTAAGAACTTTCTATTTTAATACTGTCTGCTAAAACACTTTATTTTATCTAAAAATATCATATTATCGCAGTGTAAAGATTATCTATTATGTTACATCATTACACATCTATATGGACAGATTTTTTCTATGGCTTATCAGTCTCACTTAGACGCTTGTCGGCTCCTTTGAATAAGCCTTTTTCGGCGCAAATCTAGATGTTGGGCGGTAATAAACACATTTAGAAGTGATAATCACTTTAATGATAAAAATAACGCAAACGAGGTGGACTTTAGGTACATTAAACAATTAACGTTAAATCGTTTAAAATGTAGGTACGTGTTAAGGTTTTCCAAGTTAAATAGAGCACGCACGAGTCGGTCAGAGATAATTTTCTTAAAAATTGACTTTTATAACTCACTGCAGGGGACCGTAAATTAATTTCATTCTACTCCACGTGTTCCTAAATTATTTTTTAACAACGTAAAGACAGAAAGCCTAGAGTGTCTTTAATCCCCAAGAATGAACCTGAAAAATTTAATTTAACATTCGCTATAAGTAATTCAGCTTTACATTTTTATTACAGTCATGTAAAAGCTTGCCTATCAGCTAAATATCCGGATCGTAAGATTGAAAAGTTATTTTCAAAGAATATTTTATTACCTATTGAAATACCAAGGATCTGCTCGCACATAAAAACAGACATTATATATTAAGTTTTATTTTTAGCCTAGCAACTGAAAGATTCGATCGCACATTAGACTGTAGGTACTTTTTGTTGAAAAACTACACCTAGGTATTACAACTACATGAGACACAGTGTATAGCATGATATAATGTCATTTGGACATTTTCTTGACCGCTTGCAAGCCGCAGTTACTTATCACGCCCGTATTCACAAACATTACTATGAGGTCTCACAGTGCACGTGGACGCACAGGGTCACACACGAACTAATCAAAGAGCTCTATTCAACGCTGTGTGTTCGATTTGCTGCTTCACTTAAGCAAGCATCGTTTTTGAATACGGGCGTTTAGTGTACACTAAAAAGGTTCATGACTCCGAATAGTGTCGTGCTCATTACACTAGTTAACAAATTGACCCCAATGGGGTCAATACTTGAAGGATTTGCCACACTGAGGCAGCGATGAGGTCGATACAGTTGATTTGATTGTCGGTCTCTACATATACATTTTATATTGATGTGATCTCAACGCAAACCGCACCGCTGACAGACTGCCTTATCAAGACCGCAGACTGTCTTACCCGGACCGCTGATCGTCGCCCTGACCGGCAATGACAGGCTGCGTTCACTTTATCCTGACCGCAGACCGCATTTAGTGTGGCAAATCATTGAACAGCAAACTAACACGCCGCCAGATTGTTAGAAAGTGCCATCTTTCATATGAATTATTAATTAAATTCCTAATGGACTTTCAACAAAATCCATTTTGAATAACATGTTGTTGCTGCATAATACAAATCATCAAGTCATGGCACTAAAAATATCTCGCATTTCCACGCGAGCGGTTTGTACAAAGTTGACACGTCGTGATTGACAGATTAGTGGCAATAACTTTGATGATTTGACACAAACGACTAGCCTATTCTATTCGTAAAGGAGTGAGAGAGATACAACGGTCAAATTCTTATTTATGTGGAGTAGACGCTTTTCATCAGTGCACTTACACGTGTCTCAAATACAGCTATTTATAAGAATTTACAGATTAACGGATTTTAATTAAATTCAAATTATTTAAAGTATGTAGTCCCATTTGAGGGATATTTATTATACTATAAAGACATCATGATCAACAGGTCATTTTGTTCCTACTGCAGGAGCTAGAGGGTCTTAAGTATTTACTAATGTAGGATAGGTATCCCCACGCTGGTCAGACGGAATACGAAGACCTTAAGTTCGTATACATACACCCATATTTACAAACGATACTTGCTTCGTGTGTCACCCTGTGCGTCCATGCGCACTGTGAGACCTCATAGTTCGTTCGTTCGTTTTCAGCCAAATGACGTCCACTGCTGGACAAAGGACCTCATAGTAATGTTTGTGAATACGGACGTTAGTCATCTTATGTTACGACACCCTCGTAAGAGTGAGAGTGATCCTATTATACTCTGCCGGAAAGATACTTATGGCATAATATGAAATCTTGTAAAAATAATTTAGCCGTTTGAAGAAATTATCGTTTCATTCACGAAGACGCGCCCCACCATTTTTCCTCTAATGTTCGAGTATTATTAATGCCGCTCGGATTAGTGTTGCCGATCGATAGTCGACTATCGATTATTAATCGATAAGTCTATCGATAGCCAAACTATCGCAAGACTATCGATTGGCCTATCGATAGATCGAATAGTATCGATAGCTCAAAACGAGGCAATACTATTGAATATGTGCAATACTATTGAATATGTGCAATACTATCGATACTATCAATAGTTTATTCTTCACGAGCAACAATACTATCGATATAGATAGTATTGCACATATTCAATAGTATTGCCTCGTTTTGAGCTATCGATAGTATCGATAGATTTTTGTAATGCATAACAAGGCAGGTATTTGACCACATTATCGATACTATCGATAGGCTAATCGATAGATAAGGCTTTTTCAGATGAAAACTATCGATAGTTTTACTATCGATAGTTCGGCAACACTAGCTCGGCTAAGCTCGGATTGCTCGGATCAAACTCCCCGCACCCCGCGCTTCCCTTTTGACCAAAAATTGGTGGGGCGCGTCTTCGTGAATGAAACGATGTACACACCCGCAGACAAAGTCTTGTGCCATGTAAAAAAACCTTAATTTATTTATCAGCTATTATTTATTACCTTTGTATAACATGATCCTAACTTACGTGCGTTTTGTAATTGACACGCACTTACTATCTGGAATATTGGAGCCACGGGTGGCGAATTAATCCCATATCGGTGCTATATGTGTCTTGATGATAACCGGAACGCATTTTGATAACTGATAACGCTATACTGTCGGCAGAACAAAAGCATTTCAATAATGAAGACCTTATGATATGTCCATTAGATCCTTTTTGATAAAGCAATAAGAAGTGATAGATCGTTTGCCTCCTGTCACATAAAAAAATAAATATTTAGGTACGAGTTTTGCATAGCTGAGATTCTAGTGGTAATACCCCTACGAGTAAATAAGTTACCTTTCTATGCAATTCATACGTTTGCATTGCACAATTATTAATGATCCTATATTACATTATACTGTAATAAATACCTACTGTCCGTTTCTTTGTCTTATTTGCACACCAAAGCAGCTGAACGAAATCTGATAAACTTTTATTAAAAGATACTTGTTGTGGAAGATGCTTTTAGTCATTTTGCGATCCTGTTTTTTATCACTGCTCGCAAAGTAAAGCCACGCGAACAAACCCGCGTTCTGAAGCTAGTCAATTATAGAGACTAACAAATAAACATCCATACTGGTAGAGTCGTCAATGAAGTGACACAACTGCATTCTTTGCAGTTTATTTATGCATTTGTTTACAGCAACAACTTCTCATAACTTATTTATTAACTAGTAATTAGAAGGTTTTCATTAAGCAGTCTATCAGTCAGAGTAATTAATATCTTAAGGTAAACATATTTTCGTTTTGTAACTTTTAAATTTTACATGCCAAAATCTTGGCAAAACACGTTTCTAACATTGGAAAACCATCACATAAATTGCGTTGTAATATGATTTCACACATGTATAAGTAAATAAATGCCTTTATCTTTATCGGTTTTTGGGAGATCCCTCAGGATAACAAAGGTTATTCGGAGATAGGATCACTAAAATGTAGCGTTTCGTAAAGCCTAAGTAATAACAAAAATTGATAAAATTTTGTCAAAACTGATACAATACGCCTGGACACAATGAACTGCGATCGGTTAGTGAATACAATAAAATAAAAGTCACTGACAGATGCTTAATTATATTGAACAAAAAGAAAATATTTTATTCTGAGTGAACTTTAAATAATTTGGAAAAACAATGACTAACTTCAATCTAGACTTAGATCATCGTGATTCGTGTATTTTTGTTTCAAAAATACCGCAAACGTATCTTATCGTGTTATTGCAACATCAATACACTTACAAAATCATAATCATGTTGTTTAAAAGAAAAGGATTGTCTTTACTTTTAGGTAGAATTTTACCCTTTATCATATGGAATGGACTGTTGTTATGTTGTAAAATGTTGTAAAATGAAGTTCCAGGACAGGTCTTTGTGGAAAACCTTGTCCAGCAGAACGAACGAAATATGAGTTACTGCCTCAAGCACAGAATAAGTTATGCCTCAAGTCAATATTTAGCCAATTTTCAGTCAGTTAAACATTTTTTTCTAATATGTATTGGCAATTTGTAAATGCAAATTACATTAATTAGATCCGTCTCCAGGCACGGAATAATAATAAGTACTACGTACAGAAGTTTTTCTTCGCGAAGGTATTTAAAAAAATGTATGCTCAATGTCATTAACAATATGGTGTAATTTAGCCTGTCTCAAGAGTCAAGCACCATTTTGTTGACAAACGTCAGTGATCGGCACTGCGCCGAAGCTAAAGGGCTGACTTCGGTAAAATGATGTGACATGAGGTGCCAAACTGCGGAAAATGGCGGAGGAAATACATGATTTAGCATGAATTATCATGAATAATATTAACTACTTATTTACCTCTCAGTTTCTTGAGGCAACTTAAAAAAGTACATTCTGTGTTTTTATTATTATTTAGGCGGTTAAATACTGCACAGTATTTAGTACACCATTTTCTTTATTTTCTACCATCATACACAAGAATACGCGTGCGTGAGTCAATGTTCGCTCGTATGTGAGGCCTTTTCGAATAGTATCCTGTAGGTGGGCCATCGTGCGTGTTTTGTTTTCGATGTAAACTCGCGGAGATGAACAGGCCTGCTCCAGGTAAGTAGTAAGATATGTGTAGTGTAGTGTAGTAAGTAGTAACTTATACATTTTAAAGGGACTAATTTTCATTAGAACACAATTTAGCAATAGGTAGGTAGGTATTGTCAATGAGAGAGACAGACAAAATCTTGCAAGCATATTAATTTGTATGCACGTTGATACAATGCAGCAAGCAAAAAGATGTATTGTTATAAATGCAGTTACTTTCAAACAACCAATTCGTGAAATACATCATCAAAATTATACGTTTTTTTATTATCTCGTTTATCTCAAAACAAGATTTTGCCAAAATCATTATCACATCATCATGACAGATCTCTATCGGAGAATCACTCGAAAATGCTGGTAAAACCATTTTAGCACCTGAATTATATCGATTAGATAAAATAATCTTAAGAAAATGCACAAAGGAGTATCTGAGTATGTTATTGATGTAAAATTATAAACAAAGAAACATAATCTAAGCGATGTTTTTAAATGTTGAAAACTAGCTGTGCCCTTTCGTACGCGTGAAAATACACTCAACATCAAATAAACCGCACCTTCCGCGACGCGAACTTTAATGATAGATTGCCCGGAGTCCTGCAAGCAGGACTTAAAGTACTTCCGGAAGGACGCAAAATTAAAAGATCACAGTTTCATAAGTATACATTGTACAAAGTTCAAATTTACACGAAATAAAAAAATAAAACCGACTTCAAATGCGTGAACACAAAAAAAAAACTGAAAATTAAAAATATTGCGTATAAAAAAGTTCATCCCCAATTTTCCACCCTTGGGGGTGAAATATTTTCTTCAAATTCGCTTGAAACCACCCTTTTGATAATACCTATTCAACAAAAAAATAATCGTTCAAATTGATTTATAATCGGCGGAGATATTGCGTATAAAAAAGTTCATCCCCAATTTTCCACCCTTGGGGGTTGTTTTTTCTATTATTAAATTTAAATGGGACCACCCTTGAGGTATTACCTATACGCTGAAAAAAGATTTGTTTAAATCGGTTCATAATTGGCGGAGTTATCGCGTAACAAACATAGAAAAAAAAAAAAAAAAAAAACATACGGGTCGAATTGAGAACCTCCTCCTTTTTTTGAAGTCGGTTGAAAATAGAGTGTTTCCCTCTCTTTCACCCAATAGTGCCCAAGATCGAAAAACGCGACTAACCGTTAGTCGGAGCCCGATGGCGCACGAGCATACACGGGGGCAGCGCGTTCGCGCTCGCGCGACACATTTTGACGCGCCGGGCCTGGAGTTGGCAACATTTTGGGGATAATATTATAATGAATGTGAAGTATTCCAGCCTAATCAAACATTTATAATTTATTTCTTGTTTTTGTTTTTAATTTGTAGTGTATTTGTAAGTGATAGGTGTAATTTCTAATACAAAGTGACGTACCAAAGTATTTAATTTAAATATAGTTCCTATTAGTTAAGTTAAAAGAAGATAAACAAGTTTATAATATATTAAGAAAAGTAAAAGATTGATTAAACGAAATGATTCTACGACATGACTTTTTATTTAATAAACACTAACCAAGTGTTTACTACTTCTGGTGAGGATGAGTTCAAATTTGAAGGTCACCGTACTGCTGGAAGGACCAGCAAGCAAACACGTACAAATTGCGTACTGCGGGCAGGACTTGCGACAATCCTTTAATGGATATAAAACTAAATAATGATCACACGTATCCTCTTTAACAGATGGATACCGATTAATCCCAACTTAACAGTTTTATAACCATAAAAGTTGGCACAATCGTAACTACCAATTTTTGAAGAAGTGACTCTGGATCCTTCTAAAGACACATTTTTGGAGTAAAAACCTTTCCTTGAAGTTTAGAACTAGGCTTTTAAACGGTGCCAATATTGGTAGGAAGTGGGGATGCATACGTTTGAAAGTGCTTGTCGCGAGAGGTGCGATTTCTTTGATGCCGAGTGTAGTTTGAATAATATTTCTCGTTTTCAACCGACTTCAAAAAAGGAGGAGGTTCTCAATTCGACCCGTATGTTTTTTTTTTTTTCTATGTTTGTTACGCGATAACTCCGCCAATTATGAACCGATTTGAACAAATCTTTTTTCTGCGTATAGGTAATACCTCAAGGGTGGTCCCATTTAAATTTAATAATAGAAAAAACAATCCCCAAGGGTGGAAAATTGGGGATGAACTTTTTTATACGCAATATCTCCGCCGATTATAAATCAATTTGAACGATTATTTTTTTGTTGAATAGGTATTATCAAAAGGGTGGTTTCATGCGAATTTGAAGAAAATATTTCACCCCCAAGGGTGGAAAATTGGGGATGAACTTTTTTATACGCAATATTTTCAATTTTTAGTTTTTTTTTGTGTTCACGCATTTGAAGTCGGTTTTATTTTTGCAACATTTTTATTTTGGCTGTCCCTATTGGCTGTAGGGTGATGTTATACCTACATAGCTTAAAAGCGTGTGACCTATCTAATACAAAAATATTTTTTCAAATCGGACCAGTAGTTATTGAGAATAGCGCTATCAAGCATACAAACAAACTAATTAACTTTATAAGATAAACTGAAACCATAATGTAAAGTACTTATCTGAAATCTTTTTGAAAAATTAAAATTAACACGTCCAGTTTCCATAAACATTCTTGTGTGATCCGTAGTTTAAGAGTCCCGTAGTCTTAGTACTTTTCATCCAGTCCCTATTCGTAGTCGTTACAAAGTTCTCGTAGTCGTAGCACGTAGCATTGACCCACCTCGTAGTAGCTCGTAGCGAGTCCCGAAATTTGTCGTAGTCGTCGTAGCATACATTTTTAATCTTGTACTACTACAGAACCCATAGAATTCGCAGTGTTTCGTAGTATATTGGTCTTACATTGTGGTTATATCTACGTATTTCTACGAATAATAATAGCAGCGATTATTTTTTGTTTATTTGGTCGTGATTGCAGTATTATTGATCCTGGAGATCTCGTAGCACGTCGTAGTAAGGGGGGATTTTCAGACTTATTAAACTACTAGCTTTGCGCCCGCGGCTTCGCCCGTGTGGAATTTTGTCTGTCACAGAAAAACTTTATCGCGCGCGTCCGTGTTTCAAAAACCGGGATAAAAACCTCCGGACCGAAACGAAACCGGGATCTCTATGCCAAATTTCATCAAAATGGGTTCAGTGGTTTAGGCGTGAAAGCAAGACAGACAGACAGAGTTACTTTCGCATTTATGATATTAGTATAGATTGGTGTCGTAGAGTCACATGTAGTGCAATTAATCACGTTAATAATTTTGTTACCTACTTATCTACTTAACACGTGTAAATCAGCCTTAACAACCGATGAACTTGTTAGGAGGATGAACTTATAGGATTTTACTTTGTACCACAAGTAACTAATTACATACTCCAGTACAGTGAACCAATGACTAAACGAAAAAGTGAGGAATTGTAATAATAATAATAAAGCATTTAGTTATTTCTTTCTTTCACAATCCAATAATACAGTGAAACACAAGCCTGTACTACAGAGCGCCAGTAGGTACTCTCCTCTCTCGATAGTGGCCGGAGCACATAGAATTTAGTCCTTATTACGATTACTTTATAACATGAATCTCTGCGTAAACGCCTACATATTTTAACTGAAATTGAACCACATGGTTTCTGTTTACAACTAAAACATTATATTTTTCCGTTTGGATCAAAACTATTACAAGAAAAACTTAACACAAAATGCAAAACAAATATCACATGGTAGTCGTACGAGATAAAAGTTAATTCTATTTAATACGTCATATTTACAGTATTTAGGAAGAAGAATTTTAATACCTGTAACCTTAAAACAAAAAACAGAATTTATCAAATAGGAAACTTTTATAGTACTTCCCAATAAACAACTTAAAAAACTTTATATGTAGGAAAATTAAGCTTATTTCTATATCATTATCTTTCATTCAAATCAGCTGAGTCATTTTTGGGTGACTAAGTTTACACACTAACTTCTACATGGTGTTTTTTAGGACAGGGATAGTCATTTTTAAATTAAATATCAATTACTTAATTATTTCAAGTGCTTTTATTAACTTTAAACCTATTGAATATTGTGAACTCTATAGGACAAATTAGAGTAAGGGCAGACCATTTAGAATTTTTAGAAAAATTGATTTAATTAGAATAATGTTAATATTATAAAGGGGAAAGATTTAATTGTTTATTTTTGTATTGAATAAGCTTCTAAACTACTGGACCGATTTAAAAAATTATTTCACCATTAGAATTCTACATTAATCCTAATGAACATAGGCTGTACGAAGTTCACCGGGTTACCTAGTCTATCATATAGACATTTTTTTCTAAGGATTTAAAAAGTCTAGATAGATTGTACACCTTCACTGTACCCATATCGTCGACGAGTGAAAACCTCGGGAGTACAGAAAATATTATTTTTCAGGAGAGGCAAAAAACCATCTGTCCATCCTGAATATTTTTATGAAGTTTTTATTGAACGCACTCTAATCATCTCATTCAAATATAGGTAAGCTCGAAATGTGCGTTGACAGGTTTTCTCACTTACCTTAAAAATTGTTTTTTGTACAAATTCGACTTACGAGGTTTTCACTCGTCAACGACGATATAGTGTAGTGTAGTGTAGTCCTTGTCTATAATGAAGTTCGAGTGTGTGCACGCCTAATCATCAACAAACATCATTCAATTAAAAACAGTGATATCAGTGACGTGTCAATGTACCCGTGATAAGAGCGAGGCTAGCTCTCGATACCTTTCAAACTATTAAAAAACACTTTAACGCATTATATTCTTAGGTGAAGAATGAAAATGAAAATACATATTTATTGCCAGAACAACTAGTACAAAACAACAGACCTCATTGCCTGTCCTGTGGAGGAAGGAATCAGTGGTGTTTCAGTGCGGTAAATATGTTGTAATGATAATCATTGATATACTGAAATTCATTGACTGATTCATCCTTCGCGATGATTAAAAGTAGCACATTCTATAGCAAAAATAACACCGATAAGTTTACTTCGTATATAAATTTATATTGTAGTGAATTGCGGTGCGATTGTGGTCAAATACCTGCCTTGTCTTGTATAGGCCGGGTAGCAGAGAAAATGGCGAAAATGAGGTTTTCATTTTTCATTTTTGAGGTACTAAACAGTAAAATTAAAGGCTAAGATTTTTATTGGGCATAGTTGAGGATATTTTCTAGGGCTATTAACGGATGGAAACACGATTTGATGAAGTTGACTCGATAGAATAAATTCCCAAAGTTACCTCTATTCGTTTTCTAATTATGGTTTTATTTTTAAAATAAGCGATTTGAGATTCTAAATCTTTTACTAAACTAAAGTTCAGAAATAACTTGAGGGCTTTTAACGGATGGAATTTTTATATTGCGTCTTATTTAGTTACTATGTTAAAAAATGTGGAAAAAATCGTCCATGACGGCTTGGACAATCTCAATCAGTCGCGCGGTGGCGCTTACGGAGGACGGACGCGTGTCAGTTTTTTGGACGTGACAGTTCGCGATTTGTCAATATTTTTGACAATGATGACTTTGATGAGTCACAGTATAATAATATCAGTGTTACTGGAGAAAGCTAAAATATTTGATAATTAAGAATTATCAATTTTGTCTACCTATTGAAATTTAAATCGTTCGCATCCTTTTAAACGAAGACTCTACTCATGATACATAGTAAATTCCTTAAATATGAGACAAAACCAATGAGTTAAAATTACATATTAATAGTACCTACATACAATCGTCTTACACTTATTAGAAGAGCACACTGATACAAATAAATAATAAAAAATTTGGTCAGAGGGTCAAATATAGGGGCAGCTGCACGTCACTGAAAGACGATTCTGTTTACTCGGCATCTGGGCTGGAGAACATGAACCCTTGTTTACAGATGCAGATGTAAATGGAGTTATAACTGGACAAATTTTACATGAAATGTTTAACAGAAATCAGTTAAAAGACACATACATGGAATACCAATAAGGTTGCGGAGGGAAAGCTACCTATTATAAACTAGCGGCCGCCCGCGACTTCGTTCGCGTGGACCTCGTTTTACCCCCGTTAGATATCATGTTGATAGATGGCGTTTCACGGCTTCCCCCGAATGAATATTTACGAACGTCATACAGTAGTTTGTCCAGCGCTGTAGATTTTAACCAATGACGATAGGTAGAGTTCGCTTTTTAGACACGTCTTATTTATTTATTGAAATTTATTTGTCACATATCGTCATAAGTTAGCCTATATGTTAATCTGGGTTATAAACAATAATACTATAAAGTTTCAACAAAATCCGTACAGTAATTTTTGCGTGAAAGAGTAACAAACATCCAGACATCATGACATCCAGACATCCGAACTTTCGCCTTTATAATATTATAGTAGGATAGGATATTCACAATCCAAACTAATATTTACTATTTAGCATTTACTTACAGTAAATATATTAGTTTGGTTTTCACAATTGAACGGGTGCGAATCGATCCCTTTGAGAACTAGTAATCGCATACTACTAGTTCAAAAAAGAGTCGATTCGCACTAGAGGTGGGCGCCGATATAAAATTGGCCGGCGGCGGCGCGCCGACTTTTTGACCTCGGCGGCGGCGGCGTCGGCGGCGTGACCTTGTTTGACCTTTGTTCATTAGGTTTTTTTTTAAATTTGCATTTTTAGTATCTGTCGTCAAGACTAATCAGGTGATTTGCAGTTGGTTGGGGTTTGAGCCACTAGAGCAGTGGTTTACCTTAGTAAATTAGCTCTCTTGATCATAGATACTTTGATATTTGGATAGCGGGTTTGGCTGAGATCAGGTTCTCGTGTAAATACACGAGGAAATCCTAAAACATGTATTTTTGAGCTCTTTGGAGGCACATAGTTAATGTTGGATTGGACTGTCGGTGGAATATTATATTCAGTGCTGTTTTATTTATATTTATGGTCTTTCCATGTCATCCTACGGTCCAGGATTTTAATGCAGGTTGATTGCAGCAATGTGTCGAGGTCTAGATTGACTGGAGGATAAGTTTCACGTCTTAAATGATAATATGGTGAGACTTCGGGGCTTGATTACATGCGCCACTTGGTCAGCCAAGCAGCTGACTTTGCAACAGTCTTTAAGATCACAGTTACATTTGAGGAAGGCCGCAGCTTTCTGGTGTCTGGGCTACTTTACTAGTAGATGCAATCTTGTATACCCATTCTTATGATACACCATACAAGAATGCATGGTAAATTCAGTGAACTGCTCCTGAATCGAATGTACCTACTACTACTATTTCTATTTATTTATATTAACCGGCAGACAGTGGTGACTGAGTTTGTTGCGGCGCTTCTTCTCAGCACTTGCCAAATGTTGGTCTCGAAGCGCTGGTAGGGTAAAAAGATTATGAGACATGTAGAGGCTCCTTAAGAGCATATGACGATTTGTAAGAACTATTTATTAGTCTAAACAAATAAAGAAATTTTGACTTTGACTTTGACTTTGATGTTATAGAGTATCGGACCAAGTATAGAGTCCTGGGGTACTCCAGCTCTGCAGCTAAAAAGAGAAGATTTTGTAACCGAGTTTGATTTAAAACTGTCTGTCACTGAGATAAGAATCCATCAGCAGGTAGTAGAAGTATGCTAAAAGGTACTTTTTAATTTAATAGAGTAGTTAGTGCTTTATGATAAACCCAGCTGAAGCCGCAGCGAAAGCAGACGTACAGGATTCTTTCTATTCCAAACATTGTACTGATTTTGGTTGGTATGGTTTCTGCTAATTTATGTTCGGGTATACTATATTACATGGGTCATACTTAGGCAAGGGATTATACGAGCAAGAATGATCCAATGATCCTTTTCCATAATTTTAACAATACAAATGTCATCATCAATAGGGATCAATCTTCTACTTTGAACTTGAGGAGGGTAAGCGGAAACATGGCGGTCAACTCCTCAGATAGTCAAGTACAAGGATGTCCAGAAGCAGCATACGAAAAGATACTAAATGAGCCCTCTCAAATCACAATGGGAAGGTTTGGCAGCACAGCACCTAGAATGGCGGGAGATTGTGTTGTGTAGAGGCGAGTCCGCGAATTCAACGAGCAGCGCACAACTGAACTCGACGCAAAACGCGATGATGTAAATCCCGTCCATCTGCCGCCATTCACTATAATTATGTTGGCAGCGGGTAATTACTCTCAATGTGCGAGGAGTTTGCCGCGAAGATCGGCTATGTAAGCCATCTTCGGGCGCACCAGCGCCGCTAAGACAGCTAAGTCGAAGTGGTCACCATGACCGAAATCGGTCGGATGAACCATCATCATCAGTAGGAATCAAAGGCAGGCATAGCTGCAAGTCTCTGATCAAGTCCAATGCTTGATCTTATTTTTTTGATTGAATTGTGGATTTTTTGGATTATCCGTGTCAATGGGTTTAAATAAACCGGCTTGTCATGTAGCAAAGGTCTGAGATTTTTCTTGTCAGTTCGCACTCATGTGTTACCGGACCTAATAAGCGGAGAACACTTTGAGGGAGGTACTTGTTTGCCTTCCAGAGGTTGAGGTTCCCATTTGCATTCCGAGACATATTTGCCAATCTCTGTGCGAGTGATTCGCTTAAAGTATAGTCCAATTGGTTGTCTGCCAGACGAAGGCGGGGATTTTTTTCTTAACAGCAAGAGGGACCGGCTCTTGCGATCAATTATTTACTAGACCAAGCAGCAACTTGAATAATGTACTTGATTAATTGTTAATATAGTTAGTATTAAGTTATTCAATCAATTTATTAGTATATCAACGGAATTAAGTTCGCCTTGTGTACCAATTTATAGGCATTAAAGAATAAATAGTATAGTTAGTTCTTCTGTTATATGGTTTACTGATGGGTCAAAAATGGGCCTTTGGCGTGTATGGAGAGCAGTCGAAGCTTAGGCTATCTCAAATCCTGGGTAAATTTGCCTCTATCTTTCAGGCAGAACCATTATTGAATGTGCGGAAGCTAACCTGCGAAAAAATTATGCCAACCACATAATTTACATTAACTCAGACAGTAAGGCCGCGCTGATGGCCTTAAACTCAAACTTAATGACCTCAAAGTTGCTAGAAAACTGCATGTCGACTAAATACCCTAGAAAAACGTAACAGAGTAACGCTGAGATGGGTTCCAGGTCACGCGGGAATCGTGGACAATGAAAATGCCGACGAACTGGCCAGAACGGGTGCGGAGGGAACACAATATGGTCCAGAACCCTTTTGTGGCATTCCCAAAAGTCTCGCTCGAATGACCTTGGAGAACATCTATCTAAACAAATCCTTTAAGGCATGGTCAGACACGCCAGGATTAACTCATTCCAAAGCTCTCATAAAAGCCTATGACCGAAAATGCTCTAAGCAGATCATAGGACTGAGTAGGATCAAAATACGCATCTTAGTTCGAGCCTTCACTGGACACTGCAGCTTAAACAAGCACTTGTCCACTATAGCACTGTCCGAATCAAGAACGTGCAGGATGTGCCAAGAGGCAGATGAAACGCCACTACACATTCTCACTGACTGCGGACCTTTGATGCACAAGCGGAGCTTACACCTGGGCAAACACATCCTAAGCCCACAATATGTAAAACATATCGCCCCCCAAAAGATACTGTAATTCCTAATAGATGCAGGACTCGGAGGCGAACTGTAAGGAAAATAGTGGCGATCACAATAGATCTGTCCGGTCGCAGTGATACTAGGACTTTATTGAACTAGAATAGCCGTTCAAATCAATAAAAAAATAGTTCTTCTGCGTTCGAAACACAAATTAGTAAAGTATAGGAGAGGAATAAATTGCAAATAGTTTGTACAGTATCAGTATCGGCGCGCCGACAGCTGGTCGTCGGCGGCGGCGGCGTGAAAAAAATCGCGGCGGCGGCGGCGCGCCGGCGTGGCGCCCACCTCTAATTCGCACGCGATTTTAATACTTCTAATACATCCGGGCGAAACGCCTACTAAAAAAAAATTATTATTGAAAGGGGACGTTTCGCATATTCGTGCGAAGGAAAATCGTGCGAAACTACTACTAACCCAATAGGGGGTAATAGGATGTGTTGGTAAAATATGATCAGTTAAAAAAATAACACCTTATATAAAAACCGAAAAATTCTTATTCTTATATTATTCTAATTATGTAAGAGCATAATTATTAAAGTCGAAGTCAAACATTCTTTATTTGTGTGGACCTATATTAACGAGAGATTACAAGGCGTCAAATATTTCAAGAAAAAAATTAAAAACTATTATAAAGGTAAATTTTGCTCTCATGGAGCCTTTACCTACTCTGACAAATCAAGACTTAAAGAAGAAACTAATAATAAAACTATTTAACTGTCCTGCAATGAAAAGCTTGATCGGGTACAACACCTCAAGTTATTTTAGAACTTGATTTCATTAAGGGACTCTGAATATCAAATCGCTTAGGTATCTAAAGTCAAACGATTCTGAAATGTCAAGTGGTATAAAGTTGGGACTAATAAATAACCCATTAAGATAGTAGCGCCCTCCTGTCAATGACATACCTGGAACGATAGAGTATTGGACAACTAATAAAAATGCTTAGTCCTAAATGACTGACGGATATCGTAGAGACCTGAAAGTTGGAAGGTGTGTTCTTTGTATGACGTAGGCATCCGATTTTCCGAAATGGGGTCAAGAAATGAAGGGGGTGAAATAGGGGGGCAAAGTTTGTATGGGACAGTGATTATTTGGTTCAATCTACTTGAAATTTTGCTTAACAATTCCTTAATATTATAATTTATGACAAACGTGTAAAAGGGGTAGAAAGTTATTTTGGGAGTCTTACTGCTTTTGATTTAATTACTTTTTATTTTTACAAGTGTTTGAAAACTCCATGTCAGATTGCAATCAATGTCAAGTGAAATCTCAAATTGAAATGTCTCAATTTCAATGAGGAGGCTCTGCATTTATTCCTAGAATTCCCCTAACACCGTCAAATTACCCTTTCGAATTCAAGACAGTGCAGTTTCCCATCAAAATCTGCTTCGTAATGACTATAAACAAAGCTCAAAGTCAAACACTAGCGACCTCTGCATAAACTCCCATGAGTGCTCAGAGCGGGTGCCTGCGGCAGGTAACCGCGTGTGATGCTCATAGTGATTTTCAATACAGAGCCCCGTACATACGTTATACATAAATTATGGAAAGAAAACACCCAGACCAATACAAAAAAATATGTATGCAATTTTAGTATGATATTTTTATTTATTAATAAACAAAAAGACTGAACAAAATTGATGCGTGTACTGATTAATGTAATTAACCACATGCAAAGTTTCGTGAATTGCAACAACTATAATTTATTATCCAAGCTCTAAATAATCGCTACTAAGAGTAACTGATCATAAAATGTTTTTCCAATCGCTCAAGCTCCCGAGGACCTAACGATAGGTCGGGTGACGTAATCTTGAAAATTCCGGAAGGTCGGGTGACGCCACGCCTCTTTGAACCGTGTTTACTTTGGCAGTTATATTTTATATTTATTCGATTCTAAAATATATTCCCAAAAATTCTGGAAGTTTTTTTAATTTGTATCACTTGGATATGATTTGTATTAGAATGTGCTGTGAGTGTGACGCTTGAACGGAAGGAAGTCAACCTAACCTAACCAACTGGTATTTCTATAATGTGTAGCCGCGAGAGCTCTTTGGCGCGCTGTCTTCGGCGAAGTATTGCGCGCGCAGATTTTGACAGCGCGAAATACCTACTTTAGCAGAAATACCAAGCCTTAATGTTCGAGTGATCCAATACAGCTCATAAAAATAATTTTCAGTCAAGAGATTGCAATTTTAACAATTGCACTCTCCTAAGTTGTGAGTACATTGACGTGACTACAAATCTTCTTAACATAATATACCCTACTTGCATCTCCCATACAAGTAGCATTAGTCGGCCGTTTGGTGTAGTGGTTCGGAACGGACTACTATTCCGGAGGTAGCGGGTTCGATTCCCGCATAGTACAAACATTTGTGTGCATGAACATATTTGTTTGTATTGGACTGGGTGTTTTCTATGTTAATAAGTATGTATTTACAAAAAAAAGCATTTAAGTATGTTTATATCCGTTGTCTAGCACCCATAGTACAAGCTTTGCTTAGTTTGGGACTAGAAGCGCAGTGTAAAATGTCTAAGGATATTTATTTATTTATTTGTGTATTATTTTTTGCTTAAACGTTGAAAAGTAAGCACCATAAATGGGATTGACCTTTGTACATCTATAACAAAAGCAATCACCAGCCTTGGCAACATTTCATTACCAAGCCCAAATTGATATTTGACGGCCCTCGGGAAGCCCTCCAATCACGGAGGGTGAGCGTATTCTAAATTAGATAGATTGTATTCTAATTTGGGGAGATTGCCAATAACTGCACTCGAGGCAACAAATAACTAATTGAGGCAATTGAGAAGCAGAATACAACTCGAGTACCCTTAATGCTTGTTTGTGTTGGGAATTGCGACTGATATGAGCCAAGTCTAGACGTACAGAATCGTGTCAGTCGAGTTTACAACTGGAAAAACATGTAACGTGTGATCACTAAACCAATAGCTTTCGTAGATTTTTTTCTCAAAAATATTTAAATTTTTAATTTTAATTTGTGTCACAAAAAATATTAGAAAGACATGCTGGGTTGCACCATCTTACTTTAACTTTAACAAACGTCCATACAAAAAGCACCGGTTATCGTGAAAGTTATCGTTAAAGTTAGGTGGTGCAACTCAGCCAGAATATATCGAATTTATCAGATTATTTCATTTCACCAAATAAGCACCAAACTATTCGTTTTATTTAAGGACAGTAAGTAGTTAGGTCTCTTCAATCATACGTTTATTTTGTTAAAATTGGACCACTCAAGGTGGACCGACCGATGACCTCATAAAGGTAGCAGGAAGGCGCTGGATGCAGGCCGCTACCAACCGGGCGATATGGAAATCATTGGGGGTGGCCTATGTTCAGCAGTGAACGTCCTACGGCTGACATGATGATGATGATGATGATGTAAGGCAAAGAGTATTGCACAACTCATTCCCGACATTTTATAACAGTAAACATAGTAATTATACTAGAGATATAAGGTGCAAACTTATTTACTATATCGTCAACACTGTCAATAAAGGAAAACTTTCCACGTGGCCAACCAATTTCCTTAATTGCTCTAGCACACAAACTGACAGACTACCTTTGTTTCAATTTCAAAGGAGATAAAGTTCCAGAACACGACAGTTCTTTGTAGTCCGCCATCAATATTGTGGAACACACGCTTTGTGAATGGAAAGACAAACAAACATCGCAGTCAAAACATCTAAAAATAGGAAGATGGAATGGAAGTTCAGGTTCGTGATACATTGTGTTAACAACCTGAAATTATGACTATTGCAAAAGAATTGAGGTTTGATCCCATAAAGAAGGGAATATCTAAACAAATGTCGTAATAATTTCTGATGTTCATCGCGAAGCTGAAAATATTGAAATTTTTCTTTATGTTTAAATTCAGACATGAATTGTTTTGAAGACCGATTTAGTTTTAACTATTCAATTTAAACAGTTTACTGCTTTTGTTGTAAATTTATTCATTGTTATGTAGATTTTTTGAGACGAAAATAAATGACTGTGTAAAAAAACTGTGTCAATGTGTAGAATTTAAGTTTAACTGTAGTTTGACACTTACAAATTATGTTTGCAAATCATAAGTTGAAAGGGTTAATGGCACAGATTTCGGAGATCTATGACTTCATAAGTTCGCGAACTCAATTGACCAACTTATTTCATTTTAAAGCTACTAAAAATCGAATTTCACAGCTTTCAAACCTCGGTTTCCAGGGCTAGGATGAAGTTTACGAAAAATTTATTGGTTAAGTGTCTACCGAATTGTATTAAAATGCATTTACGATGTCAACAACCGATCTGATGAATCCTGAAATTGGTTGACTGAAGAAAAGCTTTAAAAATCTTTTTCACCTCACTTATTTCAGAGTCATCGTTTCAGTTTACTGTTGGTTCGTGACCGGTGATGTTGACAGTTCACATTATCCAGGCATCGCTCGTGACAGTCACATTACTCATATTTGTGCGCAAACGCAGAGGTGACAATGGGCGAGCGACAACGAGTGGCGGCGCCATGGTGTAGCGGGTTCAATGACAGGGGAAAATATGGAGAATTTTGGGATAGGATACCCATCCACCATCTGAATGTAAAGATAATACAAGATCAAAAGGCCGTCTTTAACCTACTAGGGGTCTGGCACGTGCCCAGAGTACTCAGTGGGAAAGAGGGGCGTAATCAAATTAAAATGTTTTTGGTACATCAAATAAGTTTGAAATGTCTTATACATTTCCGGTATTGTTTAATTATATTTGTTTATTAAATAAGATTTTAATTGCTATTCGTACGAAAATCCCCGCTATTGATTTATTTTCAACGAGTTTACGTAAGAAAATCCGGCTCTCCTAACCAAACGGTCTCTAATTTCTTATACAAACACACTTGTCGGTCCTATTTCGTTGCGTAATGATGGCAGACAAACAAAATCTATATTATTAGTTATCTCCTTTTCAATATTAGAGATGTGGGATTTACCTAGATCTAATAATACACATAGGATGAGGAGATATTATAGGTGCAATGAACGACTTTACATTGGTATTTAGGGAAAAAATATAAATCAGTTATCATAACTATTCAAGCAATTGAGTTTGCAAAATTAAAATAAAAACTGGGCATTTCACACACACCTATCCGTATAAAGTAGACCAAACAACTGGATAAAGAGTGCCTAAAAACAAACCATCAGTTTAAAAGCGAAATACCACTCACTGATTAATCACGAAATCTCAGAAACTATACCTAACCTAACACCTACAAACTTGCAATTTGGCAGGTAGGTTCACAGGATGTAGACATCCGCTAAGATATGTATGTAGATATGTACCATCCTAGACTGCATCCCACTTACATCAGGTGCGATTGTGTTGAAATATCTGCCTTGTCATGCATAAAAAGAAAGTAACTAAGTGGGTAAAACGGGGTCCACACGTACAAATTCGCGGGCAGCCGCTAGTTAATAAATAAATGAATGCCAATGCTATTGACCCTCAGCTATTCTATCCCAATTGCTCCCAGTAAGATTGCGTTAGTGTCCAGCAACAAATTGGCAAACGAGTGACGACATCTAGCGAAGATGTCGTCACTCGTTTGCCAATTTGTTCCTCCATTCAATACTACAATGGACTCCAGCCAAAACTACGCTAGCTAGGCGACCCCGATAGAATAAATGGTGGCGCCAAGGTGCAGTGGCGAGCAATTGATGTGGTCAGACACACAGTCAGAGCAGAAATGGAGTTACTTTGTGTGATAATTATTACGTCACTTAGTACAATGATTATTACACTAAGTAACTCCTCAGTAACGTAATAAAATGACTCCAAATGACATGACACTAAGTGACTCCAAAAAAAAAAACTGAAATTCTACAATTACTTGGAAAACGATTTCATCAAGCTATTAACTCTGCCTGTGGTTTCGCCGGCGTGGGTATCGATCCGCCGCAGAAAGTTTTTATAGCGCGTCAAACCACGGTTGTAAAATTTAAACTATTCAGACTTTTAAAATTCTTATTAGACGCATAAATATGAACTTTTATATCATTTGAAACCTATTAATTTGACATACTTTAGATTTATAGTTCCGAACTTCCGACAAGCAATTACCTATGATCCTATGTGCATCGTTCATCAGCTCAGGCTTGTAATGATACACAGTTTATTGTTTTGTCCGAACGATGTCCAATTTATGTGCCATTGAGTGTATTTCGATCGATGTGTCTTATAGCTGCAGACCACAGACTTTTAGGGCTATATTTCACCGGGACACCATGGCGGCTCAACCAGTCGCCGCTACCAACAAAATGTAAACAGTTTTGCGCAACCAAACGGACACCAGGTGAGTAACTCTCTATAGAGCTGTATACATTTTGTTGGTAGCCGGCGACTGGTTGCGCCGCCATGGTGTCCCGGTGAAATATAGCCCTTAGTTATCCGATAGGGTCGGGCTGTTAATATGTAGTATGGATATGTATGAAAGTGCGCACACTGGTATCAGCCGATTCTTCATACAAATCAGAATCGGGCCTAACTAAAATAATGTCTGTAGTCTCTTACACAACATAATATTATTATGAGTAAGAGTGCAATGCCTCTCGTTCCACAAAACAACGGTCTTTTAAAAGCATTTTGACACGAAATCAGTTGTTAAAGATGTCTTAACTTTGAGAACACATAAAACAAACGCACATCTGTTATTCGTCACGAGGATGTAAACCAAAATAAAGCGACTTCTGGAAAAACATTCCGGTACGTTTTAATGCGTGTAATAAGATATTTGTTTGTCAGTTACGTCTTTATTTAAGGATTCGTAAAACTTAAGTATGTTTTTGAAGTAAGTATTGTTGAATGAGTATTTAAAATGGATGGAGAAAATTTAGACGGAGTGTGTTATGAGTTTTGACTCTATTAAGCAAATTTAATTCTAAAACACAAATTCTCTAGCCCTGAAAACCAAATAAAATAATAAGTTATAAAATGTAAGATTGTTGTAGTGTATAAAAATAAATGTTTCTTAACAACAAATTGAGTTCTATCCATAAAGATAATATTCCTTCGGTTCCATCTGAAATATTTAAGGAAACTTTTAACAAGTCTCAGTGGAAATAGCTCTGTAAACATAGCTCTGCAAGAGTTGATAAATGTATAAAGTATAATCCATTTTAATAACCCAGCAACCCAGTTGGTGAAACTAAGCGGTGACTGATAAAAAACACTGTAAGTGCAAGTGAGTTACGTCATACCTTTTTTTTGCGCACCGTCACCACTGCCGGGGGACAGGGTGGTGTGTGGGACTCCCGGCGCCCTAAAAAGGGCGCTGCTCTACCTAGGTATACCTCAGTCAGTAGATATTATACAGAGAATACTTGCAGTTTGTTCATAGATCTGCAGTTTATTACGCAACGACATTACATCCAAAATTAATTTCAAACTCAAGTATTAATCTTGGGATTCATAGTTGCGTTTCTTTTACTACCATCATCATTTTAGCCATAGGACGTCCATTGCTGAACATAGGCCTCCCCCAATGATTTCCACAATGGCCGGTTGGTGGCGGTCGTCGGTCCACCTTGTGGGTGGACGTCCTACGCTGCGCTTTCCGGTACTTGGCCTCCACTACAGAACCTTGCTGCCCCATCGGCCGTCAGTTCTGCGTACTATGTGCCCTGCACATTGCCACTTCATCTGCTAATCCGTTGGGCTATGTCAGCGACTTTAGTTCGTTTACGGATCTCCTCATTACTACCAAAATACTTGAAATTAACTACAGAACTAAAGTTTCAAAAAAAACGAGAAGATCACCAGGTTCATTTGTCTATAAACTACGAACCTGTAGGCTGGGTTATACCATCTTACTTTAACTATAAGAAGAAACGTTAATAGTCTGTCAAACTCCATATAAAAACCCGGTTATAGTGGCAGTTAAAATTAAGGCTTAATAACCTACATATTTTTTTGGGGGGGGTTAAAGTTAAAACGTTATTACGACTACTTATGTTACTGTTATTATCATCTACAATCAACGTTACTGCGTAATAATTGTCTGGAACTACGAGTAAACATCAGAAACATTTCATTAATCTCAATTATTTTCAATTTAAGGCGTCTTCAAATCTTTTACCGACGTCTGGATGCACTAAAAGAACACATTAAAAGCTAAAAATCTCTTAATCTCCCGTTAATTTGTTTGATAAAGATAAAAGACTGTTGTTACCGCATTTATAGCATCATAAAACGTAAGTATACCAAACAAAACGTGAAGATTACGCAAAGGAATTTTGTTTACTATAATTATTTTTATAGTATTAAACGATTTAAAGTGTGTAGGTCCAAATTCGTTGGTGGTAGTGGTCAATTAGGCGAGCGAACAAAACTATTAGCTACCCAACATTTCATAGCAGACATACGTTCGTATTCACAAACGAGCATCCATCTTACCTAAGTCTGTCGTTGTGTTCGGGCATTTAGAGGTTAAGATAGACAGAGGATTGTCGGGTGAAGCTCGTTTCCACCTTCGGCCTGATCATCACTTACCATCAGGTGAAATACAGACCAAGAGCTTCGTTGTCGTGTATAAAAAAAGCAAATCGAACGCACAGCGTTGAATAGAGCTCTGTGATTGGTTCGTCACCCTGTGCGTCGACGCGCACCGTGAGACCTCATAGCACAGAATACATATGCTCATAGTAATGTTTGTGAATATAGTTGTTACACAGTATCGCCTTTCGCACCCTGTCAACCGCGAGGCGAGGCGTTTACGTTACGGTGCGGATAAGTGTGCGTTGCAGTATGGAGTTTCATACAAAGAATACTGACCCTCTCGAGTTGATACGGTTACGATCCCTTTCCGGGTTGATAAGTGTGCTACGACCTTTATACTTTATGTTAGCGGGTGTTGATTTGTGTGCGGTGGGCGTTGGCTATTTTCATTCTGCAGTAATTTATTAGAATTTGAAAGAAATATTGAAACCGTTCATTACCTCGATGACTTGATTTAGTGTGTAGGTACAGTCAACAGCATATTATGACTAAACATATTTATTGCAAATTAGCACCAATTACTATTCCTATAGAGGCCACAGTATTTATTTAGCTTGATATGCCGTGTTGTGTGTGTGTGTGATCTGAAAATTGTTACATTTGAGCAGTGAAACCAATCCTTTTAGTCCAGTCATTATAGTAAGTTCACCTCGGAATTCGAGATACCCAGCTGTAAGTCTGTAAATACGTGTATATTGACACCCTTAAAGTTGTCTCAAAACCTACATATGGTAGGGTGTAAGCAACTATTAAATTTCAAGGTCAACGGTCACAAAAATCGGTTTTTTGCGCTTTTTTTAGAAATATCTCATTTCCTGTGGGTTTTTTGCTATTTGTATTTATTATCAATATTGTAGAATACTAAATTCTCTACAAATTTTGTTCAAAAACTTTTTTTATACGGTGAACCGTTTTCGAGATAGAGGGCGGAGAGCGCGCGGTCACTGCATCACTTCAGGTCTACTTAAGCGGTTTAGATTTTTCATACAAAAGGATTTTCCCGCTAATTCCTGTGGGAATTTCGGGAATTCCTTGTTGTAACTAAGCTTTGAGTTTTCTAAGGTACCTACATGCCAAATTTCAAGCGTCTAACTTCCGTTAAGCGTTTAGATTTTTCATACAAAAGGATTTTCCCGCTAATTCCTGTTCCCGTGGGAATTCCTAAGTATACTATAACCTGCCCAGGTGTATGAAGAATAATTGTACCAAGTTTCGTTAAAATCCGTCGTGTAGTTTTTGTTTCTATAAGGAACATACAGACGGACAGAATTCTATACATGAAATATATTTTCAAAATAACTATCAGGGGGTGATTAGTGATCGATACTGATGCCAAAAATGCAATCAGTAAAATTTTTGTCTGTCTGTCTGTCCGTCTGTATGTTCCTTATAGAAACAAAAACTACTCGACGGATTTTAACGAAACTTGGTACAATTATTCTTCATACACCTGGGCAGGTTATAGTTTACTTAGGAATTCCCACGGGAACAGGAATTAGCGGGAAAATCCTTTTGTATGAAAAATCTAAACGCTTAACGGAAGTTAGACGCTTGAAATTTGGCATGTAGGTACCTTAGTAAACTTAAAGCTTATTTACAACAAGTAATTACCGAAATTCCCACGGGAATTAGCGGGAAAATACTTTTGTATGAAAAACCTAAACCGCTTAAGTTGACCTGAAGTGATGCAGTGACCGCGCGCTCTCCGCCCTCTATCTCGAAAACGGTTCACCGTATAAAAAAATTTTTTAAACAAAATTTGTAAAGAATTTAGTATTCTACAATATTGATAATAAATACAAATAGCAAAAAACCCATAGGAAATGAGATATTTCCAAAAAAAGCGCAAAAAACCGATTTTTGTGACCTTTGACCTTAAAATTTAATAGTTGCTTACACCCTACCATATGTAGGTTTTGAGACAACTTTTAGGGTGTCAATATACAAGTATTTACAGACTTACAGCTGGGTATCTCTAATTCCGAGATTCTTACCTAATTTAAGCTTAAATGACTGGACTATTTTTGTTTGATCCGTAATTAAAAAGACACCACACCCTATATAATATTTTTGGACTGCTACTTTACACTGCTGCACTGTACTGAAACGGAGTTGCGGATTTCAACCATATTTAACTACCTTCATAATATCTCAAGAAAATAAATATTTGTTCATATCACTAATAGGCCAGTAGAATTAAACACAAAAATGAATTAAATCGGAAATAATTCCTACTAAAGATTTTAGTGCTTTAATGGCTTCATTAGTTGCCCATAAAGACTCTCCTAGGTTTTCGATTTCGACGGAGTTATGCTTAAGTGGTGGGGGCCCCCGAAAGGGGCGCTTTTTCGGTTTTCCGGTTATACCGCGTAAAGGACTTACCCTATCGAAAAGTGGTCTTCCTGACGGTTGAAGGGCATTTAATCCTGCATTAAATAATTAAAATCCGATTTAAAATCTAATTCTACTGGCCTATAAGGATATAGACACAGACTAATAAGTCGGCCCTAAAACAATGAAGATGTTAGGTCAGGCTTATTTGTGGGCAAGAGAAGGAGGAGGGATGAGGTCACAGACTCAGCCCCAAATAATTTAATGATAGCCTAAATAGGTATTTCTATTTGCGCATCCATTATCAGAAACTAATTTAAATAGAGAGGTTAATTTATAGATAGGTAATTGGTTATGTAGAGTTTGCAGATAGGGCGACTATTTAATTAATAGTCTCCGATAAATGTCACGGACAAGATCTTTGTTTAAAGATCATAAAACTACATCAATATTGCTCGCGTGAGCCGTGAATAGGTACCTATTGGTCGCATGCCCGTTTTCACCATCAATCCCTAATTTTTTAGTGACCCCTATGCTAACACTTAATTTTTTTTTGGGTCACTTAAAAATTTGGGATTGATGGTGAAAACGGGCATTAATGAATTAAAACTATCATTTTTTTTTCTTGACTCCTATCTAATCACTCTATCTATTGATGAAAATCGCATGGAAATCCTTTCAGTGGTTTTAGAGTTTAGCGAGAACAAGAGAGACAGACGCGGCAGAGGACTTTGTTTTTTAATAAACTAGTTGACCCGGCGAACTTCGTACCACCAATAAAAAGTTGTTGTAACTTTTTGACATTTATGTCATCAAGGATAGTGTAGGATTATAATGCGGAAAGAAATTTTCAAATCGGTCCAGTAGTTTCGGAGCTTAATCAATACAAACAATCAAATCTTTCCTCTTTATAATATTAGTGTAGATAATTGTGTTTTTGTGTCAATCAATTAAATTACTTAGCTTTTCCATGCACTGCATAAGACGGCCGGTGTGTTCTGTCGGAAGATCATATCACTCGTCTATTTTAGTATTTCAAGTCGATCCGTTGAATGTTTTGATTCGAGAAATCGAGAATAGATTGATGGATGTGCCCTTTAATTTGAGTTATCGCTGTGTTTTGATTTGGCGATAGAAGATAATGGTAGATATTTCATATGGTACGATAAATCAGCTCCATTCATAACGCTAGTGATAAAAAGTAGTTTCATTCAAGTGAAATAGTATCATGATAGACTATCGTTTGTTTTCATGAGAGATCTTCATTCATAGGAGGACATATTCTCGCATTAACGGTAGTGACAATAATTAGATGTTATTTTCCTCATCAGCCCGACAGTTTTGACCATTCCCACCTCATGACAGACAAGCATTTTACGGTAGCTGCCAAAGTCACGATAGCCGAAATTTCTTTATCATCCATCGTTCTTTCCTGTGTTGGGAGCATGCGCCATGGTCAGCGAATGGCGAATGCCAACTTTCAGCTTTTATAAAATATCGAAGGTCCGGGGTTCACGGGCTCTAATCGAGCTATTGTCACAGAATGTTAGGTTTTTGGTAGGTATACTAAACACGCTGGTTACTATTTCAAAGATAATCAATATGAACTTATGAAAGTTCACACGTTACACCGATTTGGTATCGGCCGATTCTTCATGCAAATTAGAAGCCGACAAAAAGTCTGAAGTCTGCGGGGACTCTAGGAGCATGTCTAGACGACCCTTTTGACTAGTGCGTTTCAAATCGCGCGAGAAAAAGTTTTCATGGGTACCTAAAACGTGTGACTCTATACCTCTAGTTATCTCAATATCGTCAAGTAAAAACGGGTCATCTGGACCAGCACTAAGCCATTGACATAAATTAATCTTAATTCCTCCTTGGTTCCAGTGAGGAGATCGTCATGCGCAGACGCCGGCGTGATGGTGGAGCTGGTGCGGACCAACATCACCATTCTAAACGTGAAGGCTCTACACGACGCCGGCCACAAGTTACACAACATAGAACACTTGTGAGTACTGTTAGAAGCTGTGTGGTTCCGGCAAAGTATCTTATCTTACAAGGCCACGCCTAAGCACAGTGCACTTCGACCCATTGGGATCTTTTGTGCTTTCCTTTCCCTTTGCTTTTTGGAGCTGATGCTGATCAACATCACCATTCTCAACGTGAAGGCCTTACACGACGCCGGCCACAAATTGCACAACATAGAACACTTGTGAGTACCGATTCTTCACGACCTTCCTGTGTATGTAATAAGAGGCTACTAAAGCTTCGGCCAAACCAACGCGTGCAGATCGGCGATGGCGATCTCTGCACAGCACGTCCATAGATCGCCGCGACCAATGACAGGACACGTTGATGTGAACTCATCACTACTAATTCAAACACGATATCTGATTAACGACGCCTTAAGGATAGTTTAGTCAAACCATAAGGTTATGCGAACTTCAGGCCACATCTATCTGTTAGAAGCCAAGTGATTCCGGCAAGATAATTTCCACTTTTTCCGTAGATGTCGTAAGAGGGGACTTAGAGAAATATGCAAACATCAGGCCTTCTATCCTGCCCAGCCAGGGTGGGGAGTGAGGTAAAGTGAGGATCGTCCTGCAGTGGAGACTAAATGACCTGATGATGATAATGTATTACTCTCGGTTTATAAAATCTTTATAACATACGAGCCATCGGTAGCTAAATATAAAGGTAGGTACCTACCTACCCTGAACGTTCCGACGCTATGACTGTAGGACGGTGCCATATATTGCTACTAAAGCCTGGTCCGTGAGCACGTAGAATTTTGTCCAATGATCCCAAGCTACCCATCCTTATCGCTCGCGCGTAATTATGTTGCTGTCGCGCTCGCACACTCACTGCGGGCGCGCGTCGCACAGTCGCGACAGCAATATAATTACGCGCGAGCGATAAGGATGGGTAGCTTGGGGTCATTGGACAAAATTCTACGTGCTCACGGACCAGCAGGCTTTAGTTTGTTTTCCGTAACACTAAATCCTACTGGAAACGGACGTCCAGCAAGACTCAAAGAAGATTAGGTACGTTGGTGATGATAATGAAGCTTTGCTTCTTTAGACATACCTACTTCCTCTAAAACATTTCTTAAATGTGCACCCTTCGAAGAATCTTGATGAAAAATAATCCACTAAACGAAACAACAATCTACGTGCAGACGCTGAAAAAGGCTACAACCATTGAACTGTACCTCTAAGGGCCTTCTCCTGGAGTCTCGCCAGTTTCGCTTTGGCGTGGCGTGGCGCGACGAGGACGTGCCGTGGCTTCCGCTTCTTCGACATTAACTTTTCAAACGGAAGCAGCAGCAGCCTTGCTGCGTCCTGCAAACGGATAGCTTGTGTGAACGCTGGAATTTAACACGTTCACGTCAATGGCTAGAACTGGAGAAGGAAATGCTGCGTCTTTTATAACTATACCTGCGACCTTTTTGTATTTTCTTGTCTAGTTTTCTGCCTTTAGGTGAATAGTTGAGCTTACAGCACCTGAACGGCGATTAGATGCGAGCGGCGCAGGACCGGTCTTTGTGGAAATCCTTGGGGGAGGCATTTGTCCAGCAGTGGACGTCTTTCGGCTGAAACGAACGAACAGCACCTGAATTGATCTCCAAAAAGACGTATGGCGGAATAGGGAAATATTTTTCTTCTCGATACTATAGGTGTAGCTGTAGAGCAGGGTTTCCCAAACTATGGGCCGCGACCCAGTGGTGGGTCGCGAGCGAACATTGAGTGGGCCCTGCCTGTAGAACGACACACCACCCTACCCATCCAACCGCTGGGCAGCGGGCGAAATTTCCTAAAGATGGGTCCTGAGTTTAGGAACTTGTATTAGATGAGAATAAGAATAAGAAATTTATTTATAATGTTCATTACATGTTAAATTTTCATATACATTTTCTTATTAATAATAGTCAAGTATCAATAAGAAAGAAATACAAAATTAAATCATGTCCAAATAAATTAATAATACAAATAGAATTAATGACAATTAAATGTCAAATAAATAGTGGGTAAACAACAGTGTCAACAATCATTAAATTCCAAACAGTTCGTCAATTTTATAGAAGGCCTGCTGATGAGTCGTCGTAGCCCAGACAACTTTGGGAACCACTGCTGTAGAGAGTAGAATTATGGGAGCGGCTGACACAGTTAAGCACTAAGTACAGCTTTAATAAAGAATTATTTATTAACATGGCAATTTTTTCAGGGCCATCATTGACGCACCCCGATTAGAGCACATAGCCGTTGAAGATCTGACCAAAATGCCAAAGCTAAAATCGTTGTAAGTATTACCATGATGTGATGATTATAATAATGATTCACCGCCGCTAACGCTAATAGTCCTATTTGTTATTTCTTGTTAATACTTGTCATTTGTTCAGTGTGCTTTAAAGAGTCATCTATGCGTATTAACTAATTAATTATTATCTAATCCTTAACCTAACTAACTAATATGACAAACAATCATGGATATTTCAATAAATAACACATTCTTACACTTAAGTACATTTTTTTTATTTCTTTTGTAAAAAAACAATGACTAAGTATACATAATTAATATTTTTAAGTTTCCTTAAAAACTATCACTCATCATCAGTAAAGAAAACTCGAGCACAGTATGCAGTTTCTGTGCAATCTTAACACGTTCAGCGCCACAGGGTCACCGGTAACCCGAAAAATTTACCTGGGAAATTAAAAATGTTGATAAAAAAATTGAGGTGCCTACATACAATCATGCACTAATTTACAATATTTATTAAATAGTCTGTTAAGTATTATTTCAAAAATAATATAATGTTATTGGAATGCAATACCAGTATTTTGAGTAAAAAATTGTTTTTATTTACGAAACCAATGTACCTACTACTTGAGTCGTGTCATATTTATTATATTGGACTTTATTACACTAACAATAAGATAAAAGCTTCCGTATGTTTATTCCAGCTACATAACCCAGGCGCCACTCCTTCGAAGGGTGCCACCGCTGCCGTCGCTGCCTTCGCTGCGCACATTGTACGTGTGTCTTGTGTATACTTGTTATTACCTATTTCCCTGAGCAAATGTATTTGTTCCGGGTGACGTGGGGAAATAATTTCCCCATCGTGACATGCGAGTTTAAACCCCAGATTAAACAAGTGTTTGGTATGACAGTGTCAGTGTTAAGTAATACCCTAAAATTTCTGAATTTTACTTAAAAAAATACAAAACTGTTTGCACTTCAAACTCTCGAAAAAAAATAATACTGCATACATTCTGCAAAGAATATCTTTGTGAAAAAAACATTTGTCCTACCTTTAAAGACGACGAAAAATTGGAGGCTACCTTACAGCAGCCGTTCATGCTGGAGGTCAACTGAAATAATGATAGGTAATGATGAATGATGAAAAGTCATTCAAGACCCAATAAAACATTCGCATCAGCAGCAGTTATCAAAGTATCACAAAATGACCATAATTATTGGATTGTACATGTCTGAGCTTGTAAGCAGAACAGAAGAACGAGTGGTCTTGATAAATACCAAGTTTAAAAACAAACAAGAAAAACAGCTGGTTGAAAATTTAGATACAATCAGTGTTTAAATAAGGTTATAGATTTTATGTTGAATACAGAATTTTGGGACATGGCAAATGGATCAAATGACTGATCGAAAACGAATGTAAAAATGTGTGTTTACCTACAGCCATAGATGTTCATATAGATTCATAGTTCAACATGCTTCATAACTTTTTGATACAAAACTTCATCTCTACAACCCACAAAATATTTTAACATACGTATTCACAAACAATACTTGCTTAAGTGAAGCAGCAAATTAAACGCACAGCGTTGAATAGAACTCGTGATTGGTTCGTGTGACCCTTTGCGTCCACGCGCACTGTGAGACCTCATAGTTCACATGTTTGTGAATACGGGCGTAAATAATTACGTAGGTGTTGTGCGTGCGGTTATTAGGTTAGGCATAATTATTCATATTCAGTGAGTCAACCACAAATGATGGACTTTACGTGGGCTAGACAACAAATGTTTATTTTCATGATGTAGCAGTGAGCCCGAAATAGCTTGAACAAAAACATTTTACCCGCCAGCGTACTTACGATGTAGTTGGACATGGACGTGTGAAGTGTTAGCGGAACCAATTTATGGTGCAGGACATTGCATGCTTGCATGCACTTACCATCAGGTGATCCGTTTGCTCGTTTGCCTCCTATCACATAAAAAAAAAAAAAAAAAATGCTTGTTGGATCAACTGAATCCCCAATATTGTCTAACCAACTTGACTTCGGCCAAAATGCCAAACCGAAGTATGAACTTCTGGAGATGGATTTAGAACTTCCTGTTTATTTTATTCAAGTTAATATTGAGACTAAGAAGTGAAAAGGAATAAGCACCCGAGGAAGCCAGTGTACAACTATGACTGTGCCGTAACAATGATCTACGTGGGTCAACGTTTTTTTTTTAATAATTTGGATTATTATTTGAAATACATAAAATATATGTAAAATAAAATTTTTTTTGGGTATTTCTACAAGTGAATACCGATAACTGTCAACGGGTTAAGGGGTACATAAGATTATAGGGTATCAAATAAGACTAAATTGAATTTATCTTCCACAGCATCATCACTACGTCAGGGCTAGTGGAAGTACCCAACCTGAGCCACGTCCATGACACCAAGAAGGGCAACTCTTCCATCCCTTACCTGCAGGCTATGTAAGTACAATCTACCGTATGTTAGAAAGAGACAACGAAATTAAAATAGTTTAGGTCATGGAATTCGATAAATCAGACGTTTATTAAAACCTATATGAGGTTGGTCGTGACATGGCATATCAGCCCCTGAAAAATAACCCTAGATACGCCGCCCGCGGGAGGTGCCTCGATGCGAGCGGCGCAGGACCGGTCTTTGTGGAAATCCTTGGGGGAGGCCTTTGTCCAGCAGTGGACGTCTTTCGGCTGAAACGAACGAACGCCATTGAGTATGGCTATTTTCTATTTTGGTACAGCCTAGTTTTTCAAACTCTTTCTTGTAGTAAACACAATGTCTAAGCGTACTAGTAAACAATCAGACATGTTTGTTTAGATTATACGCGTCTCTATTTAAGTACGGATTTCGAGTAAAAATGGTTAGTAGCTATTACTCATTACGTTGTATTACTAAATTATAAGCGTTATGATGATGCGTAATAAATAAAATATAGTTACTATGTGTTTTTAACTGAAACATTGGTAATCTGTACACTTCTACATATTTTGGACACAGTAACTGTTTACTATAATTAAAGGTATAGACGAAAATCTACTGCATTAAGAGGTCTGTATTTACGAATTACGAGTCATCTCTGTAATCATATCACCCATGTCCTAAATTATGTTGAGTTAAACAAAACAATTGAAACTTTAAAGTGTGACCTAGAACCGAATAAGCTAAAAATTACAAATTCAGTTAATGCAGTAATAAATCAACTGTTTCTAAATAGACCAAACGCTCACAATTGATGCAAATCACCGACAGTAACCTCGAGTATACGTTTCAGCCTACACTATAGCTGAAGCTAAAAGCTCTGAGCTTACGTCATAGAAAGTATAAAGTATCACTTTCGTTGTTACATAGAACAATACATATATCATCCCTAGTGTGTTTGTTTATTTTTAGCTCTACTGTTCGTATGTTGTCTCTAAGGCCCGAAAATTCACGTCTAAACGAGTAAAACTGAAAACTAAACCCAAAAATTTAAAGGACTAAAAAGTAGAAAAAATAATTGCGTCTTTCTTAGCACAATCACGCACGAGGCATGATTGGAATTTTCGGAGTCAGTGCCAGCGTATCACATGCTGGTAAGTATGGTAAAAACTTAGTTTAAGCGCTTGATAAGCCTCTTTAACTAATGTACCGAAATTAAGCTCCGATCGCGCTATAAAGTCCGATTAATAATGCGAACAGCTAGGGACTGAAATTCGCTGCCTGCTGCTGTCTTTCCCGAACACTATAATCCGGGCCTTTTCAAGACGAGAGTGCAAAGGCACTTACAGGGCAGATATGTACCATCCTAGACTGCATCCCACTTAACACCAGGTGCGATTGTGGTCAAATACTTGCCTTGTTATGCATAAAAAAAATATTACTATGTACCTACCTATATAAGAAGATTTTAACCGGTTTATTTAGCAAACCTATGTACGTCAACCACGGTGCTGCTTGATATGCAGTCATCTGTACATTACAGTAAAACTTACTTTGTTTTCCAGAGACTTGGAAGGCAATCACATCAAGCGGCTGACGCCCCATGCGTTGCGTGTCTCCGCCGATCAAGTGTAAGTCCCTAGGTACATACCGTTATGATGTTTTATTTTTATCTTATACACACAAAGCTGACCTGGCGCACTTCGTACCGTTCATCAGAAATAATTAAGGTTTTTAAAGGTGAAAGAATTTTTCGAATTGGTCCAGTAGTTTCGGAGCCTATTCAAAGCAAAAATCAAATCTTTTCTTTGTTTTTTTTTTATTTATTTTATCAAAAAAATACCTAAAACTTCATAACTACTATGTTTAAGTACCTTCGGCCTGTAAGACCAACCTAGATAATTATGTGTGAAATGTAAACTATAACTTGCTTTCCCGTTATTAGTTATAATATTATTTTTCCAGTAAATTGTTTTAAATAACGCTTGAATGGGCGCATTATGAGCTTTTGAAAGCTCCAGATTCACAAAAATAATGAGTAGGTAACTCTATAGTTTTTGACCCACATGCAGTTAACGTGTTAATAGTTTTAAAAATTTCCTTTAAAATCGATATAGTGATTTTGAAGTACTTAATTTTTTTGACAGTGCATTAATTTATTTTACAGATCACTAAATCTAAACCTGATTGAAGAAGTACCTGCATTTGCATTCAAAAACGCACAGATATCAAGACTGTAAGTATCCTTCTTAATGCGAAGTTTAGAATAAAACTTGCAGAAGTTGACTTCCGCAAGCTGTTTACAGCTGTAGCAAGCTTGTGGAAGTCAATCAACTTCTGAAAATTTCATTGCTAGTCTAAATAAACCTCGATTAAGACTGCTCTTGCTTGCTTTCCTTTCACATTTCACAGGTATGGCACTTTAAAAACAAATAATACCTAAATAATCCTGTTTTTCAGGAGTTTCCGAGGAAACACGAAACTGAAGCATTTGGACGAAAACGCATTCGCTGGAAATCTTTTACTGAGACAACTGTAAGTTTATTATGATAGTTTTAACAAGATACTATTTGTCTAACGCCCGTATCCACAAACGATGCTTGCTTAAGTGAAGCAGCAAATCGAACGCACAGCGTTGAATAGAGCTCTGTGATTGGTTCGTTTGTTACCCTGTGCGCCCACGCGCACTATGAGACCTCATAGTAATGTTTGTGAATACGGGCGTAAAAGCTTTCGTTAAAAGTCCCTGATAGCCTGCCAAATTAGCAGCTAAAATTTTCATTTTCAACGTGTGGGCTAGTCCCAGGAGAGTATTTAAGTATCATTTTAACTTCAATTTAGTATCATTTTGTAACATAAACCTATGACGTCACCTTTTTGGCAACACAATCGAAAAGTCTAGTTTTGCCAATAATTGAAAACTCATTTAAGGTTTTCAGGGCTGGAATTGTTTGTTAAATAAGTTTTCCTAGGACTTAGGGTTTAACCAACACTCAATTTATCTATTCCTTTTACATTCTGTCTAGGGATTTAAGCAGCACGATAATAGACTCCCTGCCGACCAAGGGCCTGGAGAACCTACAAGTGCTTAAAATAGAAAGGACCCCGTCACTCAAGTACATCCCATCTATTTACGAATTTCGGGTAAGCAGACAAAATTATTCTTTCTCATTGAGTGTGACAACGTTTTTCATTTGAAAAATAAATCCCGTAAAACTTGCCTTCACAAAATTAGAAAGCAGTATTTTACGAGTATGATTAATTTAGTAAAGCACAAACGGTACAAGGCAAGTCTTAAGTTAGAATGGGCTCTACATATTTGGACAATGTAATGAGGGTTTTCGCGATTGAAAAGTCCACCAGATGGATACGTAGACGCGAGGTCCAAATGCTGCGTGATTTTGACATATCTGTCAATGTCATGTCAAAAATAACCAATCATGCAGCATTTGGACCTCGCGTCTACGTATTGCCATCTGGCGGATTTTTCAATCGCGAAAACCCTCATTACAATGAGTATTATATGTATTATGTTGTGCCTCTATTTTTATTGCCGGAATTGCCGATTGTTTCTGTATTCATGAGTTTATCACAGAATTATTTTTTTGTCAGCTAGACAATTTTTCCGCACGTTCACCCTTTATTTACTTTTCGCAGCAACTACAAGAAGCCCGGCTAACCCATCACTTCCACTGCTGCGCCTTTGCGTTCCCCGAGAGGCACAACCCGGCAAGACACAAGCTCTTCGAAATGCAACTGGCACTTGTAAAAGAGGTGAGAATTCCCTCCTAATGATATTAGCTGTAGACCCTGGCCTTATAAGCTGTAGATCCTGGCTACACACACAGGAGTTGCAGCGGTGGGAACGAGAGGTGCGAATAGGTAGTCCTAATGATATTAGGTATCATCATAGTAATATTAGCTCGTAAAAGTTGTTTATATGTAATTTGGTACGGAGTTTGAGACCCAGGGAACAATTTTAAACGCGAAAACCATGTTGCATCGCTCTATAATAGTCCACCGGCTCCCGCGGAATCGAACCCGTTACTATGTATTACGTATTTACGCTGTAACCCGGTAACTGAACTCAGGGCCGGATCTACCATATGGCTTTTTGGGATTCAGCCCAGGGCCCCTGGGATTCAAGGGGCCCCCAGCTAACTCAAGTCGAAGTCAATAATATAATAGACGATAATGCGAAAGAGTATAGTAGATGAGCCCCTAAGTAGTATTAGCCCAGGGCCCCCTAAACTCACAGTCCGGCTCTTACTGAAATACTAGTATTGTTAAGCACTGCCAAAAAAGCTTTTGTTGACAAATCTTACAATAAATGTGTTTCTTGTACAGAAATGCGGGAACATTGATCAGAAGACAGAATCACGGAGAAGAAGATCCCTGAGAGACAGGCGAATAAGAAAACTAACGGAGGATTTAGAGTAAGTAACTTTCTGGAGAGTGAGACTTAAAACTTTATCTGGTGGTACCTAACTGTTGACAACATATTTTGAACTTTATTAGATGAAATAAGGTCCGCAGCAATCCGAATGTTATCCGGAGTTACACTCCCGCAGTCGAGCTTCCGAAAAGCGACTCATTTAAGTGTGCGGTCAGGCCTGGCTCACTCCGCGCGGTACATCCGATAATTACCTACAGCGAAGCGCCCCGCCGGCGGGTATTATATCAGTCGAGTGTCACGCGCGCGCCCGTCAGGACGCTGGCGTGCGTTGTAGTATGATTATAATTTTATGATCGAAGTATTATTTAAAAATGGACATAAAGAGAAAGAAATATTGTGCGGCGTTCGGGTGTTTAAATTCGAAAAGAAATCTACCGGATTTATCTTTTTTTTCGCTTCCCAAAGATGCTGAAAGGTATGTTGGCCATGTAGGTAATCAATAATTCTTAGGATAGTATAGGAACCTAACCTACTATGACTACTGCTCAGAATGCGTTCGTTCGTTTCAGCCAAATGACGTCCACTGCTGGACAAAGGCCTCTCCCAAGGTTTCCCATAATGAATGCATACTTACCTACTTACGTACCTCATTACAAATAAGTAGATTAATTATTTTTTCACTAGACAGCAACCCTAACAGCGTAAGAAGAGTTCAGAGGCACGCGATAGAAAGAGACAAAACTTGTAGGTGAATAAAATTGTAGGTACGTAGTGCTGTGCGAGCTGAATTCCACTGTATCGCGTCGTAGCAAGACTCGCATTTATTTAAATCGTCTTGCGGAGTAATCCTTCTGTACCTGTACTATTACTTATTCTGTGGTGCGGTGTGGAATGTGTGGTCATCGCTGCATTAATGATAATAATAATCTGCTGATCTTTAATTTTCCAGCTTTTAAGCTGAGATGAAAAAAGCACAAAATATAAATAATAATAATAAATAGTTTATTTCCAAACCATAACACCAATACAGCTTAAAATCTTAATCACATTAATTAACAAACTTCGTGTTTAAGCAAATTTGTTGTTCCCCTGACCTTCAATATAGGAAAAACCTGAGCTTTGAAGGGTCAGTGGTTCGGCCGTGATAAGGACATTCAGCTTCTAAAAAGCGGCTAAATCGCCGATCTCCGATGCTAAAAGTAGCATGTTTGCTGTAGCCCTAAGAGTAAAAATTTGTACTCAGTACCTACACGATTGTTAGAAGCCTGTACAGAACATAATTAACTGATATTTTCCTATCAGGACTGAAGACGAGACTCCTACCACCAGCGAGGAGACCGGCTTCGACAGCAACGACTATTACTTCGACGAACCGTCTAGCTCAGAGAACAGCGACCAGTTCCACGCCCCGATAGATAGCAACGTCTCTTCGCAGAAGGTGGCTTACAATTGCGCCGGCTTCATGACTGGGTAAGAAAATGGAAAAAAATAAGAATATGTCTGCGACCTCCCATTTTCGCTTCAAGTGGAAGGTTTTCTTTCGCCGTTTCTTCACGTAGTGTAGTTTTTTTTCTAATATTGCAATACACGAGGTTCGTAACAACTGAAGGAACAAAGCCCTAGACTCAGACTGCATTAGCCGCTACAGGCAAGTGATAAGCAGGGCAATTAATGAATAAATCAGTGAAATCTTATTTCTATTCGAATGAATGAATCATTTTATGTATAAAGTTTTGGTTACGACATTGCAGGAGTAAGAATTAAAGTTTATGATGATAATGGGATACAGACTGCGGAAGATAAATTTTTGTTCAGTAAAAAATCTCTTTTGAGTAGTTTTAAGAAACTTAGAAGGAACTGCTGTTTCAAACCCGTTAGACCATAGTTCATCATCATCGGCCTACCTAGTTCTGCTAAACATAGGCCATCTTCAATGCAGCTACTGAGTCATATCCTTAGCCATTTTCTTCGATATGATTAACTTTCTTTTTTATTTCCAGGAAACCAAAGGTCGTTTGCACTCCGCAACCAGACGCGCTAAACCCGTGCGAAGATGTCATGGGTTGGTCGTGGCTGCGAGCCAGCGTCTGGTTCGTGATCGCAGCAGCTGTCGTCGGCAACATCGCTGTGCTGACTGTCCTTCTCACAAACCAATCGGAACTCACTGTCCCAAGGTTCCTCATGTGTCATCTCGCTTTCTCCGACCTTTGCACCGGCATCTACCTCTTCATGCTTGCCGTCGTAGACCTCAGATCTTACGGAGAGTTCTTTAACTATGCCTACGATTGGCAGTACGGCGTCGGATGCAAGATTGCTGGCTTCCTCTCAGTATTCTCTGGACAGCTATCAGTTTTCACACTCAGCGTTGTAACTCTTGAACGATGGTTTGCGATTACATACGCCATATATCTGGAGAGGCGAATCTCTTTGTTGGCAGCCGCGAAGATTATGATCGGGGGGTGGCTGTTCTCGTTTCTGATGGCTGGACTGCCTCTTGCTGGAGTCTCAGATTACTCTTCGACTTCTATTTGCCTACCGGTTGAGAGTCAGAACGTGGGAGATGGAGTTTACCAGGGATCACTATTTCTTACGAATGCTGTAGCGTGGTTTACGATTGTGGTCTGCTACGTACAGATATACAGGTCATTGGGAGGAGGGGGGGAGAAGTATGGAGGAAGAGGGGCAGCAGCAGCGGCCGAGAGACGAATCGCGAATAAGATGGCGTTGTTGATAGGAACCAACCTGCTGTGCTGGGCGCCAGTGGCCTTTTTCGGGGTCACAGCACTCGCTGGAGTGCCGTTAGTAGATGTAAGTCACGGAAAAGTGTTACTAGTGTTTTTTTATCCTTTGAACGCGTGCGCGAATCCGTTCCTGTACGCGATATTAACGAAACAGTACCGGAGGGACTTTATAATGCTCATAGCTAGGACTGGTCATTGCAACTGGCTGGTAGAGAAGTACAAATTGGCCACGACGCCGCCCCCGACGGCCCACACGAATCCGTCTAACCCAGCACCTCTTCTACCTCTAGTAGACTACCAGAGAAGTCAATCACAAATTAGTAAAGGAAATGGTGATGCTATGTTTTAAGTGTTAGCTTTAAGAATGATGAATGAATACTGGTATTATTATAAGACTATTTATTTACATTGTGTTGTTTCATTTAATGAACACCCAAGCAAAAATGAACTTTGAAAACAAACCCTTCTTAACTGTTTGAGATTTTTGTGCTTGCAATTCAAATAAAAAAAAAACTTTAAATGTATTGTGTATATTTGTGAATAAAATTAATTTTACTTACAATGTCAACTTAAGAATATCTGAGCATGTTCGTCCAAATTTCTAAGAATGTTTGTATCAATGTATTCGATAATGAGTTTGTCACCTTCAATCAATACTTCTTGTTTCATCAGATCTCCAATTTCCACGTCCATTTTTATAGGACTGATACAGTACCCGTCCAGCTGTCGGAAAAGTCTTAATTTCACTTTTTCCATTCTGTTATTATTATTTGTAATGTTAGAGGAGTCACAAATGCTATCTATGGCTCTGCCTAAGCTCCATTTTGTGCTGACGAACACCCCAACAGCTCCCTTTAAGTCTGGGTCCAAGTTAAGATTATCGATTTTCACCAAGTTATTGACATCGTCAATAACCTTCACAGTCTTTGGTTCCATGTTTTTAGGTTTGCCGATAGCAAAATAGACCCTATCAGAGACAGGGACAGACTTAGGTCCGACAGCTTTCTGTTTGATTCTCATAAGGTGAATCTTTGATGCAGTCTTCACCTTAGCAGACGATTGTAGAGCTTTTCGTATATTTTCTGTTATCTGTATAAATAACAGATAGGGCAAACATTATTCCTTATAAACATCAAGGCTACACATACAACATTGATAATACTTACAGTTTCCTGTAGATGTTGGTTGGCTATCTGGAACTGCTTTCTTGGGGCTTCGAACTGTTCAATTTTCGCCGCCATAGTTTCATCGTCTATTTCTGGACATGTTCTGTAAATAAATAAGAAAAATGAGTTCTATGGTAGTAGATTAAGAGCTAGTGAACTCCAGACCTACATTATTTTATAATAGTACTAGCGGCCGCCCGCGACTTCGTACGCGTGGATCCCGTTTTACCCCCTTCATCTATCACGCGGTTTAGATTTTTTCATACAAAAGTTTTTTCCCGCTAACTCCCGTTCCCGTGGGAATTTTGCAATATCCTGTTGTAACTAAGCTTTAAGTTTACTATGATACCTGCATGCCAAATTTCAAGCGTCTAACTTAAGCGGTTTAGATTTTTCATACAAATGGATTTTCCCGCTAATTCCCGTTCCCGTGGGAATTCCTAAGTATCCTATAACCTGCCCAGGAGTACGAAGAATAATTGTACCAAATTTCGTTAAAATCCGTCCAGTAGTTTTTGTTTCTATAAGGAACATACAGACAGACAGACAGACAGACAGACAGACAGACAGACAAAAATTTTACTCATTGCATTTTTGGCATCAGTATCGATCACTAATCACCCTCTGATAGTTATTTTGAAAATATATTTCATGTACAGAATTGATCTCTCTACAGATTTATTATAAGTATAGATTTAACTTAAAAGATCTAATGTATAGTTGTTAAATTTAAACGTTTGAGACATCTCGAGAACTAAATTTGAGCAAAAATGGTGAGAACAGTCAGTTGACTATCATGCGACGGCAAGTGAATGGTCATGGGTTCGATTCCCACCTTAAGCAATTTTCTTTGTTAAGTTATTAAAAACCTTTTGGTAATATTTAAGATACTGAATAAAACTTACGGATGAAATCTGTGCTCTATGCAGTAATGTTTCTTGCACTTTCCACATAGCATTTCATGTAGATTCCCCTTCCTGCATCCCTTCTCGGAGCATTTAAAAATCTGGTCATCGCTTTTGAGGTTGACTTCCTTAGGTTTAGGCGCCAACTCACACTCGCTTGACGTGCAGTGGTCCAAAAAGTGGACTCGGCATAGTACTTTGCCGCACTTGCACTGAAGTGGTAAGAAGTCGGTTTGGTTGCAACCTGCTTTCTGGCAGTGCTCGCCGAGGTCAGGGAACTCCATGGCGGCTTGAAGAAATCGAAATAAGATTGTCGCAACAGTATCCCACATACGTAAGGAGAATCTAAAGGAGAATTTGGTTTAATACCAGACGGAAGAGGTAGTAGTGCTTTTTAGTCAATGTTTACAACAATAAACTGGTTATTATAATGATAGGAAAATGATCCTGCTTTTCCTTTTTACACTAAATTACTTTTTCACATTCACTGAGTAAAAGTTTACAAAACAACATGGGACCTCGACGAGTATTGCCAAGAACAAAAAAGAAGAAGAAACAACATGGGAGGAAACTTGTATGAATAAAATAATAAAATCAATAAATTGAGCCATCAAGGAGCCATCATGAATCAGCTGTAGGATTGGGTAAAAAATATCGATATATCAAAATATCGATATTTTTTCAGAAAAATATCGATATAAATTAGCGATATTTTTTCCGGCGATATATCAATTTTCGATATTTATTTTCAGATATCAAAATCGATATATTTGTCATCTGAAAGGGTAGCTTCAGCGATAAATTTGGCTGTGCCAAATGATAGGAGCAGACTTACAGGAGAACACATCAAACAAAGAGTGCTCCTGATGTCAATATCAGACAAATACTGGTTTGAATAATGTTTTTTTGTCAATGTTTAATTGCTCATTCGAAAAAATAAATTGAAATATTACAACTTGAGTTGAAACAGCGACATGTGTTTTCTTTAAAATTTAGATAATTTTTGCCATTTTTATAAATAATTGCAAATTGGGCAAAAAATATCGATATATCGAAATATCGATATTTCTTGGGCGATATATATCGATATATTTGAAAAATATCGATACGATAAATATCGATATTTTTTTTCCGTTTGCCCATCCCTAATCAGCTGAATATCAATGACACTAATGACAGGACACAGACACAGTAGATAAATCAAACAGTACGGAAGCTTCATACAAACGCTCGAAATCAGACTCACGCACACAGACGCACGCTTTACACGAGCTCTAAGCGAACCTCGCAGTCCATCCGTCGCGAGTGTCGCGCGCGTTGTGTTTTTAATAATAATTTTATTGCATGCACTGTCCGCTGTATTTTTAAAAAACATGCCACGAGTGTATTGCGTAGTATGTGGCTGCTTGAACTCGGCATCTTCAAAACCAGAACTTTCATTTTTTAAACTTCGTAATAATTCTGAATTGTAAAAATGATTAAATATTACTTTTTAAATAAAGTGCTTACATCTGATTTTGTAATAGTTCTTTTTAAATTACGTAATTACGCTTTTTAACAATTTATGTGTTCTATTTGATAAAGTAATTTGCTCCGCGCGCTTTTGTACTAAGTGATGAACTGTATTTAAAATGAGGCAATAGCTATGTGAAAGTAAGTATCCGGTATTTTATTTATGAGAATAGAATATCTTCTACCGGCCTCTAATAGTACTTAATCAATTTATTCGATTATGTATTCGATCATTATAGAACCTAATTAACGTTTTATTTTTTTGTTAACTACTTAGTCAATTAATTTATTCCATTAGGTATTTGATAATTAAACAACCTAAATAAACGTTTTAATAAATAAGTAAGTCAGAACCTTATTAATTTTATAAAGATTAAGAGTGCCAACCCTAACACTCAGTTGAAGTGTAGGTATTTAACTCGCCGAAAGGGCTAAGTTTCCGTACTGCTTTAGCTCATATATCTACTGTGACACAGATATTCATTCAGAAGATTGTGCATTTTTGACTGAATTAAGAAAGTACTCTAATACAACAGCATTGAGTCTATATTGCCTTGAGTTATATTCTATAATCCTTTTTCCACCTGTAGGGCGTAAGGCAGATAATAATATTTATTTCACGACGTTATTAGTAACGTTTATCTGTTATTATTGACCTGCCCCAATCTGCCCCAATATCGAAGTTAGGAAAGAAGTTACTTTCAATTTGATGGCAGCTAAACTGTTTCTAGAAAGCCCTAACAAATGTTCATGAGAGTAGGTCAGTTACGTATACAGGCGCCTCTACCTACGGGCTCACCTTTTGGGCTCACCGTTCACCCGATTCGTAATCATATTTTAAACTATTGAAAAAACAATTAAAGTACACACGTTTCTTGCAAATTATATTTAAAGTAGCAGTAGCAATCCTGTCAGCAAGCCTGCAGAAGGTATAATATGCCACAGTGTCAAGCATGATGTGCCGCACTATACCCTGTATTTTTTGGAAGGAAAGACACCCTTTATGTTGTTATGACATAATTATGGCCGAAGGCCCAAAAACCTACGGCCCAAACAGACACTACGATGGAGTCTATAGAGATTTAGACTTAGATTAATAAAACCTAGATGGATAGTCTTCATACAAACGCTTCGTCAAGAGTGAGGCAAAAATCTTATGTCATTAGTGTCAATTTTGTTGGGGAGTGTAGACAGTGAAGGCGATTTTCCCGAAAGTAGGGAAATTTTTAATACGTTTTTAATTATTTTATAATTAATAAAAACAAAACGCATCATGTACTTACTTATTTATTGAATTCAAAGTACCTACCTAATAACAATAAGATAAATCGACTTAAAAGTCTCGATTTCATAAAAAAGGAAGTGTATTTGTACGGCGAACAATTGGGAAATAAATTTTCTTGTTACTGGTATCATTACCGTATTTAATTTTTGAGAGCCAAATTCAAGCAAAATACGCGTCGAATTGTAGTACTTACTTATGAAATGTAACACTGGTCACTTTCTTTCGTTTTTCTGATGTATTTTAGACACCCTTTCACAGCACAAACCGTTTTAATTAATTAAAATAAGTCGGACGTGTTTACCAATTTTTCACTTTGACAGTTCATGTGACGTTTACGGGTGAGCCGTGCCGGCTCCCTAAAAACTGCCTCACCTTTCGTGCACTGACTATCTATCTAGGTTTTATTAATCTAAGGATTTAGATTAAACTAATTAAAACAAAAAAGCATCACAAGTGTCACTTTACATATCATGCCTTGTTCAAGTGGTACATTAAGCAAAGGTTTCGTAGCTTCTGGATTTTCTTTGATTTCTTTTATACAGGGTGTTAGGTAAATGGGTATATGAGCCGACACTAGCCCATGTTAACATGGGCATATAAATGGTATGGTGAAGTCAGAAATTTGATATCATCATTTTATGTTTTTAAATTTTCATACAATATAAATTTTATAAAATCAGATTTGTATGAAAATTAAAATAATTAAAATGAAGACTTCACCATACCATTTATATGTCCATGTTAACATGGGCTAGTGTCGGCTCATATACCCATTTACCTAACACCCTGTAGATTGTTCATGCGAAGACCCGATTGAGACCAAAACGTTCCATATTCCTTTTCTATACAAATGCCTTATGCCATTGCAACCGATCAAGCTAACTGAGCACCACGCTGGAATCCCCGCGTTTGCCCTGTCCGTACCAGGGTCGATGTGATGTGACGTCACATCCACCAGGTGCGCAGTTAACTCGACGGGGTTGTAAGTACTATTTAACGAGGCGTTAAAGATTTAAATGAAACTAATTGGTTATTTAAAAGCGATTTTATTGCAAAAAGAAATAAATTAACACCCTTGTAGACGGTAATATTCAGGTAGAGGCAGTCTTAAAAAAACCTGACTTTTCTTATATTGAAACTTGTTTTCGCGAACATCAGACGAGAAACATATGAAAGTTATGATAATTTATTGATAAATAAATATCATACTTAAATCTTAGTGCTATCATACACTTTAGAATACAGAGGTACTCGGTAGTCATATTTGTAATAATTCTTACAACTATCGAAAATATACGTATAAAATACTTTTCGGTAAAACTAAAGAGGTATTATTATACTAATAAGACTATGACATATAATAAAGAAAAAAAAATACAACGCACATTTCTGTGCAATAGAATATCTTCTAGCACTTTGACCTACCACAAATAACATTATACGTACTCTTAGACTGGGTTACACCATCTTACTTTACTTTTAACAAACGTCAAAAATCTGTCAAACTGTATACAAAACGCACCGGTTATCGTTATTATTACCGTTAAAGTTAGGTGGTGCAACCCAGCCTTAGAAATTTCTAAAATAACTGAGGTTACAAACAGAACAACCTACAAACTTTAAAATTTCCTCATTCGATTTCTAACTTTACGGTCACTACCGTCAAAGTTCAAAATTGATTGGAAAAATTCATCATAACAAAAGTTGAGTGCTAATATCACGGTTTCATACATTTCAAGTCCGGTTTCAGCATTACATAAGTTTTAGGGTTTCCATCGCCGCTTGTAGCCTTTCTATTTCTCCTTGGGATTGAGCGAGCTTCTCAGAGTTAAGATTTTGTACGTCCACTGGTACTTTAGTAGTGTAGTCGTCTGCCGCTATTGCCTGCTGTAGCTTGCTTATAATTTGTGACAGAGCTTCCTTCTTCTTCTCCAGTTTCGCTATCTCTTTCTGAGGATCGATGAGGCCCTGGAGAAAAAAACATTGCAATGAGGGCTATCGTTTTAGTGCTCACCAGTTAGCGCCACTGTAGAGTAAGGTCCTGTCACTTGCTAGTAGTGAAGACAGTGGCACCAACTGGTGACGCTAAAGTGGTAGGAGGATTATCGCATTTGCACTCATCAAGATGCTTCTCAATCTGGACTGTTACTTAGCTTTATTATTAGTTTTTTATTTTAAAGAGATAACTTGGAATTGTCATTCTCACTAAAATGTCTCTGGGGTGGTGGCGTAGTGAGGCGGGTCGTTACATTCCCTCTAATATGGTCGAGTGAAGCGATGGCTGGTTCACTCGTCATGTCTGTGAACAGGCGCTGCTTTCGGGGACTGGTCAATCCAAGTTATTCAAATTTATGTATGCGAGTCATTTCTACTAGTATCTTAATATGTAAGTCTAGATATTAGCACGTCACTACCTTGTTTATACCACGCAATCTTGTATACCCATTCTTATAAGATACACCATACAAGAATGCATGGTAAATTCAGTGAACTGCTCCAGAATCGAATGTACCTACTACTACTATTTCTATTTATTTATATTAACCGGCAGACAGTGGTGACTGAGTTTGTTGCGGCGCTTCTTCTCAGCACTTGCCAAATGTTGGTCTCGAAGCGCTGGTAGGGTAAAAAGATTATGAGACATGTAGAGGCTCCTTAAGAGCGTTGTAGCAAAAAGTTGGCGTTCGAATTTTAGGTTTTTATTGCTTGACGTCGCGTAGTGAGTGCGCAAACTGCATTTATCTGTACAATTTCAACGCTGCGTCGACTAAACGATCTTAAGCCGTAGTTGTATCGTACCTAAGACAGTAGTACATCATACATAATAATAAAGAAATAATGTATAATTTACCTATTTGATTTTTTCTCAGATCAGACTTTTAGCAAAATCAAGTTACGTAATTAATGTATTTTTTACACTAGTAAATCCCGCGACAAGTTTTTAATCTTTAAATTGAGTAAAGTAATAAGTTGATGGGTTTGAAAGAATTTATGTTTTATTTTATTCTTTTTACAGCATCAAAAGCTTGTTTATGAAAAATATTTACTATTTAAATTTTACTTTTTGACTTTTTAGTTTTTATGATGCGGGATGGAAAAATTAAAATATAATTATTCTGATTTTGTGACGTTTCCGCACATAAATATGGATAGGTTAAATAAATAGAATGAAATGTATGAAAACGAGCGTGCAATTTTTTTAAACGTTATCTATAATATCTGTGTCCATCAAAGAGCTCGTAACTAAACATCGTAAGCGCCATTCAAATTATTATCTAAAGTTAATAATAAATATTTAGTTTTTGTAAATCTAAACAAGTCAGGAAATCAAAGAGGTAAATACTGATATCATTGTGATTTTATAGAATTTATTATTATAAACCACGGTCGTATAATGCTAAAAAATCAGAGGTAACTTTAAGATTTTTATCCATAGAGCAAAATTTATCTAATCGTGTTTTTAAACAGTTATCCCAAAAACAATACTTGTCAAAAAACCAAGTCTCACTACTCAGTTGTTCTACGGTAAAAAGTTGTGAGATCCATGTAATACCAAGTCCAGTCCAGTAAATCATTAACGTTTTACATAAATATATTGACTTGGCCATCGCATGAAAACACGTGTAAATTAAATTATTTAGTGCGAAATGAAACGAAATTTTGCATGCCTGTGTAGACATGCAAAATTTCAGCTCAATGGGAAAACGGGAAGTAAGTAAATTTTAAGTTGCAAGATTTTACAACTCCAGATGTCAAAGAAAATAAAGATTTATGAAGAAAATAAAAAGTACTGTCTACGATACATTTGTTAGGCCGTGTTGCGCACCGTCATCAAAATTTTGGATGTCAAAAATCTGTCTAACATAAAACACCGGTTATTGTCAGTTAGGGTCAAAGTTAGGTGGTGCATCTCAGCCTTAGTGTATTTTAATTAAATTTAATAAAAATAAGGATGACGAAAATAATCGATAAGTGATCTCACTCGAATATTTCTTATAGTAGGTATACAAGATGTCGAACAAATGGTTACTTACTGAAAACGTGCTTCATGAGACCTAGCAAACGGCATCAATAATTATATCATTGTTTAAGAACGAACTGAATCTATTCAAAAAACCTATATTTCCAGCTTTCATACATTTAATACAGTTACAAACAAACACGAAATCAATGGTTTCTGAGAATTCTGAGTGCCTTAATGCCGTCCCCTTTATCTTTTTATTTAGTATTTATTAATTAGTATCTCTTGATGATATTGTAGCAAGTTAAACCTAAAATCATGTTTTGCGTAAATAGTTTAAATAAGAATGCAATTTACGAGTTTGTTGTTTGATTATTATACAGGGTGTTAGGTAAATGGGTATATGAGCCGACACTAGCCCATGTTAACATGGGCATATAAATGGTATGGTGAAGTCAGAAAATTGATATCATCATTTAAATTTTTTAAATTTTCATACAAAATAAATTTTTAAAAATCCAGTTTGTATGAAAATTAAAATTATTAAAGGACATCATCCACGTTTCATATATTTTTGGTCCAAAATCAAAAGTGCCGGCCAACAAAAAAAAGTGCTGTATTCTGACAGAATACGTCTGCCTTAGCATTTGTTACTATGGCACCAAAGCCGTAGCTCCACTGTGCGTCGAGTATTTGAGATCTAAAAGTCATCGACTATTCATACATTTTTGTTCAAAATCAAAAGTGTCGGCAAATAAAAAAAAAGTGCTGTATTCTGACAGAATACGTCCGCCTTAGCATTTGTTACTATGGCACCAAAGCTGTAGCACCACTGTGCGTCGAGTATTTGAGATCTAAAATTCATCGACGATTCATACATTTTTTGTTCAAAATCAAAAATGTCGGCCAATAAAAAAAAAAGTGCTGTATTCTGATAGAATACGTCCGCCTTAGCATTTGTTATTATGACACCAAAGCTGTAGCACCACTGTGCGTCGTAGTATTTGAGATCAAAGTCAGTCGTTTCATATATTTTTAGAACTCAAATACTACGATGCACAGTGGTGCTACAGCTTTGGTGCCATAGTAATAAATGCTAAGGCGGACGTATTCTATCAGAATACAGCACTTTTATTTTTTGGCCGGCACTTTTGATTTTGGACCAAAATGGATGATGTCCTTTAAGATATAAATTTTCTGACTTCACTTTACCATTTATATGCCCATGTTAACATGGGCTTGTGTCGGCTCATATACCCATTTACCAAACACCCTGTATATTACTCAATTAAAAAATTAAATTTAAAAAATTAACACTTCTAATATGGTAGGTATGGCTGGCGGCATACATTTAGTATGAAATTCGGAAACATTGAATTTTCGCATAGATCCAGTTTATTCTTTGACCTATTTATTGTTATTGTTTTAAAGAGCTCATGAAGCACTTACAGGAACAGTAATCAGTTTCTCGATATCTTGTATAATTAAAAATCGAGTGAAATCACTTATCGTTTCCACCCTGTACCTATACTTTTAAAAACAAACTCATTTTATACGTTTATTTGTATATAAGTATCTACAATACAAATACCTAACCAACTTAATTGACGTTTTATAAAACTATTTGTCTAAGTGTCATCGAGCGACCGCTGGTGGATTTGCCATTTACCTGACCTACCCCTTTATTACTAAACGTTTAATATCAGATGAATAGTTACGCACCAATTTCTTTCATTCAGTCGTCAGTAATTGAACTTTCGGAAAAACATGACGAAGCGTTGTGTGACCATACAGACGTTATTCAACTTTTATTAGTAAGGAAGAGTATATTTTATGTTGGTAGAAACACAATAGCATAGACTAATGTTTTGACACCCTGTTAAAATTTTTATTAGTCATTTATTTTTTCCTGACCAAACAGATACCATAATAATATCTTTTATCTATTCTACCCATATTCTGTAAGTAAAATAATAAAAAGTTTGAAAAGAAAGAAATTACAAGTCCGATTTACCTAAACAAATAAATTAAAAATACTTGCGGATCAAAAGTACTCAATCATACTACAATTTACGAAAAAATCACGCGTGACGCATAAACGTCAGTGGGCAGTCAACTGACATAGACCCGGCGTCTACGAGTGCCAAAGCACGACTGATTTATGCCATTTGATGCACCCGATTTTATAGTATTTTCAAATTAATTTTTCATTTGAAGATTGAAGATAGATATTTTTTCTTTTTCACACAATAATAGTACTATGTTTCTTCTTAAGTATAAAGTAGTTTATGTTGCCAAATGACTTTTAGATTATGAGATGTGACCTGTTTTCTTGCAGTAATTTTCTCGAATTTTGACTATCTTAGACATGATAAAAATGCATTTTAATGAATTAAACATCAAAATTTTCTCAATACACTTTCTTCTTCAGGGTATGCTTATTCTAATGAATACATTCAATCTTCTTACTTAGCAATAAATTTGTTGTAATATTAGTTCAAAGTTGTGCCTTCGCGAGTTACCTGGAAATCGGGCTTTCGAAATTCGCTGTTTTCGTAGGCAAAAATCCAATTTGAACGAGATTTTGTCAATAGACATTCCGTAAAAACGTATGATTATTACGATGATATAAGTCAAAAGAAGCTATAACAATAAATTATATGACTAAAATCATTTCGAAATCTGCCAAATTCTCGATTTCTGCATGAAAAATGTGACAACGCTCTTAAGAGCAAAATGACGATTTGTAAGAACTATTTATTAGTCCAAACAAATAAAGAAATTTTGACTTTGACTTTGACTTTGGCGCCACTGTAGAGTAAGGTCCTGTCAATCGCCAGGGGTGCCAACAGTTAAGTATAAAAACGATAGCCCTCATTAGTTTTATATTGGAAAAATAAAGGCTACGATATTTATGTGAGTATTTCTCAAAAAAAATGTACATTTTGAAAAAAAAAGTGTGCTTTGAAACAGTTCAAAAGTGTTATATTTATAAATCATCACACAAAAAAAACACACACATAATTTTGAAGGATGAATATTAATCTTTAAGATAACGAAGAATTATAGCTATAATCCTACTTATTACCAAATATTTAGATATTTTAAAAATAGTCCTTTTTTACCTTTCATACAAAAACCTGTTTGCCACCCTAGCTTTTTCATGTATTTTTGTTTCATAAAATGCGATACGTAACTAAATTATTGTAAATTTCTTTGTATTATCGTTCTACAGTAATCGCAGTTTCTGTATCAAATTGATTTTCTATGGGGTGTCATAATGAATTGGCAATTTAAAGCAAAAAAACAAAATGAGTCGCTCTCATTTACTATTTCGTTATTTACTCTTTAGTTACGATTTATTTCTACTTTCCCATGGTTTCTGAACAATTCCGTATTTATTTTACACGGACAACAATAGCTGCACTCTGAATGGCTGTTGGCCTGACGTCTCCGCCATAACATCTATCGCGAAAATTTGTGAAAACGTGTGTGTTTTGTGGGATTACTTTTTCGTAACAGGCAGTAAAATCAGCGATTTTATATAGAACGGTAAGTCTTCATTTAACCATTTTTTGTAATACGTGTGGTACGAACATTTAGTAAGCTTTTATATTTGCTGTAACAAATTTTATCAAAAAAATACTTGTTTCTGATCTCATTTTGTCTAATATTTCGTTACGTTTTTTGCGAATTTCGTTACGTTACGAAAAAGTACAACATAATGCTGAGTGTATACTGTTATTACCTGACTAAGCATAGTAACATTCACTACTTAATTAATTTCAAAAAATATAGAGCGTTAATAACAAAAGGATTGGATACTATCTGCTTTACAGAAGTGCCACCAGCAAAAAAATATCAAATCATTTAGATTACGTTTTTATGTGATTACTTCTTTTGTTTTTTTAGGAATGCCGCCAAAAACCAATGCCGAAAGGCAAAAAGCTTACAGAGAACGACTCAAAATGGATAAACATGATGGAACAAAAATAATTTTATTAAAATAGTATGAATGATTACCCCCTTATTTTATTTCTAACTCCTTAATATTACCCCGTATTTGGGTGCATACTTACAAATATTTCGAATTGAATAAATGAAGAGCATTCACAATATTTCGCCAATGTATAACAAGCCTTATGGCCTTACTATTTCGTTACTACCGTTTCGTTACGTACATTTTTTTTGAGAAATACTCATGTAAGATTGGAAATGAAATCTGAATTACCTTGAGCACTAAATGCACTTCAATTTTATCAGATACAGTCAGAATGGAGCACCCAGTCGGAGGCTTCTCATCGCTCAGTTCACTGTACGCCAATGACTGCAAGTTCCTGTAAAAGAAAAACGTTTCGTTGCTTCGTTAAAATGTAGTTCACAAGCACAAGTGAAATAGTAGTGGTAGAGTGACGCAGTTATTTTTTCTTTATAAGTATAAGAGACACTTCAGGGCATATAAATCGTCCAAAATATGGCTAGGGCATGCTATAGGGTCATATACAACAATTTTGGGCAATATCAACAAGTGCCGGTTGGTTTACTAGGTACTTTATTTCGCAGAAGTCAACATGAGGTACTTTCGCGGAAAGGTTGCTATTTGTACGCTTTGACGCTCTGACGTCATAGATCGGGGTTTTAAATAATGTGGTATCGTGGTTAAACAATTGCTATAGTTCTATCAAAATGCATAATCTGCTGTGTTATCAACTGCACATACCTGAACAATGCCCTTAAATGGTCTCCCTTCAAGTCTTCCGCTATGATGAGGTGCGCGGTGGTCTTCTGCTTGTTGGCCAGGTTGTACTCGGACCGCGAGGAGCGGATCAGGTGCACCATCTTGAGGACTGTCTCCACGTCCGCCTCGATGGCTTCAGACCGCCAGGGCGCGTCGGATTCCTGAGGAATGAAGGGTAATTTACATGTGGTTGATATAAAAACAGTTGACAGAGGAAATTTTGGCAGTTTGTGAAAATTTATGCGTAAAAATTAATAGACGGATTTTGATCATTCTTTACATTATTGGAGTTGTTTGTACATAAAAATATCTCATAGACATCTTACAGATTTATGCCTAAATATGTAGACTAATATGGGATAGTAATAAGATTTGTTATACATTTTTTTTGTTGAAGTTCTATCGGTTTGCTCTTACTATCGGAGCTAGTGGGTTAGTCCGATTAAAATATATTAGACATCATACACTATAGGGGACGAAATTATGTACGAGAAACTAGGTAAACCAATTGTTCTTAACTATGACATAAATGTGCTACAATTTTATAGAAAAGATTGGTTTTATTGATTCCACATGGGTCAAAGATAAATATCCCACTGGTCTGCCCTTACCGTGGGATAGCTGGCCACGCAAATAGACGGGCATGACGTATCCTTCCTCGGCAATCGTTGGAACAGCTCCTCGGTGACGAACGGCATGAATGGACTGAGCAGCTTGAGGCCGTAGTCCAGGGTGGTGTAGAGAGTACGCCTGGCCGCCGCCTTCTGTTCTTCGGTGCCTTGCGCGAACACTGGTTTTAGGTACTCCTGAGGGTTAACAAAAAGATTTTCGATAAGTCAATCGCGAATTTTAAGATTTCACCATTATTAAACGTCAGATGAGTAGGCTCTTTCGATTTCCCAAATCAATACTAAAATGTTATGATTTTACTTGTTAGTTTATAAAAATATTTTCCAAAAAAACATGGTCCTTCGAGCCAGATTTGGAATAATACGTGTTAACGTGCTGTTATTATTAAAAATGGGCCTGATTCTATATGCATATTGATAGTATAACAAGAACTTCAGTCTTCTATGGAGTAGTTAGTAGAAATAACAAAACAGTCGGAGCAGGTACACTATGTGGGAAATTGGCCGAGACGTAATAGTGTGAACACCATTTCGGTTACTTTCTCTTTCCCCCACCCGTGAGTCGCCCATACTTCGGTGTGGGATCTAGCGCTTCGTTTCGGTTAATTTTCCGCATAGTGTACTTGCGCCAAATAACTGATGTCTAAATAACGGATTTGATTAGACGAATAGATTGGTAATAAAACTTAATTGTGGTAAAAATTGCAGCTAATTAGTTTTTGCACTGTAACACCTTACTGTCACAACTGTATCACCAGTTGCCAGAATGCGACTCGCATGAAATACAATATTGCAAAGTCAACATAATACAATGTGTCCCTAAAGCACTAAGGCGTACCTTATTATACTTTAATAGACACAAAAACTCACCAAATAAACATCGCAAAGGTCGTACAGCCACAGGTTATAACAATGAGTAGTGGCTGACGGGAAGTCGTATGCTTGGAAGCCGGCGTTCGCCTTCTGCACGGCGAGGGCCAGTTTGGACAACATCCACCGGTCCATTGGGGCCAGGTTGGCTGGTACATTTGGTGTGTGGACCTGGGGAAGATAAATACTTTATTGTACGGACGACAGCACATTAAGCTAGGCTGTGTCAACTTATACAGTTGTAATAGCGGCGATTTTGCAATAAAATTGTACACTACATAAAACTAGAAAAGAAAATACACAAAAGAGACTTAGGTCAGGGACTTAGGTTGTCTTATCGCTATGAAATTAACTTTCCCAAAGTTGATTGTCAATCTTGGAAAATAATAGACCGAGTACCATTGATAGCAACCTTTCTATGGTCCTAGCAATTTAAGTAATATTTTAGGCTTGAAGTCTATGGACGCGGATAATAAGAGATCCTGCAGCATTTAGCTGACCATCATCAGGAAACGTACTTGTACCTTTTCTCGTAAAAAAGATGAAAGTGGGGTAAACATTTTCTGGCATTTATTAAACCTACTCACTAAACCTCATAGTGTCCTACAGGAAGTACATAAGCGCGATCTTGGAAAGCTGTTCTTACTGACCTGATAGACAGTGTCCTTGGGGAAGTACATGAGCGCAAACTTGGCGGCGTTTCACAGCTTGTTGCAGAAGAAACGATAGCCCTTTACTTAATCTTTTTGTTCGTTCGTTCGTTTCAGCCAAATTATGTCCACTGCTGGACAAAGGGCTCTCCCAAGGGTTTCTTCAACGACCGGTCCTGTGTTGCCCCTATCCAGGTACTTCCCACGATATTCACCAGATCGTCGGTCTATCTAGTGGGGGCCGACACTACCTTCTTACTGATCCCATAAACGGTGTCCTTAAGTACATAAACGCGATCTTGGAAAGCTGTTCTTACTGACCTCATAAACGGTGTCTTTGGGGAAGTACATGAGCGCAAACTTGGCGGCGTTCCACAGCTTGTTGCAGAAGAAGCGGTAGCCTTGAACACGCAGGATGTCCAGGTTCAGGTCACGGCCTTGCGTCATCGCGCACAGGGCGAACCTGTGGAAGAAAAGCAGAGGGATAATGCGTGTATTTGACCTTCATCTTGATTTCTTAATTAGAAACATAAGAGAAAGGTAGAGAAAGAAAGAGGGGGAGTGATGTATAGGTAAAGAGGGAAAGAGAGAGGGGAACATAGAGGGAAGAGAGAATACGAAAAAGAGGGATTTGAATGAAATGGGCGTGGCTTTTCCACTTGTAGGCGTGGCTCCTTTCAAAGCAAATTATCATGCCCCAAATATAGCTTACCCTACCACCATTTCGGGACATCATGTCAGCTGGTGCTAAAAGACGTGGCGTAAAAAACTCGGGAGACACTCATAAGAGTTAAACACAATAATAATTACACATTACCTTAACCTTCAGATCCAGGTTCGAGTTCGCGAGCTAAGCTGGTGAGAGAGGGACAGAGAAAAGAGGGATTTAAACACAGTGGGTGTGGTTTCCCCATTCGTGGGCGTGGTGATCTAGTTTTACCTCAGCGCATCAGTCCCGCACTCCGGTATCCCGTTGGGTTAGTCCTGCTTCTGGCCAGACTTGGCCCGCTCCACCTCCTTGGGGTCCAGGTTGGAGTCCGCGAGTTGCGCGTGCAACTGCTCGAGCGTCACTCCGCCCACCACGTCCACTGGGTCGATGACGCGAGAGAGAAAGAGAAGAGGGAGAGAGGGGTGGCGCCAGAGAGAAAGAGAAAAGGGAGAGAGGGGTGGCGCCAGAGAGAAAGAGAAAAGGGAGAGAGGGGTGGCGCCAGAGAGAAAGAGAAAAGGGAGAGAGGGGTGGCGCCAGAGAGAAAGAGAAAAGGGAGAGAGGGGTGGCGCCAGAGAGAAAGAGAAAAGGGAGAGAGGGGTGGCGCGAGAGAGAAAGAGAAAAGGGAGAGAGGGGTGGCGCGAGAGAGAAAGAGAAAAGGGAGAGAGGGGTGGCGCCAGAGAGAAAGAGAAAAGGGAGAGAGGGGTGGCGCCAGAGAGAAAGAGAAAAGGGAGAGAGGGGTGGCGCCAGAGAGAAAGAGAAAAGGGAGAGAGGGGTGGCGCCAGAGAGAAAGAGAAGAGGGAGAGAGGGGTGGCGCCAGAGAGAAAGAGAAAAGGGAGAGAGGGGTGGCGCCAGAGAGAAAGAGAAAAGGGAGAGAGGGGTGGCGCCAGAGAGAAAGAGAAAAGGGAGAGAGGGGTGGCGCGAGAGAGAAAGAGAAGAGGCAGAGAGGGGTGGCGCCAGAGAGAAAGAGAAAAGAGGAGAGAGAGTGGGAAAGAGAAAGAGAGAGGGAAGTGACAAAGAGAGAGAGAGGAGAGTGAGAAAGAGAGGGGGAGAGAAAAAGAGAGACTTCTCCACTAAAGGAAGCGTGTGCGAGATGGGTGGGGAAGAGAAAGAGAGAGAGTGGGGAGAGAGAAAAGACAGACAAGAGGTGGGGGAAAGAAAAAATCGAATAATACAAAATGGCCGCGCTTAAATTCGCGAGCGTGTCCTGAACCTTACCTCAGCGCATCGGTCCCGCACTCCGGTATCCCGTTGGGATAGTCCTGCTTCTGGCCAGACTTGGCCCGCTCCACCTCCTTGGGGTCCAGGTTGGAGTCCGCAAGTTGCGCGTGCAACTGCTCGAGCGTCACTCCGCGCACCACGTCCACTGGGTCGATGACGTTGTCCAGCGACTGGACTTCTTGCAGCTCTCAAGATACGAAAGAGAACAGAGAGCGAGAGAGAAAGAGAGAGGGGAGAGAGAAAGAGAGGGATATAGAGGTGAAAAAAGAAAGAGAGAGAAAGAGGGAGAGAAAGGGAAAGAGAAGAAGAGATGGGGATATAAAAAAGAAGGGAGAGAGAGAACGAGAGGAGAGAGAAAGGGAGAGAGAGAGGGAAAAATAGAGGGAGAGAGAGAGAGAAAGAGGGAGAAATAATGAGAGAGGTAGAGATAAAGAGACGGAGATAGCGGGAGGAGAAGAAAGAGAGGGGAGGGGGAGAGGAAGAACGAGACTTTCCCACACGTGGGAGCGTGTGAGAGATTAGTTGGGGGAGAGAGAAAGAGACAAGAAAGAGGATAGAAAGAAAAGGGAGTAAAATAAAATCGGCGGGACTTCTCCATTCGTGGGCGTGTCCTGAACTTTACCTCAGCGCATCGGTCCCGCACTCCGGTATCCCGTTAGGATAGTCCTGCTTCTGCCCAGACTTGGCCCGCTCCACCTCCTTGGGGTCCAGGTTGGAGTCCGCGAGTTGCGCGTGCAACTGCTCGAGCGTCACTCCGCGCACCACGTCCACTGGGTCGATGACGTTGCCGAGCGACGCGGACATCTTGCGGCTCTCAAGACACGAGAGAGAGGAGAGGGAAAGAGACAGGAGAAAGAGAGGGGGAGAGAGAGGAGGTACAGAGAGAAAGTTAGAGGAAGAGAGAGAAAGAGAGGGGAAGATAAAGCGAGCGGGAGGGGGGGGGGGGGGAGAAGAGAGAGAGGGGGAGAGTAAGAAAGAGAGGGAAAGAGAAAGGGGAGACAAAAAGAGAGGGGAAGTGAGAGGTGAGAAAGAAAGAGAGGGAGAGAAAGAGTGGGAAAAAGAGAGGGGGGAGAGAAAAAGAAGAGACAGGAAGAGAGAGAGGAGAGAGAAGGACAAAGAGAGGGGAAGAGGAGAGGAAGAGCGAGACTTCTTTACATGTGTGGAAAGAGAGAAAGAGACAGAGGAAGGGGGGAGAAAAACGGAATTAAACAAAATGGCCGCGGATTAATTCGTGGGCGTCTCCTAAACTATACCTTACCTCAGCGCGTCGGTCCCGCACTCCGGTATCCCGTTGGGATAGTCCTGCTTCTGGCCAGACTTGGCCCGCTCCACCTCCTTGGGGTCCAGGTTGGAGTCCGCAAGTTGCGCGTGCAACTGCTCGAGCGTCACTCCGCGCACCACGTCCACTGGATCGATGACGTTGCCCAGCGACTGGACTTCTTGCGGCTTTCAAGGTACGAGAGAGGAGAGGGAAAGAGAGGGAGAGAGATAGAGGGGGATAGAGAGACAGAGAGGGAAAGAGAGGGGAGAGAAAGAAAGAGAGGGAAGAGAGAGAAAGAGAGGGGAGAGAAAGAAAGAGAGGGAAGAGAGAAAAAGATAAAGGGAGAGAGTAAGAAAAAGGGTGAGAGAAGAGAGAGAGGGGGAGGGGGCAGAAGGAGCGAGACTTCCCCACTTATTGGGGCGAGTGAGAGATGGGTGGGGAAAGAGAGAAAGAGACAGGAAGGGACAGAGAAATGGGCGCGGGCGGGGCTTAAATTCGTGGGCATGTCCTAAACCTTACCTCAGCGCATCGGTCCCGCACTCCGGTATCCCGTTGGGATAGTCCTGCTTCTGGCCAGACTTGGCCCGCTCCACCTCCTTGGGGTCCAGGTTGGAGTCCGCAAGTTGCGCGTGCAACTGCTCGAGCGTCACTCCGCGCACCACGTCCACTGGGTCGATGACGTTGCCCAGCGATTTGGACATCTTGCGGCCGTGCGCGTCTCGCACCATTGGGTGGAGGTAGATTTCTCTGGAAAAGGGAATCTTCGATCGTATTCTAGATCGTGTATTCATAGCGTGGTCGACACCGGACAATCTGAACACGTGTAGAGGCACGTGAGGCCCAGAACACACGGTGAAACGCAAACGGTCAAACCGGTTTCAAACTGGTCGCGTCATGTGTGGTCTCTCAACGGAATTTATGGCACAAACTTAATAATGCAACTCAAAAGTAACTAGAAGTTGCAGTTTCGTTGCTATTGCGTTTCACCGTGTTGTCTGGGCCATAGTGTGTATTTTGCGCGGCAATCCCGCGTCCGTAATATTAAATCTGCACGATATTAAAACACCCTTAAGTCCCATTGAACAATACGCGAGCAGAACATAGTGAATCGTCCGGTGTGGACATAGATATCATTCAAAGATTAACTTGCCAGCATGATATATATTCACTATAATGAAAACAAGAGACGGAGCAAAGTTTATTTATGCAATATGCCACTTTAAAGGCAGGCTTTCAGTAGAAGTATATCTTACTTGAAAGGTAGTTTTCCTAGAAGTCGTTGACCGAAGAACACCATTCTTGCCACCCAGAAGAATAAGATGTCGTGTCCAGTTTCCAGCAGTGTTCCAGGGTAGAACGCCTATAAAAAGAAGACAACAAGATATTCCTTCCATCTGTGGGTTATCAGGTATCTATCTAGGTATATGACATCGTTCAATTAAAATGAAGGATTGAAATGCTATCAAAACAGGGAATCATGTTTATTTTCAGACAAGTTTCAAGCCTGCAATATTCTAATCATATCTAGAACTAATTTGCATGTTCTGGGAATCGAATCAAGGGAATCCTTAAGGAGAGGCTCCTCTCAGTCTCGGCCCATTAGCCCACATTAAGCCCGTGTGGCAACCCACAGTTGGGCTGAGGCCTTTGCCCTACGCTTACTGTGCTTTGTTGTGCACCTGGAATGATAAAGCTTCAACCACACCAACGCGTGCAGATCGCCATCGCCGGTGCGATCAAAGGCCAATGACAGGTCGCGCGACCAGTTCACGCCAGTGGCGGATTTACAGTTTTGCCGCCCGCAGGCTAGGGTGGGGTTGGATCTTTATTTAACTTTTATCTTCTGAAATCGAGTAAGCGTCATCTGAAATCTGCCGCCCCTAGGCCGCGGCCTATACGGCCTATTGACTGATCCAGGACTGGTTCACGTGACGTGTCATTTCCCTATTATCGCGCCGGCCATAGCGATCTGCACGCATTGGTGTGGTTGAAGCATAAGAGTATCTCACAAAAACATGTTTTTCTATTGGTTAGTAGACCTCACCTGTAAATCCTCAGTCTGGTCAGGCCACCCGAATATCGAGAACGGGAACAGTCCGGACGAGAACCAGGTATCCAGGACATCCTCATCTCTCGCCAGGGTGATGTGGTCGGCCGGCACCTGGTATTTGTTCGCTGCCTTGATACGAGCTTCTTCCTCTGAGTGCGCTGATATCCAGAAGTCTTCGTCTTTTTTCTGTGGGGTTAAGGGTTAGGATGAGTTCGTCTTTTTGCTGTGGGAATAAAGGTGAGAGTTGAATACACAAGAGATGTGGTGGGTTAGCTCTTTAGAAGGCTTTAGGAATGTATTGCTATACTATTTTTACAGTTCTTATTAAAGGGGACAATATTATTTGATCCTCTAAAAACTAATTGATCTTTTTTGTATGTGCACTTTTAAAAATAAATGATGTTTTTTATTATATTTTATCTTTTTAATAATGTTTGGGTCTATATTAGTTGATCTACGGATAAATTATGAATGATCTTCATTTAAGGTAACATAATATTTATGTTTAACATACTCTTTTAATATTTAGTAAACAAAAATAATATTTGATCCTCTTTTTTAGTTATTGATCTTTAATTTTATTTATTTGATGATTTTTATATCAAGTTTGCCTTTTAATATTGATCACCTAATAAATACATTTCGATCTAAGTATAACTTAACTATAAAATATATTTGATCTAACTAAAAATATTATTGGTTAATATTTTTAATTAAAAAATATCTGTTAATTTACTCGGTACTTTGTGGTTGAGTGACAATCGTCCGTCATTTGTCGTTTACTGAGTTGGCCAAGGGCTTAGCGGCCAATAAGCAAGCAGAATGGTACATTGCCATGTTTGTTTAAATTACAAGCTAGTTTGGGACTAGAGGCGCTATGTAGAATAATTTTATACTTCTGGCATCCCTGAACCTGACATCATAATTTTTACCTCTTTTTTTATTTTTTCAAATCGCAAGGGTGATTTTCTCTTAGTATACCGATCTCGACCGTGATCAGTGACCATAGAGTCATCTGTCAACGGGTCGATTAGACCCGATAAAAGCACTAAACGATATTTTTTTACTTTTAATGCGACATCGGGTCGTAAGGACCTGATAAGTTTTTTTTTCAAATATTTACTGTGTTTGACGAAACAATTGCAAAACAATATTTATTTTTCGTACTACTGAAAAGACCGAATATATCCATCCCGCAGCAACGCATCCAGCACCTAAGGTCAATTCGACCCGATAACGCAGTGTGAACGTGTTAAGTATGCTTTTTTAATAAAAAATAAATCTTTGAACATCAAGTGCCTTTAAATAGTTTCCATCCTTTGACTACAACTTAGTAAAAATAAGTACCATAACATAATTATTTTGAAGATTATTTGATATAGACAAAAAAATAATTTATACAAATCAAATTATTTAAAAAAGTATCACAATATTGAATATTTGGTGCTCATTTGTCTTATTTTTGAGGACCAACAAGTAACGATCAGATATAATTTTTACATCTCAAATTTTTTTTGCGTAGTTCAAAAGAGGTTAAAATATCGATCGATTTCATTTATTATATGTCTCAAAGAAAGAGGATCAATCATTAAAATAGATGACCATTTAGATTTTTTTATTTGCCATTTTAGCTAATTAAAAAAGATCATTTAAATACATGCCTTATTAAAGGGTTTACAAATAGCTGAATGTCTTTATGAGCCAGTAATGCATGTAGAGTCTACAGTCTCATTACAGGCTATTTTGTATTGCGAAATAGCACTTCTACAACTAGATTTGGAGCCACGGTGTTAAGCTTGAGGCGCTGTGGTTTGTACATTGATCGTTATATTTGTTATGGTGGCTAAAGCCCGGTCTGTGAGCACGTAGAATTTTGTCCAAAGACCCCAAGCTACCCAGCGCGTAATTATGTTGCTATCGGGCTCGCACACTCACTGCGGGTGCCAGTCGCACAGTCGCGACAGCAATATAATTAAGCGCGAGCGATAAGGATGGGTAGCTAGGGGTCATTGGACAAAATTCTACGTGCTCACAGACCGGGCTTTAGATGACAATTTTGTTTTGCAAGTCTTCTCAATTTTGGTATTCTTTTGTTAAAATCAGTTTGACTGTAAGTTGAATAAGATGGGTATGATGTTGTGCTATTGGTAATGAAAACCTTACATTAGTCTATTAAATAATGTTTTCTATACAACGAACATAAATAAAAATAGATATAAAAAGTAAATAAACAGGCACGTTTATGTGCTACCAGCATTCACACTAAGGTTTCAATAATCATAAAAAAAAAAACTTAATGCAATCTACAATAGCTGCCAACAAAAACGCACTTGAACAGTGCATTTACCAACCATAAGTGCAACTGGAACGACAAAAACAATACACTATGTATAAAATTGCATTTTGACAAAATCCTGTGAATCCTTTGCCTGAGTTATGAAATAATTAATTTTATATAACTTTATTTTTTTCCACTGCTATAAATGGAACGGTTTAAAGGTTTTCTGATATGGTTTATAAGAAATTATGTTAATTTTGACCATTATACATGGACGTATTAGCAAAATAATGGGGTGTAAAATGAGAGATTATAGGCACCACGTGTGTTATTCATCAGGCAAAGGCTATTTAAATCCAACCAAAAAGAACAAAGTGATCAAATAAAGCACAATAACTAGCCAAAGACTCCAAGCATGCTTATATGCATGTATGTTTACAACGTGCGCACTTTATGCTAACAAACAATACACGCATAAGATCGCATACATGACTGTGCTTTTGACGCTTGCAAATCACGCATGTATGCTAGTACTGTACACATGTATAATGTGTGTTACCAATGAAGGAATGCATGCTACCAACGTATGCATCTATGCCAACAACGAAAGCATTCTAGAAACACACACATGCATGTCAATAACACACGCATGTATGCTACCAGTGCACGCACGAATGATTACAAGGCACGCATGTACGTATAGGCATGGAAATAGGGGATATGCAAGGTTTTTTTTATTTCTCAAATTTCAGTAGCCTTGGCATTATCAAATCAATCAGTACTTTTCTTTAACAAAAATTTTAAGATACCTACACATGACGTCATTGGTCATTTAGAACGACACACAAGTCCCATACAAGTTACTATGGGCGGGTGACATTAGACGTCACGCTCAGCTATTTCCATGCAAAGTTTAAACACTTGTAACTTTGTTTCCAGTCCGATTTCAAAAAACTAGTTTTCATAAATTCTATGATTTAACTAAAATGTTTATTTATACATAACTAGCGGTCATCCGCGACTTCGTACGCGTTTTACCCCCTTAGAGGTTGAATTTTGCCAAACCCTGTCTTAGTGAGTACCTACGTTCTAAAAGGAACCCACATGCAAAATTTGAAACTCCTAGCACTTGTAGTTTTTGAGATTTCGTGATGAGTGAGTGAGTGATTGAGTGAGTCAGTCAGTCAGTCAGTGACCTTTCGCTTTTATATATTTTAAAATCGATGCATATTCCCTATTAGGAGCGCACGCATGTATGCTACATAATACACGCATGCATGCAAACATCGCACGCACGTATGCTATCAGTACACGCATGCATGCCAACATCGCATGCATGCTGACGTACGCATGTGGAGCGCGAGAGCGCGGCGGCGACGGCGTCGTGGTGGCGGGCGCGGATGCGCGCGCACTTCTTGCGGCCGCTGCGCGTGCGGCGGCGGCGCGGCGCCGTCTTCGTCTCCTCGTCCGGGGCGCGCTCCTTGCCGGGATAGTTAGTTTAAATAAAGGATATTCTATGCATGTTTCTTTCTTACAATTCTCTCAAATTGAATTTAGTATGTAGGCCCTTTTCAGGTCTCACATGGACATAGCTTAACTACCAACTGGTGCTAAGAAGTGGCGAAAGAATCTCAGCTTTTGCATTGTCTAACCAGCCAGCGTCTTACTCTTACTAAAATGCCTCAATACAGATAATTGAAATCGCGTGACGTCACATAAACACGGATGCGCGCGCACTTCTTGCGGCCGCTGCGCGTGCGGCGGCGGCGCGGCGCCGTCTTCGTCTCCTCGTCCGGGGCGCGCTCCTTGCCGGGATAGTCAGTTCAAATCAGGGATGTTAAGGATATGAATTTTCGGTTATGGATACGGTTACGGATATTAGAATAATATTATACCGGTTTGGGTTACGGATATGAAATCATTTCGGATTATCCGAAAGTTTCGGATAATTTCGGTTACGAATATTAGAATTTCAAAAATTTAAAATTCAAATAGCAAGATGCTGCGCGACCCACATAGCCAATTTATGTACTATGACGATACCTATGATGAAGGTAAAACGGGCGGTGATATTAGATAGTGCCTGGGAATGCCAGACAAGTAACAAATCCGAAACTTTTAAATCGGTTTCGGTTACGGATATCCATAACATCCCTGGTTCAAATAAAGGATTATGCAATCATTTCCCTATCTTACACATTTCTTTCGAATTAAAATTCACACTTTATAGTACGTAGCCCCTTTTTGTGACAATTTTATACCTTTCAATAAAGCTTGCCCTACCACTACTTCAAGAGAAGATATCGGCTGGTGCTGACTTCTTGCGGCCACTGCGCGTGCGGCGCCGTCTTCGTCTCCTCGTCTGGGGCGCGCTCCTTGCCGGGATAGTCAGTTTAAATAAACGATATTTTATATGCATGTTTCTTTCTTACAATTTAATTTAGTATGAAGGCCCTTTTTGAAACCACATGAACGCGTTCCATCATAGCTTAACCTACCAATTATGCTGAGAAGTGGCGAAAGAATCTCAGCTTTGGCATTGTCTAATCCGCCAGCGGCTTATTTTTAGATTACTAAAATACCTAAAAATAGATAATTGAAATCGCGTGACTTTCCAGTTCTATTGAGTAATAGTTTTTATTATTTGACAAAAAAGGTTTAAAATCCTATACTAAGCTCACTTGAGTGGCAGGCGTGACCATTATACGCTGGGATCCTATGCCGCCTACAGCTGACGTGAGATAAACTAATCTTGGATGTTCTCCATCCAGTGGTACCACGTCAGATCGTCTGAGTAGGTTTATTGAAAATGGTTTCTATTAGTCAACAGAAAAGGTTCAAAATAGCTTACCTGCGTCGCCAACGTGACCTTATACCTACGCGGGGATCCTATGTCCCCACTACAACTGGCGGGAGATACACCAATCTCTGATGTTCTCCATCCAGTGGTACCAGGTCACGTATGTATTAAGCTTGCTTGAGTGTCTATAGTAAAATCACTCGTATTCCTTAGCTAAAAAGTTCAAAATAGCTTACCTGGGTGGCCAGCGTGACTTTATACGCGGGTATCCTGTGCTCCCACCACAACTGGCGGGAGATGCACCAGTCTCTGATGTTCTCCATCCAGTGGTACCAGGTCACGTATGTATTAAGCTTGCTTGAGTGTCTCTATAGTAAAATCATTCATATTCCTTAGCTAAAAAAGTTCAAAATAGCTCACCTGGGTGGCCAAAGTGACCTTATACGCGGGTATCCTGTGCCCCCACCACAACTGGCGGGAGATACACCAATCTCTGATGTTCTCCATCCAGTGGTACCAGGTCACGTATGTATTAAGCTTGCTTGAGTGTCTATAGTAAAATCACTCATATTCTTTAGCTAAAAAGTTCAAAATAGCTCACCTGGGTGGCCAAAGTGACCTTATACGCGGGGATCCTATGTCCCCACCACAACTGGCGGGAGATACACCAATCTCTGATGTTCTCCATCCAGTGGTACCAGGTCACGTATGTATTAAGCTTGCTTGAGTGTCTATAGTAAAATCACTCATATTCCTTAGCTAAAAAGTTCAAAATAGCTTACCTGGGTGGCCAGCGTGACCTTATACGCGGGGATCCTATGACCCCACCACAACTGGCGGGAGATACACCAATCTCTGATGTTCTCCATCCAATGGTACCAGGTCAAGTATGTATTAAGTTTGCTTGAGTGTCTCTATAGTAAAATCACTCATATTCCTTAGCTAAAAAGTTCAAAATAGCTCACCTGTGTGGCCAACGTGACCTTATACGCGGGGATCCTATGACCCCACCACAACTGGCGGGAGATACACCAGTCTCTGATGTTCTCCATCCAGTGGTACCAGGTCACGTATGTATTAAGCTTGCTTGAGTGTCTCTATAGTAAAATCACTCATATTCCTTAGCTAAAAAGTTCAAAATAGCTTACCTGGGTCGCCAAAGTGACCTTATACGCGGGGATCCTATGTCCCCACCACAGCTGGCGGGAGATACACCAATCCCTGATGTTCTCCATCCAATGGTACCAGGTCTTCTCGTGGACATCGGGAATGATCTTCAGCTCGCCTGACTTGACGGCTTTGATCGCCTCTGAGGCCATGGTGTCGCATCGAACGTACCTGGGTAAGGAACGTGTCATCATCAGGTCATTTAGTGTACACTGCAGGAGCATGGTCGTCATCAATTTACTAGAGTCAAATAGAGGATGAGGCTTATACTCCTCACGCGGGCTAGACGGATTGGGGCGATATGATGTTCCCATATTTTGTCCCCTAGTTGCCTCTATAATTCTTCTAAAACGCATAATAACTACTTGTAACAAGACACAATAATGACAATTAAATATGTTCTTTTTAATTAAAAGAGTATGAGTAAATTGTGCACTACAAACCGTCTTGTTATTGTTGGGTTCCAACATTAAGATTTATCATTCATTCGTTTGGTGTTGTAACGTTTGTATTTGAGTGCCATCGCGCCCAGTAGCAATTCTTACTCCGGCCTTTACACTTGTGCTGTATTTAACATTAACTGTGTAGACCTAGCAATAAAGTGAATTTGTGAAATTTTTCTTTCAATCCTGAACAACTCCGCTGCCCTACAGTTATCCTCTTCAGATAAGCTAAGTATATTAAGTTTGTATTTACCACAATAGTTAAGCTGTTGACGGGGATCGAACTACCGACCCTAGAATCGGCAGTCCCAGTTATCGCCTTTATCTTACTACCTACTTATTCTAACTATGCACTTAGGGCTCGTTCCTAGGGCAATTCAGTTTTGCGAGATCCAGTAATGCAGTATCACGCAGAACTGGACTGTCGTGTGAAATTGTGTTTGAAATTCGAAATACAAATTCGAAATTAGTTTTTTGCGGGACGCTGAAAACGGGATGTCTGTGTGAACGTTAATATTAAAACAGAAACCTGTTTGTATACTACTAAACAGAATGTCTCCATGGAAACAAGACAAGCACAGGTGTGATTACACCTGCCACTTACCATTGCGGCTTCAACATGGGTTCCACTACATCCTTGGAGCGGCTGCAGAGAGGCACCACCATGGCGTGGTCCTTGGTCTTGCGGTATAACTTCAGCTGTTCCAGCATCTTGACGATGTTGCGACGGGTGTCGAATCGCTTCATGCCCTGTGAAGAAAATTATTATAATAAATAATCAAGCTAATTTTTCTATTTGGTTAAATTGTCTAAAATTTTTGTTTCATATGTTTGACGGTCAAGCAATTATGGTTCAACGTAGTTTCGAGTGCTTTTTGGATTTTTTATTGAAGTATCCTAGTTTCGCCAATGTTGACTGTCAAAACGTGTCCTATTAAAACATAAACTGTGTCTCTCTCTAAAACACTTGACAGATAAACACTCAGAATACGGAACAAACCAGAAACCGTCAACGGGCGTAAATGTGTATTCATATAAAGTACTCCAAATCGCACTACTTTGACTTTAGAGCAATCAGTCAATGGCCGGCGCGCGCATTGTTTACATATCCGTCAGATTGACACTTTATAATTAAATTATGCCGTCTTGTGCCGTTCCAACATGTAAGAATGCTACTGGAATTACGAAGAAAGTGCATGGGATCATGTTTTATCCGTAAGTAGCACATTTCCAATTCATTTTAATTAAATAATAATTTTCAAAAAAAATCACGGTTGTATTTTGTAAGTGTTGCCACAGGTCAACGGAATATTTTACCCTACTTTTTTATATTGAATTACATTTGTCTACTTATAAAAAATTCACGCGTTAATTTTGTTAGCGTTACCACAGAATAATGGAATATTTTCCCCATCCTTTTTGTTTTAATTAGTTTTTAGTGTAATTTCATCCATGACATGACAACCTGATTAATTAAATTATAAGTGCCACTTGTGGTCTAAACTGAATAAATATTTTTGATTTTGATTTGATTTCAATATATTGAATTAATTTATAATATTACTCCCTAATAATGAGGAGATAATAAATTACTATCGTGAATTTCATACTTTCCCATTTATTCAAAAGTAAGGCATTGGTATCAACAGATCAGCAGCAGCAATATTTGTATATTTAATAATAATTTTAAGTAATTAATTATTGCTTACATACTTACTCTGATTTTTTTTCAGGATACACAGCCAGAGTTGCCTCGCAATCAAATTTAAGTATTGGTGATGTTTTTGATTTGGATTCTGTTTTTGACTCCAAGAAAAGTTAAACTAAAAGCACTACTGCGCCGTAAACAAATGTTTTGTTGTCGATATGTTTACATAATAAAGAACCTTAAGTTTCTTTTTTGTTTTACTTGGCATTCTAAAATTTATATTCGACTTTTGTAATTGACTTTTAAATAACATATTATACCTACATAAAATATAGTACATATATTACACTATTTAATAGAAATAAATAATCATCTTACACTTAGTTACAGATCGCGCCAAACTTCTAGTCCGCTCTTAACACAGCGCGAACCGCGTCGCAGTAGCAAAAAATGGGTATGAGCGGGGAGCGGCTGAAGGTGGCGGCGGCAGGGCTCGCCCCACTTCACCGCCCCCACACCTATATCATCAGTGCGTGCGCGTTAGTGTGCATTCAACGTTCTTCCGAATAGCACACGCGCTCGTTTTTCGTAGTGAAGTACAGTCACGCTCAGTTATTTAATTGTTACTTTTAATTTCTTTTGTTGTCAATTTTTTTTTAGTTGTTCAGTTATCGTTTTTTTTGCTGTTCCTTTAATAACAAAATTTTGAACATGCCTAATCGGAATACGGTTTTACGTCGTCAAGCTAGAAAAATTGTGTACAATGTTTTGAAATTTATGCAAAAAGAAGCGGACGAAGGCATAAAAATAAACATCAAGCACGTGCAAAAAAGAGTGGCAGAAGCTACTGGAGTTTCAACGAAAACAGTGCGCAGAATTAATGCAGAAGCTAACAAATCGGAATTTATTGCTGTGTTTCGAACTCCTGGGAAGAAGAGGACGGGAAAAAAGAAGATAACTAATATTGACAGTTTTAACGAAGGGGTAATAAAAAGGTGCGTCCACAATTTTCACATTACCGAAAAAGAGTTACCGACAGTAAAGGGCATTTTAAGAAAGTTAAAGGACGACATAAATTTCGAAGGTTCTGGAACCAGCCTGCGGCGCATATTAAAACGCATGGGGTTTCAATGGAAAAGAACGGAGGATAACAGAAAACTTCTTATTGAACAAACCAATATACGATTGAAACGCATAGATTTTCTACAAAAAATTAAACGTTACCGTGATGATGGAAGGCCGATTATTTATACAGATGAATCGTATGTTGACTCGACACATGTCAGCTCCAAAGCCTGGGGTGATGGTTCGAAAGAGGGACTTAAGAAAAAAATTTCAAAGGGGCAACGTATTGTCATTGTGCATGCCGGGTCAAATACCGGTTTTGTACCTAATGCTCTCCTTATGTTTAAGGCGGGGACAAAGAGTGGAGACTATCATGACAATATGAATTTTCTTAATTATGAAAAATGGTTGCGAACTCAGTTGATCCCAAATCTGCCCTCTAGATCTGTTGTAGTTATTGACAATGCGTCCTACCATAATAAAGAAGAAGAGCACTGCCCAACCTCAAATTCAAAAAAATCTGACATGCAGACATGGCTCACCAAGAAAGGAATTACTTTCAGTCCTGAGATGCTGAAACCTGAACTATACGAACTCATTAAAAAAAACAAGGAAGCAAACAAACGTTTTCTCATTGACCGTATTTTAGGAGAGAGTGGACATACGGTATTACGGCTTCCACCCTATCACCCAGACTTGAATCCTATAGAAATGGCATGGGCAGCTGTGAAGGGTTATGTAGCGAAGAAAAATATAAGCTGGAATATTAATCAAGTCATGGAACTTGTCCGAGAAAAATGTAATATTATGGGTGAATCAGAGTGGACGGCATTGTGCAACAAAGTTCGAAACAATGAAGAAGAGTATAGAAAGAGTGATCACGTAATAGATACATTAACCGATGAAATTATAATAAAAGTGACCGATAGCGAATCGGAATCGGAGAGCGATGATGAGAGTGAAAATACAGACTCTAACGAATCAGATAGTGGCGACGATGACAGTGCTGTTCAAGCAAGTTGTTCAAGCAACTCAACAATATCACTATCAAACTATGTTGAAGGTGTTAAACAATTATAAACTTTTAAATAAAACTATTTTGGAATAAAACCTGTGTTTTGCCTATTCCTAGATATATTAAATAATGTGAGAATAACAATGTAATAATAACATTTAACTAATATTATTATAATATTCTATTGCAAAATTAGTTCCTCAGTGTATAGTTATGGTGGAGGTTTTGTGTTGCAAATCAACTTAATTTGGTGCGTGACTGTACCCCTGCGCGAAGCAACTTCAGAGCGGACTAGAAGTTTGGCGCGATCTGTACTTCGGAGTAAAAATTAAATTCATAGGTAGGTAGGTACTATCTATGCCTATGGCCAGTCATGTCGTCTCGTTCTATCGCAAAGAATCACCATTTGATAAGAGCGAGAGCAAAAACGGAAATGGATAGTTAACACTGGCCGTGTGTACTTATTTCACTTACTTATTTTTTACTTGTTTAACATCTCTTTAAAAAATTACATAATTTTACCCCAAAAATGGGGGTGTCACACGGCGCTAGTAACACTAAAGGGGGTAGAGGGGCGCGGGAGGGGAAGTATTTTGGACACAAGTTGCCGCGTAGAAATGTTATCGAACACTCCTTCTGGTTTGTTCTGTATTCTGAGGATAAACATTACTCATAATATTCGACACACCCATTTGCGTGAAGCTTTTTATTGAGTTCTTGAATTCATACAATACAAAAGTGTATGCTCTTTTTGAATCCTAATTGATTTTGGGGTACAAGTTAACTACATAGCAGATTCTGCCCAAACTTGCTACTGGTTAAATGAGATTCTGTTCAAAAGTAACTCCATTTAAGATAAACTTACCTCAAACGGTCCGCAGTTGTCCAGCATTTTTCCTTCGTCGTCGAATATGGTGATGAAGGGCAGGTTGTGCCGCTTGCCTATCTCGTAGTCATTGGGATCGTGCGCCGGAGTTATTTTCACGGCACCTGAAATAAAACAATACATTTTATATTTTGACTTATTCAGCCATTTGCAGTTCACTGTTGGATTGTTGAAAGCTTTCTTCAAGGGGCGCCACTTGTCGCTTTTTACCCTACTGCGAAAAAAGAGGGTTATAGTTTTTACTCCTAGTGTCAGGTCTTCAGACGTATTGAGGACGTTGTAGATTTAACGAATCCAACTTGTCCGATAAGTTGGTTGTCAAGTTTGTATTAAAAAAAAAATTAATTAAAAATGTTTATTTTTAAATTCCCAGTGGAAGCGGGCAGTGCGCAGGACGGGTCGTTGTAAAAATCATTGCCCAGCAGTGGACGTCATTTGGCTAAAACGTATACACTGAACAAAGAAAACTTCAACATCCAAAAGTCCAAAGGCGTACGAGAAATGTCTCATTATATGGAAGAGAAAACAGTTTATTTTATTTTAAAGTTTAAATTGTTTTTTCGATTCCATTCTTACCAGTTCCAAAGTTCATGTCCACATACTCGTCGGCAATTACGGGCAGTTTCCTGTCCACGATCGGATGAATAAGATTCTGGCCGATGAGGTGTCTGTACCTGAGACAATAACGTTTCATTTATTAGTGAGTTCTTGATGAAGAAATAAATAAATACCCTTGCGGACAATTTTACACTGCACCATCATCTAGGCCAGGCATATTGATTCGCGTTGCGGCCGACTATAGGGGCATTTCACGCGAAGCGGACAGCGAAAATCAAGTCAGGTTTTGGATTTTGTTCATATTTGGATTAAATGTACTGCTATATGACCTGAATGGATGTGCATCATTATAATTTTTTTATGAAGCTTAGTTTATTTTTTATGAGCGTTCAAAAAATTGGTAAAATTTTAGGAATAGATTTTTCAGAAGCTATTACTGCTATTATTACATTTGATTAAAAATAAACTAACCATTGGACTTTTGAGAATAAATAACTGTGTTTCTTACTATTTACCACAAATTTGAAATTTCTTTTTTGTTGACATAGAAAACCGGAAGTAAAGTTTTAAAATCGAATTTTACAAAACTTCGGTATTTTTTAAATTTTTAATTTTTATTTTAAAATATACCTAGTAGTCTATAAATAACGTGTGTAAAGTTGTAGAATGGAGTCTGTATTGGTTTTTGATTTAGACGCTGTACAGTGCGAGAGCGCCGCAGTGAGCGTCATACTGGCTATCGACATTTGGCTACTGTATAAAAATTATTTGCTCGAAAATAACTGAAACGTTAATATTGTTGCATGCATACTCTTATACAATTATAATTTTGACTCGGCGAACTTCGTACCGTCTAACAGACAATGATTGTTAGCATTGAGATGGTGCGTATTACGTCGCGGACTATCCACATCTTATTGAATAATACACTAAAAACATTATTCTTCTTTTTTAGGTAGTTGGCTAGCTACCTCCATATCAAATTTCATCAAAATCTGCCCAGCCGTTCTTGACTTATAAATCGTGTAACTAACACGACTTTGTTTTATGTATAAAACAAAGAACGGCTGAACAGATTTTAATGAAATTTGGCATGGAGATAGCTGGCACCCTGGACTAACATATCCCGACTACCCAAAAAGAAGGGTAATGTTTTAAGAGTATTATCCAATAAGTTGTGGGAGGTCTGCGACGTAATACCATCTCAATGCCAATAATCATTGTTTTTAGGCGGTACAAAGTTCGCCGATTCAAAATTATAATTGTGTAAGAGTATGCATGCAACAATATTAACGTTTCAGTTATTTTCGAACAAATAATTTTTATACAGTAGCCAAATGTCGATAGCCAGTATGACGCTCATTGCGGCGCGCTCGCACTGTACAGCGTCTAAATCAAAAACCAATACAGACTCCATTCCACAACTTTACACACGTTATTTATAGACTACTAGGTATATTTCAAAATAAAAAATTAAAATTTAAAAAATACCGAAGTTTTGTAAAATTCGATTTTAAAACTTTACTTCCGGTTTTCTATGTCAACAAAAAAGAAATTTCAAATTTGTGGTAAATAGTAAGAAACACAGTTATTTATTCTCAAAAGTCCAATGGTTAGTTTATTTTTAATCAAATGTAATAATAGCAGTAACAGCTTCTGAAAAATCTCTTCCTAAAATTTTGCCAATTTTTTGAACGCTCATAAAAAATAAACCAAGCTTCGTAAAAAAATTATAATGATGCACATCCATTCAGGTCATATAGCAGTACATTTAATCCAAATATGAACAAAATCCAAAACCTGACTTGATATTCGCTGTCCGCTTCGCGTGAAATGCCCCTATAGCTACAGCGTTCATTACTGGTGCTCGATATCTTATTGTTAAAGATTTATCAGAACGATTACAGTTACTTTAACGATTTTTTTTAGTCTGTGGTCACCTCCAGTGCGGTGTTTTTAGTTATGTACAATTAATTACAGAACTGACAACCGATGGGGCAGCAAGGATCTGTAATCTGTAGTGGAGGAAAGCGTAGCGGGAACGTCCGGCCACAAGGTGGACCGACGACCGCATTAAGGTACCAAGAAAGTACGGATGCAGGACGCTGCCAACCGGTCAATATGGAAATCATTGGAGTAAGAAGATAAGTAAAACTTTATTTACACAAAGAAAAAATAAAAAACAGAACAAAGGGACTTAAAACTAAACACGCATAATTGTGCCAAAAAGGCGCTCAGCATTAATCTAGCCACGCGTACCCCGACGCTGGTTTTCAGCGTAGTAGGCCTATGTCCAGCAGTGGACGTCCTGTGGCTGAAATGATGATGAATAAAAAATGCTTGTCTATGGTACCTGACGTCATTGGGGTGCACGGCCACCGCTACGTCTCCGAGCATGGTCTCAGGACGGGTGGTGGCCACCACGATCTCGTCATCAGTACCTTCTGCTTTGTACGCGAACAACACTAGTACTCCGAATTCCACCTGTTCAAATACAAGAAAATATACATTATTTTCATCTTAGAGCTGGTCCAGAAACGCATTTTTTCAATCACGTGATCGTAAGGTAGACAGTAGGCACAGTCAAAGTCAAATACTCAAGTTCGTGACTTATAAAGTAGCCAAAAAGTTCGCAACACGTCTTTGTTACAATGAGGGCTATCGTTTTAGCGCTCACCAGTTAGCGCCACTGTAGAGTAAGGTCCTGTCACTTGCTAGTAGCGAAGACAGTGGCGCCAACTGGTGAGCGCTAAAGTGGTAGGAGGACTATCGCATTTGCACTCATCAAGATGGCGCCACTGTAGAGTAAGGTCCTGTCAATCGCCAGGGGTGCCAACTGTTAAGTATAAAAACGATAGCCCTCATTGGAATAAGGTTGTGTTGTCAACTTTTTGCCAGTTTGGGTGTCGCGAATTATTTGACGCTGACTGTACTAAAGATCCTTTCTAAAAGCAGTTGCGCGTTTTGAAAACTAAACATAGGCATTTGATTACACATTTGAGTCGCGTTAATGCATACCTTAGAATCGTATCCAGGGATGGAGAGGAATGTCCTGCCAGTGAGTTCCATTTTGTCCACCTCGATGTCAGATATCGCACTCTTGAGTGTGCAGGACCAGTTGACAAGCCTGTAAACAAAAAAGTGATTTGTTAGTCGCAATAATAGTGACGATTTACGAATGGACAAGTTTTAAGTTAGAAGAAAAATTGTTGATAATAAAAGTAAATCTTTCTTTTTTTCATCGTGAACCATACGGTCCAGTCTAACGAACCTAGAGAATAGAGCTGCAAGGCTACTCCAAAACGCTGTTTAAGTACATAGTTTTGGGTCTAACTGTCACCGTCGCTTACACTGGCAACTCACTTTGCGTGAGAGGGATGGCAACATTTGAAACTCCGGATAAAGTTTTTCGGCGTCACCCCGCTGTTCGTAGATACGCCCACCTTTTTAAAGCTTCAACCACACCAACGCATATGCCAATGACAGGTCGCGCGACCAATGACAGGTAACGCGACCTGTCATTGGCCTATGACAACTCTAGTGTCGCCTACCTGTTGGCCCGGTAGATGTCGCCGTCGTCGTGCAGGCGGATGAAGGCCTCGTTGACGGCGCGACACATGCTGGGATCCATCGTAAACCGCGCGCGCGTCCAGTCGCACGACGAGCCTAGAGAATGAAGCTGCAGGGCTTTGGGTCTATCTGTCACCGTCACTCATACCGGCAACTTACTTGGAGTGAGAGGGATGGCAACATTTGGAACTTTGGATAAGGTTTTTCGAACCCTGCTGTTCGTTACACCCGCCTTAGATACGTCGAACGACGAGCCTAGAGAACGGAGCTGCAGGGCTTTGGGTCTATCTGTCACTGTCGCTCTTACCGGCAACTCACTTGGAGTGAGAGGGATGGCTACATTTGGAACTTTGGATAAGGTTTTTTGAACCCTGCTGTTCGTAGATACACCCGCCTTAGATACGTCAAACGACGAGCCTAGGGAACGGAGCTACATGGCTAAACCAAAACGCTGTTTACATAGTCTCCGGTCTATCTGTCACTGTCGCTCATACTGTTAACACACTTTGCGTGAGAGGGATGGCAACATTTGGAGTTTTGGATAAGGTTTTTCGGAGTAACCCCACTGTTCGTAGACACACCGCCTTTTTAAAGCTTCAACCACACCAACGCATATGCCAATGACAGGTCGCGCGACCAATGACAGGTAACGCGACCTGTCATTGGCCTATGACAACTCCAGCGCCGCCTACCTGTTAGCCCGGTAGATGTCGCCGTCGTCGTGCAGCCGGATGAAGGCCTCGTTGACGGCGCGACACATGCTGGGATCCATCGTGAACCGCGCGCGCGTCCAGTCGCACGACGAGCCTAGAGAACAGAGCTGCAGGACTTTGGGTCTATCCGTCACCGTCGCTCATACCGGCAACTCACTTCGAGTGAGAGGGATGGCAACATTTGGAACTCCGGATAAGGTTTTTCGGAGTCACCCCGCTGTTCGTAGATACACCCGCCTTAGATACGTCGAACGACGAGCCTAGAGAACGGAGCTGCAGGGCTTTGGGTCTATCTGTCACCGTCGCTCGTACCGGCAACTCACTTTGAGTGAGAGGGATGGCTACATTTGGAACTTTGTATAAGGTTTTTTTAACCCTGCTGTTCGTAGATACACCCGCCTTTTAGAAAACTAAGAATATCTCCAGCATTGCCACTGACCTCTATACAGACTGGACTGGCTGCTATCATAATACATATTTTTGTGCCTATTTGATTTTCGCTATTTTGGCGCTGTATGCCATACTGTAGGCAGGCGTCTATGGAACTAAAATTAGTGATTTTCTTTCTCGCTTACTCCTATGGTTACTCCATATAATGTACGTCAAAATTAGTTCTCGGGACACTCGTAGTAAGTAGCGCTTCAAATTGGCACACAAAATTAGCTGTCATTTGTATGAGACAGCCTGTCCAGTGTGTATAGAGGTCAGTGCCGCCTACCTGTTGGCCCGGTAGATGTCGCCGTCGTCGTGCAGGCGGATGAAGGCCTCGTTGACGGCGCGGCACATGCTGGGGTCCATCGTAAACCGCGCGCGGGTCCAGTCGCACGACGAGCCGAGAGAACGGAACTGCAGGGCTTTGGGTCTATCTGTCACTGTCGCTCTTACTGGCAACTCACTTGGAGTGAGAGGGATGGCTACATTTGGAACTTTTGATAACGTTTTTCGGAGTAACCCCGCTGTTCGTAGATACGTTCGTAGATACGTCGAACGACGAGCCTAGAGAACGGAGCTACAAGGCTAAACCAAAACGCTGTTTACATTGTTTCGAGTCTATCTGTCACCGTCATTCATACCGGCATCTCACTTTGCGTGAGAGGGATGACAATATTTGACTCACTTTGTGTGAGAGGGATGGCAAGGGAGCGGAAGAATGATGGGGCCATTCTTCTGCTAATGTTTGAGTGTTATCAGTACACGCTAAATATCTATGAATGCACACGCACACTATAATACTGACGCTCGGATTGCTCGGATCAAACTCCCCGCACCCCGCGCTTCCCTCGACCAAAAATTGGTGGGTGGTTGAAGCGATCTATAATAAAGAATGTCTCCAGTGCCGCCTACCTGTTGGCCCGGTAGATGTCGCCGTCGTCGTGCAGGCGGATGAAGGCCTCGTTGACGGCGCGGCACATGCTGGGGTCCATCGTGAACCGCGCGCGGGTCCAGTCGAACGACGAGCCTAGAGAGCGTAGCTGCAGGGCTTTGGGTCTATCTGTCACTGTCGCTCATACCGGCAACTCACTTGGAGTGAGAGGGATGGCAACATTTGGAACTTCGGATAAGGTTTTCGGAGTCACCCGCTGTTCGTAGATACACCCACCTTAGATACGTTCGTAGATACATCGAACGACGAGCCTAGTGAATGGAGCTGCAGGGCTACTCTAAAACGCTGTTAAGATAGTCTCGGGTCTATCTGTCACCGTCGCTCATACTGGCATCTCACTTTGTGTGAGAGGGATGGCAACATTAGGAACTTCGGATAAGGTTTTTCGAAGTCACTCCGATGTTCGTGGATACACCCGCCTTAGATACGTCAAACGACGAGCCTAGAGAACGGAGCTGCAGGGCTTTGGGTCTATCTGTCACCGTCACTCATACCGGCATCTCACTTTGCGTAAGAGGGATGGCAACATTTGAAACTGCGGATAAGGTTTTTTAGAGAAAGCCCGCTGTTGGTAGATACGCCTGGCTTTTTACAAAACAAAACAAATAATTATAGATCGTTTCATCCACGAAGACGCGCCGCACCAATTTTCGTCGAGGGAAGCGCGGGGTGCGGGGCGTTTGATCCGAGCAATCCAAGCGTCATTATTGTAGTGTGCGTGTGCACTCATGGATAACTTAGCGTGTACCAATAACACTCAAACATTAGCGGAAGAATGTTGGGGCGCGTCTTCGTGGATGAAACCATCTATATCTCTAGTGCCGCCTACCTGTTGGCCCGGTAGATGTCGCCGTCGTCGTGCAGCCGGATGAAGGCCTCGTTGACGGCGCGGCACATGCTGGGGTCCATCGTAAACCGCGCGCGCGTCCAGTCGAACGACGAGCCGAGAGAACGTAGCTGCAGGGCTTTGGGTCTATCTGTCACTGTCATTCATACTGGCAACTCACTTGGATTGAGAGGGATGGCAACATTTGGAACTTTGGATAAGGTTTTTCGAACCCTGCTGTTGGTAGATACACCACCTTAGATACGTCGAACGACGAGCCTAGAGAACGGAGCTGCAGGGCTTTGGGTCTATCTGTCACCGTCGCTCATACCGGCAACTCACTTGGAGTGAGAGGGATGGCTACATTTGGAACTTTGGATAACGTTTTTTGGAGTCACCCCGCTGGCTGTTCGTAGATACACCCGCCTTAGATACGTTCCTAGAGAACGGAGCTACATGGCTACTCCAAAACGCTGTTTACATTGTTTCGAGTCTATCTGTCACCGTCATTCATACCGGCATCTCACTTTGCGTGAGAGGGATGGCAACATTTGGAACTTTGGATAAGGTTTTTTGATCCCTACTGTTGGTAGATACACCCGCCTTAGATACGTTGGTAGATACGTCAAACGAAGAGCCTAGAGAACGGAGCTGCAGGGCTTTGGGTCTATCTGTCACCGTCGCTCATACTGGCATCTCACTTGGAGTGAGAGAGATGGCAACATTTGGAACTTTGGATAAGGTTTTTTGAACCCCGCTGTTGGTAGATACACCCGCCTTAGATACGTCGAACGACGAGCCTAGAGAACGGAGCTACATTGCTACTCCAAACGCTGTTTACATAGTCTCGGGTTTATCTGTCACCGTCGCTCATATCGGCAACTCACTTGGAGTGAGAGGGATGGCTATATTTGGAACTTTGGATAACGTTTTTTGGAGTCACCTCGCTGGCTGTTCGTAGATACACCCGCCTTAGATACGTCGAACGACGAGCTTGTGAATGGAGCTGCATGGCTACTCCAAAACGCTGTATAAATAGTTTCTTGTCTATCTGTCACCGTCGCTCATACTGGCATCTCACTTTGCGTGAGAGGGATGACAACATTTGGAACTTTGGATGACGTTTTTCGGAGTCACCTCACTGTTTGTAGATACGCCCACCTTTTTAAAGCTTCAACTACACCAACGCATATGCCAATGACAGGTCGCGCGACCAATGACAGGTAACGCGACCTGTCATTGGCCTATGACAACTCTAGTGCCGCCTACCTGTTGGCCCGGTAGATGTCGCCGTCGTCGTGCAGCCGGATGAAGGCCTCGTTGACGGCGCGGCACATGCTGGGGTCCATCGTAAACCGCGCGCGGGTCCAGTCGAACGACGAGCCGAGAGAACGGAGCTGCTCATAGATGCGCCCGCCTTTTCTGTTTGAGACAGTAAGAAGTTAATTCACACTAATCCAGCCCTCGGCTGGCATTCTGTATTTCGACGTGCCTAAATTATTATTGATTCTAAAGCCTGGTCCGTGAGCACGTAGAATCCCGTCCAATGACCCCAAGCTACCCATCCTTATCGCTCGCGCGTAATTATATTGCTGTCGCGACTGTGCGACGCGCGCCCGCAGTGAGTGTGCGAGCTTGGGGTCATTGGACGGGATTCTACGTGCTCACGGACCAGGCTTTACAGAATTTTCTTTTTTTTTTCTGTTAATTATAATTTATCAGAATTTCAGATTACTGAGGGACTTATAGGCAGTACTGTAAATTCGGTAAGGCGCTCTGCAAAATGTTTAGCGGATTACGAATATTTGTAATAATAAGTTAATAACATGAATCAAATGAAAATCAAAACATTTATTCAGTAGGTAGGTAGGCCCTTTCCAGGGTTTTTGTACACATCCCAAATATAGCATGCCCTTTGCGACAACATATGGGTTGGTTCTAATAAGAAACTCAATGTAAGCTTTACACACTTTAATGTAACTACAAATTACTAAAAATCCCATTGACCACTCGTTAAAATGCTTGTGTTACGAGTGGGTTCACCACAAATAGTCGATCGGCGCGAGGTTAGAACCCGTTTCTTGGATCACGATTCGGCAAGTCCGACCCCTTGACCCTTCGGCGATCGTGGTTATAATGAGAGGAGATCGAGAGTATCGAAAGGTTACAACAATTTACAATACAATATAAATTGTACTCACTCGTTCTTCCAGTCCCATACTCTCTTGATGAACTCCTCTCGGCCGAGGTCGTGGCGTGACTTCTTCTCTTCTCGCCATAACTTCTTCTCCACCACCACTTGAGTGGCGATACCGGCGTGGTCGCAGCCCGGGTTCCAGAGAGTCGTGCGGCCGTTCATTCTGTAGCAAAATGAGTCGCATGATTGAATTTGATCACCCACAGATTATTCTAGTCACATTATTTTAATTAAAATCATGTTTCAATTTTTCAACAAAGGACATTGGGAACTTTAATATGAGAAAATGCCCCACGGCGGACAAAGATGAAACGTATTTTATTTCAAAGCTTTATACTTGTAGGTATATTCACTTAAAGCGCTATGTTGTGAGATATGGGAATTCTGAGATATGACGAGTCTAAGTTGAAAATATATTTGTCTAAAATGATTTGATATTTTTACATGTTATGTTGTTTGGCATTGCAGAGTAACCAATAAAAGTAAATAAAATAATATCAATAAATAAAAAATATAAATCAAATAACATAACGAAATTAAAGTTTCGATTTGTACGAGGTTGAAAATGAAGAATAAAACAAAGCGTAGCGCTCGACGTCATTCGATAGACACGTAGACGTATTGCTTGACTGTGATTGGTCAGTCTCGCCGCGCGGGGCAGCGCCTTTGTTGCTAGGTCGCTCGCGCCTCGCGTTGCTCGGCGGCCGGCGCTCGCGCGGCCAGTTCGGTTTCTTCGGTCGTCGAATGCGCTTGCGACTTTTGATTGTTTTCTCGTGCGGATAGTTAGTGTGTGAACGTGTAATAGTGAGTGTGGTATTAGTGAATGAGTGTTAGAAAGATGCCTAACCATACGTACAGTGCTCGTGAGTACGTAAACATGGTTTACTGTTATGGGAGGGCACGTGGAAACGCATCTGAAGCCCTGCGGGCTGTAGGTATCGGGCTGAACATCCTACAGCGCACCACCGTACTGATGCACGTATTTTTGTTCTGGTTGTACAACGTCTGTTGGACAATCAGCCGATTGTGCCTCCGTCCGCCTCGTCTAGGCGTGTATTGTGTCGTATTTGAGGAACTTAAATACCGGACTGTACGTGAAGGAATACTGGAGCGCGTACATCAAAACACGCTTTACCGGGCACGCGTTTGCTTGCACGTGGAAGGCCGTTCAGTTCGAGCCACAACTTGTCCGGTTGGAGCGGCCGATTCCAGACGACGTCGAAGGGGATTAGTCGGTAAGTACTTAGTTCTAATCCTAAACAAATGCTAAAGGAATGTGTTTTTTAAATGTAGGAAGTGAATAATCTGGTAATTTTGTGTACAAAATACTTCTGCGGTCGCGGTAGGTAGTGGCGGGAAAGCGCGTACGCTCCAATACACTCACACACACATAGGCACGGTCATTGCGTTGCGTGGTGCGCTGTACATTGCGGGCTGCGGAATATTGTATTTTTTTTAATCATAAAAATAAAAAATATTTCCCACCAATAATATTTTGTAATATTACTTGGTTGGGTGTACAGAATGCGTAGTTTCAGTCTTCGTGATAGGTTTTTTTACACCCTGTATTACTCCAATCCAAAATAAGTAGCTAAGGCATTTGTGTTATGGAAATCGGGAACGACGAACCACGACACACCCAAACCAGAAACAATGTGAAAAGATCGTTTTCTATATTGTCCCGGCCGGGAATCGAACCCGGGACCTCAGGATTGGCCCGGCACACCTTGAAAACCGGTGTGTGCGCTTCTCCGCCACGGAGGTTGTCAAAAATGTTACCTAAATGTAAAATAAAATAAAATATTAAAACTTCATTTTCTCAATATTCCCATATAAGAGAAAAAAAAAATGCACAGAAATTCATTGGATATTAGTATGTATCATCTGTGATAGGTTTCGTTTGTGTCCGCTACTTTTCGAAAAGTGGGGCAAAAAGTTCCCAATGTCATTTTACACTGGTAAAACCTGTGTTAAACCACAGGTAAGACCTTATTATGTAATTAATGCTTTGTAGTTTTTTTGAGTTTCTTGGCTAATATTTTTCTATGTATAGCTTTTTAGCTAATAGAAATTATAGATGATGAGGTTATCTAGAAACATGATAACATGTAATAAATTACAAGTAAAGTTTATTGCTTCAGTGATAGCACTTTGTTATTTATAATATAATAGGATGATCTAGGGCAGTTATGTATCATTCTAGACTGCATCTCACTTAAAATCAGGTGCTATTGCGGTCAAATATCTGCCTTGTGGTGCTGCAAAAAATAAAAAATCTAAGAAACAAAATTATTACCTGTGCCATCTTGTTAGTGCATCTTGGACTGCATTAGTGAGGGCATGTCCCAAATGCAAGCTACCAGTGACATTTGGGGGCGGGATCACCATCATGAACTTGCCTTTCGGATTAGGATCCAGTATTGATTTTCGCTGTAACAAGATTTATTGTTATTTATTAGGCTTTATAACTCCCATTAAACTAATTTTTAGTTTTAATTTCTAACATTATTTATTATTATTATTATTATAGCTTTATATTCCACATTTTTACAGTTTGATTCAATTAATCTGTATCTCTTGTTTGTGGCCCCACTTGGGTAAAAGCCTCCTCCATCTTTTTCCACCTTTCCCTGTCGCTGGCTATGTGCATCCAATTTTTCCCTGCCTTGTTTGTTATGTCATCGGCCCATCTTTTCTTCGGCCGTCCTACTTGGCAAGATATAAAGATAAGAGGTGGACCTATCAAACAACAAAATGGCAAGGCCCAAAAGGCAAAAGAAACCTAGGACGGCCGAAGAAAAGATGGGCCGATGACATAACAATTTCTAACATACAATACAAATATTTGTAATATTCTAAATTATTTTCAACAGAAATCTGGCAATTTGGAAAAGTAGTCTTTCAAAACATTTTTAGTTTTTTTTACTTCTATGCAAAATTATTTTCTGGCTATATTTAAATCCACATTTTAGAGGGAAAATATTAGAACCATCTATAAATTTGCTGTAGGTACTGAGAAATGGAACAAATAACGTAAAACATTAAAATGTATGTAAAATGTGTCTGACTTCTACAACACAACATGTAAAAAAAATTCATTGGTTTTTGATCTTATGATAAGTGCATTTGATTCAATTTATAGTGGCAATATATTCCCCAGAGCCATAGAAAGGGTTAAATAGAATAGAGCATTGTATTTAGTTAATTTTGTTCCAGCTTACCCCATACTCTGGCTTGAAGAAGCCCTGCTTCTCCCACCAGGCGTACCAAGCAGCTTCAACATACTGAGGGCTGTAGGCATCGGGCATAGACCCAGCTATGTCTTTCTTGTCTCCTGGTGCTGTGTTGCCAGTGTACACTGCACTTTCTTTTGTTTCTTTAGCTTTTTTCTGGAATAAAATATTTTTTAGTCATTTCTAAGTGAATTAAAGTTAACATGAAAATATTAATTTATAATTAATTATGATAGTGATCACAATGATTTTAATAAAGAAAATAACCTTTAATTACAAAAAATATAGATTCCATTGTTTTGAAAGCTGTTCAATCTTCAACAAATTGCACAATAGATCACAGTATTACTCATTAGAGAGCAACCGCAATTACTGATGTAATAGCAGTAACAATTGCAGGTTTTACTTTCACTGGACCACCTAAGTAAACCTTAGAAGATACAGCACCTTCAAGGACATACATTGTATGACAGCTAAGTAAATATTCATAGACCGAGTGAATCACCTAGAAGATTCATAATTTAAGATAAAAGAGCTATAAAAATAATTACCTCTGGCTTATCTTTCTGCACAGCTGGCGCGGCATTTTTCTTATCCAATTTCGCTTTAAGTTTTTCCAACTTTGCCGCTTTTTCGGCTTCTTTCTTCAGTTGTTTCGCGGTCTTCTCTTGGGGCTGTTCCCCAGAGGGACCATTGGTGGTCTCGGTGTCAGTCATGATTTACAAAAAGAAAGAGGAATTAGATTTTAAAACAGTAAATAGCCACATTTGCAATCGTGCATGCAAAATGTGCTGCGAAGAGAATGACGACAATGACGTTAATGACATTCGATCGATTTGACAGTTGACAGCTACGCAAAATAAAGTAGAGAACACACAGTAGAATTATGAGCTACTAGGAAATACCGGTATCGATTCTCGATTAGCATGCCAATTGTCACATCACTCAAACGCGCGCCAGGCAGCCGAGCGAGCGCTTTCGCCATCTTGTTTTTTCAATTTGCCGAACGCGTTGGTTCTCTTGTGAATTTTATTTTATCTGATTGGATTGCGGAGTCCCTGATAATAATAGACTGTAAAAGTGTTTTGTTTTATTTTTGTGCTTTAAATTGGCGTACACATCATGTCTGATCGAGAGGTACTATATTTATCTAGTTCGTCGACGAAGTCGTTGGCCGCGTGCGTTTTATTTTGTTGTGTGCTAGTTATTTGCTATATTTAATCTCGATGGACGTGCTTGGGCATTTCAGAGGAGTCGTTCGAGGACCCGCAACGGTTCCCGGGAGCCTGCTCCGAAGCCCGCAGCCATGTCTCGAGGACACAGCAGAAGCCGGTCGCGAACGCCGCCCCCGCCAAAAGCATCAAGCCGGAAATATAGAAGCCCGTAAGTAAATAACCGACCTTCGACTTGTATTTATCGTTCTTTGGTGTCTAAACATTTGTGTGGTATTTTTGTGGGGCTCAAGGATAGTCGTTGTTTGCAAAATCATAACCTTGTCGTCAATGCCGAGTATGTATGATTGCGCAATTTTTAGGTAGGCATCCGCGTAGCGTAAATAAATGCGTGTGATGTCAACAATCAAGGTTAAATATCTAGTCTGGTTACACGGAAAATAGCTCGGCTTTTTAACATTGTTAGATCAATATAAAACTAAAATTCTGTTTTATCATTAAACAACATGTTTCTATGGAATTGGATTATGTATCAAATTGCTATGGTAACCCTTATGGAAGCTATGGAACTAAAGTAATTGGTTAGATACTTTTTAAACCTAAGCATTGACCAATGAGTATCATACAGGCGAAACATTAAATTTTCCTAGAGCCTCACACGTTGAGCAAGTTTTAAAGAGTTTTGAAGGCACCCTGGTTGGCATGTTATTGATAAAGAATAACATCCACAGTTATATCCAACTATTATAAAATGCATCTTTTCCTGGCCTTTTTGTGAAATAGCTCAGGCGAATAAATGTCTTAGTAGCATTTTGAGGGCTGTAAGAAACAGAAATCTGCTCAGTTTTTATTTGCAAAGTTTTTACTCATACTGTTTGTTACAGCAGTCAATTGATTTTTTGTTACTTTTTTTTATTTGTGTGGTACTTTTTACCTTTCAAGCTTGTATTGTGTAAATTGAGATAATTAAATGTAGGTAAGCTAGTATGCTTTGAGTCACAAGATATCAATCAAATACCTAATTAAATTTTTGATAAATTCTGATTTCATGGGACAAAGAATTCTATAAACTTATGTGGTAATTAGGACAAATTGTGCCACAAAAATAATACCATTTGTGTAATTTTTGCTGGTTTTGTTGTATGTACGTAAGTTTATCAAAGTATACCGATTATAGTGATTGATTGATATTTTGTAAGTACAACAGCAAAACAAAGATATTAGTTAATATCTGCAAATAGTTAAGTATTTATAAAACTCGTTTTTTAATTACTTAAAAATTATTAATAAATTACTCAAAGTAGGTATTTTGATACCTAATGAGTTGTAGATTATCTAAAGACCTTGTAAACTGGCAAGATTTTGATGGTATTTTTCTCATTCTGACATACTAAAAATATTATAAATGTATTATTAGGGATGAAGACGTAAAAGTTTTACTAATAAAACAATCAATTGTGACTGAATTGAAGTGCTGCTAGTTTGTGGTTTATTCCATATTTCTGCTATAAGGACAATTTATTTGCTTAACTAAATAGCTTCAAAATAATAGGAAAATTCCTCAAAAATATCTGACTAAACAGTAGTAAAGTAACACACTGCGTTGCGACCAGAGATGTGTGAGGAATTATAATAGAATCGCTTCTGAAGCGCTTCTATTGGTTCTTTACAAACACATTTCTTGCTATGCATCCTCGAACATCTCTGGTGGAAACGCAGCCTTATTAAACTTTCATACTCCAATTGCATGCCTTATAACAGGGGTCTCCAAACTTTGAAGCCTTAGGGCCATCATATTTTTTTTGGTATGTTGCAAGGGCATAACAATTTTAATTTTTCTGCCCACCTATGTAAACATAGGCTTAGTCTTAAGCTGTCACGGGCCGGATTGATGGCAGTGGCGTCGCGGGCCGTAGTTTGGAGATCCCTGCCTTATAATGAGGGTTTTCGCGTATGAAAGATCCGCTAGATGGCGGGACGTGGTTGTGGGGGCTGCGTGATTGGTGGATTTTGACATATCTGTCAATGTCATGTCAAAAATAACCAATCATGCAGCATTTGGACCTCGCGTCTACGTATTGCCATCTGGCGGATTTTTCATACGCGAAAACTAGTGACCGACCGAAACATGTTATTTTGCCGAAACCGAAACCGAAACCGAAGGTTCGGTTTCATTGTATTTTCGGCCGAAACCGAAACCGAAACCGAACCTTTTATAGAATAAAAAAAAGTCCTTAAAAAGTCGAAAAAATGTTATAGGTGTACCAGAATCTCATGGCAAATAGGGAAAATAAACTTTGTTGAGAGCAATACTGGGGAAATTGGAATAAACGATCTTGATATTGTTTAATTTTTTACTTTTATGACTTTAATATTAATGAACATGAAGTACGAGTATACATTTTAGGTAGGAATGTGTATGAAGAATGTTGTTATACATAGGGTTTTTAACATAGGAAAATGTCTTGAAAAATAAATAAATCGTATATTACTTTAAGTAACTAATTTTATTATGAATCATACTTTTAACTTATTACTTCATTCAAAACTAGAAAACGATTCTAAGAACTCCAATTGCATTTCTTGTTCTTCAATAGATGATCAAGATAAAGAGGTATTGTAAATAAATTGCTCTTCCAGCATTTCAATGGAGAAGTTTCCTGATGTTAAAAACACTATATTTCTCTGAATGGGATTAAAATATATACTAAAACTAAAAAGACGGTGAATTTTTTTTTAAATCGATCAAGAAATGTCTGGGAAATTAATTATTTAAATTACCTACATATTTTCGCGTGGAACTGAAACAGGCGGTGCCGTTCTTTTTGTATATGGCCAAGTCTGGGATATTTAAAAAGGTTACAAAATTTTACTAAGAAAGAATCTTGAGTGACCCTAGCTGAAAAATTAAAAACTGCTAGATTTAAAAAAAATGGATCTGTCAACAGCACCGGATTAGGGGTGATTCACTGTTTGTACTCCGAATGACTGTCGTGAATACACCGATCAAAATGGCGTGAATAGTTATGCGCAACTTTAGGGCCCTGTAACTTATTCATTTGTAGAGATATTTTCATGATTCTTTCACAATTATTATTAGTTTTACTTATATTTATTTCAAGTTTATTTAAAGAAAAAAATTGGAAACATCTCCATTATTCAATCTTGCTTGATGAAATCTTTTTCATTTTTCTTTACATGGTCATAACATTTTCCTCTGCACCAATTTGTGAGATATACCTGAAAACCCCGATAAAGCAGCTATTAAGTAAGAATAATATAATAAAAAAGTAAAAACATAATCCTCCTTCTGACGCAGTTGGGTAATAAACTAAATGTATCAAAACATTTCAGTCCAACTTACTGTCAACTCGACGACGCGCTTTTGAATCAAAGATTGACTTTGAATTATGCCTTATTTTACAATTCACATTGAAAACAATATGACCTGCTTGAGCTTTTTCGACTTTTTCACAAAAATAAGAAATAGTCAAGAAGAGATTACAAATTTTTTGCAGCGGCTGACAGATTTCATAATTTTCATTGACAGGTGACAATTAAACCATAGACAATTATTATTGCCATATGAAAAACACACTTTTCCAATATTTTTGTTTGCCATGAGATTCTGGTAGACTTATAGTAAGCCCATTTTTTTCTAAAATTAATATCTCGCCGACCTATAATTACAGGTTTCTACTTTCAAAGATTTATCACAATGAAATTTCAGCACAGTTACAGAGGTTCTGTTTGAAAATTTAACTACCCTAAGGTACGATGTTGTAAGTTTCGGCGCGGCCGAAAGGTTCGGCCGTTTTTGGCCGAAACCGAAACTCGGACCGAAACTTGATTTTTTGGCCGAAACTGGCCGAAACCGAAACCGAAACCGAAATTTCGGTCGGACACTAGCGAAAACCCTTAATATGATGAATTCATGGTCAGTGTTGTAAATACCCCTAATGGTTTATTAAAGCGCATTATGACGTAACCCAGGGTCGTGGCTTGTTCCAGGACTCGCTCGCGCTCGGGCTCGCCCCGGCGCGGGTACCGTGGCTCGCGCTACTCGCGGTCTCGCTCGCGCTCGTACTCGCCGCGCGGCTCGTATCGCCGCTCTCACTCGCACAGCCCTATGTCCTCCCGCCGTCGGCACCTAGGAGACAGGGTGAGACAAATTCCTGTATGTGCACTATGTTTTACATTTTTTATTACCGTTTGCATTGACGTCATAGTGTGTTGATGTATAAAAGCAAGCTTATGACTGGTTTTTGTTCACAAATCTTAAGAGATTTTTAACCTAGTTTCTAATTATGTAAAAATACATTACACACTATTATCTCAACGCAAACAAGAGGCTTAACCTCACCAAGAATCAGTATTTATTTAGTTGACTGCTGGCTTTTAATAAAATGTCCATAGAATTAAAATTTTAGTTTTGACTAGAACTTTGAATCATATCAATCTCATCGTAGACTCATTTTTAAAGTAGCTCTTGTGAATTCATAGTAAATTAATTGAATTTCTCAATGTTAGTTGGACCAGCAGTCTATTAGAAGCGCGTAAATATTAAAAAAAGTGTATTCATGATGTTCCCTTCTTACTTACAGGAAAACCCGACACCCTCGAGGTGTTTGGGGGTGTTTGGACTCAGTTTGTACACGACAGAACAGCAGATTAACCACATATTCAGCAAGTACGGCCCCGTCGACAAAGTGCAAGTTGTTATTGATGCAAAGGTTTGTAATTTTCATAATAATAATTCATTTTATAATTTCTCTATTTCTTTTGAAAATCCTATTTTTAATCTAGCAACCTTCGTCTCATTAAAAAGACTGATAATTTTTTTTAACCTTCCGCGGAAAAAATCGAATGGGCGTGCGACGGTGAAAGACTTGAGAGCCAAAGCACACGATACGTTGCGACGCAAGACCACAAAGATTTCGCCGGATCGTGGGCCCACCACAGATATTTCTATGAGGACGACGCATCGACACCTCTCCAGCGTTGCACCGTTGCTCAACGCATCGTGTGTTTCGGCTCTAATACACGACTCAGCCATTATCTGCTTATGGTATTTCGCTCTTCTGCAGTGGATACTAAACGACCTAATCATTGCTTCCACAGACGGGCCGCTCCAGAGGCTTCTGCTTCGTGTATTTCGAGAACCAAGAGGACGCTAAAATAGCTAAGAACGAGTGCACCGGAATGGAGATCGACGGCCGCCGTATTAGGGTTGACTTCTCCATCACGCAGCGAGCGCACACGCCTACACCCGGCATCTATATGGGCAAGCCTACGTAGTGAGTCCTTCCATTATTGTTACACCCCTACTGATATTATGATAGTGATATCGCAAGCAAACGAAAGAAGGAATGAAAGTCCAGCGTAGCTATAAGCTAGCACGAAAAACTTACGTAGTCGTTTACGTATTCGACAAAATTCGATACCCAGCCTTCGAATTCATCGATAACGTGACGATCTCGACTGTCAAAATTAGGTACTTTCGTTCTACCGTTTCTTATACTGTTCTTCTCTGAAGTTCTCTGAAGGTCACGTTCACAGGGGCGCTGTTTAAGTTTTCATAATACATAAAACTTTTGATGGCGATTCGAATACGCAAACGAGTCGGAAGTCGAAAGATTTTCGTGCTAGAGGTACGGCCTCTTCAAGGCGAGGGTGAATAGCCACAGGATCGGTATGCCTGCTGCCAAGGGTAGTCAGTGGACACCCACCTGTGGTCTGATAACAGAAGGGTAGGAAATTGAAAGTATTGGCATTATTGGCTAGTGTCTGCCACCGGTGGCGTGTCGCGGACATTAAATCGCGAGCCGACGCCACTCGCTACTAATGCAGCTAAAGCCCGGTCCGTGAGCACGTAGAATTTTGTCCAATGACCCCAAGCTAGTGAAAAGGATGGGTAGCTTGGGGTCATTGGACAAAATTCTACGTGCTCACGGACCAGGCTTTAGAAATATGCAAGCGATCAACCTTTTCTGAACTTAACGCTAAAGAAAAAGCTAAACAGTCAAGATGAAACTTCCAAATAGCGAAAATATTTTAAGGGTCATTTATTTACAATAATTGGGTTTTAAATAACAAGTGGCAGTAATATACCATTTAATCCTATTAAGTAGAATGACGAGAATGAAATATGCAATCCTTTTTTTTATTATTCAACTTCCCACTGTTCACGATTTGAAAATATTTGTTCAAGGCGAATGGCGATTCTTATCGCATGTAAGCAAGCATTCATTTCAAACCATATAATACAAACAAATATCGTAGATAAAGAATAGTATTTGAAATAAATCAATATGACTACAGTTCGTGTTTGAGAGAAATGTTGGGATTATGTACTTAATTTTAATTTTTTGGATTCTATTCCAAAAACTTAATCTTTATAAGATCATGTTTGTGTATTAGAATTTAGATGAGAAAAACAGGAAATTGAAACGTCCATTTTGTTGACAATGCTGGAGTCTGATTCTTACATAACCACAGGCTATTATCGCAATTTGACTCGGAACCCTAAGGTCCTAATTACAAAGCAATGGTAAAAACTCGTATTATGTTCTGTGATAGGTCTAAATATTGATTCAAGCAACCAGAAACCTCAATGCTTAAAATGAAATTGAGTTGCGTTCTGTAACACTCATCATACTTTGTAATTGTGTTGCTGTGTAGTTTCCAACAATCACTGCAATTGAGTCTGTATTTTCTGGTTCAAGCTGAAAGATGTTGGTATAGCAATGAGCAGATTTAGAGTGAGCCAGCTAGAAGTCAAGTTGGCCCACTAAAGGCCTGCTTGCACATTCCTTTTGTGAAGTAATTTTGTACAAACAATGTGTGTACATAAAGCTAAGATTACAATTTTTGTTACAGTGTAAGCAGCAGAGGTGACAATGGCTATGACAGACGCAGGGACCGAGAGTAAGTCCTTTTTCCATGGTTTAATTCTTCGCCATATTTAGATCTTTATTAATTGCCATTTTCGTAGAAGTTTATCAGCAGGTTCTTCTTTGCATAGTTGTTCTTTCCTTTTTCTCGAAGGATAAAATGGATTATAGTTAGTCTTTATTCATTACATATTATTGGTTGAATTTCTCTTCATTTTGAATTATCCAAACAATGGAAGCCATTCTTTAATACACTTGAAAGCTGACAATTTCGTCACTCTTTAGAATATATTGGAATCGTCAAGTCAGCAAACTTCACTTAACTAACTTTAAATAAACGTAAATGCAATTTTACACTTGCTTTTAAAATAATTGGCCAGACCGGATAGAAACCGGCTCGTCAACACCCGCCTTAAGGGCTGGAACCTTTGGTTAAGTTTTACCTTTCCATTATGGGCTATAGATCGTTTCATCCACGAAGACGCGCCCCACCATTCCGATAATGTTTGAGTGTTATCGGTACACGCTAAATCATCCATAAGTGCACACGCACACTACAAAAATGACGCTCGGATTGCTCGGATCAAACTCCCCTTCGCGCTTCTTTCGACCAAAAATTGGTGGGGCGCGTCTTCGTGGATGAAACGATCTATACAAAATCTGCCAAATTCGTTTAAAAAGCGGCAGTTAATCACACCTAACGACAGACCGTCTTCCAGCGATTATTACTACCGAGGCGGCGGCGGGTACCGCGAGCGCGAATACTACCGCTCGTACCGGCACCGCTCGCCGTCGCCGCACTACCGCCGCAGCCGCCGCTACGAGCGAGAGCGGTCCTACTCCCCCCGTAAGTCTACCTACTACCACCCGCAGCGGTAGTTCCCACGTCCGCTGGTCATGGACACGCGTTAGGTTGGTTTCCACTAACGGTTCGGCCAAACCAACGCGATCAGCCTGCGTGCGCGCCGACTGCACACGTGTTTGACCCGAGGCTGGTTTTAGAATCGCGCTGACCGCTCGCTGATCGTCGGCGCTGACAGATCAATATGTATGTAATTGAAGGGAACGTTCCTGAGTGACGCTGATCGCTCGGCGCCGACGCTTCATACATTTTGGCTGTCAGCGCTGATGGTCAGCGTGCGTCAGCGTGACTAAAACCAGCCTAAGGCTGAGCAGAGCGGAGATGTGTTTTGAATAACCAATCATATTTCATACTACTATAATTATTAAATCTGATTGGTTATTGAAAAATTTCTCCGCTACGCCGGAAACCGGGCCTTAGACTAGGCGCGCACGATGAGGTTATTATGAATCTTAACAACAAGTTGCTAATTGTATGGAAACTAGCGCCACCTACAATTAAACGCGACGCTTTCATTGGTCGGCGTACCTGACTGCAGTCGTGTTGCTATTGTTCAATCAGCAATCGGTTGCTTAGATTTCTAATAACCCCGCCGGTGACATTATCGCCGTGACAGTCTTCTGTCTCTTTTACACCTATGTAGAGAGAAAGAGAGATATTGTCACGGTGGCAAGTCACCTGTGCGCGCATAGGCTTAGGTTCAAAACGTAACGATCATTGCACTGGCAGAATAAGGATAGGCGCGAATAAAATGTATTTAAGAAAATTAAGTTCGTGCATTCACTAAAAGTGGCTGCGATGTCGATGCACCATTAGATTTTTTTCTTAGGTTATTGAATGAAGTTATAGTATACAATCCTTTGTTGTACGCGACCAATTTGACGAGCTAGAATAGCTGAATATGGGTTAAATCCATAATGAAGTAATTAGACTTAAATATTTAAGTCACTTAAAAGGATTATTTCTCGTCTTTACGTTTACGCTTAAAAATAATGCAGTAAAAATGTACGTAATGTAAAAAACTCATGGATTGGAATTATACACCATACGTGTTGGTAAGCAATAACGCATTTTGTGATGAAATTGGTCTTCAATATTATTACAGATAAACTTTCAGTATAAATAGTAAAGTTGATTATCAAATTGTGTGACAAATATTTACATAAGTTTACTCTGAAGTAGATAGTATTATTTTAAGCCTGTATTGAGGCTTTTTCCGTTCCTATCACGTTTTTTTAATTTTCCATTAATCAATTTCGTCAGTCAGTGTCTTGCGTTGTCCATGACCAGATTAACTTCTTATTCTAACACCGTAGTTTCGTATTTAATATAAAAATATATCAATTAAAATTAATAGTCGTGTGTATAAAACTACGCTGCTAGATTGAAGTGTTCCACATTGCGTGACGCTCACGCAAGCATTTTTGATTTAAATTCCCTCCAGGTACAGACGACGGCACACCAAACTGACAATACATCTTATGTAGATGCATATAGATGCTATTTTACAGCAAAATATTGTCTGATGTGCTCTTCACTGTACTAAAGTGCATCTAAATGCCAGTCACTATTTTTCTACACTAATTTTAATGCTTACGTGACCATCACTAGATTTAGATAATAAGATTCATAATTAAATGTAGGACCATTTTGGCTTAATTGTGTTAGGAATATATCTCATCATGTCACACTATCATTCATCGGTCACACTAGTGTAAACCTAGCCTAATATACTGACATGTATGACGGAATATTGTATTTTGATTTGCTATTTGTTTCTGTAACACACATTAGACCGCAATGTCTACATGCCAAAGACACCCAAAGATTGATCATTCTTCAAAATTTACTATAAATGTATTCCCAAAATTTTATTGCTCAATATCTTCAAAATTTGCCATGTCGAAATTCATTAGTTACCTTTTAGTTAAGATATTTTTTAGAATTTCTCTGACCATTTATTTTTGGAAATGTTAAGACCAAACGTGTGCATAGCTCGAACAAGTCAACAGTATGTTCAGTGTTACTTATCAATGAACACCATAATGTCAAAAATATGACTTACTGACCTACAATTTTATGTAAAAAATCTAACAACAGTTTTGAGCACTTTCAAACGCTTTACCCAAGTGATCGGCAGCGTTCACACAGAATAACAACACTACACACAGGCTAACATTTCTCAGTTAGGGAATCGGTATTGTGGCGTGACGTCATAGCGTCTAATTTCCATACAAAAACTTCTAAATGTCACGATTAGTCGGTATTCGGTGCCGGCATATTCTCCCATTACGCCAAACATTAGTTCCGATGATTTGGTATTGCTTGCATCAAGATATTTACAAAAGGTTTAGGCAGACAAGCATTCGCTCGTATGGTCTAAACAACAAACAATAAATAGTTGGAGAACGTTCAGTGTGTGCTATGACGCTGCTATGCTGTGCTTTCACTTTGCCCATAACACCATGGTTACTCCCCTGTTTGACTTTGCAGGTCGTTATTAGTAAGCGTGACGCTGACGTCATCTTCAGTTTAGTGTAGCTTTCGATACACCACACCTTCCCAAATGTCTCCACTGGCCTTTTGCATTTATACTGTACCGGGCAGGCCGTAGTTATGACGTTGTCGCGAGCCGCTCGCACCGGCCGACTTCCCCTGGCAGGCGACGCGATAGTTGCTATCCACGTGATACAAAGGGTTCTAGCTATAAGTTAGTCTGTAACGGCCTCCGGCCATAGATGCCTCTAGATTGTAATACTAGATCTAATAAAGATTCTACTTTAAGTCTAACATTGATTTTGTTTGTTTGAAAAGGTATTGAAACAAGAAGTAAAGGATGAAGTTCCTTGAAACTAACTGTGTTGAAGTTTTGAAAATGTTTGATTGAAAAGTCCTTTCGAATGGCGGTTGCCGAAAATCGAAAACGTCCGGGCGACTAGCGGGCGAGGCTTAAAGAATATGATCGGGTTCCGAGGCTGAAGCTGCCGACCGAAGCCGCCGCAAGAAAGAAGCGCGCACAGATCATATTCTTTATCTTCCGAAAACTAAACACTACAGTATTTAGTACTTCGTGATCCTTTGCATTTTTTCGAGTTCATAGTAATATGTACTATATTATTTTATGTATCAGCATCGATTCTGATGACACATTATTTCACATTCTTATTTTTATTAGTGTAGTATTGTGTTGTGAGCGACATTGTTATAATAAATAATAGTTTTGTAATACCATTATGGTTCTTCTTCATTCATCATCCCACCCGATCTTTTCCATTATCCTTTCTAACCCAAACCACGGGATTATGAACTTGAGTTTTCACTATGATAAAGCAAGTTTCGTTTTAACAACAGTAAAAAACATCTTTTTGACTCTTACCATAAACATAGTAAAAAACGCAGTATCACAGTGGAAACTCAAACTTGATAAAAGTATATTATATTTAAGTAGTAATGGGGTTTACTTATGTATTTATTGCAGTAATAAATAACACTTGCACTAGTTACTTTGGGTGATTATCTAATTTTATCATGTAGATAATTAAAAATTAGATTGGTTGAGATTATTATTATATTTACTAACTAGGTAGAAAATTGGATTATTTATGTAGAGTATTGTAGTTGGGATACATGTAAATAAAATGCAGGAAATCTGAATTGTCAGGTTTTATTAAAATTCTTAACAATGCCTATGTATATTATTATAAATACATACCACATACATTAGTATTGGCACTCGTTCCAAAATATGGCAAACTCGGCACCACTAAACTTTAAATAAAATAATAACAATATAAAAATAATGACAGCTGCAACAAAATTATATAAAATGGATAGTTTAATTGCATTGGACGCACTTTGGATGATTCTGATTGATTTGTACTCTTATTCTAAACTCGGGGGTTTTATTTTATAGCAGAACATTTGGTAAGTTGTAAAACTGCAAAATAATATCCCCGATTAATAAATTAAATTAACGGAATGCTTAATAATACTGTAATAATGGTATATCTTGGATATTCATTGATATGCTTAAATTATTAACAAAATAAATTCGTAATACATTATGACTGTAAAAAATAGCGCAACATAAAACGAGTCATTATACTAAGCACAAGCTTGACAACAAAACTTACATGTACTTTAAGCTATTCTGTACACACCTGAGGCCCGATTCGACCAAACTTTTATCCGAGAATAACTCCTGGTATAACTGGCACATTGACAGTTTCAGTATGGGAAATATGTCAAAACTATTTATTCTGAGATTAATATTTACTCTTGTTTGGTCGAATCCACCCTAAGTTGCAGACAATAATACGTTGTCTAATGCAGCTAACGAGAATGGTGTGTGAACAGCGTTTCAAGGTATGTTCACATAAAGCCGGGACTCCAGCGCGTTTTGCCCTATACAATCAGACAAAAAGTCAACATTCAACAAAATTTCCTACAAAAAATATGTTGAATGTTGACATGTTTTTGTTGATTGTGTAGGGCAAAACGCGCTGGAGACCCTCCTGGCTTTACAACAGTTGGTAAGGGGAGGGGACAATAAATATACGCCCGCCTTTGTTACATCTTTAGACAGCTGTATTATGTATACAAACCGCTGCATCCTGCTGCAGTAGATACAAATTTTGGAAAGATGTGTGAATGCGAGCAGCTCTCATTGTCTTAAAAGACAACTATCCCTCCCACCAATTTAAAGATTTACTAGAAAATAATATTAGCATCAACAAGCGCCATTTAAAATTGACGCTTTTGTATCTTTTGTCCATCTACCCGACAAATCAAAACAAAAAATGCTACTGACTGAACTTCATCAACGTCTGTAAGTAGTACGAAACCCGCATAGAACTAACAGTGGTCTAGTCAGTATATTGATCACCTGGGTGATCAAAGTGGACTCCAGGCTACACTTAGGTGTCCCTTGATCACCCATAGATTAGACTTGTGGACTTATCCATGGGTGATCAAAGGACACCAGTGTTATTTGGAGTTCACTTTGACACCTGAGTGATCAAATATCTTGAGTAGAATATAAGAATGGCCATTTATAAAGCAGACTATCTAATAAGAGCTATCACCCTATGGGTAAAGGGACGGGGATTATATTTTTCTACGATTGAGCTGCAAAAATATCTTGGGCGGAGGCGTCGAAGTAAGATTTCAGACTTCTATACTACAAAGCAATATTATAAATTCGTCATAGTGAAAGAAGGCTTATTCCACTATTCCCCGTTAACGCCAATTGAAGCTTATAATGGGAAATAATGTAAACAATTAGCGTTAACGGGGATTGTCAACGGGGAATGGTGGAGCCTGAAAGAATAATAAAATTGCAAACAAGCAAGTTGTATGCTTATGTCAGAGTCAGTTTTAACGTTAAGGATACATAGTGTAAATTAAATTGAATGATTAGCCAGAATGGCGTGTATTCTTTTGTTGGCACCTACGTTGAATTGTCAAAATCTCCGTCATAAAATAAACTGCCAGCTTCATCTCAAAATGAACGACTACACTAATACCCACTTATCTTAATAGCTAATGGCAAGATAGGATGAGCAAAAATGGAACAAAACATCTATGCTATGCATCAATACATACTTTTTCTATCGCTCGAATTTAACTAAATGCCCCTATAGTTAATCCGACGAAAATAGCTACATTACTGCATAATTATTATAGTTGTTAGAACTATTTTCTATTGTAAAATGATTGAGCGATTCTTGTCCTCTGTAAAAGTGATAGCACACTTATAAAACCGGAAAGGGTTCAACAAAAAGCCTTTCGTCGCACTGTCAACCACGAGGCGAGGCGTTTACGTTACGGTGCGGATACTGACCGCCTTGAGTTGATACGGTTTCGATCCGTCTCCGGGTTGATAAGTGTGCTTCATCTTTAAACCTGTTGGTACACGAGGCTTATCATTGTTTTAGCAGAAATTAAAGCTTATTCGTATTCTGATAAAACAGCCTTGTTTATCGTTGAACTTGTCTTGCTGTATTTATGGATATGCATGTAGTTGGTACAATCACTAGAAATTGAAAATACTGTCCTAAATACTACTTAAATTACTACACGAATGCTATTCGCTATAATATCAATAAATAACAGAAAATTCTGGTTTACTACCATTTGGAATGTAGAATATTCATTATTCACATACATATTTTGGGTAAACAAAATGGTATAAGTTACATTCTATATCATTCTACTTCTACACAGGGTTATTATAAAACAGCGACTACCCATGACGTGTTTGTACAAATATTTGCAACATTCAGCTAAAATAAAAATTAACTCTCCACTGTACACACAAGGCTCCTTTTGCACTACCTAATATTTGTACAAAAACGCAATGAGTAGTTGTACCAGGATATCAATAACTACATTAATTTTATAGTTGGATAAAATTCTATCTAGCGCTAGATTTTTGAATTGAAATTATCGTGATAATTAAAAACTACCCAAGTTGAAAAATCTAAATCCATTGGCAATTGAGTACTGGAGCATATACCCAGGGGAACTATTAGGTGGCCTACAGGCAGCGAATGGGTTGCTTACCACCGCCCTAAACTCAAGATCAGGGTAAATCGAGACTGTTTTCGGTGCCCCTTTGTTTAAAACTTACACATCACATCAATTTGTAAATAACTGAATACAGACAGGCTGTGGCTGGCAAATAATTCCACTCCTCATTGCGAAAGATGTTGCATAGTTACCTTGCTAGTCGATTGGTTGCGGTAGAGTAACGTCAGCGTGGGAAGTGTAAGTTATATCTTCTGGTATATCTGAGAAGACTTACGCGTGTTCTGCTGCTGTGTGACGTCATAAGTGCTACTGGGACGAGGGTACGAGAGGGTCGTGGTGCAGTAGACTGAATTAGCTGAGTTAGCTCAAAGAGCTTGTGGCGTGGTCACGAAGCAAGGCGCCTCAGGTAAATTAGAGGGGGTCTTCTTTTGCAATGGTGACTGAAGTCGCCTCTGCTAAATTACAGGGTCGTACTCCTGCAGCGGGAACTAATGGACCTGATCATGGTGCTTCTCCTGCAGAGGAAACTGGACCTTATGATGAGCGGTCAAGTTTGAACTTTGTAGCGTGGTCGCACTGGTTGCGATGCAGGCGCTTCAGGTACTCCTGCAGAGGAAACTGGACCTAATGATGAGTGTCCAAGTATCAACTAGAGCAGCAGTGTCGCGTGGTGGTCACGATGCAGGCGTTTCTGGTAAATTGGACAGGATCTTGCTCTTCTTAATGACCTTATGACGACGAAAAGTTGAGTTGTTAGAGCAAGCAGCGTGGCATGGTCGCGATACAGTCGTCTCTGGTAAATTGGAGAGGATCTTGCTCCTCTGAATGAACTACGAAGAGTTGAGTTGTTATCTTAGAGCAGCAGAGTAGCGTGGTAACTTTTGGCAAATTAGTCTCGTGCTCTTACAGAGGAAACTGGACCTTATAATAAGTGGTCAAGTCTGAACTTAGAGCAGCAGCGTCGCGTGGTCACGATGCAGGCGTCTCTGGCAAATTAGACGCTCGTTCTCCAGCTCTGATAGTGGTGAAGAGTGTTAGAGCAGCAGCGTGGTGTGGTCTCTGTCCAGGTGACTGATATATTAGGGTTGGTTTCCTGCAGTGGTGACTGAAGGCGCCTCTGGTCGCCGTTTATTCCCGATGTCCCCCACTATTTGTCCACCACTGGTGGACATCGAGAAAAAAAGTTGCAATGTCCACCAGTGGGGGACAGCGCTACTGAAAACTTCCCGTTGGGCCCTACTGGTGGACACTAAGAAGAAATGAGTTGCTCTGTCCCTCAGTGGTGGACATCGAAACCAAAAAAGTTCCGTTGTCCCCCACTATTTGTTTTGTTTTCATGATTATTAAAAAATATAAATTTTTAATTCGTATCAAATATAATAAAAATAATATTTATATAAAATAAAAATCACATTTACGACTTACAATTTCTTAAGTTAGTTCAATTATAATATTATCACTGACCAAGGAAGTCTGAGTAATTATTTTCCTTTTGGAATAATAACGTAGCTCGTATGCACTAATCATTATTTATTATTAATAAGATAAAAACGCGAATAAGCGATAGAACTTCCACTTTATGTAAGATAAAAAACATAAAAAGAGAAGAAAAGTGTAAGGTACCTACTTACTTTTATTTTTATTAAGCCAGTGCATCTTATTTTTTTCCTATGCACACATTATAATTATTAGTATAAAGTTCTATAAAATAAATAAGATTTACTTAAAATGTTTGTATTAATGAACACAATAATATAATAGTGGGGGACAACGGAACTTTTTTGGTTTCGATGTCCACCACTGAGGGACAGAGCAACACATTTTTCTTCTCAGTGTCCACCAGTAGGGCCCAACGGGAAGATTTCAGTAGCGCTGTCCCCCACTGGTGGACATTGCAACTTTTTTTCTCGATGTCCACCAGTGGTGGACAAATAGTGGGGGACATCGGGAATAAACGCTGGTCGCTAGCTAGCTAGCTTAGGGCTGCAGCGTGGCGTGGTCACGACGCTAGCGTCTCTGGTACTTTAGATTCTTGCTCCTCTGAATGACCTTATGACGACGAAAAGTTGAGTTGTTAGAGCAAGCAGCGTGGCATGGTCGCGATGCAGCAGTCGTCTGTAAATTAGTCACGTGCTCCTACAGAGGAAATTGGACCTAACGATGACCGGCTAAGTATCAACTTAGAGCAGCAGAGTAGCGTGGTGTGATGCAGGCGTCTCTGGCAAATTGGACAGGATCTTGCTCCTCTGAACAACGAAGAGTTGAGTTGTTATCTTATAGCGTGGTAACTTTTGTAAATTACGAGGGTCGTACTCCTGCAGAGGAAACTGGACCTTATGATGAGTGGTCACTGGTCAAGTATCAACTTAGAGCAGCAGAGTAGCGTGGTCACGATGCAGGCGTCTCTGGTAAATTGAACAGGATCTTGCTCCTCTGAACAACGAAGAGTTGAGTTGTTATCTTATAGCGTGGTAACTTTTGTAAATTACGAGGGTCGTGCTCTTACAGAGGAAACTGGACCTTATAATAAGTGGTCAAGTATCAACTTAGAGCAGCAGCGTCGCGTGGTCACGATGCAGTCGTCTCTGGTCAATTAATGTGTAGGAACAGAGAAAACTGGACCTAATAATAAGTGGTCAAGTCTGAACTTAGAGCAGCAGCGTCGCGTGGTCGCGGTGCAAACGACGGCGCGCGCGCAAAGGAGCGGCGGCGAGCGCGTCTGACGGCGCGGGAGGCCCGGCGGCGCGCGCGCCTGCTTCCTGGTAGTACACTTGTGCGCCGCCGCAGGACACGCCCACTACTACGCTCTCGTCGCTCCTGAGGACAAAATTGTCTTGGTGTCAATAGGGATAAATTATAAAAATGTTTATTGCTAAAGCCTGGTCCGTGAGCACGTAGAATTTTGTCTAATGACCCCAAGCTACCCATCCTTATTGCTCGCGCGTAATTATATTGCTGTCGCGACTGTGCGACGGGCGCCCGCAGTGAGTGTGCGAGCGCGACAGCATCATAATTACACGCGAGCGATAAGGATGGGTAGCTTGGGGTCATTGGACAAAATTCTACGTGCTCACAGACCAGACTATAGTAAATCAATCTGTAACTAGCGGTTTCTGCACGTATAGCTTGTGAAATAACTCCTGGACTTATGTCCGTTGTGTTTAACTTTTTTGTAATAAGGCACAGTAAGTTCCTGTGGTAGACGGTGCGGGAAGGTTGACATGATATGTTTTTTTATGCAGAACAAGGCATGTATAGTTCCAAAATACTGAACTGTCCTATCGATGACATTGACAGCGGGGCGCCACCGTCAATACCGAATCGCTGGTTCCGAATTTTGCCATGTTGGAAACCATAAAGTTGAACGATGGTAGCGCCCCCCTGTCATTGAGTTTGGCGGGACAGTTCAGCGTGGGTCATCTATAGATATATGACCGTAATCGCACCTCTGCCGGGCTAGGATGCGCATCGTGAGAAAATCTTATCGATGATTTTAGGCCGGCAATACACGGACCGTTTGAGGCAGTCAAGGTCGACAGCTTCAAGCTGCGACTGCACAGTGAACTGCAGAGTTCTATGGACACAAGTCGCCCGAATCAGTTGCAACTGCTCGAGCGGTCCGTGTATGTTTATCATTGGCCAACTGCTCGAGCTACCCATGTAAGGCGGGCCTTAGACGAGAAATGTAAGGGCTTATCGCGTAAAATCGGTAAAAAGGCGTGATAAAAGGTGAGAGAGGTGTAGTCTAGGGTGGTACATTGTGGCTGTTTATGGACACAGCGGAGTAGGACGACTCTTCAGGGCTCGTAAAGGAGGTAACAGACGTTGATTGCACCGCTCCTCTATCGCAGGAACCTAGGGAGGGACTCAGAAAAACCTGCAAAAGATTCTACAACATACCTCAAAATAAATTCCGTCAGTTCCCTGTCCTCAGCGAACTCGTTGTGTATCAGTCCCATGGTAGCGATATCGAGCGCTGACCGTGCCCCAATCCGGGTCTAAGGTCAGGTAGCTGTAGGACTACTTCGAAACACCGACGTAAATTAGGGTATACCTGTCACTGTCGCTCATGCTGGCATCTCGTTTTGTGCGAGAGGGATGGAAATATTGGAACTTCGGATTACGTTTTAAGGGAGTAGCCCCGCTGTAGTCCGCTGGCCGCCCAAGGCCCGCCCTTGACTTACTTATGGTCCTATGTCCCCTAGATGGGACAGAGGGCGTCCACAACAGTCCTGCATCTCGTTCGGTCTTGAGCTTCTCGCTTGATCTCGCTCCAGGTCTTGCCGATCTTCTTCGCCTCGTCCGCTACAGTGCGCCGCCAAGTTTGCCTGGGTCGACCACGTTTGCGTTTTCCTTGGGGATTCCAATCCAGAGCCTGCTTAGGGATGTGATCGGGGTCCCTTCGGAGAGTGTGGCCAATCCAGTTCCACTTGCGGCGCTTGATCTGCTGGTCGATCGGAATTTCGTGGCAGCGTTCCGCCCTTGACCGTGCCCCAATCCGGGTCTAAGGTCAGGTAGCTACAGGGCTATGCCGAAACACCGCTTACGTAGTTTCGGGTATATCTGTCACTGTCGCTCATGCTGGCATCTCGTTTTGTGCGAGAGGGATGGAAACATTCGAACTTCGGATTACGTTTTTGGAAGTAACTCCGCTGTAGTTCGCTGCCTCAGAGCCCATGTCCAGCGGACTCAGTGCGCTATGCCTGTACCTACTTAGGAAAACCTAACAAAAATAACTTTACATACCTCAAAATAAACTCCGTCAGTTCCCTATCTTCAGCGAACTCGTTGTGTATCAGTCCCATAGTAGCGATATCGAGCGCTGCCCAAGGCCCGCCCTTCTTGACCGTGCCCCAATCCGGGTCTAAGGTCAGGTAGCTGCAGGACTACTTCGAAACACCACTTACGTAGATTCGGGTATACTTGTCACTGTCGCTCATGCTGGCATCTCGTTTTGTGCGAGAGGGATGGAAATATTGGAACCTCGGATTACGTTTTTGGGAGTAACTCCGCTGTAGTTCGCTGCCTCAGGGCCCATTTCCAGCGGACTCAGTGCGCTATGCCTGTACCTACTTAGGAAAACCTAACAAAAATAACTTTACATACCTCAAAATAAACTCCGTCAGTTCCCTGTCTTCAGCGAACTCGTTGTGTATCAGTCCCATGGTAGCGATATCGAGCGCTGCCCAAGGCCCGCCCTTCTTGACCGTGCCCCAATCCGGGTCTAACGTCAGGTAGCTACAGGGCTATGCCGAAACACCGCTTACGTAGATTCGGGTATATCTGTCACTGTCGCTCATGCTGGCATCGCGTTTTGTGCGAGAGGGATGGAAACATTCGAACTTTGGATTACGGTTTTTGCAGTAGCTCCGCTGTAGTCCGCTGCCTTAGGGCCCGTGTCCAGCGGACTCAGTGCGCTATGCCTGTACCTACTTAGGAAAACCTAACATAAATAACTTTACATACCTCAAAATAAACTCCGTCAGTTCCCTGTCTTCGGCGAACTCGTTGTGTATCAGTCCCATGGTAGCGATATCGAGCGCTGCCCAAGGCCCGCCCTTCTTGACCGTGCCCCAATCCGGGTCTAAGGTCAGGTAGCTATAGTCGGCCGCTTCGGGACCCGCGCCTAATGGCTCTATGCACTTCTGCTCGATTGGCCCGAGCGCGTTCAGTGAAGTTTCCCACTGGAAGCGAAAGGAATTTGTTAATGGACTGTGGTAAGTGGCAAAGGTGAGTTCCTTATTTGTGTCACTACAGTGATATTGAAAAGGAGGTTTTGAAGTTTGTAATTATACTTCAGTTGCTCATTTGCGTCAGTAACATTACATAATATGAGTAGTTAGAAATAGACTATAAGATAGTGATAGAATAGATCCTGTAGTCTTTTGAATCTAAGCACGTCACCAGTCAATCAACTATTTATTTTCAGGCTCGAATTTTGCGTTCCTTTAGCCTAGGCGCAGACCATTGATTTTTCGTCGGCCGATAGTTTAGTCGGGCATGTTGATGTTGATCAGTATGGGCATGTATGGAAGTGCGCACATTACAGCGATTCGATTTGGCCGATTCTTCATACAATTTAAAATCGGGCGCAACTATCGGACAACTAAAAATCGGTGGTCTGCGCCTAGTCTTAGAGGAGCTGTGTCTTGAAATAATTGGTTAATGATGTCAAACTACTCAATGAAATCTAAGGTCCGTTACCACCAAGGCGGAGCAGAGCGGAGCGGAGAAGTGTTTTGAATAGCCAAACAGATTTCATTATTCACAAGTGAGCTTGTAATCCGCTAGTTTGGCAAGACCCTAAGAGCGCTTTCACATTAGGGCGTTAATAGCGCGACTGCAGCACAGCAGCGGCGTTTTTATAATGTAAGTTTAGTAAAGGCATGTGTTTCGTCCGCTGTCACATAGTATGAAATTTTCGGCAGTGCGTCAATCGCGCGTTTGTCGCGCTGCTAAATCGCCTAAATGTGAAAACGCTCTAAGACTTACCAGCGTGTTAATCGTCTCTGGGTCATCCGCCGCGGGCGCGTCAAGCACCGCTAGCAGCGCCATATTGTGTAGCCCGCTCACAAACAGCGAGCATTTGACGGCATTCTGGCTGTATGATGCGAGCTGATCTATGTCGTCCTCTGAATCGCTGTCCGATTCTGAGTCTTGCCGCTGGGTTTTTGGTCTGGAATATAATTAGAAAGATAAAAAAATAGTAATTGAAGAAATGCAGTGCGTCTGCGCAAATAACGCCAATTTTAGACAACGATTGTCTTTGACAAATATCCAAAACTGTCTTCTAAGAAACAGTTAACAATATTTTTTGGTCTATTCCACTTTGATCATCCATGGGTGATCAAAGGACACCAAATTGTCGCTTGGAGTCCACTTTGATCACCTGGGTCATCAAAGCCAGGTGATCAAAGTGGAATAGACCTATTTTTTTTTTATTCAGTGTATGCCTGGCTGTCCAGGCTGGGTTGACTGGAGAAGATAAAAAACTAATGTAACTGCTTAGAAACAGTGGAAAGTTGGAAGTAAAAAATAATTTTCCATATCTACATAAGGAGCTTCGCGAGGTATACACAAATATTGGCCATAATTACCTGTCAGAGAATGTGACCTGTCTTTCAGCGGCTGGCGTCGGAAACTCCCTCAGTTCAAGCGGCGTCATCACTCTACTGCTGTATCCGCTCGACTTGTCTGAGAAAGCTAAGTGACTCAGTTTCTCCATCAATGGAGTCAGCTGAACACCTGTCAACTTCTTCTTAAAGCTAGTAGCCTCAGACTCCGACCCAATCTGCGAATCTGTACTTTCCGATAACGATTTCAGAGGCAGCGAAAGCGATTTTCGCCTGGACTGATCTGTTGATAACGTTTTCGTCGAATCTTTGGGAATCTTCTTTGGCGTTCTTTGCGGAGACCTATTCAGCTCCGAATCGAAGTCTTCGAACTTCTCCTGCTCACATAATTTCATGTTGAAAGTGAACATGTTGTCTTCTTTGGATTCTTGCTTCATTCTGGCGTAGTATTGTTCTAGATACTGGTTGAATAAAGATTCTGAGATAGCAACGCCGTCATTTCTGAATACTGGGAAGAAGGGATCGTTGATTGTCAACGAAGACCGACGGCTTTTCATTATTCCATCCTCGTCTGGGGACGGCGTCATATCATCGTTGAGAGGCACTTTAGATCGTTTTAATTTGAATCTGGATGTAGCTCTGTTGGAAATTCTTTTAAACGTATCTTGGATATCCGTAACACTCGCGAGTTTTCTGATCGGGTCCGGTTTATTTATGTAGTGATCGGCAATGCAGTTCATATCAAGAACGATTTGGTTGTCCCGCTTTTCGTTTTCCATCATTTTGGCACAGTTTTCGATGTTTTTGAGCACGTCTGGTTCTGGGGGCTTTTCTTGTTGCGTGTCTGGGTTTTGGCAGATGGATAGGATGTTTCCGTGGAGTCGTTTGTATTCTACCATGGGTGTGGAGCAGACGCTGGTTTGTCCTGTGAAGACGGTGTCGTTTTCTTTTGCGTCTTCGTCTAGTGATTTTTGGTTTTTGAAGCTTAGTGAGAGCTTGGTCGGTCGTGGTCGCGGTTTATTCGTGAAGGGTACAACGTCGGGCATGCTCGGTTTTCTTTCGGAGTCAGTCATGGGGTGCTCGTCTTTGTTAGGAGGGGATATCATGGTGTGGTCTTCTTCGGGTACGGCGGTGAAGAGCAAAGACTTGTCTCTCTTCATGCCTGTTTGGGGGAACTCTCTTACTTTTTCGCGTTCGGCCTCTTGATTCTGAAAAGGAAGCCTCTTATTAATTTACATCTGGAGAGCAATCAAATTGATTACTTTTACTACACATGGAAAAACTGATGATGAAAGAACGTAAGGTTCACCAATATTATTATGAAATCACAGTAAAATACCTGTACACCTATCGCCATTACAGTATTTCTTGGAAACCACATACCTTTCTAAACTTTGCCATCATCTCCTCCCCACTGTGGTGGAACTCCTGTATCTTCTCCACCTGCTTCTTTAAGCTATCGTACGTCTTCTTCGCGACGTAGACCACCAATAGCTGAGCACCTAGAGGCAAGGGCGTCTCAGTTTGGACTGTCTCTGCTGGAGACTTTATTCGGTACGGGTCCACCACTGTGAGGTATGAAGTCAGGCTTGGAGGCAGTTGCGTGGCGATTATTCTGGAGAAGAAGTTATTGATGTATGAGTAAGGTAACCCCACCGTTTAATAAGGGACTAATGCCCGTTTTCACCATCAATCCCTAATTTTTAAGTGAACCCTATGTAAACAAAATCCCTGTTATTTATTACCATAGGGTTCACTTAAAAATTAGGGATTGATGGTGAAAACGGGCATAATTCCACCATAGTTTTCACCGCTGCAACACCTGTATAACCTGGCGCTAAAACCTAATTCGTTTTCTTCACTGCAACTCCTGTATAACAAAGATCTCACCCTCATTGAAACCTAAACAGTGAAGGAGAAAGTTGTGTCTTGTAATCATTGAAATTTAACAGCATTTGAAAGGCTACAGATTCTGATAGATATGATATGATGATACTAACTTATTATTGTACAATACAACGCCTCCAAGGACTCCTTTACTTTTGCGGCAGTGTTCCAGTATCTGCATGGCTTCCATATAAATAGATGTGGCACTCTGAAACAACAATGCTCGTTATATTTTGGAAATAATTATGTATTTGTCCTTGTCGCTCTTGGCTGCATCTCGCCGTGAGTGAGAGTGATGAGGAGATGGATAAATTATACATTTAATATGCTTTACCGACCTCGGAGCAAGTAAATAAATCAAGTAAGTAGTTACAACAAATTAGCACGTCACGCAGTTATTACGGCATGTGTCTCATATTATCTTTTAGTGCTTGCTGACACACTAAAATAAATTACAAAATGTATTAATTTATTACCTACTTTATCACTTCATAGTGAATGAAGATATCGTGAAGTGGTTCAAACATTTCTTCTCGGTTTGCCTTGAAGTTTTTATAGAGCCTAAAGTTTTTTAGATAGGTAGAGGGAGAAGTGCGGTCACGACAAAGGTCCCAACAATTTGAATGAGTTGTGTCATTGTGTGGGCCAGCCTATCTGTTTGTGTGGCGATAGACATTATCGTTCTACCCTGATCAAGGACTAGTGCTGGCGCCATTTCTATTTAAAGTCGAACTTTAGGTAGTCCGAATAGGCAATCGGAAATAACCAACAAAATCTTCACTTCCACTTCTTGAATGATAGCAAAAGCAAATAACCATATCGTTTCACTTCGAAATTGCATCTTAAAGTTTATACCAAAAGGTTTACATTTCTGTGTTGGTATTCTGTTAGGGAATCAAAATGCAGTCGCAAAGTGGACATTGTATGAAATTGATAAAATGTACAATGTAAATAAACACTTCTCGTTATCAGTTTATTATCACTATTAACACGCGGTTAGCAATCAAATAAATCTTATGTAAATGACAGGTTTAGGACATGGGCTGTTTTAGTTGCGTCCAGTGCTAAATATAAAAACGTGTAAATACAGGGTGTAGTCTTAAGTAGTCCGAAAGTAGGTTTTTTATGAGAACGCGGAAAGACATGTGCATATAGTTCCTATACTTCATGAATCCTTAAAACCGCGTAGTGTAGCGATATTGATAAGGAAAATATCTTTTTGAAATTTTATGCCTACAAGTTGAGGTGAAAAAAGTTGTAAACAGCAATTTTAATCAGTTTTTTTACTACGCGTTATCAGCATTGCGATAGCCTTTAATTTTGATTGCTTGACTTCAAGTCTAGCCGCTAACTGCAATTATTGGAGTTCGATAAAAAAAGTGGGACATCAGTATTTAGCGTGGCTAGGCGCTTCAAGGTTTTCAGAAGTTTCGGATCCATCCATCTCTTTCATTAAAAAGGTTATGGGACGAGATATCACACGATATAATAGGTTACGAAAGGTCAAAGGTCCTGTAATAGAAGGTCCACGTATGATATTTCTGACAACACGTGTCGCGGGGACTTTTGTTGTCATAAATCTCATGGGTTTTAGAGTTGAGCGTCTATTTTAGTTCAATAGAGTCCTAGTATCACTGCGACCGTTTTCGATCTATTATTTTCTTAATAAATCGATTCTTTAGGATCTCCGTTATATTACGTTTCACTAATGCCCGTTTTCACCATCAATCCCTAATTTTTATGTGACCCCTATGTTACACAAAATTCCTGTTATATGTTACCCCTGTTATAGGTATGTTACCTACCTACCTATATAGGGGTCACTTAAAAATTAGGGATTCATGGTGAAAATGGGCATAAGTCCTGCAAATCAAGCCTTACCTTAGGAAGACTGAGCATTGGCACTCTCTGGAAGATATGACATCCATACTGCAGTACTGGCAAGTACGTCTCGAAGACCTGATACAGCTTCTCGGCCAGGCGTTTCTGGTCTTCCATCTGGGAGGCCAGGGCTAGGAGGTCTCCGTGGTAGACCTTGATCATGGAAGTGAGAAGGTTCGCCCGGTTCTTTAGCACCCAGTCGGGTATGTTGCGATCGCTGCCTATGGCCTGGTAGAGAACAAACAAGACATTAACCCCATTTTAACTCTCACTGAGGCTGCATTTGACCTCTATTTCACCTGTTGGTAAATGTTCATTATATTATTTATTAGTGAAGAATGCATAATAAATAAATATACCCAGTACAGTCATGATATCCAGATTAAAAGAATATGAGCCCATAACAAAAACTTAATACACAAGCTCATTACACTAACATTTGCCTTTGACGGGATTCGAACTTTGCCGTGACTAGCGGTTGTAGTTCTATAAAGAAACTACCGAATATTTTAATATGAAAGTAGATTTCGGGTTTGTGGGGGAGATACAGCGGCCGATATCAGAAGTCTATGGCGTTTCATGAAAGGTAAGGCTGGTTTTAGTGTCAGTGCGGATCGCTCCGCACAGCCGATCTGTATGAACTGCTAGGGAGCGGAGCGGTTCCTCCGGACCGCATTACTCTAAAACGCTTCCTAGAAGTTCATACAGATTGGCCGTGCGGAGCGGGTCCGCACCGGACGGTCCGCGTGACACTAAAACCAGCCTTACACAAAACAAAAAAAGAAACCGTCTTACCAATATGTACCGCCCGTATTCCCTGATGATGAACTTGCCGCTCTGCAGCGTGATGGCCACAGGTTGGGAGAACAGAGACTTGACGCAGTGTGCTGTGCCCACCACCTACGGGATAAACGGTATGTAGAATCTCAGGGCATGGACTATTGGTAAACCTTGTAGATTGAGTTATAATAGGTAAATAGGTATGCGAGTATTCTAGTCTAGTGTCTACTAGGGTTCATATTCCAGACTGCGTTTTGTGAAAGTTCCATTAGCGACGACATCAGTCTGACATGTTCAATGAAAGATGTATGAAAGATCCGCTAGATGGCGGGATGTGGATGTGGGGTCTGACTGCTGCGTGATTGGTGGATTTTGACATATCTGTCAATGTCATGTCAAAAATAACCAATCATGCAGCATTTGGACCTCGCGTCTACGTATTGCCATCTGGCGGATTTTTCATACGCGAAAACCCTCATTAGATTAACATTTAACATAGCAGATATGTCAGACTGTCGTCGCAAGAGGAACGTTATACAGGATGGTGGAAACATATTTTTTTTAAACTTTTTGATCAAACTCTGGATGTCAGATAGTTTTGCAGGGGTGAATATATCCCAAGTATTTTTAGCACAGGACTTCAGTTTATGGTAATATTATGTAGCATTATGATGTAAAATAATGCTAACACATAACAATAAGCCAGAAAAAGAGAAAAAATGCTAATAATTGTGCAATGAAATAAGAAGTTTTGGGTTCTATAAAAGATATCAATTTTCAAATAAGGCAATCTAAAGAAGAAAAAATACTAGTTTAGCTTGATGCATAATAAAGTACCTGGGAGCCATTAGAAGTAATTGTGTTACAAAATATTTAACAACTCAATAGAAACTCACAAGTTGATGACATCCAGTTTTAAATGGAACTACTCAAACATAAAACAGGTTTAAAATTGTGCAAGTTTAGAGAAGCATCCAAATATTTCACAGTTGACAAACAGGTTTTTGATTTCTATGTTTTGCATAAGAGAATTTGTTACTAAAATACACATTTGTTGAAATATTCATATCACATCTTATAATGTGATTCTTTAAAGTTGGAGTAAGTGCAAGGTGGTCAGTATGATAGGAAAATAGTTATATGGAATGACTTGCATAAAAGGTTTACAGTTTTTAACATTCGTATTTCTATTAGTTTGAAAATTATATCTTAATAGCCAAATCTTAATGGTCTTTATGAAAGTCGTTAGTTTTATTAAAATTTTCCATTGTGGCTAGTTAGGTACTTAATCTCAATACTCAATACGTTTATTGCTTCCATAATAGTAATATAGGTGTTACAATGTGTTAATACAGATAATTATGGACCCTGTTGGGCGCTGCAATTTAAATATAAAATGTAAGAGAGGAGGCTTAAGCTTACACGAAATATTATTTACATTGATAAACTCATCTTATTTTATCATCTAGATATTCTTTTATAGTGTAGTAGCATTTTGTATTTAAAAGCTCTTTTAATCCTTTTGAGAATTTATTATTATTATTTTCTTCCAATAAATAATCGGGCAATTTGTTGTAAATTTTTATGGCCATATTATAGGTACTCGAAGAAGATAAGTTTAGGCGGATCATCATCATCATCATCATCATGTCAGCCATAGGACGTCCACTGCTGAACATAGGCCTCCCCTAATGCTTTCCACATTGATCGATTGGTAGCGGCCTGCATCCAGCGCTTCCCTGCTACCTTCACGATGTCGTCGGTCCACCTTGTAGGTGGACGTCCCACGCTGCGCCTTCCGGTACGCGGCCTCCATTCCAGAACCTTGCTGCCCCATCGGCCGTCAGTCCTGCGCACTATGTGCCCTGCCCATTGCCACTTCAGCTTGCTAATCCGTCGGGCTATGTCAGCGACTTTAGTTCGTTTACGGATTTCCTCATTTCTGATTCGATCTCGCAAAGAAACACCAAGCATAGCCCTCTCCATAGCACGCTGTGCAACTTTGAGCTTCTGTATAAGGCCTATAGTGAGAGGCCACGTTTCCGAGCCATAAGTTATCACTGGTAACACACATTGATTGTAGACTTTCGTCTTCAGGCATTGGGGTATTTTGGACGAAAAGATGTTACGTAGTTTCCCGAACGCTGCCCAGCCGAGTTGGATTCGACGATTGACCTCCTTCTCGAAATTGGACCTACCTAGCTGGATCGTTTGTCCGAGGTAGACATACTTGTCGACAATCTCGAGAATTGAGCTCCCAACTGAAACTGGGTAGGGCGCAACATGGATATTCGACATAAGCTTCGTTTTGTCCATGTTCATCCTCAGGCCTACCTGTTGGGAAACTCGATTAAGGTCTTCGAGCATTGTGCCAAGATCTTCCAACGATTCTGCCATGACCACAATATCGTCGGCAAACCGAAGGTGAGTGATGTACTCGCCATTAATGTTTATGCCGAATCCTTTCCATTCCAGGAGCTTGAAAGCGTCCTCCAATGCAGCGGTGAACAGTTTCGGAGATATAACATCTCCCTGCCTAACGCCTCGCTGCAGTGGAATCGCCTTCGTGCTCTGCTCCTGTACTCGGACCGACATGGTGGCGTTTTTGTACAAGCACTTCAGCACCTCGATATACCTATAGTCAATACGGCACCGCTGGAGAGATTGTAGCACTGCCCAAGTCTCAATCGAATCGAAGGCCTTCTCATAGTCCACGAACGCCAAGCATAGTGGCAAGTTATACTCCTCAGTCTTCTGTATAACCTGTCGCAGCGTATGGATGTGGTCTATGGTACTATAACCTTTTCGGAATCCGGCTTGTTCGGGAGGCTGGAAGTCATCGAACCTACGCGCGAGACGGTTCGTGATGACTCTCGAAAACAGTTTGTAGACATGACTCAGAAGCGAGATGGGTCTGTAATTCTTCAGCAAGGTCTTATCACCTTTCTTGAAGAAGAGCACCACCACGCTTCTGTTCCATGCCTCTGGCGTAGTTCCCTGGAGTAAGACGGAGTTAAAGAGTCTCTGAAGGACTTTCAGTATCGGTGTTCCACCCGCGTTCAGAAGCTCCGATGTTATTCCGTCATCACCCGGTGCCTTGTTGTTCTTTAGCTGTTTGAGAGCCATCCTAATCTCGTATAGGCTGATGTCCGGGATATCTTCGGTATAGTGTCGAGTTAGTTTAGCTCTTGGATCTGTGGTTGAGCTATCAACAGGTTTGGTGACTGAGGTATATAACTGTCCATAAAACCTCTCGATCTCACCCAGAACCTCGGCTTTTGTTGACGTTACACTACCGTCCGCCGTCGTTAGCTTAGTCAGCTGGCTTTCCCCAATAGAGTTGTCTCTTGCGAACACTTTGGAGCCTTGGTTCCGCTCTATCGCCTCTTTAATACTGTTGGTATTAAAGTTGCGAATATCGTGTCGCAAGGACTTCCTTATCTGTCTATTGAGCTGCCTATATGCCTTAGCGTCAACGGAGGTCTGCAGTGTCATTAGGCGTCGTTCTTGCATGAGGTTGAGGGTGTGGTCGGTCAACTTTTGCGGCCTGTTTTTGCGACGAGGGCTGAAGAATTTAGACCCAGCTGCTTGGACAGTTTCAACGAACCCGTTATTAATCTCGTCCACTGACTCGCAGTTTTCCAGACATGCAAAGCGATTTGATAACTCGAGCTGAAAGCTCTCGGGGCAGTGAATATGGGAATTTAAGGGTCGGAGCGTAGACTTCATCAGACGGGACCTTTCTAGCTTGACGTTAATATTTAGTATGCCTCTGACCATTCGATGATCACTTCCGGTTTTCACCCTGTTGATCACGGAGACATCGCTAAATATTCGTCGCTTTGTGGTCATGATGAAGTCAATCTCATTTTTCGTGGAACCATCGGGACTTATCCAGGTCCACTTCCTGTGAGGCGGCTTCTGAAAGAAGGAGTTCATGGCAAAGAGGTCCTCCTTCTCCAGAAATTCGGCCAGCCTCTGTCCCCTGGGGTTCCGTTGCCCACATCCAAATTGCCCCACTCTCAGCTCATCATCACCTCGCATGCCCAGCTTTGCGTTGAAGTCCCCCATAACAACATTGAAGTAGGTTTTAGTAGTATGTATGGCCCTACTTATGTCCTCATACATAGCCTCTACTTCCTCATCTGGGTGTGTAGAGGTCGGTGCGTAATACCTGAATTACCGGATGGTTGGTAACATTAATTTATTTTTATTTCTTAAATGGTATTGTGGACATGATTCTTCACGTTTTGTAAAAAACTCAAAGTGGGAATGGACAAAGTTACAGATATTTAAAATATAAATACAAGGCAAGGGCAATATTTTGTACTTTAATCTACATAAGTATTTTAATCTACATTGGGGAATTTAGCAAGTGTACCTATCTGCTAAAAATGTTTACATCTTTTGTTATTACCATAATGTCACTTAAAAGGTTGGATTGTTGATGATAGTAAATTAAGTCTAGGTTGCACCATCTTACTTTATAACAAACATCAAAATACTATCAAACTCCATGCAAAAACATGTTACGATACGGTAAAAGTAAGATAGTGCAACCCAGGCTAAAGAGTTATCTGTTCTAAAGCCATTCTTAGATGACTCACCTGTCCTGCCAAAGCATGCCTCTGTGTGTCTGAGACCCATCCCGGGTGGAAATACAGCACTGCGTCTACAGGATCGTCCTCTTCGGCCGTACAACACTGTGTGTCGTACACAAACACTATCATCATTTCTCTGTAACAAAAGTATTTTATTTTGGTTCCTGCACAAAACGGTTAACTGCACTTCATGCTATAGATTTCTTCTGAAAAATAACCCTCATTATAAAATTATAGGGATTGATAAATTCAAAATCTAAGATTTCAGTTTGGGATTAAATTTTAATGTTCAGACCAAATCAAAGATCTACCACCAAGAAAATATCTACACATAAGCATAGTTTTAGAATACAACCCTAGAAATGTTATTTAAATTTACAAATCAATAAAACAGAAAAAATTGTAAGCTAGAAATATTAATTAACCATTACAAGTAGATAATTTTATTTTATAGATATGGCATGATAAAGTATTTTCTCGGGTTTTTCAATGTTTCTATGAAAATTACACCACACAATTTTACTTCCAGATTCCAGTAACAATGTGTAAATACGTTATTTATTTACTTTCAGTCTGTTCATTGCAAATCAATTTAATCTGCAATTCTCTCAGAGTAATGTACAGTTAGAGTAGAACGAGAATGATTGACCGCAAAACGTGTCTTCGAATCCGTATATAATTTCTATAGCATAGTTAATCCAGTTACAATTTAATAGAAAAATAGAATAGAATCTATCTCATCAACTTACTTGGCCATTTTGATATATTTCGTGTTTCCTAGATAAGTTTCTCAAATTCACACCATTTCACTCTTATAAATTAAAGTTTATAAATGCATGAAACACACATTCACCAGCTACTTTTATTTTATTTTCATGTTTTCTTTACTGAAAATGAAATTACGCGACCTCCCGTCGCTAGCGAATTTTTGACACTTCATTCGGTGTTGCCAAAAGGTAGAGTGGAAAATGTGGAAATGTAACACAATGCAATGTTTTTTCTATCGGGTGTTTACGAAAACTGATCGGATTTTAACGAAAACTGTAACATTGTTTAGAGTTTAATAACCTCCTGGGGCCCGGGAATTATTTTTTTCGTGAATTCATATGAAAACTATCCAAATAGTATTAATAATTGATAAAATTATCTTAAAAAATAAAATAAAAAATTTTATCTGGAAAACGGCAATTTTCTCAATGTCATATATTTACGACATCGGTTCCCAACATGAAGCTACAGATAAAAATGGAGGGCAGAGTTTGGAACAAAACTTGAGTCAAATACCTACTTATATCTATCTCGCTCTCTGCGGCCCTACCTCTCTTTTTAGTGTGAACTGTAGTATTGCTATCTTCTGATTTAAATCTCCTTGTAAATTCTTCGAAATAGCCAATACACTAACCAAATCAGAAGTTAAACAAATAAATAATTAATATTTGAAACTAAGATTACCTAGTTAAATAAAAAATCACAAAATTGTCGGCCATTTAGGCTTAATGTGTTGGCGAATCAGGGAATTACAATCCCAATTCCTGGGTAATCGGTACCATGTGGCAACATCGGCCCAATCCGGCCCATCATGGCGGTTGTTTACTATTTTGTTTATTAAGCAGTTAATTTCGTTTGAGATTGTTTACAGGAAATAATCATTGTTTTATCGGGTGGATCCGCCGATTTGATTCCGCGAGATTTATTTTACGTTTTTTGAAAAACTTTACAGGAATGCGTGCAAACTAGCTTAAACTGAAAGGTTAAGCAATGAGCTTTTTAGATCAGTGTGAGGCCCTTAGATTCAATCGTTATTTTAGAAGTAACAAGCGTCCAAATATTTTTTCACAAAATGGTAATGACGTTTTCCCAATGGTAATGATTTTATTAAAATGGTAATGATCTTATGTTAATGGTGATGACGAAATATAATTTTATAGTAATACATTAAATTAAAATAACTTGAAAACTAAAATTTAGATAAGTATAATTGTTCAGCTAAACACCAATTTTATCTATGTTATTTTCCTAGCTAAGCACGTACCTATTAAAGAATGGGTTGGAAATAAAAGTAAATGTATTCAATAATTTAATGAATTTATTGAATTTGGAACAATACGGACATTAGTTAAACATTTTTTACGTTCCTAATATTATTCAGAATCAGAAAAAATATATATTTACACCAATGAGGATTTTGATTGAAAAATATGCCAAGCTACTCTTACTTAGACTTACACAATAGTCAACATACAAGAAATGAATAAAAAAACGTCTTTTCGTAAACTAATAAAAAACCTTCTCATTTAAAAACAAAGCTTAAAGAACAATGGGACAAAACGTCCCCAGAACTGTAGCACTTTAATACCTACCTTATATGATAGACCATGCTAATACCCGACCGATCTCTCTAGCTACAATCACGGCAAAGGTCCTTGACAGTGTGCTTGACTCTCTACTAGATAAATATTTAAAATCACATGATGCTCAATTCGGGTTTAAGCCTGGACTGTCGACCGAGAGCGCCATCCTTAGTCTTAAGCACACTGTCAGGTACTACACGGATCAGGGGACTCTCATTTACGCATGCTTCCTCGACCTCTCCAAGGCGTTCGATCTTGTGTCTTATGACATCCTTTGGGATAAGATGAGGAGGCAGGGCATCCCGTCAGAAGTATCACAAATATTCCATTATTGGTATGCTAACCAGATTAACAGCGTAAGATGGGCTAACGTTTTTTCTGAGGAGTATGGGTTGCAGTGCGGGGTGAGACAGGGTGGGCTGACGTCTCCCAGGCTTTTCAACCTACACGTAAATGACCTCATTGTTGCCCTTAGCAGTATGCGTATCGGATGCTGGGTAGATGGTGTTTGTATCAACAACATAAGCTACGCTGATGATATGGTACTGCTGGCGCCAACAATGGGGGCTCTCAGAAAGATGGTGGGTGTGTGTGAAGTGTATGCTAAATGCCATGGCTTATTGTATATTGTGAAGAAGAGCGAATACATGGTGTTTAAGGCCGCCAGTAAATGTCCAAACGTGGTACCCGACCTCTTGCTTAATGGGGTAAAGTTAAACAGAGCCACTAAATTTAAATATCTCGGACACTACGTTACTGATGACCTTAAAGATCATGTTGATATCGAGAGGGAACGAAGGGCGCTGGCAGTAAGGTGTAATATGTTGGCTCGCAGGTTTGCCCGATGTAATGACCATGTCAAGATCACTCTGTTTAAAGCATACTGTCAGAGTCTATACACGGGAAACCTGTGGACCACGTACTCGCAGAAATCGCTTAGCGTCCTTCGGGTCCAATATAACAACGGTTTCAGGATGCTGTTGGGCTTGCCTCGCTTCAAATGTTTGCTCAGTCGCACACTGACGGCTTCTTTGCTGTCCTATGCAAGAAGACTGCCTCGTTGCTCAGTAGGATACGGGCGAGCCCCAACAGTATCCTGAAGACTGTGGCGGAGAGGTACGACTCTCCTATTATCCGACATTTCCTTCGGCTACTTCTTACCGAACGGGTTGGATAATTAGTGGTATGTTATAATAAGTAAATTACTAACATAGTTGTATAAGGCACCCATTTACTAACCATGTGGATCATTGTTATCTTTAAATTAATAAATTGAATGGAATACTATAATTTTATTATAATTATGACAGCTCAAGTGTGACATGTCTCAGAAAAGTTATATCAAAAATAAAAATTCATAAGCAACCCTGAAAAAATACATACAAAATCACTTTTGACCAACTTCAAAGGGCACGACAGCTTGACCCAGGGACAATTCGACCCCTGCTACAACTCAAACCCTGCGACAACTTGATTTTTTTCAAAACTCAACACTTTTAACTTACTTCAAATGGTTTCACGACTGCTGGACAGTGGCGGCGTAGCATGGGTTGGCACCCGGGGCATAGCACAGCACAGCACCCCCCGTCATAAGTCCTTAATGTAAGTAAGTTGGGTATACATATAGCGGGGAGGTAAGACACCCCAAAATGGTCCTCCCTTACGCCGCTGGTGGCTGGACCCTACGACTGCTTAACCCTACGACCACTCGAACCCTCCGACAACTTACACTTGTGACCCTGTGACAAGTCGAACACTGCGACACGTCAACCCCTGCGACTACTCTGAGCATTTATTGTAGATACAGTTCAGGCATTGATTGATGGAGCTAAATGGTTTACAATAAGTATCATAGTTGAATATTTTGGACTTGTCGTAGGGGTCGAGTTGTCCGGGTCAAGTTTTTGTAGGGTCGACCTTCGTTTAAAGTAGGTTAAAATTAATTTAATCGAGTTATCACAGGGGTCGAGTTGTCACAGAGGTCCAGTTGACCCCGATGACAACTATGATACTTATTGTAAACCATTTAGCTCCATCAATCAATGCCTGAACAGAATCTACAATAAATGCTCAGAGTAGTCGCAGGGGTTGACGTGTCGCAGTGTTCGACTTGTCACAGGGTTACAAGTATAAGTTGTCGGAGGGTTCGAGTGGTCGTAGGGTTAAGCAGTCGTAGGGTCCAGCCACCAGCGGCGTAAGGGAGGACCATTTTGGGGTGTCTTACCTCCCCGCTATATGTATACCCAACTTACTTACATTAAGGACTTATGACGGGGGGTGCTGTGCTGTGCTATGCCCCGGGTGCCAACCCATGCTACGCCGCCACTGTCCAGCAGTCGTGAAACCATTTGAAGTAAGTCAAAAGTGTTGAGTGTTGAAAAAAATCAAGTTGTCGCAGGGTTTGAGTTGTCGCAGGGGTCGAGTTGTCACAGGAGTCGAATTGTCCCGGGGTTAAGCTGTCGTGATACCCATTGAAGTTGGTCAAAAGTGATTTTGTATGTATTTTTTCAGGGTTGCTTATGGATTTTTATTTTAGATATAACTTTTTTCTGAGACACGCATGTCACACTTGAGCTGTCATATAATAAAATTATAGTATTATAAGGTAGGTATTAAAGTGCTACAGTTCTGGGGACGTTTTGTTACATTGTTCTTTTAGGAAACCATTCATAGTCATCATTACCATATACAAAGTGTCATCACCATAAGCCTAAATGATATGGTAATGATGTTAATGGTAATGACGAAAACGATTTTAAAATTATATAAAAATAATTGTCACCACTACTGGGACACCTCAATATCGCCATTTTTTTATTGTAATCACATGCTACAAAGTGCTAATTATTAGAAAAATATCGATATATTAAACTTACTAAATCGCACAAAATGGGAATGACGCGAGCCGATGACAAACTGCGAGTGTCTCTCGTTTTCGGAGTTTAAAAAGTCTCGGAGCTGCGTAAATTTTACGTGCATTCTGTTCTGTTACGAGCAACGAATTGAAGAGTGGGACGCGCGGACACAAGCGGGGATAAGTCGCGTCGCAGCCGCATTAAAGAACCTTTGATGCTGCCGCGATGGCTATGACGATTTCTCGTGACAATATTTCAATTCATGATTCCATTTTATTGGCTAATACGATTTCAATATAACTTTGTTATTTTGTCACGGTAAATATGTACATTTTAAATTTATAATCAAAATCTGGTCTGTGTATAGGTAAAGTAAAAAAAATTAAAAGACAACGGCAAAGGTCAGTACTTTTACTGTGATGGTAATGACGTTTAGTGCGTGTTTTCTTGATTATCGAAATAACTTGAAGTATTTAATCAATATGGATCATGGCGCCTTATGTGGAAACTTGTATGAATCGTTATTCAGAAGTTTAATTTACCAGAACTACAACAGTTTTTTTTTTATCGATCGGAACATAAGTTTTTTACTGTTTCGCGGATTTACCCTATCACAAGAATTGGTGCAAAATTTTGTAGTGCGTGGTTGCGGTAGTACGTGCTGTCCTGGAAGTGACATAAGATTCCACGCGTAAGTGTATATTTCGTGATTTCCGACATTGGATCATTGTAAACATTTTTCACATTTTTTACAGTAATTTCTTCCTAAAACGTTTTACCAGTAACTACACTTATCATTTTTAATGATACCTATGTCAAGAAATAAAGATTTTACATTGGTTTCATTGAATTTGAGCAATTTTATATTTTTTGTTTATTTAGAAAGAGCAAGTCTGCCCACAGAGAGCGAGATACTGATACTTAGTTTGTGCTTCAAGTAGGTATTGGGAGTCTGGCCTCCATTTTTATCTGTAGCTTCATGGTTCCCAATGTCAACGACTTTTTTATTTGATGTACAGGATGTCCCGTAATAAATTGCACAAAAGTAATTCCTAGTTAAGTTTCTTGACTATCTACAACGAATTTGAATCGATTTTTGAAATATATTGAGATGCCAAAATTTTTTTTTTACATGTTTTTAATTTTTTTTCTGCCTGTACTTACTTTTTTCTATGCAGTGGATGCAAATATTGATATTTTTAAGTACCTTTTCGTTAAAATGTAGGTTAATAGATTCTTTATCAAGTTTTATGTCATTTTTGGGCAATAACATTGCATCTCTATTTTTTTTAAATAGTATTTCAAAATTTTATTGCATTTCATATGGATGACTCAAATTAAAAAAATCCTCGTGATAAAAAAATGCATGACACCAATGTGTAATTAACATTAAGTGTTGTAGATAAGGTCACTAGCAATAAAAAAAATTAAAAAACAATTTGATTAAGTGCCTAATGAAATTATTTTAATTTCATAAAAAAAAATCAAAGTGACTTGAGGTGTTGATAATACTTCTGGGCTGACTTTACCAGTAAAATCGAGTTTTGAGTGTTCTAATATGTTATATTCGCATATATCTACCTAAACAAATAAGAAAATAATATCAGATTAGTTAGCGATGGTGATCTCCGTGGAGCCGCCAATCTTTTATTTAGCAACGATGTTGTCGCCGTCGACTGCCAGGAAACACTCAGTGCTCTTGAGGATAAGCACCCACCTCCAGCACCGAATCTCCTCCTGCCTCCGCCTCCTGATCCTACCGCTGCCCACATAATCTGCAAAGAAGATGACGTATCGTCTGCCATCTTTTCATTCAAAAGCGGGTCTGCCAGCGGCCTAGACGGTCTTTCACCTCAACACCTGAAAGACCTTCTCTCTGTCTCAGTCGGTGACGCTGGCAGAGTATTATTACACAATATGACTCTTTTGGTAAACCTAATGCTATCCGGCGAAGTCCCAGCTGATATTATCGAAATTCTTTATGGAGCCAACTTAATAGCTTTACGGAAAAAAGATGGCGGCATTCGCCCTATAGCTGTTGGCTCCACCCTTCGCCGTATAGCATCCAAAATTTGCTGTTCTCACATTTTACCTACCGTTTCTGCAGAGTTCCAACCAGTACAGCTTGGTTTCGGCGTCAAAGGTGGATGCGAAGCAGCCGTTCACGCTCTCCGTACCTTCCTGTCACTTGACGCCGCGGAGGTGGTGCTGAAGGTGGATGTCAAGAACGCCTTCAACTCGGTAGATAGAGGTGCCTTGCTTTCAGCCATTCATCAAAAAGTTCCTCATATTTACAATTATCTTTGGCAATGCTATAGCAAACCCACAAAATTAATTTTCAAAAACAACCTATTATATTCATCTGTCGGCTGTCAGCAAGGCGATCCTCTCGGGCCCGCTATTTTTAGTTTGGCAATACAACCCATTATTGATTCACTAAATTCAAAATTTAATGTGTGGTACCTAGATGACGGAACTATCGCTGGCGATATTTCATCCGTTCTCTCAGACTTCCACACCATCATTGATAAATTCAAAAGTATCGGACTTGATCTCAATTATTCAAAATGCGAGCTATTTATCCCAGAATCAAAATTTTCACATGTTCAGTTACAAGACATTATTACAAAATTTTCGGCTTTAGCTCCCAATATCAAAATTCTCAATAATACGTCACTCCGTCTTTTAGGTTCCCCTATTTTTGACGAGGCTATTCCGATTTTTATTAATGAACAAATTTCCAAATTTCAGCAGTCCTCCGAAAATATGCTAAAGATAAACCCTCACATGGCTTTGTATTTAATCCGTTTTTGCGCATACGCCCCAAAATTTATATATTTTTTACGTAGTACCCATTTTTGGCTTTTTCCAGGACTACTATCAACCATTGATAGTTCGCTCAGGGAGACACTCTCCAAAATTCTAAATTGTGCATTTAGCGATAACGCCTGGAAACAGGCCTCTCTCCCTGTGCGTTTCGGAGGACTAGGCACACGTCAGATATCGCATATTGCCCTTCCAGCTTTTCTGTCTTCTGCGTATGGTACAGCCGAACTCTTTAATAAATTACTATCCCCTTCTTTAGGGGTAGTGGAGTTGGCTCACCTCGCAGAGGCCAGAAACGCTTGGACTAGGGCATGCCCGGGAGCCGATCCACCTACCTCTCTATCGTCTCAGAGGCAGTGGGACGAGCCGCTCTGTTTGCGTTTTCAGAGTGATCTATTGGCTTCCTCCGAAAATGCTGCAGAGCGTGCTCGCCTACTAGCGGTCTTTCAGGCAGAGTCCGGTTATTGGCTACATGCTCTTCCTTCGGCCAATATCGGGACTCTGCTTGACAGGAGTACACTATCCCTTGCCATTTCCCTTAGACTTGGCGTCAAGACAAACCATCCCCATCGCTGTCGTTGCGGTACTCGCGTCGGTGAGTTAGGACACCATGGCCTCTCATGCCAAATGAGCGCTGGTCGAGTCTCCCGACACGCCTGCATCAATGACGTCATCCGCAGAGCTCTTGTCGCCGTCAATGTGCCAGCAGTTTTAGAGCCTAACGGCATATTCCGTGACGACGGCAAGAGACCTGACGGCATGACGCTCATTCCCTGGAAGCAGGGACGTCCTCTTGTGTGGGACGCAACATGCGCGGATACCCTTGCTCCGTCTCATACAGGAGGTACCTCCCTTGCCGCAGGCGCGGCGGCGGCCTCGGCTGAGTGCTCCAAGCGGCGCAAATATGCAGCTCTCAATGAGAGTTATATATTTGTGCCGTTTGGGGTTGAGACTATGGGACCATGGGGTCCAAGCGCTCGTTCCTTTTATAAGGAACTGGCAAAGAGGCTCACCGAGGTGACCGGTGATCAAAAGGCTGGCAGCTATTTTGGTCAGAGAATTAGCCTGGCCATTCAACGTGGCAATGCTGCCAGCCTTTTGGGCACCATTCCTGACTGCGGCGCTGGGGGTGAAGTATTTTTTATTTTGTAAATAGTTTTTATCATTAGTAATTTTTAAATTTTAGTTTTTAAGTCATTTTAAGTTAATGTAATGTATTATTATAAAATTTATTCTCTTTTACTTATTAAAAATTACATATCAGATTGTATGCTATTTAATAGAAAATGTATAATGTCATACAGGTATTACACTGGGATCTGTCAATTTACACTAGTAATTGGGACCTCATGTAATACCTGTATTACATTCAGATTTCACCATGGTTTTCGTAGTTTTCATACGTATTTCCACAATCAGTGATACTCAGATAATAAAACAGTTCAAATCCCAAAACGAATAATAACAAAAGCTTATAGAAATCGTACATATTTTAGTAAAAATTTCATTATTACTAACCACTCGTTCCCGGTCGCGGCGCCGTCGCTAGTTCAATTAAAGATAAAAAAATATAAATGTCACTTCAATGGCCAATCACAGCTAAGAATGATAGACAGATGCACAATCTAACTAACTAACGTAAAAGTTCTGGTAAATTTCAACAGATAGCGTTGATTTAATTTTTTTTGTTTTATGTAATAAATATATGACGCCAGGCCCCAGGAGGATAAAGAGGAAGTTAATTGAATAAAATTGAATAAATCACTGGAACAATATTGGCAACTTCTTATTCCAAGCAGACTAGAATGAATTGTCTATAGAATGTGTGTTTTTTGTAGAAAAATGAAATATCATATTATCTAAGATCTTCAAAATTTTTATTGAATGGAATAAAATATATCAGGGTACAAATACGTTGAAATTGTACTACTACTTATTACATTTTTTCAACATAGCACACCAAGTTCGTTTTAGTCCCATTACACGCAACAGATGGCGCTGTATGCTGCAAAAGAAAATGTTTTAGCCAGATTTTCATAGACGGGTCAATTTCACCGGTTCTTGATAAAGTTTTAGCTGACCTAACGATATCTCAAATCGACTATTAAATAAGTTTACAATAGACGGCTAAACTGGTTTACCAATTTTGCAAGAAATAATTTAAGTATTTTAGCGCCTAACAATTGAAAAAGTTAACATCGTAAATAAATATACTAAAATAAATGATCTCTCTCTTCGCTATGTCTTTCTTTCTTTTACATCTGACAAAATCATCCGTATTTTACTATCGATACAAGCATTTTACATCTGACAAAATCATCCGTATTTTACTATTGATTGATTACTGATATAAGTATTATATGTACCTAATTTAAAGGTCCGGTTAGATCAGTATTTACAGGCCATAATATAATTTTTTGAGCTAAAGGTCACTCTCTAGTCTTTACTCGGAATTGCGACCTGTCTGTTTGAAGTGAAAAAAATTGGATGTGCAACAAAGTATCATACGCATACGAGACAGAATGTGTTTATTTTGTATTTTTTTTACCAAAAAGATCACTTAGAAGTAGCCAAACTGAAATGAAATCCAAAGTATATCTTTTTTAATTAAGTTAATGCTTTAAACTAGGCCTATTATGTAAAATATGCAAACGAAACCTTCAGAAATCTTGGAATCAAACGTGCTTATTTATTAACAACGCACTAAAATGACGAATTTATATTCTTCGCCATCTTATGTGGAGAAACAATACCTACTACTTTCTTCAAAGCGGCGACTACATCCGGTTCCGTTCACGTAATTATATGTTAACATGGCTTTTTATTATTTCACACAATCGGCGGACGGATGGACCCCTGCGAGAATTTTAATTGACTTTTATTGATTGGGTTAGTGTCATTGAACTTTTGCAATTGAATTTTACCTCATACAAGATTCAAAAAATGAAAATAGTCCAACAAACCTATTTTAGGTAGTAGTTATTTTTCTAGAAGTCTGACTTTCCTATTTCACGCAGGTGTGAAATGTCTACTACCTATTTCATGTAGGACCTATTAGTACATCCATTTTTAAGCCCACCTAATGAAACGCATCTTTTGCCTCGAAGCAGTTCGAAGGCGAATAAAAAAAAATACTTAAGACCTTTTTTGTTTCATTTGATCATCAACGAAACAGTCAGGCATGTACACATAATATGACATAGTTAATTAAGTACCTTTGGGAAGTAAGTAGATAGATTAATGATACGCTATAAACATGGGAAATTGTCGATTAAAATAATATTAGGCTGCTGCACCCGCGTAGATTTCCGCTTGTCAACTCGCAGGAAGGAACTCTTTCCCCTGGTAGAATAAATTGTGTCTTACCACAGAATAAGTACTCAATAGTACCATTGTTTGGTAACTACTTTTTAAGCAAACGTGACCTTCTATAGGTCTCCTTGTAGCTTCATCCTATCAGCTCTACGAGAATAAATGCATGAATTTTGTATAAGCTGTGACGTCATTATAGTTCGCAAACTCAATTGACTAATTTAGGCTGAATTCCACCACCTAACTTAAGAGTAACTTTAAGTATAACCGGTGTTTTTTGTCCACACAGATTTTTTACGTTTGTTAAAGTAAGATGGTGCGACCGAGTCAAAAATATTAAATAAAAATAAGTACCTACCTACCTACTTAAAATGTTTGTTTCAAACCTATCAAAGTCAGTTTCAGGACTAGGATTACAGGTATTTTTGAAGAAGTAGGTAAGTAATAAGTATTGTGGATTTATTTGGATAATACAATGAGGTGTTAAGAAAGTAAGTATGTATTTACTGAGCCAGATTTTACGCCAAATGTAATCAGCCAATCAGTTTGTCTTAAATAAACGTGATAGATATTTTAGTCATAAAATACCTTACCTATTAAAGTGACGATCGCTTGCCAAACGACACGAAACCTGTCGGATCAATTTGGCACCTTCCTTCGGTCACGTTAAGCCTTTCCTCATACTCAGGTAAACATAACCATTACCTCACGGTTATCCTTTCCCTGGGTGCATTGACTCGCACAGAATTCCATATTTATTCAAAGCACGTATCGTGAATCAGAGGCATATCTCTTTGTCCTGTAGATCGGCGCACGCGCATGTAGGATAGAGATGTCTCTATTTAATCCTGAAAAAAGTGTGCTAATATATCCGAAACCGAAAATTGTAACAGATTTTTTTACTATAGATGATGGCACACACTAGTGACTCTGGGAGGAGTAGTATTATTTTTTATTTCCCAAAGTTATAAGACTATTGACTACTGACTAACTTTAATTTAATTTAGATTTCGATATCCTCAAGTTACCATTCATTAACTAAATCTTTTTCGACAAGGTGTCGGGAATCGAATAATCGGTCTTCACTAGTTGGGTTTTTATTGGCTGTCAAGCTAAGTTGTAGATCCTAGCTACACAAGAGTTGCAGCGGTGGGAATAGTCCCGTATCGTCAAGTTGTATACCTACCTATATTTTTGGGGTTCTTCTAACACGCCAAGGTTTCAGGCTTTTCCGTTTCTCAAGAAGAGCCGTAAAGCATTTCCCCTGTGATAACAGTAAGGGTCTTATTTAGGTAACTAAACTGTACTTATCAAGATCCGAATTTATATCTATCCGTATGAAATCCGGTCTCGCAACAGCTCTAGCGACTCCAACAGAATGCTAACCACAATGAAAGTGAACAACGAGGTGCCGATGAATTAGAATTGTGGAGAAATTGCACAGAATTCGCATATAATGGTATCAGTGATAGTTGCTTTTGAATGTACAGTCGATGGAATAAAATATTGGTTGTTAATTTTGTCTCCTTCAAATGTCTAAAATAGCTTCGTCGTCGTAGTATAGAATTAGATGGAGGCAATAATTAATTATCCCTTTTCCGTGGTTGTGTAGTAGAGCGCTCCTATTAGATTTATTAAAATTGATTTAGTTTGTCACAAGTCAGCATCTTAGATATATCTCGTTATTTTGATATACCTACGTAGTATGTATGACGTAAAGTTTCATCAAAATCCGTTCAGTAGTTTTTGCGTGTAAAAGTAACCAATATTTTTATTTTGTAAATAGTTTTTATCATTAGTAATTTTTAAATTTTAGTTTTTAAGTCATTTTAAGTCAATGTAATAATATGATAAAGTAAAATAACTTTTACAGTTATAATATTGTATTGGGAATAAGGGATTTAAGAATTCAAATGTTTAAGATAACATCTAGGGAGCTCTATTACAATTACAATAAAAATATCCTTAGATTTTTATTTAATAGAGCTCTCTGGATGATCTTTGAAGGATTGAATCTGGATCGAAGTACCTATTAGACATCTTTATGTTTATCGCCTATAAGTTTACTTAAGTTTTCTCTATCGACTGTACAGTGTGGAGAAAGAATGTCTGTTGCGTCATGGCGACTGATGTTTGGATAGTTTTTGCCGAATAAATATCAATGGGCGATTATTAAGTTTCGCGCGGCAGCTGGTGATAGTGAATAGTATAATGGTGGTATTTACAATGTTAATAAAACAGTGCGTGGGGCGCGCAGAGACTTTGATCGTTGGTGCAGAAAACTTCTCGAGTGGCGACCACGGGCTGGAAGACGTAGCGTGGGCTGGGCAGGCCTCCTACAAGGTGTACCGACGATCTGGTAAAGGTCGCGGGAAGAACCTGGATGCGGGCAGCGCAGGACCGTTCATTATGGAAAACCTTGGGGGAGGCCTATGTCCAGCAGTGGACGTGGTGGGTGAAACGACGAATAAAACTTAGAGCCTTAAATATAACTCTACCTATACATATGTTTTGAATTAATTTCGTTGACATAACTTTCTTAACGGGTTTCGTTCGGGTTAACTTAGCTTTTATTGATTACTTTGTTGTAGTCTAGCTGTAGATCCTAGATAAGAATGGGATATCCCCTAATGGCAAGACAATAAATACACAGTAAAAAAGTAAAAAAGTAAAAAAGTATACAAGTAGTATATCCGTTAAGCTAGCACCCATAACACAAGCATTAAGTTGCTTACTTTGGGGCTAGCTGGCGCTGTGTGAAATTGTCCAAAGATTTATTTATTTATTTATTTATTTATTTATTTATTTATAAATACATAAAAAACAAAAATACCTATATAATTTTTAGGAGATTTTTCATGAAAAATGCTTGACTACTGAAGTGTCTGAAGTACAACAATTACCTAAGTCACAAGAAATACAATGGCTTAATCAGATCATTTCGCTAGCAATAAACAATCTGGTTTAGAAAATAGAGAGAATAAGGATGATCCTTTAAACTTTCGACGTTAGTTTGCTTCAGTCGATACGAATTGAAACTTATTCTGCAAATCATAGCTTTTTTGAATGACACACAAAAACCTTTCTATTTTGTGCAAAAACTGACAAATCTTGTTCCTGAAGGAACACAGTTTGTCGTACGACAGTTGACAGGCGCGGCGTTGGCACATTCCAGCGTTTTTGTCGCCGCACGCGCATGATCTAGGACACTTCGAAGGCTAGAGAACGTATGTTGTAAATGCTAACTGCGATTGATTTATACTATAGCCAAATATTTTATGTCGTCTTTTTTAGAGTTATGGTTATAGGAAACGATAAAGTGGTGTATTTATCCTCTCATAGAAAAGGGCTTTATCGTCTAACTGCCTTAAACTCGAACGAACATTTTAGTTGTTATACACGTACCTACATCTTGGGTTCTAGTTCTACTGGTTCTACTAACAAATACTTATTTTCGGAGCTAAATGCAAGTGACAGTGTTAGTACCATTGACCGCTTACTTTTAGAATGAGAAATGTATAAAAAACAATAAAGTTGAACTTGACATTGATAAAAAATATAATAAATAACGGCAGCTACCGCTCCACCATAACATAATAGAGATGTTCAGATCTTCTAAAAGATAAGAAATCACATAAAGATGCTAGCTTGTCAGTGAAACTCATAATGAATAAGTCATTATTTGATGGACTTTATGAACACGCTACTGAGGCGTGGTTATGAATGAAACCATACTTTCTGCTTCGCATATTTAGTGTCCTCCTCTTGGTCAACATGACAAAATCAAGTTTCAAAACGTAAAATGTTTGCGAACGTTACGAAAGAATTCGGAAAGAATCCTGCGCAGTATATATACGGTCAAAACTAGTCGGTCTTTATGGCGCGTCGGGAAGTGGCGCTACCGGTTTGAAAACACTTTCCATTTTCCTCCCTGCCGATAGTAAATCGCTCTAGCATGCCTATCCGTAAACATTGACAATTCCACATTCTTCAGAATTGCAGCTTGCATAATATGGCAACACGCCAGTAAAATGTCTATAATCCCAATTTCGCAAAAGATTTTATTACTTTTAATAGTTGGTAGTTATGAAAAAATTGCAGCCTCCTGACTGAAGTTAGCCAATTAGATTTTCAAACTTCGAACTTTAGAGGGCAGTATAGATTCAGGTGCGCCCGCGCGACCTTTGCGCGTCCCCAAAATTCGCAATAACAATCAAAATCGCGGAAATCGAAACTGACTCGGGTTACATCGTGGAGGTTACGTAAAACTTTATGCTTAATTACAAGTCGCATACAACGTAAGGTCGTAGAAAGTGAATCGGCTCGTGTGAACCGTCAAAAAAACCCCGCCATCTTGGCAGTCTGTGGCGCGCAGCTCGCGCGAGTAAACGCTTCCCGCCGAAACGAGGTTCGAATTCCGAACGCCTGTCATTTTTATTTTTCACGCGCGTGTCAACGGCCAGTGTTTTCCAGAGTGCATCGATTCGGTTTGAATCGATTATAATTTGTTGGTGTTGTGAATAATGTGATAAAAAACAGTTGTGATCGTTAGAAAAAGACTGTTCCAGGATTTTTTGTAATATTTAATGTATTATTCATGAAATGGGGGATTCTAGAAGAAGGACCTTCATCAACACAGTTTTGAAAATGGTAAGTTTTTTTTATGCTTTTATGTTGTTTTCAGTAATGGCCGCTCGTTAATAGCCGTTTAATTATGAAGAAATACATCTGAAGCGTACATTTCCTCGTTATTAAGTTTTAATTGTAGGAAAGTAGACATTCATGTGCACGCCTAATTAATAGAGTCGTTAAATGTGTCGTAACATATTATTATAAGGTCATTAGCATAGCGATACGTAATCAAAAATATTTGGCGAGTTTTCTTTGCCTTAATGAAAGTTTTGGATCCACTATCGTTGAGTAACAGACTGGTTAATTTAATCTGTTCATAATCGAATATTCCGATTTGTATTTTCACTCTTGGCGTGACGGTTTTCACTTGATTTTTACAAAATAATGAAAATATTCTTTAATACGAGTAATGTAAGGACAATTAGTGGAAATATTAACAAATATCAATATTAAGACTTTTTTACACACACACATTACATATTACACGTCTGAGCTAAAAGTAGTCATTACTGAAAATAAATAAAAAATACAATAAATAATACTTTTCAGGTGAATTAATTGTATTTTTATTCATTATCATTTACTAGAGATTAGTCAACTTTCTATAAATAAAATTATTTATTTCAACAATAAGAAACACTAATAAAGCAAAAGACCCATGCTCGTTTTCACCATCAATCGCTAATTTTAAAGTGACCCCATTGAATACAAAATTCCTGTCATGTGTTACCATAGGGGTGACTTAAAAATTAGGGATTGATGGTGAAAACGGGTACCATTCCCCTATCTTCCCCCTAGGCAAAGCACATTTAAGAGTAGGTTTGACCCTTTACAAAATCTGTCTTTTTCGACCATTTTTGGGTTACAACAATTCACTACCATCACGATATTCACGATATTTTGATCGATTCCAATAAACGAAATATGATTTCACACAAATTCTTAGATATTCGATACATAACGCAATAAAATGACAACTGGTTTTCCCATTTACTATCCAATTATGGTAATCGATTGCGACTAATTCGTTATTCGTCGCAATCCGCATTGCTATGAACTTTTTTTTGTTGCGTAACTCAAATTTAGGCTCGTCTTGGCTGCCTTTATATCGTTTTGAATGTATAATTTGTAACTAGTTTTACTGCCGATTCATGATTCTCACTTCCCTTTATGAATTCTCTTGATTAAATCTTGAATTGAATTTGATGGTAGGTATAGTAGAGTAGGTATAATGGATGCGGGCGGCGCAGGACCGGTTGTTGTGGAAATCCTTGGGGAGGCCTTTGTCCAGCAGTGGACGTCATTTGGCTGAAACTAATCAATAGTAGAGTCTCAAAATTATAAGAGCTTTTGATCTTTAAAAAGAAAAATACAGAATAGTATCATTACAACAAACAAAACTGTCTTTCTTACCTTAAAATGCAAAACCTTTGGCTGTATCGAATACAGAGAAGAGCGTCAAAGTATGTTTAATAATATAATTTTAGAACTAGTTTCATTAGTGTGTCTAGTAGGTACAAGTAATAATCGATTTTTTTTATGCATAACAAGGCAGATATTTGACCACAATCGCACCTGATGTTATTCATATTCATATTCATTTATTTATTGCATCACATATGTATGTATGTACAGTAAGGTCTTATAAAATATGTAAGGTAAACATATGGGCCCTGCTAGGGCATTGCAATGTTACTCGTATTTACAATAGCAATCAAATAAATTATAGATGTCTTTGATAGGAAGTACATCAAGCAATTTGGAATATAATGTCTATTATTGTATAAAAATATATTTGAAAAATTACGCGTACTGGGCCGACACTTTTTTTATAAAGTCTCTCCAGGGAATAGGAAAAAAATAATTCTAATAATAATTATTATAATAAGTATTGTAGGTTGTGTTAAGTGGGATGCAGTCTAGGATGGTACATATCTGCCCTGTAAGTGCCTATTCTCTGTCTCTAATCCTAATGCCTAAATCTCTGTGGCTAATGCCTATCTCGCCTTGAAAATGCCCGGATTATAGTCTTCGGGAAAGACAGCAGCAGGCAGCGAATTCCATTATTATCCATGACTAGCTTTCCGCCCGCGGTTTCGCCCGCGTGGAATTTTGTCTGTCACAGAAAAACAATATCGCGCGCGTATTTGTTCGCCGTTTAGACCTACCCAGGACTACGACAAACATTTTAAAACCAAAATCAGCTCAATCGGCCCAGCCGTTCTCGAGTTTTAATCAGACTAACGAACATCAATTCATTTTTATTTATATAGATTAGGTACATTCCTTCTATAATAGGATAAAATAAAGAACTATAATAAAACAAAAGGCAAAAACTTTGTGACCTTTCAAGGCGTCTATTTAATCTATTCGCATAGCGCGCATTGCTCAGAGTCCGGCATAGATTAAACAACCACATTTTTATTACCAATCACTTTTTACAACTTGTTGAATGTGTTTTATTAGTTGCTATGAAGTAATTATTAACATTCCGAATGTCGTTCAAACTAGATTGGTCTACTCTCACTTTCAACTGTACTGTACAAGAAGTACAGCAGTAATATTCAAAGAATCTTGTAAGCGATCTATCAGTGTATTAGAAAGGAAACGAACTCTATTTATTATCATCAATATTAACTAAATTATTGATTGAACCGAATAATTTCATTCTGCAATAAAGGTTTTTGTTGTTGAGTGGCGAGCATAGGTTTTTTCACAAAGCGAAATAGGCAGAAAGGAAGTAGAAAAAATCTAATATTGCTTCTGAAAAAAGAGCTCTGACTTGTTACTCGGTTAAATAATCTTTCCTAATTTATTTAGAGGATAAATACTACGTTTCAGCGTAGGCATAAAACTGTCAACCATAGTTATCTGTGCTGCTCTTTGCGAGCTGCGTCCTTGGTGCGCCCGCGCACATTCCCTGTCGCGGGAATTCTGTATCTTCTTGTTGCATTTCGTATGTTGTCTGTGCTAAAATGCATTGAAGAATCTAAATATATTTAACTCAAAGGTGACTGACTGACTGACTGACATAGTGATCTATCAACGCACAGCCCAAACCACTGGATGGATCAGGCTGAAATTTGGCATGCAGGTAGATGTTATGACGTAGGCATCCGCTAAGAAAGGATTTTACGAAATCCACCCCTAAGAGGGTAAAACGGGATCCACGCGTACGAAGTCGCGGTCGGTCGCTAGTCTGGAATATGTTTCATTTGAAAAATTCACTGTATACGATGCGACGTGAATGGTGAATCCAAGGTCTATTGCTAGCCGGACTACTGCTTTGTCTTAAGAAGTGCGGAAACTGAAAGACATAGAGGATTTAAGGGCTACTTAAGGCGTTTTTTCTAATTTGAAATAGTGTTAGAGGTATATTTAGTATTTTGAATGGAGAAATCTAAATAGACTGACTACAAGAATACAGCTAAAGTGTCTGGTAATCATAATAAGTATAACAATATCACTGAAATAAAAGTAAAATAAAGTTATGTTCACAAAAACATCCGCATTCACCACTCGATAGCCAAATGTGAAGCAAAAAGAAAGAAAAGTAAATTCTTAAATGGCACTGTGAGATATTTTTGTAACTAAAACAAAACATCTGTAACTAAAACGACAAATAATAAAACAGTGACATGCTAGGAAAACACAGATAAAAAATTAATAAAGGTATGGTTGAAAGTGGACAGTAAAATACACTTACCGATACATAGTATGTACGAATGGATGTCACAAATATCATGCTACGTACGAACTATTAAGTCTCGTAGCAAAATGATTACACCTTTGATCGACATACTCAATTAAAACTATTCATATAATGTACATTATTATTTAAAGATATTATTATATTATATTACTAGCTTTCCGTCCGCGGCTTCGCCCGCGTGGCATTTTGTCTGTCACAGAAAAACTTTATCGCGCGCGTCCCTGTTTCAAAAACCGGGATAAAAACTATCCTATGTCCTTTACCGGGACTCAAACTATCTCTATGCCAAATTTTATTGTCGGCCGTTTGGTGTAGTGGTTCAGAACGGACTACTATGCCGAGAGGTCCCGGGTTCGATTCCCGGCCGGGCAGAAATTGAAATGATGAAATTTAATTTCTGTGACTGGTCTGGGTGTTACTATGTATAATATGTATGGATTTACAAAAAAAAAGTATTTATGTATGTTTATATCCGTTGTCTAGTGCCCATAGTACAAGCTTTGCTTAGTTTGGGACTAGAAGTGTAGTGTAAAATGTACAAGGATATTTATTTATCAAAATTGGTTCAGTGGTTTAGGCGTGAAAGCAAGACAGACAGACAGAGTTACTTTCGCATTTATATTTATTAAGTATAGAAGTTTAGATAGTATAGATAGATTAACAATTAATAACCTATTCAGTGAACGCGTGTAGGTAGCCCTCGCTACAAAAGTACTACAATGTATCTCCATTCTCGAAGCGCGTCGCTCCATACAAAAGACTTCAACGCGCCGACTTGTATGTGAACCATTCAAAATGGTGCGCGTGCGCCATTTCTTTGGACTATAAGAAGTGGAAGGTAATTTATCATTGTAATTTCACTGTCGCTTGACTTTTGAATAAGGCTGGACTGGTTTAAGTGATAGCAGTGGCTTAGGGAGCGCTTTTTGTCGTGTTTTGGATTTATGTTTCTTTATTATAAGTATACTAGTTTTTTAGTTTTGCTATTGCGCATTAGATTTTATTTGCGGATTTAGTAACTAAAGTCGCCAGTCACATAGGTTCATTATCATCATCATCATTTCAGCCATAGGACGTCCACTATGGCTGAAATGATGATGATGTACATAGGTTATGTTAAGGCAATCAAAAGAAGTACTTTTTTTCATATTATTTATCTTGATAAACCACATTTTTCATTGTTCTCGAAAACGAAAATCTTTGCCTATTAAAAAATCCTTGTGAACGTAAATAAACACATTTATCTGCATCTACTTAGGCTTTAAACATATACAATTAATAGCCTTCACAGCCGAGTGCGTTTTTCCACGCCCCGAGAGACCTAGAGAGGCTGTGGTGCCAATATGCGCCTGCGCTGACCGGTTTGACACTTCGTATGTTTAGTTTTCGAACTTGTACAGTTAACCGCAGTTCAATTTAAGCACTGTGGCACGTAATGCCATTATAATAGGTGAGCTGCTACTTTTCAACAAAAATGTGTCGCGCTGTTGACTGTACTTGAGTTTATAATTTTATGAAACTTGTCTACGTGAATTGATGTCAAGTGTGGATGGAAATGGCAAACCACTTGATTAAATCAATGATCAATATTTTTAGTAATGAAGGACGATATTCCGGCTTAGTTTTAATAACTTCTTTATAGTAGCTACTATATTTTATTGTAAATTTTACATCCAGCCTGTCCTATGATTTTCACTTGAATATAACTTTCACACAATCAAGCACCGACATATGAAATCGAAAATACGATTACTACTCGTTGCTATGACCAATTGACCACGACTTAAATTGGACTATTGGTGTAGTAATGACTGTATCTCTGATGACAGATATACTAGAGATTATAAGGCTCTTTTATGTACTCTACTTTCTTCCATTGGGACAAACTTGGCCTTCACTAGTTGAGTTTTGATTGGCAATCAAGCTGTAAATCCTGGCTACACAGGAGTTGCAGTGGTGGGAACAAGACGTGGGAACCTGTATGAGGGTGATTATTGTTCATATTCAAAACAATGATCAAAGTCGATTCAACCTCTGTGCTCATAGGTTTTAAATATGATATGAAAATTTAACCAAACAACGACCTCATAAAGGTAGCAGAAAGGCACTGAATGCAGGCCGCCACCAACCGGCCATTGTGGAAATCATTGGGGGAGGCCTATGTTCAGCAGTGGACGTCCTACGGCTGAAATGATGATGATGATGAACCAAACGGAAGCCGCAATCAATGCTTAAAATTGTATCCAGTTTCGAGCTTTCTTCTGTAATACGGTTCTAAGACAGTAATAGAGATAATATGAATCTATCTTAAGTACGTGTAGTTACTAAGTGTCTGGTACGAAACCAAGCAAACATTACTGGCTTACAAGAAACGTCCCAGTTGCGCTGTTACGATGAACATGTCGTAACCTGATGGATGATGCGAACATAACTGCTTTTTTGACCGCTTGCGCAATTCATGATATTTGCTTAGAATGCTTGCTTTTGAGGTTTATTTGGTTTAATTTGGCAAGCCTTAATTGGGCAATAACTACAGCAAATTAGCGATCAAAATGAGGAAAGTTGGATGCCTAAGAGCCCTTTCCCACGTCAATTCATAGCCAATTCTGTGGTCTAGTGGTAAGACTACCTGCTTCAGACGCAGAGGTCCCGGGTTCGATTCCCAGTGGGGGCAGATTTTTCTGTTCGGTTTGGTTGGTGGTTGGGCTTGTTCTAAGTCCGCCTGGCTAGCAACCACCATCTTATCTAAGTCTGTCGCCATAACAACAATGTTAACAGCATTCTCCGTGGTTGAGAATTCCGGGTGAAGCTCGCTTCCACCAGCTTCAGCCTGATCATCTCTTACCATCAGGTGAGATACAGGCCAAGAGCTTCCTCTTTGTGGATAAAAAAAATTAGCTTTGCAAGAACCAGTGATGCAGGATCCAGCGAAACTGGACTGTCGTATGACACCATTCCCCATCAATTTTAAAGCACAACATTTTTTAAGATAGACTTCATTCTTGTCTTAAAAATTTAATTTTAAATTAGGCAAGCAGGCAATACAACGCAACCAAAAAATCTTAATTTACAGAGGTAAATGAGGGGTGAGATACAGTCCAAGAGCTTCCTCGTTGTGGATAAATAAAAAAATAAAAAAATATTTTTTAAATTGTAATTGAAAGAAGTAGTTTAATTAAGATGGCAGTACACTGCAAATGGGATGTTCGGCTTACGCTAAGCGGGATCCTGCTAAAAACAGGATGTCTCCACGGGAAAGAGAGAGCTCTAAAGTGTGCCATGTGATAATATTACGTCCTTATCATCTCTACTTTGACCTTTTATTCTCTCTACATTGACCCCTAATTCAATTGTTTTAATCAACGGTCATCAAATGTTCAAAACTATGTTTAATACAATTTACCTACATCCTTATTATAAAAAGCCCTAGCTTTATCTGTGAAAAACCTATTCATAAAGAATAGTTGATGCAAATTCTCAGTGGTTATCTGTAGAAGGGTATTGTATACAGCCTTCAAGGGCGTGGCGACAATGTCGACTGGTTTCGTAATCTGTGATCTAAATGTATAGGCCTTATGACCAGAGTAGTAAGGATTTCAAGTTGTTGATAATAGTGGAAAGAATTTGTTGAAGATTAATTTATTCTTATTCTTTATTTTATTCAAACTATGTAACTATAAACCTTTGTAGTTGTGGGACATATTTATTGGTTGTAAATACACCTACATATTTCCACCACTTGTTTTAATCGTAGTAAGTCAAGTTAGTAATTTGAATTACCAAACAAAGCAACTATATGTATAATGAACTGTACCTAACAACTAGTTATCTAATACATATAACAAATTGTTTGGAAAATATCTAATTTGACAAGCTTGAATAAACCGGTTAGTTCAGTTCCAGTTTGGTCTAAAGCTAAGACAGCATTGTTCTAGAAAGACCAGTAAATGGTAATATTAGGCTGTTTTATTTTCTAATGAATAAGAGGGCTATAGTGTAGCCAGACCCCCCACTAGGTAGACCGACGATCTGGTGAAGGTCGCGGGAAGTACCTGGATGCGGGCAAAGCAGGACCTGTTGTTATGGAACTCTTTGTGGGAGGCCTTTGTCCAGCAGTGGACATCATCAAACAACAACATAAAACACTTAGAAAACACTCAAACACCTACACCGCCACAGAAAATTATCATGTGCCTCAAAAACACTATCCTCCCAACCTAACCGACCAGTTTCAGGGCCGGTCTGAAAATCAGCACTGAGCTTGTAGCTCAGCATAATGCTGAGACTGGTACCATTTGTTTACCTATAAAACTGTAACATCTTAAGGTTAAATTTTTTGTTTATAACGTTTTCTTTTTCTTTATTTCTGTGTACCCATTCACATGTAAGTAATTTATTTTTTTAGTGTTTAGCAATAAATATTTTTCATTTTCATTGTTCATTTTCATCATTTGGCTGAAACGAAGAGCGCTATTTATATTTCGATATATTTAAAATCTAGAACAAGTTTTACGGCTTGCCTGAAAGCAATCGAGTCCGAGAAAATACATATTACTTGCCTCATTGAGACCTGATAGTTAAAACAAAGGTCAGCCTAAAAGAAAAAGTAAAAACAGAACCTGTTGTATGTGATTGCAATAAAATGCAGTCTTCCTTCAGTGTCCTTTCCTAGTGAAAAAACTGAAGGCTAACCATAAATTATTATTGTGACAGGCAGATGCTTGTCGCCCTTTACATGAAGAAGAACCAACTTTAATTAAAAGTTAAGTGGCTTGTCAGGTACATAAAATACTGGCGATGCAAATGTCAGATGTAAAGAATATATTAATTACATATTTAATTACATTGTATGGATTTGGGATATGACTACATACTTGTACAGTGCCGTGTACCTAATCATGGCATATTAAATAGAATTTATCGTTTCAAAGAACACTTCCACTGCTGGACAAAGGCCTCATCTACTTTGTTCTTAATAACAATTAACTAAATGCTGTTTAAAACCAGTGCAAATTATAATCGCAAAGTGATGAAAAGCCGAAAAGCCCTTTTTTGTATGGAGTTTGACGGATTCGATTTTCGATTCGATCAAAAAGTGCATTTTGTGTAGGGGGACAGTTTGGAACTAGGTTATGTCGTTTACGACTTTACACCTTACTCACACGTAAGATGAAGACGTCCAAAATCGGTCAAGTAGTAGATAGATATTACCTCACCGGGTATAATGTTTGGGCAAACACGGCTTTCAAACGCCCGCGCCCGCGCTAGCGTTTCGTTCGTTAGTGGACTTGCGTAATACGCGATTTTCTTTGCAATTTGAGAAACACGATATAAGCAACTACAGAAAAGAGGTTTTCTGAAAATCGATGGTGATTTTCTTTTATTACAGATCCGCCTGTTCTTTAAAGATAAGTCTCAATGAGTTAATAATCTTGAAAACTACTTTTGCCATCTGAATATACATACTTAATTCAGTATCTACATTATTTTACTTTGGTTACGAAGAGTTCTGTTTTTTTTTTGTCTTTCTTTGAAAATGAGTGTAATTGATGTTGTTTTATTCCATGAGAATTTCTGAAAAGATATTAAAACTATCAATGTAGCTAAGTACACTATAATTTAGCTATCTTAACTTCTTGAAATTAAAAACACATTTTGGATCTCTTTAATTATTCCATTGTTTCTAAATTACCAAATAATAAGATACCTACCAGGTGCTATGTGTAGGTATGCACAAGTTGTAACCAACATAATGTTGGACAATAGTGTACATACATCGTACGAGTACACATTTTAATTGGAAATATTGGAAATTCAATGCGCTAAGTTGGTGTGGTAGAGATATTGAAAAGTGTTTGGCTAATTGTCTTTTAATAATAACTTTTAATTGTTATTAAAAGATAATTAGGCAACTAGTTTCGTAATTATTATTGTCGTAACTTTATATAAAATACATACCAACCGAGCGATATGGAAATAATTGGGGAAGGCATATGTTTAACAGTGGTCGTCCTGTAGCTGAAATTATGATGATTAAGGATTGTCTTGGAACGGAAGAAACTTTAACCAGGGAAATAACTAACAAGTGGTACTTAAAAATATATCAACGAAGACGCTAGAAAACAATACTCTAACTGACTGAACGTTGCCGACTCTACATTTTCAAGGTGCGAATCTGTAACAGTCCAAAATGTTCTATTGTGGCGTTAGATCTAAGATATTGTATATTTTCGTGCGAACCTCACATGGACCGGAAGCCCTAACAATATGGCTGCTATTGTCTGGGCTTAAATAGCCAAGCAACCTCGATCGGGTATCTGAGTAAATACCAAATTGGAGGTTGCTTTTGTTATGACAGGATCTAAGCAGAAGGTCTAGGCTGTAAGCAATCCTACTTAATATTATAAATGCGAAAGTTTGTATGGATGTCTGGATGTTTGTTACTCTTTCACGCAAAAACTACTGAACGGATTTTGATGAAACTTTACAGTATTATTGTTTATAGCCCAGAATAACATGTAGGCTATAATTTATTACTATCTGTGACAATCTAAATTTCACGCGGATGAAGCCGCGGGCAAAAGCTAGTTACGGAATAATAGTGACAACAAATGGAAACAAGATAAATACGACTTACGTAAAAAATATTTAAAGGCAGCGTAGAAGGGTTCGTGGCCGAGTCCCCCAGTATTTGACGCACCCGTGGTGGACGCCCCCGATTTAAATAAATTGAATATCATCTTTTGCACTAAGTACAGTCAACGACAAAAGTTTCACAAGCTAATTATTATACTAAACTATGCATGTTTGACGCTATTTATGCAATCTGGGAGCAAAATTTTAACCCAAAACCAGCAGTAGTAAGAAACAAAAAACTTTTGTAGGAATTATTTTCATTTCATTAGATTCATTTTTGTGTTTAATTCTACTGGCCTAATAAATATTTATTCGTTTATTTGTGCCTGACTGTACATTTGATTAAAAATTGCTTCAAATCGAATTTAACTGACCGGGGGCGTCGACCACGGGTGCGTCGAAAACTGGGGGACTCGGCCACGGACCCGCGTAGAATAGGATCACTTTAATCTAATTATGGGTCTCCTAATATCAAGCTTCCCCTAACCATCTGACTAAAGTGAGAGTGTAGACAAAATATTTATTTGCCTCTATTGAGTTAAAGAGCATCATGTTCATGCAATGGACTAATATCCGTTTTCACCATCAATTACTATTTTTTAAGTGACCCCTAAGGCAACACTTAACAGAAATTTTGTTTTCATAGGAGTCACTTAAAAATTAGGGATTGATGGTGAAAACGGGCATAATGATCTATGTTAATGATGCTACTCGTAATTGTCAATCTTTACTGTCTGATGTGCTAGGGAGGGAACAAGATACTCGTAAAGTATGACACAAAAAATACTAATGTCTGTTTACAACTCATACTATATTATTAATTAATTTGGCAATTGATCTAAAGTTTATCATTAGTTTAGAAGTTAATTGTACCAGACAACTTTAAGGCTACTTTGTGTTAAACCGCAAAATACAAATAGATCTCCAGTTACGTACCTTCTTATAAATTGAAAATAAACTCTATTTTACAAATGAATTAAAGCTGATAATTAAACAAATATGTAGGACGCAAGTTATGCTATTATTTAGATACTTACTTGCAATACCTACTTGAGTATTTGAATTTGAGTTATAAAGTGAAGTAGGTATTTGAATTTATTCATTTAAATTGATTTCTGGAGTAAACCCATTCGATTGATTTTGATCCGTTTATAAGATTTTTTCCTGTTTTTTTTTAACCAATTACACTTTCTAGAGTTTAATTGGTCTCGTGGTTAATCTCGTCATTATAATAATAATTTCAAAACCTTTACGATCACATTGAAGCACTGAAACTACGGTTTGATGATTTAAGATGAATAAAGTATACCAAAATATATCTAACAATTTTTATACAATTAATAAGTCGGATTAATAAACACTTAATATGCAATAAAAAATTTGAATTTGAATTTGAATTTGAAAGAACGTTATGCTCTACTAACGGATTACTAAACCAATAAAAATATTTTTCGTGCTAACGGTAAACTTACAACTAATTCTAACGCCAAATTGCTTTATATAATTCTATCATATTTATTTTATTATCTCGTAATTTTATAAATTAGCAAATTATTTATTACAAAAGAAACTTAATTTAATAACCTTAATGTTTTTGACACAGCAAATGACAGTAAGAAATTCAATTTAATAATAAATAACTTCTCTAAAATTATATATAAAGTGAGTGGGTGATAATTGTTTGTCATAAAGTTTTAGTAGAAGGTTTACCCACTTTCTTAATATATCACTTAGCATTCGGCGGCTGTTAACAAAGGGGTAACTATTTCGTTTATTGTTTGATTTGTATGTATCAATCTGTGTCAATTAATCAAACTGGCATGATTGTAAGCCCGCTTCTTTAAAGTTGATTTAATATTGTGAACCTTTTTCAGACACTGTTTGATACTGATAAGTGTGATAGAAAAGACCTTGATAAAACTCCCAAATTAAAGCAAATATTTCGGCGCACCATCGAGTATTAGGTATAAGGTGGCAGGAAAGCGCTGGATGCAGGCTGCTACCAACCGTCGCTATGTAAAACATCAGGGGAGGCTATGTCACCAGTGGACGTCTTATGGCTGAAATTATGGAGCAATATTAAGCATAAAATATTAAATAACAGATTCCGTGTCATTTTAATGCCATAGTCATTTATAAAGGTGTCATAACAGGCGTGTCCATTTCTCAGTTAAAGTAGACCCGACCACAAACCCTAGATTACAGCCCACCGCACGGTTGCGTTTGCTCACTTCGCGAAATTATACGCCATTTGCCACTTATTCCCATGATTATTTCAGAGAATTCCTTACTTTGTTGCCTTTACACATATTTCTTCTATTATTGAACACTCATGGTTTACTTGATGTTGACGAGTTACGAGTAACATAGACTCATGGGAACAAAATGTAGAGTCAGTATTTCAGAAACTGACCAATCAGTTAGATTTTAGCTGAAATTGATGTATAAGTTACTACAAAGTGTAAAATTTTCCCTCTCAATAGAATCATTAGTTCTGTTTTGGTGAAAATACGATAAGGGAAGTCTGTGAAGGGTAGGTAGTTGTGTTGTAAAACAGCGAATTGATTAGAATCAATCTCAAGCATTGTCGGGTGTAAGTCCAACAAATTAATAAGTATGAAATAATATAAAACGTCAAAATTGGTTAAACTTGGTATATTCGTAAAATGGTTAAAAATGGTTAAATGGTATGCTGAGTACACGCGGCGATGGTAACCGAACGCGAACTAACTTAAAGATATTAAAATAATGAAAAGGTTAAAATTGGGTCAGATTGGTAAATGCTGACCGCGCGCTTACGGGCGAGTTGAATGCACTGTACTTCGTACAAGCATTAATTCAAGCCTGTTTTGATGAATTTCAAAATGTTCATAAATCACCATGGCTTACTAATTATTGTGTAGGTAGGTATAGAATTCATGACGTAAGTAAGTCAGTTGACATCATCAGAATTAAGATAAGAAAAGAAAAGAAGTTTTTAATCTATCTTCTATCTATGGGAGTCCATTGATGTCCAAATCTTTATTTCAAAACACTTCATTATCTCTTCAGCAATCAAGTCACCAATTATCCGATGACCGCACACGTGTATTGTCGCCATGTTGTCTCGTGTTGCGCAACATTATTGCCTTAATGGCCGATCGGTTAACAAGCGACAAGCAACAATACCTGTCACTAAATTTTCTCTCGAACGGGGAAAGCAAGCATTGGTGAGTTGCTGCTAATGTCTTTGGAGTAGAGACGAATATCACGTTCGGCTTTGTGCCGAATTGAAGGGCATGTTTGTCAACGTTACTGTCCCTAACTGATTTCGGATATTTAAAGCTTTCGACCCAAAAATGCTGTTAATGAATTATAGCTCCATATTTTTTAAGTTATAGTAAACATTGTTGGTAGAGTAATGTAATGTGATGTAATGGTTTACATACTTTTGACATGTTCACTTAAAGGTCATATTTAATATTGTCGGTATAAGCAAGTGTTAGTTGCTTTGCCTGGCCCATTCCCATTTTATTTGGGGTCGGCCCTCCGCATCATACGTCTCCAGGCGGCTCGGTCCTGGGTTGTCTTACTGTTAACTTGGGCTTCTTTAAGGTCGTTATTAATTACGGACATTCATGTAATTCGGGGTCTTCCGGGGTCTTCCATAAGCAAGTGTTAGTTAAAGCAAAAAATATTGTTTTTTAACTCGATACCAAGATCATATTTGAAATGGCAACATATCAATTAAAAACGATGGTTTTCGAATTCATTTTTCACTTAATTCAGTTCGGCCTTTTCGGCCGACGAAACCAATTCACCATCTCTATCGAATGCAAGTAAATGTGCAACTACAGTCATATTGCACATGCATTTCCCGTTCTACAGACATTGAGATATTTACGCAGTAATTCATAATAATCTATGAAGAAGTAATTCAGAGTAATCATCGGTGAAAATACGAAAGTCCGGATGTCTAGATTATTTATATGAAATAATTACAGTCCTGATAGCAAATCCGTCATTATAATTTTGTAGTTTCAGCTATTTGAGCTGAGTTATTTCTTAGAGCTAAAAAGTTTAAAAGCAGGTTTTATTTATTATTTAAAAAGATCACCAACTTTACGATTACTAACGATGCTAAACAAAATGAAAGAGTTCAATTCAATTTAAACTTTTAAAATACCTAGTAGTTACAAATTGAGAGGAAAAATCGAATAGGTAGTAAAACTAAAGACTATTATGTAATGAAATAAAAATAATTTCCAAAACGACACATCTGATACACGCGATATTTATATTTTATGATTCAAAATTATATACCTACATATCGTACGCTTAGTATAGTGACAGTATGCAACTTTTCCCGTAATGCAAGGTAACACAGCTAACAGCAATCACGCGGTGCAGTACGGTCGTTAGCGAGCGGATTCCGCGCTGCTTGCATCACTCGGGCAATGCACCAGTGACACTTTCAGTTGGTCATATATCCGTATGGCCAAATGGCCACTAAGAAACAGATTAATTCAAAAGTATTTGTTATGCCGGAAGCACACGTAGAGTCACGAATATTGACCACTACAAAATTTGAGTATGAGAATGACGTTAATGTACGTCACTATTCTCCCATGACTAATTCAGAAGACTGATTATTTTAGGTTTTTAAAGGTCAGTTTCATCCTAGCTTTAGGGGTGGAGAAGCTCGAGTATACAAAGCGTATGATTCAAAAAGCCTCTTTGTAGGTATCTGTTAAATTAATAATGAAAATTAAGAGTTTTACGTGAACAAGTTGATGGTAAACGCATTCTTACAAATACAGTCTGTATAAAAAGGAAAAATACGCATTGTATGTAATCTACAGAAGATTATCTAGAATTTCATCAGTTTTGAATAAAGCTTTGGTTTTGTCGATTCGCAAGTTATTTTATTTGTGTAACTGTTTCTAATAATGGAGTCAATAACATTGTTTTGTAAACAAAGTTAACCTATTTAAAAATCTGTAGCGCCCCACATTTGCCACTTAGCGACGCGAGCGCAAGAAGCAAGATTTTTTACGCAAATCGATTTGCATCGGTGCTAAGTCTAACGCAACGGTTGCTATCGGCAAATTGCAAAATTAATTTATATCTCTAATGAGATACCGTGAGAATCAACACAGGTGCTATTTCTAAGGAAAGACTAAAATTACGGTACTTAGGTCTTACTTAGGTATGTCTTTGTTAAGGAGAGGTATTTCCGAATTGAAAATAAATTAAAAATGGTTTGAAAAATGGAATTTTAATGCCTTTTTTGTTCGTTTTGTTATCATCATTTAATAAATGCATTTGTGATTGATTTTCCAATTCTTTTGTTTCAGGTAATTAACATATTTTATTCTTTACTTTTGTGGGGAGAGAGAGTGCCAGAACAAAGTAAGTGAGTACAACTTTAGGGCATCAACCAACATCAATCGTGAATGGTTTTCATTTTAAGATTATAATTTTTCGTGGCATCTTTTCAATAAGAAAGATTGAAACATGAATATAAAATCGTTTTAAATCAAATGATGAAGCTGTCAATAGTTAACTGATTTATTTCGATGTTTAAAATCATCTTCTTCCGTGTGGGTTGTAGCTACTGAGGTCATAACTTATGTCAGATTTGAAAAACCGCCATGGGCGTAAAACATTACTGTATTGGACTGAACGATACATAATAACAATATTATCTTAATGTAATGTGTTAATAAGTCTTTCTTATGCATTCAGAGGCATTAAAATTAAGTTTCTGTTAGTGTAACACGTCCCAACTGAAAGACTGGAAAAAAATTCTGGTTGAAATTATGTCTACAAACAAAATGAATCATCTTCGGAACTCGAAAGATGCGTGTGCAGCGTATATTAAACAGTAATAATTACAAAGCCAACACGCAACGTCGTTTCTCGTCTCATAACAGTGGCCTAATTATGCAAAATGCCCATATATTTGATGCTGTGTTCGTAAATCGGTGTAACTGAAATGTGGACGGAGCCGAGAGAAAAGCAATAGCTTGGTGCGTTTATATGTTGCGATTTGTAGTAGCCACCGAAATTATTGCTGCCTTGGCGGGAAGACTTAGTTCAGCTGCCTTTGCGGTGAGAAAGATCAGAAACTTGACTGATGTTGAAACAGCAAGGCTTGTATATTTTAGTTATTTTCATAGTATTATGTCTTATGGTCTTTTACTGTGGGGCTCAGCAGCAGACATAGAATCAATTTTCATTTTACAGAAAAGAGCTGTTCGGGCAATATACGGTCTTAAACCACGTGACTCGCTTAGAGAAGTTTTTAAAGAAATCAATATATTGACTGTGGCTTCGCAATACATATTTGATAACATTATGTATGTCCGTAAACATATACATTTATTTACTAAGAAAAGTGACGTCCACTCATTTAACACGAGACATAAGAATAAACTTGCTGTTCCATCATTTAGGTTGCATAAGATAGGTAATTCATTCTTGGGGAAATGTATTACCATATTTAACAAAATACCACACAACCTTGTCGAATTGCCAATAAACAAATTTAAGATACATATAAAAAATACCCTTATGTCCAAAGGGTACTACAAGGTTCGAGACTATATTGATGACAAGGATGCGTGGTCAGTTCAGTCTGCACATATTAGATGTACTTAAATTTGACTATTCTTACCGTTAGATAATTCCTGGCAATAAGTGGTGACTGAGTTTGTTCCGGCGTTTCTTCTCAGCACTTGCCATATGTTTGTCTCGAAGCGCTGGTAGGGCCCAAAAGATAAGGAGACATGTAAAGTGCCCCATAAGGGCTACCTTTTCTTTTTTTATTATTTTCTATTGACGTTCATAAGTGCCACTTGTGGTCTAAACTGAATAAATATTTTTTGATTTTGATTTTGATTTTGATAAATTCTTGATTTACTATCAATTAATGTCACTATTCAATTAATATTAGTGAGGAGTATAGATCTTGGTGAAAAACTAAGAAAAAATTGAATTTATCGTATTGTGCAAATGCTCCTCACAAAATCACTTTCACAGCTCGTAAATCCATAAAAAACAATACAATTCTGTGGAATAAATGAATAAAGGTACCTAGTCTGAATGCGAGAAAGCTCTGTGTCAACAATACATATTTATAGTTATTAATTTGGTAACTAATAGTAACGCATCGTCTAGTCTTAATATTAGGATATTGTGTTCACTACCCAACAGATAGACAATGTGAAAAAAGTTCAAATATTTCTTTAATATTATCCCACAAATTAAATTATACAGGACGATACAAGTCATATGAGCCTGAAATAATAAAAACGGAGTCAAATAAAAATGTAACTGACTGACTGACATAGTGATCTATCAACGCACAGCCTAAACTACTGGACAGATCGGGCTGAAATTTGGCATGCAGGTAGATGTTAATAGTATGACGTAGGCATCCGCTAAGAAAGGATTTTAAGAAACTCCACCCCTAAGGAGGTAAAACGGGATCCACGCGTACGAAGTCGCGAGAGGCCGCTAGTTACCTATAAACTAACTGAATTCCAATGCAAGAGTCCATAATCATATCCTCATATTAAAGAATTATTGCAAATTATTATTATTGTTATCGAAAATTATACACGCCCTGTAAAATATACTTCCGAATACAATAACTTAACACAATTATTTCAGTTTCCTTCATTGCTTTTTATTACTAATTCCTATTCCGATAGTATTTGTTGTAAATTATAAGTATCAGTGAAAAGGATTTTATAGCTAAGTAACGTGTGTATGTCTACACTAATATTATAAAGAGGAAAACTTTGTTTGTTTGTTTGTTTGTTTGTTTAGTTGTAATGGATAGGCTCAAAAACTACTGGACCGATTTTAAAAATTCTTTCTCCATTCGAAAGCTACATAACTCACGAGTAACATAGGCTAAATTTTATTTTGGAAAACAATAGGGTCCCGTAAAATATTTGGGATTTTCATAAGACGTGGAAAAGCGCCATCTATCGTCATTGCTTAAAATCTTCTTGCGCCTGACAAAAATTTTTGAGGTACGTAAATATTCATGAAGGCAAAGCTATCAAACGCCATCTATCGACATCGTTAGTAAATTAGTAACTAAATATTACATGTACTATGAATAGCGCTGTTCGTAAATAATATTGAAAATTTAATAAATAAAGATATTTTATGTAATTGAACCATTCACTGTATGAACCTATTTGAATCATTCACTGTGTTTAAACGAGCAAGTCAAAGTGTTAATTAGTGACTTTTTACAAACTTCCTTGCAAATTCTTACTATGTGCCGCCATCTACCGAGATGAATATTAGGGTAGGGGAACCTGTTGAACCTTGGACATAGTTGTACCTAAAACAATTGTATATATTTTTTAAATTATGAGGTTTTATGAAAAGTTGTCTAGGGTATTACATACGTTATTTGTCAACATTAACGTGAAGTTAGCTAAGATTCGCCGACGCCGTGCAAGTACAAGAAAAAATGGTAATTTAATATTTTACACTGACGCAGTGAGATTTTGAAGGTTTACTTCATGTCAATTTATGAAAAATGTTGCATGTTTGACAAAACGGTTATAGTTAGAACATAATCTTTATATATTTAGCTACTGGACGATATGAGTTTCAGATCCTAAGCTCAAATGGAAGTGGGTTTATTATGCTTATTAAGTGAAGTAGTCGTAATGTTGTACCTTGACCACCCAACTAGCGATGTACCTTGGTCACTGATTTTCATTACGTTTTAATGAGAATTTTATTGTAATAAAAAAAACAAATTATACTGTTATAGAAACAATGCCCCGAAGACCTCAAAATAGCAATTTAAAGTCTGTTTTTGATATATATTTTTTTAATTTCTAATGTTTTTTTAAATTTACGTTTAATGTCTCTTCATATGACTTTCTTAAGATTATTTTTGTTGATAAAGCGGTTTTAATGGATATTTTGCTAGAATTTAAGTTAAATGATAAGAAATAAAAAAAACTAGATTGCAAGTTAAAGCCACTCCAGCGCGTATTTTGTCCTACACGACATAACATATCAACATTCAACAAAATTTTCTAGAAAAAATGTTGAATATTGTCATATTTTTGTTGATTGTGTAAGGCTAAACATGGACTGGAGAGCCGGCTTAAACTTAAGTGATTTGTTGCCAAAAAATTGTGAAAAATAATTAGTACAAAAAATATGGATGAGGATCTTTTTTTAAAAATATTTTTACTTAGATATTGTTGCTAATAACTGTAATAATTGGTATTTCAAATAATAATTTAACAGAAAATTAACAAATTGAAGCGAATATAAGCATTTATTTAAATTTAAATAGGTACAACGTACACGGTCCAAGGTACATCTGGTTTGTTGTAGGTACCTAGGACAGTTTTCCCTTTTTTTTTCTAGCAACTTGTATGCCCAAATTTTTAAAATTATACACAATTTTATGAATGAATTATGTAGTTAATTAAATGATCTTTAAATATAACTGCACTAGACAAGTTTAACTATCACCATTATTTTTCAAAAAATCAAAATTCAAAAAACTGGCCTAAGTACAACAGGTTCCCCTACGGTTCAGCGGCGGACAAATGGGATGGGCGCGTGGGCGATTGTAGTTAAATAGGATAAGAATTACTTCGTTTTTATTTTCTGTATGTAATTTGTTAATTTTTTGGTAGGGTCTTTATTTTAATTACTTAGGTTGGTAGGTACTTACTTATTTGATTTTAATGATAATTACTATAGGTACGTATAATTTTAGTAGAAAGAAAGGTAATTGAATGACTAAGTGACTCACTCACTCATCACGAAGTCTCAGAAACTACAAGTCTCAAAAGAGTTCTCATAGGGGTTAATGGTCTATTCCACCTGGCTTTGACCACCAAGATGATCAAAGTGGACTCCAGTTAAATTATTTTTTTAGTGTTCTTTGATCACCTATAAATAAATCATACCTCTGAATTGTCACATACCATGTCCAATTTGTTTATTGCGGTTTTAAGAAAATATCAAAAATGTTACAAATCAAAATATGTAGTACAACAATTGAACATGTGACTATTCAGAGGAGGTGTATTTTTGTTTGTAGATGATTAAAGGACACTAAAATAATAATTTAACTAGAGTCCACTTGGCTCACCCAGGACATCGTATCCGTGGGTTATCAAAGGCACAGAATAAATTCAAAGGACACTAAATTGTCGCTGTAAGTCCACTTTGATCACCTGGCTGATCAAAGCCAGGTGATCAAAGTGGAATACACCTCCTTTTAGAACGTAGGTAGTCACTAAGACGAAATTTTGCAAAATTCAACCCTTATGGGAGTTAAAAAGGGGGTTGGAAGTCTGTATTGCAGTCCTCGGTTTTTAAAGTAAGAGACTTGAAAGTTAAAATGTATGCTCACTATGATCTCTAGATAATTGTGGAGGTGTACATATACTGTTCGGTACACTGTGGTACTGTGTACACATCGGTTTGCCGACGATATTATGGTCATGGCAGAATCGTTGGAAGATCTTAGAACAATGCTCGAAGACCTTAATCGATTTTCCCAACAGGTAGGCCTGAGGATGAACATGGACAAAACGAAGCTTATGTCGAATGTCCATGTTGCGCCCTACCCAGTTTCAGTTGGGAGCTCAATTCTCGAGATTGTCGACAAGTAGGTATGTCTACCTCGGACAAACGATCCAGCTAGGTAGGGGAAGCCCGGGCAGCGCGGATAAGTTAAGGAAAAACAAAAAAATAACACAGAAATACTTAACTTAGGAACAACCTTTAGTTTTCATTTATGGCACATATAATCACAATTGCAATTGTAAAGTTAAAAGTAGCAAAATATAATATCTTCATACTTAATTATTACTTTTTCTAAACCTCTTCCATTATCCGCTTTACCCGACCCGGTCGGGTAAAGTGGATAAGCTACGTCGGGTATAGCATGTTAGGCAGTAACTCCTGACAGTCATCGCAGAAATAACTGTCAAGTCCATCAATAACGTACAATTTTAATGTGCCCAACGGTGGCACTTTGAGCATTAGATCCAGTCCTCTATGGGTGGATCCATTTTACTATCATTTTTTTTTGTATTTTATTGCTTGTTTGCTTTTAACTGGTGTAGAAGTTAATACCGTTTACGTTTCTTATTTGTTTTACGTTTATGCTTGAACACTATTCTGAAAAGAAAAGAAAAGAAAAATAAAATACCAGTTGCACATACAAGGATAAGTTATCCGCTTTGCCCTATCCGCTTTGCCCAAAACGTGTATTTCTAAACATGCTTTTTCTTAATATTTCAATACCGGTTTAATGTAATACTAATATTACAAATATTACTAGAAAACATTGTTAATCTGCAAAACTAAATCGTTCTTGGGTTAGCTAACCGTAAAAACAAATGAAATGAGAACAAACCTGATCAAAAATCGTAAGAAGAACACACTAAACAATTTTTTTGTCACAAAAGTAAACGAAAGGCACCAGTCGCTTTGAATCAACTGTCATGGTGTAGTCAGAGGGGTCACTCGAAACGCAGCCGCAACTTGTAAAGCCATCTCTTATTGTGTTCCAGAAAAATCGCTTATCCGCTTTACCTGGGTTATTCGGTTTGCCCGGGCTTCCCCTAGGTCCAATTTCGAGAAGGAGGTCAATCGTCGAATCCAACTCGGCTGGGCAACGTTCGGGAAACTACGCAACATATTTTTGTCCAAAATACCTCAATGCCTGAAGACTAGAGTGTATAACCAATGTGTGTTACCAGTGATAACTTATGGCTCGGAAACGTGGCCTCTCACTATAGGCCTTATACAGAAGCTCAGTTGCACAGCGTGCTATGGAGAGGGCTATGCTTGGTGTTTCTTTGCGAGATCGAATCAGAAATGTGGAGATCCGTAAACGAACCAAAGTCGCTGACATAGCCCAACGGATTAGCAAGCTGAAGTGGCAATGGGCAGGGCACATAGTACGCAGAACTGATGGCCGATGGGACAGAATGGTTCTGGGATGGAAAACGTAGCGTGGGACTTCCACCTACAAGGTGGACCGACGACATCGTAAAGGTAGCAGGGAAGCGCTGGACGCAGGCCGCTTCCAATCGATCAACATGGAAAGCATTGGGGGAGGCCTATGTTCAGCAGTGGACGTCCTATGGCTGAAATGGTGGTGGTACATATTTTATACTGAAAATGTATCATTAGAAATCAACCACGGGGGCTAAGGAGATAAAAGGAGGGTTGGAAGTTTCTATTATGAAAGTCCTATGTGTTTAAAGTAAGAGAGTTGAAATTTAAAATGTATGCGCTATAGATGCTAAGAGCGGATTTTACGAAACTCCACCCCTAATGGAGTAAAACGAGGTCCACGCGTACGAAGTCGCGGGCGGCCGCTAGTATTAAATATAAATAAGCGCTATTTGTACAATAAACTGCACATCCAAACATGTATGTTGTAAAATCCTACTTATAATATTATAAATGCGAAAGTTTGCATGTCTGGATGTTTGTTACTCTTTCACGCAAAAACTACTGAACGGATTTTGATGTTTTATAACCCAGAATAACATTATAGGCTATAATTTATGTCGATCTGTGAAAAACTAAATTTCACGCTGGTGAAGCCGCGGGCAAAAGCTAATTATCCCTATTTCAACTACATAAGATGCTACAGTGTCTTTCTTGAGGCACTGTTGTCTTTCAAAGTGGTTTAAATTAAATATTTAATCAACTTAATAGAAACAAAAAACAATATAACTAGAGTTGGTGGCATTCGTTTTATTTTGAAGTACAGTCGATAGTACAACAGTCTTAAACATCGTTGTGGCAAAATCACTCATAATATTAACTACTTAAGACCCCACAACATTTAGCTTGATTAGCAGAAGTAAGTACTTCCCATAGCAAGCAATTGCAGATCATATCTTATGGAAACATCGAATGTCGGCCATTGCTGTACTCTGATTCGTTCGTAGATAGGCATTTCTGCTTTTACGTCGTTTTACGTTGGACTATATCTTCGATCAAATGAAGGATTACTTCCTAATTGACAGAAGAAAGTCACAGCGTAACGTTGGATACTGGTAGCTGCCTGATAAATATACTTTTGCAACTTCTGATCTCAATTTAAAAACAGTAACCTGAAAAAACGTTTCAATTAAAGTTTTACCCTTTTTAGGAATTTTTTATAGGTTTTCTCTTCTTTCACTTTCTTCAGACTTCAATATCATTATCATCATTTCAGCCATAGGACGTCTAAATATTGAACAAAGGCTTCCTCCAGATTCAAACATCGCACGTGGTCTTGGACTTACGCCAAATTCTTTTAACAAGCCATAAGTTATAAATGCCAATAAAATACAAAGATCAAGGAAGACAATCATAAATCCGACTCGTTCGGAATATATCGAGCGGTCAGTCACATCCCTAGCCTGAGAAAGCGCAACGTGCCTCGTATACCGATATCGATAGATCATTCACTTTTACGCACGATTTTTTGCAACACAACACTGCTTTGTGCGTTTTCTTTATAAATATTTACTTTCTTGATTGGCGAGATTGTTATCGTATAGATAAGGTTTGTAATTGAAATAGAAAGTCTATTAGAAATTAGACCGAACTATAAGATAACTTTTAATTATACTTATCTTTATGTTACTTAGTATTTGGCATTTAGTTCCTGTTGTTGCCTTAGAGTAGGCGCACACCGTTGATTTTTCGTCGGCCGATAGTTTAGTCGGGCAGTTGATCAGTATGGGCATGTATGGGAGTGCGCACACTACGCCGATTCGATTTGGCCGATTCTTCATACAATTTAAAATCGGACACAACTATCGGCCAACTAAAAATCAACTGTGTGCGCCTACTCTTAATAATCGTATACCTACAGTCAGACTCTTTAGTCGCGTGACACTGGCCACTACAACATTTTCTTTTTATTTTATCAACTAATTTCGTAACTCTTTTGTTTCTTTTGCTCTGAATTTTTACACGCTGGTCCATATTTAAATTAAACTTAGGGCTGATTTTTCTATTGTCAGATATCATCTGAATAATAAATTTGTAATTGTGACATATTTCCCATACTGAAACTGTCAATGTACCAAACTTATTCTTCGGTTAAAAGTCATCCGATGATTGAAAAATCAGCCCTTAGGGTGGATTCGACCAAACAAGAGTCAATATTAATCTCAGAATAAATCGTCAGTTTTGACATATTTCGCATACTGAAACTGTCAATGTGCCAGTTATACTATGACTTATTCTCGGATAAAAGTTTAGTCGAATCGGGCCTTAGTATACTAAAAGCTTCTATCACAGCTTTTTCTTAAGTTTTCTTGACGAACACGGTACAGAATTGAATGTTTACAAGCAAGACACAATACTAAAGTAGGATCTCATAGGTACAATGCCACCATAAACTTCATCGTTATTCCAATCCATGGAGCCCATTCCTCTACTGGACGTAAGCCTTCCTCAACGAACCCCAATGGCATAGATCTTGAGCACTGAATGATACATTCCTATGTAACGTAACAGATATGGAATTGATATTAAAAATGCATTCCGGAGCCAAAAGTCAAAGTCGTGCTGAGCTTAAATCCCCCGTGACATTTGCGAACGATCGCTAGCACTAGTCTAGTGAACTGAGAATAAGCGCCACTCGCTTATTGGTGCTAGACTGAAAGGTCAATGTTCATGTTTCGAAAATTGATTATTTTTCATACACTGCTGTTGCAGGATGAAAAATATTCATGGATCAGAATTGAATAACTTGTTTATAAAAATAAAAAATAGTTTAAAAACTAAAATTGTGTCGTAGTAATTTGTACCGTCGAAAGATGTAGACTGAAACTTCTTTTTAGTCTGCTCCAAATAGTTCCAATAGAAACTACTGGGACGTTATTTGCAGAAAACAACACACAATTGCAGTTAATATGCATTTTATAATAAACGCATCTAACTTTAAGTCATGGGACCCTTAATATTGTCTTAAAAGGTGACCCTACATATAAGAAGTCTTAATGGATTAGGAAGCATGGAATCCTGAATATTGAGACATTATTTATTAAAGTGATTTCGCAACAATAGAGACAGCTCTACAACGCTATTATTTTCTCTATAAAACACAAATAGTAATACATAACGTCTGATTGACAAGCGACATGAATTCGGAGATGTTATGCCATATAAATAAATATTGCACATCTCAAATGTCAAAAGAAATCAGCCGCCTTGCCTAGTAGTTTACCGAACTACCTACTATGCCAGAGTTTCCGGGTTTATTTCAAGAACAATACAAGTACATATTTATGTTTTGTCGGCCGTTTGGTGTAGTGGTTCAGAACGGACTACTATGCCGAGAGGTCCCGGGTTCGATTCCCGGCCGGGCAGAAATTGAAATGATGAATTTTAATTTCTGTGACGGGTCTGGGTGTGACTATGTATAATATTTATGTATTTAAAAAAAAAAAAAAGTATATAAGTAGTATATCCGTTAAGCTAGCACCCATAACACAAGCATTAAGTTGCTTACTTTGGGGCTAGCTGGCGCTGTGTGAAATTGTCCAAAGATTTATTTATGTGCAATAATATTATTGGCCGTATTCCTTAGAATACCTTGAAGGAAGAATATAAGTGGGACCAATAAAGATACCCATTAGGAGTAGGTATACAATATCTTAAAATTAAAGGATACTTGATCAGTGCCAATAATTTTACCGATTAATATTAAAATATTTATATAACAACACACCTGCGTGTTACCAACCTTATATGGGTCTGTAGTATGTAGATTCACATCTCTACCGCGACACAAAAAAATGAGAGTTATGAACTCACTCATAAGGCTTACATTCGATTATTGAATATTTATGTTAATAATGATGTGACCTTTCGCAAGGTCGACGGTCATCAACTCTGACATTTCTTAAATAAGTCGACAACTTGCAAAACGAAGATGGGCAAGGAATGCTCTGTCGAAACGAATAAAATTCTTGTTGACTTTACACCGGCGCCACGCGTTGCCACCAATGCTACCAACGTTGGTCGGTTAGTTTCATAGAGATGTAGAGAGATGCCAAGTATTGCGCTGAGTTCGAAACTCAGTGTCGCATTAGAAATTCACGCACACAAAGTAATCAAAATACGTGTTCATTATCCACTACGGTATCAGTACTCAACGTTCTAATAATCTTTAGTACTACGCAAGCAATGTAAACTGTTTACATTATGACATATATCGCTGCTGTCATCATTGCTTACACGAGCAATGTGTTCTGTTTTTGGGCATATTGCTGCGACACCGGCCACGCCCCCTTGTCACATCTCCCTTTAGTTTCTGTGATCTGTGATTAGTTTCATGAGGCGTCGACACGTTGGCTATTATATGTCCCGTCAAAGCCAAGGTGTGGATGTCCCAACGTTGTGTACCAATACTTTTTCCTAGAGCTACACGTTTGGGACCAATGTTGGAGCCAACGTGTAGAGCCAATCAATTTAAACGGGTTGAACAGGATATGTTGTAAATCGTGAGTTCAAAAAAATTACTAAACGCAGTTTTAGAGACGTCAATAAAAATTTAAGAATCATTAGTAAAAAAAAAATACTGCTTATTAAAGTTTTATCGAACTTATAGGCATAGTTCTTTAGCAAATTAATTAACATTTTAAATTTTAATAAATAATAATGCCTAATGACACTAGTAATTTTCAATTTCCTGTTAATTCCTGTAAAATTAGTTTGACATAAACATGTGATTTCAGTTGTTTTACTACAAAAATAACAATGAAATTTCAATTAAATGTATGTGTAAAATGATTGTTATGACAGCTCGTCAAAAGTGTATGCATATATTAGACGTTTAAGGCTTGGTATTTCTGCTAAAGTAGGTATTTCGCGCTGTCAAAATCTGCGCGCGCAATACTTCGCCGAAGACAGCGCGCCAAAGAGCTCTCGCGGCTACACAGTATAGAAATACGCAGTTTGGAAATACGCAGTTGGTTAGGTTAGGTTGACTTCCTTCCGTTCAAGCGTCACACTCACAGCACTTTCTAATAAAAATCATATCCAAGTGATACAAATTAAAACAACTTTCAAAATTTTTGGGAATATATTTTAGAATCGAATAAACATAGAATATGACTGCCAAAGTAAACACGGTTCAAAGAGGCGTGGCGTCACCCGACCCTCCGGAAGTTCCGCGCCGGCTAAAAGAATTTCAAGATTACGTCACCCGACCTATCGGTAGATCAGTTACTCGTAGTAGCGATTATTTAGAGCTTGGATAATAAATTATAGTTGTTGCAATTCACAAAGCTTTGCATTGTGGTTAATTACATTAATCAGTACACGCATCAATTTTGTTCAGTCTTTATGTTTATTAATAAATAAAAATATCATACTAAAATTGCATACATATTTCTTTGTATTGGTCTGGGTGTTTTCTTTCCATAATTTATGTATAACGTATGTACGGGGCTCTGTATCGAAAATCACTATGAGCAATAAGCATCACACACGGTTACCTGGAGTGCATTACCGCAGCAAAAAGCTTGCCATCTTAAATGAACGGTATAATATCGAGGTTTCGTCAGTACAGTTGCGAACAAAGGTGTTTGTGTAGTGTTGTTGAGTTGAGAGGTCAGATTATTGAAATAATAAAACGAACATTTTATTTATACATTTTAAAAATAATTTACATTACAGATAACAATGAGAGGATGACATTGCAAGGTGATGCCAGTCCAGTCTTAAATCCGTTGATATATGCTGCATCTGCCATGTTTTTGGCTAAAAGATTCTTCTATCTTGCAGTTTAGACTTTTATTACAGACCTCAGACAGTATTTTTGGAAAACTTTTACGCATGGTGGAGGAAGGGACGCTCTAGAGACTCAAGTCTAGAAGGAGTCACATGAACTCCAAGTTTTAAATCCGTTGACATCTGCTGCATCTGCCATCTTTTTGGCTAGAAGATTCTTCTATCTTGCAGCTTAGACCTTTAGCTACAGACCTTAGACAGTATTTTTGAAACATTCTTACGCATGGTGGAGGAAGGGACGCTCTAGAGCAGTGGTTCTTAACCGGTGGTCCCTGGAGGCATTCCAAGTGGTCCACGATGTGCACTTGCACACCTTGGTCAAAACCACTTTTAACTGATTTTTGCAGTCAAACTGGTTTTGACCGATTATGAGGTGGTCCCTGACAAGACAGAAATTCGGTAAAATGGTCCCTCATGACTTAAAGGTTAAGAACCACTGCTCTAGAGACTCAAAACTACAAGGATACACATGAACTCCAGTTTTAAATCCGTTGATATCTGCTGCATCTGCCATGTTTTTGGCTATAAGATTCTTCTATCTTACGGCTTAGACCTTTAGCTACAAACCTTAGACAGTATTTTTGTGAAAATTCTTACGCATGGTGGAGGAAGGGACGCTCTAGACACTCAAGTCTACAAGGAGTCACATCAACTCCAGTTTTAAATCCGTTGACATCTGCTGCATCTGCCATCTTTTTGGTTAGAAGATTCTTCCATCTTGCAGCGTAGACCTTTAGCTACAGACCTTAGACAGTATTTTTGTGAAAATTCTTACGCATGGTGGAGGAAGGGACGCTCTAGACACTCAAGTCTACAAGGAGTCACATGAACTCCAGTTTTAAATCCGTTGACATCTGCTGCATCTGCCATCTTTTTGGCTAGAAGATTCTTCTGTCTTACGGCTTAGACCTTTAGCTACAGACCTTAGACAGTATTTTTGTGAAAATTCTTACGCATGGTGGAGGAAGGGACGCTCTAGAGACTCAAGTCTAAAGGAGTCATATGAACTCCAGCTTTAAATCCGTTGACATCTGCTGCATCTGCCATCTTTTTGGCTAGAAGATTCTTCTATCTTACAGCTTAGACCTTTAGCTACAGACCTTAGACAGTATTTTTTATTATTTATTTGTGTCAGTGTGCTCTTCTAAAGAGTGTAAGACGATTGTATGTAGGTACTATTAAAATGTAATTTTAACTCATTGGTTTTGTCTCATATTTGAGGAATGTACTATGTATCATGAGTAGAGTCTTCGTTTAAAAGGATGCGAACGATTTAAATTTCAATAGGTAGACAAAATTGAATTGAAGCTTTCTCCAGTAACACTGATATTATTATACTGTGACTCATCAAAGTCATCATTGTCAAAAATATTGACAAATCGCGAACTGTCACGACCAAAAAACTGATACGCGTCCGTCCTCCGTAAGCGCCACCGCGCGACTGATTGAGATTGTCCAAGCCGTCATGGACGATTTTTTCCACATTTTTTAACATAGTAACTAAATAAGACGCAATATAAAGATTTCATCCGTTAAAAGCCCTCAAGTTATTTCTGAACTTTAGTTTAGTAAAAGATTTAGAATCTAAAATCGCTTATTTTAAAAATAAAACCATAAATAGAAAACGAATAGAGGTAACTTTGGGAATTTATTCTATCGAGTCAACTTCATCAAATCGTGTTTCCATCCGTTAATAGCCCTAGAAAATATCCTCAACTATGCCCAATAAAAATCTTAGGCTTTAATTTTACTGTTTAGTACCTCAAAAATGAAAAATGAAAACCTCATTTTCGCCATTTTCTCTGCTACCCGGCCTTAATTTATACATTCATTGATTTATAGAACGCGGAAATAGGTGACTTTTTAATGTTTTCCTATATGAATGATGTTAATTGTTATGCTATTTCAAGCAACTAAAAGATTAGTGTATGTTTGTAAATTGTTAGTAGTAAAGACTGGGCGTAAATACTTGCATTTAAAATTAATTAACTAGGACAAAAATATAAATCTAGACTATCTACCAAGTTGTCAAGTTACGTTCCCTAAATTAGCGGAGAACCATCATTTTGAAACCTTCTTAATATTAAGGAATACCTATAAAGTATTAGATAATCTAAAGAGTCTTTATAACTCGACTGTAGAAGAAGTACTTAAAAAAGTTCTAATCCTTTAAAAATAGTTAAGAAGAGAGTGTACATTTCTATACACAGTCATCGTAATAAATATTTATGCTAGAAGCGATTACGTGAGCGCGCAAGTTTCAGGAGAAAGCGAGCGAGTCGAGGATCGAATACTATCACCCATATAAGTTAAGTATTCGTTTAAAAATAATAAACATTCGTTTGGCTATCTAGAAATAATATTGCCAGCCTTTTGGGCTTATCCTGGGGACTACACTGGGGCTATTTTGAACGTTCTAGGATGTTGAATAAATTATTCAAATTACGTAATTTGTATTTGCAAATATATGTGAATTTAACAAAATAATGAATTTTAGTGGTTGAAGGTAAAGGTATGTTGGGTTGGGAGTGGTCAGTATTTGGATGGGTGAGCACTCATAAAAGGTGTGGCACACAAGTAGTAATAGTGATCAAATCATAGAAGATAAACGCTCGTATTCACAAACATTACTATGAGGCCTCACAGTACGCGTGGACGCACAAGGTGACACACGAACCAATCACAAAGGTCTATTCAACGCTGTGCATTCGATTTGCTGCTTCACTTAAGCAAGTATCGTTTATGAATACGGGCGAAAGATTATCTGCTCGTAAATACCACTAAGGTTTATAAATGCAATAGTATAAATCTTATCTTTTTGTCCGTGTTTTTGTAAGATTTTCCATTTTCCGTAGCGAAGCCGCGGACAAAAACTAGTAATAATATTGGTACACATTTCTAGCCGCAATTACTTGGAGGAAATCACAATCGATTGTTCTTATTATCCCATTTATTAGTTTATAGAGTGGTTCCACTGAGTAGGCTTGTGGTTACAGTCGAGTGACTCTATGACTCGACTCCCTTAGAAGTGGCTCAGTTGCTCAGTAGCTCAGATGGTATTGAATAATACCTCTAATTAGATTATAATGCAATCTATGTTTGTAACGCTCTTTTTGCTACCTGCTGAGTTATAATAGTTGATGAAATTAAGAAAAGATAGATCGCAACCATGATGTACAATAGGTACCTGTTGAAATCCTGTATCAAGACACAATTTTAGCAATAATGGTTTACGGAGGATCCTTTTTGATGGCTCTTTCTTTGGTATAAGAATATTTTTATTTATTAATTTGTGGCATGTTAATGTCGATTTCCATCGTTCATCAAAGCTTTCTAGATCTTCTACCAGTTTCTAGACTATTTTAACATAACAACATATTAATTATGTAGATAAGTTTCATATTATTAACATTTTAGCAGTCTCCAAAACCTATGCGATACGCCATTGCTTTACTATTGTGTCTTGTTTGTAGGCTTTCAACGTGTTAATTGGTAGATCAAGATGAAAGGCTAATGCCTGTGTATTTAACACATTAAGACGAGAACTTAAGACGTATCTTATTTAAGAAGCAACCATAAATGCAAGTGATTATGAGTATAATTCAACGATGCAAAATGACCAAAGGCAAGAGAAAGTGATGGATCAGGTATTTGACAGCTAGAGTCAAAAGGTCAGGGTTCTGATACTTCTACACAATTTAACGTCTACGAAGATTAGAATTAAATAATGGACTTGTACGAGTAAAATGTTTCATTCAGTACGTTTTTAATAAGTAATAAGCAAGACTGAAACAATCAATCTTAATATGACAATGTCTAGCACCTAATTGATAATTTAATATAAAGAATGCCATATTTTATTAGCCCCCTTTGTTAAAAGAAATAAACACTTCAAATATTGATTTTTTTAAAAGGATACTTTAACACGTCATGCTTGCTACATAAAATATCGTATAACAAATGGCAATGCCAGATTTTGTACATTATGGAAGGTGGCGTCTTTTTTTTTATTACAAAATAGTGTAATAAACCAAACTTATTACGACATGTATACCTCTAAACTTAGTCTGAACTGAGTTACGAGCATTAGAAGTTTGATGATTTTACATACTAGATTTGCATTTTGCGCGGAAGTATTGTAAGAATTTCCGGCATTGTCTTTTCTTAGTCCAAGTAATCAAAGAAACCTATTTTAGATAGAAACAAGTACATTTCATGTTTACTACCAATAAACATCCGGAAAATCTCACAAGTCAAGCAGTAACCGAAGAAGCCATACAATAGAATAGTTACTAAGGCTGGGTTGCACCATCTTACTTTAAAACTTTAACAAACGTCAAAGATCTATCAAACTCCATACAAAAAACCCCGATTATCGTTATAGTTACTGTTAAAGTTTGGTGGTGCAACTCGGCCTTAAAAGGTAACTTATTCTAACAAGACTTCATTCACTTACCAGCAAAGGTCAGGAGATCCTTCCATACAAAGACGGCCTCATACTGCTGCGCGTACGCATAGAAAGCGTCGGGCAGGTTGCGAAATACCCGGCGCTAAACGGGAAAATTGCGTATTGGCCGATTCTCCGCGCGTAGCTGACGGAAAAGAGTTAAAATTTAAAAGGCATTCAATCCAAGAAAGAACATTAATTTTAATATTTATATAAAGATAAACACGACGAAAAATACCTTTAAATCCATTTGTGTATATTGTAAATTGAATACAGTTTTTTTTAATTTAAATTAAAAATGCATTCCACAGAACAACATTGGAAAAGAGCGCGTATTACCACTACTTTGGGATGCCATAATGTTTACTTTGTGGATCTCACTATCGTCATACATGAGGCATCAAGAACACAAATCCTAGATAGGTACATAACTGCTGAAAACCAGTGTTTTCCAGTGTATTGCACAAATTACTAATAGTAGGATTCGAACCCGCGTTCCTCATATCTCGAGTCGGCCACTCCGACCCCTTCACCGTTCGGCTATCGTGGCTATTAGTTGAGCGGCGGTGGGTTATGACGTCATAATGTATAAACTTTTTTGTGTTTTCTGCCTTCAAAAACATCGAACTTTATAACGTGTAGTCTGTTCTCTTTACGCTATCCTCCGGTATTCTATATATTGCATAACGGCCGCCGAGGAATCTGCGCGCAATTATCCTAATTATTGGGAATTTGTACCGGATTTTATATCATTTGCTCCTAATTCCACACTTCCTTGGAAGTCTGTGATTAGCCGTTGTTTAGTCGAAATTATGATGATTTTGCTTTGTCGTAATTATTGTGACCTGCTTAGGTAATAGAGGTAATAATGAGCAAACAAAAGTGTTTCTTCCTTTTATTTCGTGTCGATAATTTCGACTTAACGTTTGAATTTGATTTTTTCTTTTTTTTTTCAACGATAATCAACTGTGAGAAACCGCCACACCTACGTTTTACATTACGTATTAGACAGCTACTTTTTTGAACTTTTTGTCTTTATAAAAATCTAGCTACCGCTTTTGAAAGTCTATGTTCATCAGACATTATTATGATGCAAGAATTTAATCAATTTAGTAGCTTCGGGGCCTATTCAATTCAAACAACAAAAAATCCTCTTTAATAATTAATATTAGTGTAGATAAACTCTATGCCAATGGCTGATGGGCAGAAAAGTTCTCGAGTGGCGACCACGGCCAGGAAGAGGTAGTAGTGTAGGCAGACCCCCCACTAGTTGGACCGACGATCTGGTGAAGGTCGCCGGAGGTGCTTGGATGCGGCCGGCGCAGGACTGGTCGTTGTGCCTTTGTCCAGCAGTGGAAATCATTTGACTGAAACGAGAATAACTCTACTTACTGTAAGACACACTTAGTTTTAAATTCTACGAGTATACCTGTAACATGAGACATAAAAAGTCATAGTGCTTGCGCCAATCTTAAGTTACAAATACCCACAATTGTTTTACCAAGATGATTGATTGATGGTTACCAATTTGAACAAAGATGATTGAATAAAAACCTCCCATTTACCGGTCCACTGGCCACCGGCCTACGTTGCGTTGCCATTTGTAATATTTGGATTACTCTTGCCTGTTGATTGCCAGCGGAGTGTAAACCTATTCATTAGTAGTAGTTTTTGCGCACCATTGATGAGTTTTGCACAATGTTCATTTTGCTTAACCGATAGTAGGATGTTAACCTCTACCGACGAACTGGTGAAGGTTGCGAGAGGTGCCTGGATGCGAGCGACGCAGGATCTTGGGGGAGGCCTTTGTCCAGCAGTGGACGTCATTTGGCTGAAACGAATGAATGAACCTCTACCACATTTTTCTTATGATCTACTCATCATCAGGTTCAGTTTGTGATTAAGTCTGTTTTGCTTAAATCTAGAGACTCTAAAGACATGATGACCTGAGAAATGGGCCTAACATTGAACCTATATTACTTTGTGTAACATTGTAGAGCGAGATAAATGCCAGTGGTACGAGTACTTCGTTCATATGGCATGAAATGAAGGCATAAAAATAAGGCATGCATCGCTTTTGTGGATCTCGCGCCACACAAAATTCACACCTGAATGGTTACCTACAAAAGTGTTAGTACACAAAAATCGGGTGAAGTTGAGAAATAGTTAGTTGCCGTATGTAAGGGCTTGCAAAACTGTTCTGTAATCGTTTAGACAACGAGCGCTAACTGGCAGCTGAAATAATGCTCACACCGACTGGCACTCTTTTACACCGATTGGCACTCTTGCAATCGGTAAGTGTAGTATCTTGTCTGACTTGGTACATCAAGCTTAACACCGTGGCTTCTTTGACAATTGCAATAGGTGCCATTTTGCAAAACAAATGTAAGTCTGATGTCTGTTGTAAGTGCGTACATGAGATTTTTGTGATGTGTCAGGTACAAGTACTCAAGTTTTTGTAAATATTACTTATCTTGAACAAAGTCTAGATGTCAAACTTGTGAGCTGACACGTGAAATTAACAGTGGTAACTAATATTGCTTCACTTTGGCTGATAATTAATTTCTTGTGAATTGTATTTCCATTATAAAATAGCTGATATTGTTTCTTGTTAATCGTATTTCCATTACAGAATGTGGTAACTAAAGGTAGCTGAGATTTTTGATAAACTTTTTAGCACTAACCGATATATTATTAATGTTGACCCAAAGTGATAGAGTTTATAAAAGAGTGATCCATTTCGTAAGTTAAGCACATATTATTGAGTAAGGCGTATGGTTTAGTTACTTCAGAGTTTAAATAAACACTTGTTTTTGTAGTTTTGAAGATATTAAATTTTTGAATATATTAAAAGTTCGAACCTTTTAAAAATGAAAATAAAATCGGTGTCATCGGATCACCGTGTCATAGGCATTATGTCATCAACCGGTTACTGAATTCAAGTTATTGTAATAGACATTGAATTCGCGTGAAATTAAACTTTGTTATTACGTCTCGTTTTTTGTTACGAATCAGTTAGGTATAACATTTTTGACGCACTTTTGATTTTTAGTATGATTGTATAAAATTTGTAAATCAATCTATGTATATACTTGTATAAAAGCAAACTACAATTCTCTAATTAATTAGGAAGTCTCAGAAACTATAACCTATGGCAGGTAGTTTCTTTATAGGGTGTAGACATGCGCTAAGAAGGGATTTCACGAAACTCCATCCCTAAGGGGGTAAAACGGGGTCCACGCGTATGAAGTCGCTAGCGGCCACTAGTACCTACGAGTACATTATTTGAGTAGTAAAGTAACTCTGTGTCTGTCTTTTTACCCGACTGCGTCAAAAGGAGGAGTTATATTTTCTATATTTGTTTTCATGTAGAGATTGAGTTTGGGGTGATATGCAAAGAGTAAGGAACACACGCGCGATAAAGTCTTTCTGGAACCAACTCACGTGGGCAAAACCGCAGCAAAGGCTAGTATATCATAATGTGGAGTCCCATTGCGTCTCTACATATGGAATACCAATATTCCATGAAATGCAACAGCGATGCAATATCTTACGCAAGACGGATGCGCTGTCGCCGTGGCCTGCATAAAAATATGTGAAAGAAAGAGAAATTACTTACTTCCATATTTACCAAGGGACTTACCTATAGTATACTCTTAGGTAACCTGTGATTATGAAATACTAGCTTAAGTCTGCGACTTCGGTTGTTTTTAGTTTGTTCGTTCGTTTTAAACAAAAGACATCTACTGTTGGACCAAGTTTTCCTCCAAGGATTTCCACAATGGTCGGTCCGGCGCTGCACCGAAATGCAATATCGATAGGTGCTCTATGTGGACTAGGCCAGGTGCTATTCGTGCGGGTGCTATTTGGGCGGGTACTCTACTACGACTACTAAATCCCGCATTAAAGTGTTTCCCTCGACTCTCACTAGATTATAGAAAAAGAAAAATTCAATAAAATATGCTATCCAGTATCCACACCTCCTCAAAATTCGTACAGAATTTTTTCAGAAATGTCTTTAAAAATATTTGCTTTAACTATATTGTAGGAAGGATTGCTGATAAACAAACCCGCTATAATAATATTCTAGGAAGTCTTATAAGATTTTATCAATTTACCCTAGAGCTTCGATTAATATCTCAGTTAAAATCCTTGTTTATTAATAGGTAGGTACTACTGATTTTACAGATATCTATTTGCAGAAAGTAAATAAGGTTTTATATGACTTTTATATGCTTTTCTATTTTGCTTATAGAGACAGCCATTATGTGATTTGTGTTGCATCATTGGATGCATGTAATTAAATAAAGTACAGCTAAACTAACATTATTAAAACACTTTGTTGACTGTTTTTGTCAAAACAGTTAGAGGAGGCGCACACCGTTGATTTTTAGTTGGCCGATAGTTGTGCCCGATTTTAATTTGTATGAAGAATGGGCCAAATCGAATCGGCGTAGTGTGCGCACTCCCATACATGCCCATACTGAAATCAACATCAACATCAAAATCAACGGTGTGCGCCTACTCTTAGGCTGAGTTGCACCATTAACAATAACCGGTGCTTTTTGTATGGAGTTAGACAGATTTTTGACGTCTGTCAAAGTTAAGTAAGATAGTGCAACGCCTTAGTTAATGCAATTCCTTGACCAAATAATTAAGTTTCGTAACCTGAAACAGATGACCAATTAGTCCACTAATGCCTTACCTCATTCGAGCTGCATTAACCCGCGTTTGTGCAACCGGCCTGCATAGTGATGCTCTGATACCGTTGTCGATATTCTAAACCTTATTCCATTGGCTTAAGGACATTTTAGAAAAGGGCTTATTGCGATATGCCACCTAAATTCAAACAGAATCGGTGTAAATGCTTCCCGATTGGGAAGTTAGAGACAAAGAAGGTGTTGGTGATTGTGGTGAGAATAAGGACTGAATAGGAAATGAGACCTTTTTCGTCAATTGTATTAGTTGTAATAACGCGCTTTAGCGCAGGTGATAATTAGTTAAATGACTCATCAAATAGTATAAATAAATTGACAAAATATTTAGACAAAAGCAACTAACTTTTCACTAGTCGAACGGTGAACTTTAAATTCAATGGAATGGCCATTTCAAACTCAATACTCAATATTTTATTACATCCATTATGTACTTAAAATTAGAACATTATGGGCCCTGTCGGGCACGGCAATTAGAAGAGAGGAGGACCACCCTAGATCAACCGAAAAATGTATCAGAAGTTAGAGCCTAGTAATTTATCATTGAGATACCTCCCATCTCCCATCATCCCAGAGAGAACTTCCATCGCCCGTTGGACTTTTACTCTTATGAAAATATGTAATATTTAGTATACTTGAAGGAATATACACAAAGTCTTATATAAAAAGTCATTAGAGGAATGCGTTACCTGCTGGCCGCCCTTAATGTCTGGCCAGCATGGGGAGTTTAGGCCAAATTCTCCACTGTCTCTGGCAAAATAGAGAGTCTTGCACTGGAGACAATGACCTGATGATGAGGATGAAATAAATTCACATTTTTTAACGTCAAAGTCACCTTATCATACAAGATCCGTGTAAAAACTTTTCCCGCGTAACACCTCACGCGCCATACGTGCTTGTTTTTCCTGCATACATAACGCCGCGCCCACGGTGTCAACAGATTACACGCCATAGAAAGTGGTATCGGTGACGCAACACTGATGAGGTAGTGCGGCAGGTTGTCGATGACCTTGGAGAATGTGGTATTGAGATGTCGATAAACGTTGGCAACATCGAATAAAAACTGTGTTCTTACAACTAGCAACTAAAAAGAAAGGTCTAATAAATTAAAGTCGTCAATAAATTGTGTAATTTACCAGCGCCTATATTATTTAAAGTTAAAATCAACCTGCTTTTAACAACTAATTCAAAACAAAACTCGGTAAAACTCAAAAACAGACAAAGGGCAACTTTTTTCTCAACGGAAGTTTTGTGAAAAAACCCATGAGCTTGTTAGGGCCTTTATAATAGTTAAACAAAACCGACACATTTCTAAATAGAACAAGTTAAATAAACGCTTGTGAAAATGAATTCGCTTTGCGGCGACATAAAGCGTCGTATTTTAAGTAACTTATCTTCATATCAGTGTCTATTATGTATTTATGTCACTATATTTTAATAATAAAGAATCTCTTTATCACGTAATTATATCGCGGGCTTCTAAATGTAGGTAATTAGTTATTAAAAATCAATTAATGAAAGTGAAATTCGATTATAATGCAGATGACAGTTTTATCATATTTATGACCGACCAAATTTATTGCACAGAAAAAAGCGACGAATTTTTGCTGGTATTAAAGAGTAATTGAAGTATGTAAAAGTAGACAGTTGTTAAAAAATCTACCTAATTTAGATGATTATCGTGTGGAGGCCTTTGTCCAGCAGTGGACGTCATTTGGCTGAAACGAACGAACGAATACCATTTTATCGACGTTAAACAGCACTATGTTCATCGATTGGTCGATTCTCAAACGCGCCCGGTCATCATACTTTCCTTTTTCAAAATTGTACACCGCCCTCTCGCGAATTCCAAATTATGATCTATTGTTTTTTTTGCACCTTTTGTTGACTGCCAGTGACATTTAGATGATGATTCTTTAATGTAAATTGACAGCAAAAAGTTTGCATATCAAATCGATATGTTCGCCTCTTTCTTTGTATTCTATTGATGATTCACTTATTTCTAATGTGTTTAGAAAAGATTCGCTTTGCCCACAAAGAGTAAAATTGTACAATATTCTTGTACGAGTAAATGCATGGACCGAGGCACATAAAGCTAAATATACTGGCATTTAGTGGTAGTATATTTAGCAACAAAAATGTAGAGTTTGATGTCCATAATATTACTTGACATGACATTGCTTTGCAATATTGACAATGTTGGTACTTCGGGGTAGGAATGTGGGGGAACCTGATCGGCACTACATTTCATTACCTAATTTGGTACAACTTTTTAATTAATAAATTCCAAAAACCTTGTTTCAGTAAAATGCAGTTTAGTCGACCTTGTCATAAGTAGGCTGTTAACTAATTATTTATTTTTTTGTTTCAGGTACGTTCTTGATGTATTTCCTGAAGTTATCGCTGAAATAAATCGAATGTAAAGCGGGTAAAATTACAGATAAGTAAGATATTAGATGCACAGATAGACAGCTATTCAATTATCAAGATAGACAGCTCCTCTATAATTAAGTAAATTACGTAATAAACGACGTTCTTATTTTATGAAAAGTTTAGTTATCAAAGCCACTTACACACAGCTGGTTAAGCTGTGTGACAGAGACTTTATTAATTTGCATTGATTTATATTTTTGTCACCGGCACATGTGCCGGCACATCAATAGGATTTCATTTTTCAGCAATTTGACTTTGTGTCAATTATTTTAAAACTAATTATTCTAATTCAAAGATAACTAATACTTGTAAGTATAACTTAAACATTTCGACTAAATTATTAATCGCTTGTCACACAATAATTAAAATATCGTATAATGTGTATGATGATGTTTCGATTAACTTTGTGTTTAAGGATCGTTATTTAAAGTAAATCAATGTCACTTTTCATCGAAGTATTAAGTAATTTTCTAATATTTTTCGTCTAAGTAACCAAATCATATTCATATTAAACTAGCGGCCGCCCGCGACTTCGTACGTGTGGATCCCGTTTACCCCCTTAGGGGTGGAGTTTAGTAAAATCCTTTCTTAGCGGATGCCTACGTCATAACATCTAACTGCATGCCCAAATTTCAGCCCGATCCGTCCAGTGGTTTGGGCTGTGCGTTGATAGATCACTATGACAGTCAGTCACCTTTGAATTATATTTATTTAGATTGTTCCAAATGCACACCAATCTTGTCGACTAAATCTTTTTGCTTGCACAATCACACTTATTACAACGAGTCAAAGGGCCACAGCGTCTACCTATAGGTTTAGCGGTTAAATTAGTCAGTACCTGAGGCATGCGAGCGGTACGTGAGGGGATGAAATTGTCATAATTATGACGTCACAGAGTATACAAATCTGAAGCACAACTGAAGTCTTGTTGACGTTTTTGTAGGAGTTATGTAAACACCGCCCTTTGCATTAAATAGGGTAAACCGACAGTCATTGGACGCTGCCAGTCATTGAACAAAACAACCCTTGAATTTTCTTAAAATGAATATTCCTTCAAATACAATTAATATTCCTTAAAAAAATACGCCCTTTTATCTCCATCAGTTGGAATCTCTCAGTTGTTGAAATAGAAATGCTATTTTTAATTCAGTAAATAACTGTCCAATAACTTTCTTAAGTGTCCAATGACTGGCAGTTTAGCCTAAAAAGTTTATACTTTTGTCTATGCGCCTCTGTATTCTCTGTGCTTTTTCCATCCGTGTGGATGACAATAAAAACCCTGGTTTTCCTAAATAAATAAATAAATAAATAAATAAATAAATAAATAAATAAATAAACCGCGTTAAATTCAAATAATTCCCTCTTTTATTAGTATACTTCCAAGTTTCCTACAGTTTTACGTCCCAAAAACACCCTCTTGTGCCGCTCCCATACCTCATGAGACACCGACTTAGTTAATCGCAGTCATCCATACTATGGCTAATAGCAGAGTAAATACAAATGAGTAGGTCATCTTCATAGAAACGCACCGAGCGCGGTCTGTATGTGAGCGCGCGCCAATACGTATGCGGCGCGCACGCACACACTGACAAAATTCAGCGCGACTCCCCGCTAATCCACTACTCATTTGTATTTACTCTGATAATAGTTAAGGGATCATAAATACTTAAATACTTCATCCATCCATATCACATCCATGTTTATAAAGCAAATATTTGAACCCACGACCACAAACAGCTCATTACAATCTCACAGTCTAGTTATTTACTAGGTCATACAAGATTAATCCACACAATAAACTGGCGACTGTTTTGAAGTGGCCCTAAGTTAATTTTACAATTAAATACCTCAGATGCCGCTTCCATTCTCACGATAAAGTTTAGATTGGTGCACCTGTGGCTGTGCTTATCTCTAAGCTGTAAATTATATATTTCAAACAATGAATTCTACGAATTCTACGAAACGAACAGTTCAGAACTTAAAATTATATCATGTCGCGAAGTGCACCAGTTCCTTATAACTTCAAATCACGACAAAATGTCTATAGAATACTCATAGGTATTTATCGGTCACTTATACAGGGTGGCCCAGAAAGAAATTCACTTTTGAAAATTCAAGGAAAAAAATTCTGTGTAATTTTGTAGAACTTTATTCATTACAATTCAAAGAAAATTAAATGAAATTTATTTTTAAATTTACCTTTATTAAATTACATCGTCCAGGAGATTTCCTTGACGCTTACAACATTCGATCAGCATACATCAAAATCTTGAAATGCGTTCATTAGAATTCCCTCGAAACCTATTTTCCATTTTTTGCCGAATCTTCAGCTTCAGTTGCTGCATGGTTGTTGGATTATAAAAGTATACTCTATTCTTAAGGTACCACCACAAAAAGGAGTTTTCTGGAGTGAGATCAGGGCTTCCTGGTGGCCAGGAGATGTCACCCCTGCCTAAAAAATTTTTTTTGTGGGAACATGTCTCTTACCATCTAAATGCTCTCATTTGAAGTGTGACACGTAGTCCAATCTTGATGAAACCAAGTGCTCCTGTCATAGCCTTGCGAATCTTGCCACTTTGAAATCAAAAAGCTTTTCAGCATGCCAGTATAGCGCTCTCAAAAATTAATCATCCTTTCGATGCAACAAACCAATTAAGCAGGGGTGAAAACTAGTTGCCACTAAGAAGCCCTAATCTCATTCCAGCAGACTTCTTTTTGTGAGGTTACATTGTGAGCAGAGCATACTCTAAAAATCCAAAAACTCTGCAGCCTTCATCCATCCTGAATCCATTTCAAGGTAACTCTTACGAAAGTTTTCCAAAATTTTTATGTATGTTGACTGAATGTTGTAAACGTCAAGGGAATCACATGTACGATGAAATTTAAAAAAGAAAGTAAATTTAAAAATAAATTGCATGAAATTTCCTTTAAATTACAATGGTTAAAGTTTTACAAAAATTTACAGTTTTCGTTTCCTTACATTTTCAAAAGTGAACTTTCTTCTGGGCCACCCTGTACGATGTGAGTGTTAGTTATTTGACTAAAAATTCGCGAGTCCTCCGGAATTTCTGCCTCGTTTGCTTTTAAATTACACTTAGATCAGTGGAACCTGTCTAGAAATATGGCACAGCAGACATACCTACAGCGTAGGATTCTGTAGTTTTAGTCTATGGTTTCATATAATTAGTAGATTTCCCAGAGGCGATCGAGGCTGTGGTATTTCCTACAATCACTTGCAGTTTGTACCGTTTTAGAATCGTTTATTTTGGTATCGATAATTGAATCGAACTAGCGACTGTTTCGATTCTAAAAGTATCACTAAATTCATCGCAATGTTTTATGTTTATTTATTACTACTTTAACTTACAAATTCTAGATTAACTATAAATGATTTAAACACTGGCAGCTTAGAAAACAAATCAATCACAGAAGATGAATAAATTAATTAACCATTTCAAACACTAAATCGATTCGGTTGCAACCGTAACGATTGTAATTATTCGATTACAAAGCTACCGATCACTCGTCATTGTTCATAATCACGAATAGATCACGAATATTTGATTCTAGATGTTGCCGCAATCTGGCATCTTCATCAATTCATTATTATTCTTATTATTGTGTTGTAAGACTCACAATCGAGTGTCGTGGAATAATGAACGATTAGTATAATAATATCAGCGTGCGAAAAATCTTTTGCAACTAGTGTTGTAACTGGCAGTTTGTATTGTGCTCTATTGTCTACACGGTGTAAACGTCGTTCTAATTTTGAAAGATTTTAAAAATTGAATCCTGAAATTCTAGAACACGATTGAATTCAACAAACATTGTTTCAGATTGGGTCATTTACCTCGAGCATTTGTTTTGTTTCTTCCTACTAGGACATTGTTTCAGTTTCTTTAGGTTAAATGCGCTAGTTAAATTAGTTTCATAAAGGTTAGTGGAAGATATTTTTATATTATGGGTTAAATGTATTTACAGGTAGGTTACTTATACGTGTTATCAAGTAATATCACCCAGGTAATCTCAGTCAATTTGGTGACACGTATCCTATATGTATAGATATACAATGCCTCGTATATACAGCAGATAAAACGTTTAAAAGCCTTATGGAATCGATAAACTACTACCTATACGCCCATAAGGTACCTTATGCCCTTTAAAGTTTACTATAAACTTAGAAGTGACCTTAAAGTTTAAGCTCTTAAAACTATAACCTAGTACAGCTTAATTGCGATTAAATACTCATTAAACTGCAGACTGTAGTCTCCATTAAATTACAATTCATCAGTTGTTTTTCCCTAAACATTGTTCTTGACTCTATTTCGGACTCTACGAGGATATATTGCAGAATCCGTACACGATGTCACTGTCAATTGGTAGTATGCATGCGGCCCTGAATCTAGCCATGATGTAACCGACCTTCATTTAATTCGACTTTGCGGTGACATATTCGGGAATTTTAATGTAACCACATTTTAATACTAAATGAGTCACAGTCTATGGTATCCGTACCGGTTTTGGTCAGTAATTATGTCCGAAATGTTGTATGTCATTAAAATAGTTTTAAATGGGATTGGTTAAGTTTTGCCGAATTGGACAGTATGGTGAATCGAAAAACACACAAATTAACAAAACTATTCTTTACCTACAATTTGAACAAAAGGGATAATTCAGTCAAACACCTAATGAATGACAGTGGATTTCCAATGGGTAAAAAAGATTAAAATACGTTGTATAGGTTAAAAACCTATCACTGCTTCAGAAAAATATTATAAGGATCAATGCTGGGAAGAAGCAGCGTAAGAAACTTGGTCACTATGTATTGTTAAGTCCCTTATTTTGGATCTTATGAAAGCACTGTATTTCACTGTTTTATTTATTCTTTTAAAATCAAATCAAAGTCAAAAATATTTTATTCAGTTTAGACCAATAATTTGGGTACTTATGATTTTAACTTAAACTACTCTACGAAATGTAGTTTCTATCGCATCACCTGTTATTAAAGTGTATAATGTAAATACTTATCTTCTACTTACCTTATTTTATTACATAAGCGCAATTACTTTTGACAGCCGTGACATTACCAAGTTCAGGCCATTACTATGATAGCGTCATAGCAAATGGCCACTTACACGATCAAAAGTGAGAGTGGCAGAAGCGGATGATAGCGTTAGGAAGTGGCAAGAAACTGGACAGATAACAGTACGTAGAGTCAAAGACAGTGGCATCCTAATAATATTATAAGTGCGAAAGTGTGGATGTCTGGATGTTTGTTACTCTTTCAGGCAAAAACTACTGAACGGATTTAGATGAAACTTTACAGTATTATTGTTTATATAACCCAGAATAACATAATATAGGCTATAATTTATGACGATCTGTGACAAACTAAATTTCACGCGGGTGAAGCCGTGGGCAAAAGCTAGTCTTAAATAGTTTTGATAGGTTTTGAAATAAAAATGTAGAGTGATGTAGTCTGATTGTCGATTGTATAACAATACCGCTGTACCCCGCGGCGTTACTCGCGGTAAAACGTAGCGTATGTGTTAATCCAGGGTGTTAAGGGTGTTAATCCAGCTAACTGCATACCAAATTTTGTTAAAATTGCTTCAGCCGTTTAGACGTGAAGAAGTAACAAACATACACACTATTAACTTAAATCTTAAGCCTCTGGCATGTCGTGCCTGCGACAAGCTTCGACTCCAGCTTTTTCTCCAGAGGCTTCTATCTTTTTCAGTATTGCAATAGGATGGTTGGAATCGTATCTATAGACATAAACGCGAAATGTTGCGAGGATGCCCGGATGGAAGGGTTACTTTTTTACTCCAAAATTAATAGACGGATTTTATTGAAATTTTGCAGTATTGTAGCCAATACTACACTCGACATCAAATAAATCGCACCTCCCACGACAAGCACTTTCACACGTATGCATCCCCACTTCCCACCAATATTGGCACCATTTAAAAGCCTAGTTCTAAACTTCATTTCATTAAAGGAAAGGTTTTTCCCCCAAAAATGTGTCTTTAGAAGGATCCAGAGTCACTTCTTCAAAAAATAAGTAGTTACGCTTGAGCCAACTTTTATGGCTATAAAACTGTTAAGTTGGGATTAATCGCTATCCATCTGTTAAAGAGGACACGTGTGATCATTATTTGGTTTTATAACCATAAAATTTGGTCTAATTGATCCCAGAGGAGAGGCCAAAGTGAGGTCTTTTTTCAAGTCACATTTATGGTATATGTTAATCATTTATTAAGAAATTAAATGTGTTTTTCTTTAAGGATATTTATTGGGCTTTCAAATAACACCTATATTATTGGGGCACCATGATTGTGTCAGAAGAAAATCTTTAAAGTTCGCGTCGCGGAAGGTGCGGTTTATTTGATGTTGAGTGTAGTATAAGTTGTAGCAAAATCGGAATAACAAAAAATATGGTTCTTTTCATTAATATTAACTTAACATCAATTACTCTTACTTAGCTTTTTGTACCTAATAATTGGGTATTTGCTACCACCCATCAATTGACGTACTTTTTAAAACTGTAAAAACGAGACTCTCCCATAGATTTTGTATGGAAATACTAGCCAGTGACGTCACTATTTTGTCAACTCAATTAAACTACATTTTTTCAATTACAATGCAACCAAAAATCTTAATTTACAGGTAATATAAAATTAATTAAGTTTTGAAGGCCAGAATGAAGTGCCTTTTTAGAAAAGTTGTGCTTTAGAATTATTGGGGAGTGGTAGCAAATACCCAAATAACAACTTCTACTACTGTAAAAAGCTTTACTATTAAGTTCCGTATCAAGTTCAATCGAACTCAAACATTACAGTGCGATCTTGAGGCAGGTTGAAAGTGAGAGTGAGTGGCCGCGACACCCGAGGAAATGGGTGTCAGTGGGAAGTCGCCTGCGCATGACGTATTCTATTTATACACTTTCTGCTTATTATGTAAGTTATTATTTGAAGTTACACGCGAAAGTGTTTTGTAATCGTGATTGACGAACTTTAAAAAGCTAACGTATTTGCGTGTAACTTTTGTAACGTAGCTGCTTAGCATAAATAGGTATGTTGTTAAGAATTGGGATAGAAAAGGAGTAAAAATGATACCCAGGCTCAAGGAAAGGGAAAGCGATATAATAAAAAGAGGAATAAAGGAAGATACAGGATACAGGGATAGAAGAGACAGCGAGATGACAAGTGACATATAGAAAAATATAAAAGTATAAACCATAAACGCTATCAAAAGAGGCCGTTCGTAACATCTCTCCCTCCCTCTCAACAATGATAGAATACGAATATCATGAAAAAAGAGAGATAGAGCGGGAGAGATTGATACGACCGGCCTTAAGGTGGGCTACCAAAAGAGTTAAAAGTTCATTGAACTATGTGCCGTGACGTGGTGGTTCAAAATGTGCTTAGGGTCAGGGGGTGGTGGAGTCTTGCAGTAAGGTGAACAGATGAGGCGTCGTGCAGAAAAGAAGAGACGTCGTGCAGAAAGGAAGAGGCGTGGCAACCGTAGATAAAGCAGCGTCCAGCAGAGTTGAAGGAAGAGGCGCAGCAACCTTAGATAAGGAACGGCCAGGATGCACAGAGGTAGGCGCATCCCCGGTGGCAGCTCCAGATTGCAAATCGGGTACACTTGAAGAAGCAGGTCTACCTGGGCACACAGAGATAGGCGCGCCCGGAGAGGGAAACCTGCGGCAGCTCCACCTGGGCACGCAGAGATAGGCGCGCCCGGAGAGGCAGAGCTGTAGATATGTGATGCCCGACTTGAAGGCGCCGTATTCTCCAACCATTTCGGAGTGTTAACGCTGCAGCGGCTGCCATTGGCTTCAACAGGCTACGAGCGGTCCCTTTCTGGATACGACGAAATTGAAGATGGCGAGCCGTAAATCCGATGGAGCTTCAGTATCCAAAGTCTCATCAACGACCATATTGGTATGCCGTGAGCAAGGCGTTGGTGATAATGACACGTCAGCAATCCACTAACTCGATGCGTTCCACGCAAGACTTCCACTCTCGACGACAGAAGTGTCCATCCAATTTTCAAAAGTAGTTAGATGTTACCGAGAGCCACAATAACCATCTTGGTATTAAATCAGAACCACACGTCGAAATTTTACTTTACTTAGCAAATGTTTAGGACAAATTAAAAGTTGCTTATGTTAAAGTTAAAAATAAATATAAACTTAGGATTGCACAGTTTGAAATGCCAGGAGCGTGCAAGGTTTACACACATTAGCTCTACCTTACAAGCACCTGATGAACTGATGCGCGATCGTTATTGAAACGAAAAAATGCAGCCATTGGCTGAAACGGAACAGATCCGTACACAAGAAAAATATTATAGGTGAGATAATGGAAATAAGTGGTTTAAATACCGATAATATACAAATGGAAGTTGCTAATGGCGAAACCTCTTCGACTTCCAACAAAAAGTGAGAACTAAAAATGAAGACTAATAAATTAATGTCTTTATAAATGAAGCAAAAAAATCACAATTTGTACTTCGAATATTAATGGAAACGTGTGAACTGAACCATAACAAATACACGAAATTAAATTGGAAGTGGGATAATGTGTTGGTTGACCACTTAGTAACCAAAGAGAAATATTCAAAAAAGAAATAGCGAAATCCTACTGATCAGGTATGGGATACCGGATAAAACCAAAAACTCGTACGTTTTGCTGAAGATTACTTCTATCTACATAATACTACTACAAACTTGAGCTCAGAAGGCACAAGAGCGGGTGCTTCCGGAATAATCGAAACCCAAGTCTTTTAAATGCGCTCGCTTTTGCACCTCATGCAGCACTAAAGATGATCGAATCGGCAAATAGGAAAGATCGCGACATGGGAAGTATCGTACGTCCTTGTATTGGGATCCAATCTTAATCTCCTTGATGGCAATGGAACAAGAATCTCTATCCTCTCGAACCCGGAAAATTAAATCATCGTACGAAGACAGCAGACCTGGGCCAGATAATGGAGGAGAATTAAGACTGGAAGGAGCACAAGGGACGTCGACTGCGCGTAATTTTTCATGATGTCGATGTCTGTATTTACAACCGGAGACTTGACATAAAGTATTTGGATTACACGACTTATAAGTTTGTAAACCTTTTTTCAAATACCGAGTGCAAACTTTTTGGTCACGGACCCAATTCAATTTTGACATAACGTCTAGATGACGAAATTTATGGCAGTTGTCAATCAAATGTTGTTGTTGACAATAATTACAATTTGGTATAATAATTACAGATTGTGATGGATGATTATTTACAGATGGCGAAGAACCGATGGCTGTGGTGCACAACGATTTGTTTATGGGCCGTTCAGATAAAGTGCGGACAGGTAACACGTGTTCCTGCGGGACACTGGGACCGGCGAACAGGAGGGTTGAGTCAAGGGGCGCGGCAACCATAGAAACGGAACGGCCGGGATGCGCAGAGGTAGGCGCATCCCCGGTGGCAGCTCCAGGTTGTCCTGAAATAGGCACGTTAACAAGGGCAGATTTACCTGGGCACGCAGAAATAGGCGCGCCCGGAGAGGCAAACCTGCTGGTAGACGATGCCTGATTTGAAGGCGCCGTATCCTCCAAACACTCCGGGACACTGGGACTGGCGGGCAGGAGGGTTGGGTCAAGGGGCGCGGCAACCATAGAAACGGAACGGCCGGGATGCGCAGAGGTAGGCGCATCCCCGGTGGCAGCTCCAGGTTGTCCTGAAATAGGCACGTTAGCAAGGGCAGATTTACCTGGGCACGCAGAGATAGGCGCGCCCGGAGAGGCAAACCTGCTGGTAGACGATGCCTGATTTGAAGGCGCCGTATCAGATAAGGAGACATGTAAAGTGCTCCATAAGGGCTACCTTTTCTTTTTTACTACATTTTGACGTTCATAAGTGCCACTTGTGGTCTAAACTGAATAAATATTTTTGATTTTGATTATGTATTCAATCTCCGTACAATGTATATTTATGTTTATTATTCCTTTATGTATTTAAGAGATACCCATAATGTATGTTTTATTTAGGAATTTACACTTTTGTGTAAAGTGACCAAGGATATTATATTTAGTTTTGGGTTGCACCATCTTACTTAACTATAACAAGCGTGAAAACTCTGTCAAACTCCATACAAAAAAACCCCGGTTATGGTTATAGTTACGGTTAAACATAGGTGGTGCAACTCAGCCTTAATATTTATCGCAGACCTAAAGACTAATTTATCACCATAGCCAAGTTTGCTTAAACGGCATCTCACAAGTACTGCGCTCATTGCTAAATACCCTTTTTCTATAGTTCCGTTTATGTCGATGATATAATAACGCAAGTAACTGGAGTAGGCAAGGTCACAGACGCGTTCCAATTAACAATTGACACGCGTGGCGATGCAGCCTCAGACACGGTCGTGATATCTAGACTGTAGCTTTCAATGGTAGTACGTCAGGCACGATGTAAAAGTTGTTTCAGCCTTGCTTAGAGGTGACATTTCAGGCCTGGAGACTTGTAGAATTTACGAATCAAACCTTATGTCCAATAACATATTATATTTACCCGACTGCGCCAGAAGGAGGGTTATAAATTGTGGAATTGTATCGATTTTGGAAGATGGCATATTTTTGTAATAATCGAATAGAATGTTTTTACTGCATGAAAATTCATTTTGCCAACACACGTCACTTCAAACTTCATAATCATAAAATTTAGCAAAGATACAAAAGATATTACTTACTAAAAATAATGTTTGAAAAAACTTATGAGTGAGGCAGCGTGAGGGTTGCCTTATTTGAAAATATAATACAAAAGTATTTGTATTGCTTCATTCTGATATACCTAAAAGGAAAAAAGCAATCAGGTATTGAATTGAATGACTTGAATGGACTGACTAAGATCACGCAGGCTCGTGCCCTTTATCACATGAATGTGATTATAAAATTACATTGTCATGTAGTTGTAATTGGTGCAATTTTTCAACAAAAATGTAGAGTCAAATTGTGTACTAGGTACATACTTTCCATTATACAACAGTCAGCAATCGTAGTCATAACACTAAAAACGTGGAGACAGATAAAGCCCGGTCTCTGAGCATGTAGAATTTTTTCCAATGACCCCAAGCTACCCATCCTTATCGCTCGCGCGTAATTATGTTGCTGTTGCGCTCGCACACTCACTGCGGGCGCCCGTCGCACAGTCGCGACAGCAATATAATTACGCGCGAGCGATAAGGATGGGTAGCTTGGGGTCATTGGACAAAATTCTAAGTGCTCGGCGACCAATTTGTGTACCCAAAGACATGACCTGTATTTCTTTACACAACAATAAATCGTCTTAAAAAAACATCCTATCAGGCATTCACTTAGATTGAGTAACTAAGCCTTCTAAGGCATTCAGTGCTTCAGTGAAAAGGTCGTTGCAAAAGGTCGCGGCGCGGCGCAGGCACGCCGACGACGGTCAAGAGCTTTGCAAGGAGCTTCCCAGTTAGCTTTTACTACGCATGTAATTTACACTTTGGTGGGGTTAACCAGTAACTTTAATCATAACAAAACAAAGCTTTTGATCTATGGAAAGGCAGATTAAACTCAACTTGGTATTTTACTACACTAACGTTTATTTTAGTAAAAGGTTTTTCTCGTTTCAATCTAATGTTGACCACTGCTGGACACAGGCCTCCACTACCACCGGTCTTACGCTAAAGTTCTTTGCAATGGGTTTACGTTCTTTACATGCTTATCAAAACTATTCTAATTGCAAAATTGTAATAATTATATACTTTAAAGAGATGTTTCGTTGGAAAATCAGATACCAAAATTCTGAAGAAAACTATAATTTCCCTGTTTTCTTACAATAGCACATAATGTATTATGTGTTACTTGTGTATATCTGCAGAAGCAGATAGTTCATATTTATGTAGTAAGTAAATGGCAGTTCTTTTCGAAAAAAAAGCCAACTATCACAAGTATTACTAACTCAAATTAATCGATCTATCACCGTCGCACGCGCACGTATCATGGCTACCATCACACCGCTATGGGGTCAAGAACTCTGTCGAAAGGGGTGTCGGGCGGTGAATATAAATCGTCTATGGGGTCCCATGCGTGCTCAGAATAGTAAGGAGTCGTAATTAGAATGCTAAATAATGATTTCATTCGAAATGCTTAGTTCTTGACCGGGATACGCTTGACTATTATGGTGCAAATTGCCGATTTGTAACATACTAAAATAAATTACTCAAGACTACATAACGGTTCATATTTTTTTTAAACTGTGAGCTTTATTTAAAACAAGACAGAAATTAATATTCTGAAAGTTGTTTAATAGTTAGTTGTTTAAAAGTTGGACTTAGGTTATTGCACTTGTTCTTCTATGTGGGCACTTCTTCGAAATCGCATTCTTCGGCTGATTCATATGGACAAATTTCAAATTCAATTTTAGGTTTGTAACATAGACTCATATGAAAATAGGTACACCCAATAACATATATTTGGATAAGGGACTCGTTTTTGTAAAGTAGTTTTCAAGATATCCACGTTCAAATATTTTGTGCCCATATGAATCAGAATTTGTTACATATTAATCAAAAATAGAAATAAAATTTATAATCTTTACGTACAATTGGCTCTAAATTAAGAAAATAATCATATTATAACAAAAACAATAATCTGTTGTTATGAAAAAATGCAACGATTCCACAATAATTCGTGAAAAAACATTTTTTTGAAACTTTAGTATACATCCATAATATTTTGTCATCATCATAATCATTTCAACTGAACGTATAAGCCTCTCCCAATGATTTCCATAATGACCGGTTGGTAGCGGCCTGTATCCTGCGCCTTCCTGTGGGAGGACGGTCTACACTGAGCTTTCCGGCACGTGGCTTCCACTCCAGAAACGTGCTATCCCATCGGCCATCATTTCTGTATACTATGTGTCCTGCCCATTATCACTTCAACTTGCTAAAACATCGGACTATGCCACCATGCGACTTTAGATCGTTTACGGATCTCCTCATTTCAGATTCGATTGCATAAAAAAAACAAGCATAGTCCACTCCATAGTTCACTATGCAACTTTGTGGTTCGTAAGTCTATAGTGAGAGGCCGCTTTTCAGTACAATTTGTCATCACTGATAACACACACTGGATGTAGACTTTCATCTTATGGCACTAAGGTATTTTAGTTGACTCTACTGAGCTGTATCACTTATCCAAGCTATTGTTGTTAAGACGTCCACCTACAAGGTAAAGAAGATGAGATGAGCTTATAGAGATTGTGGCAATGGCAATCAGTAAATCTTGAAATCATTGGAGGTCTATGCTTAGCAGTATATTATTATGTGCTATGGACGCCATAAGTGTAGCTGAAATAATAATAAAAATAAATAAATTATTATTATTTATTATTTATTTATTATTCATTATTGAGCAATTACATATTTGATCCAAATAGCGTCCTAAATCCTCTTTAGGTTTGTCTAGACACTATTGTTCTCTATACAAATAAAAACAAATCGTTGGGCAATTTCATACAGCGCCATTTAGCCACAAAATAAGCAACAAATATGCTTGTGTTATGGTTGCTAGCTTAACGGATATACTTCTTATTTACTGTTTAAACACATAAGTTATTCTTAGCATAAAAATGATAATGTTTTTTTTTATTCATAACAAGACCGCAATCGCACCTGGTCTTAAGTGAGATGCCGTCTGGGATGTCATTCTTAGCTAAAAAACCCTTTTTTGGTGCTTGATAGACCAAAAACTAATGTATTTTATGATTCATATAGAGCCCTGACCATATGAATCACGCACAGATAAATCAGTTTTTTGCCTAAAATCGAGCAAAACTCGTCATACATACAGACTACAGTGTTGTCATTTTTCTACATGAATCTATAACCCAAAAGCATCACAAGAAAGACAGATTAGATTTTTAATGCAATAATGTAATTTTATAAAGTAGGCATTGTAATCAGCATGCCACTTGAACCAAGCACAGATGAATCAAGTATTTGCCTTCGTCACACCGGGTTCTAAGCCAACCAGCTCCACGTCTGCCTTCTAGCTCATCCGTTGCAAGATGGGCTTGCCTCCACGCCAGAAACCAGACTCTCATGATTAAAACCTGACCAGTTATGGTCAAGAACAGCTCACGCCATATGAATCAGTATTTTACGCCGGACACTGCTTATTTATTTTTTTGCGAACACACTAACTTAATTAAAATTATGACACATTTTTTTCGTAGAAGGACAACTCATTAGCTTTCGAAATAATTTTAATTTATATTGATATATCAAAAGGAAAATGCTACATCAACCATTTTGTTCCGGAAAATGTCTAACGGACACACCATATGAATCAGAGAATCACACTTCAAATATTTTTATTTTGTAAAAAGACAGCAATTATTTCAAAAAGGTAATTTGCGCCAGATAGGGATAAAGCTAAGCTATACTAAAAAAAATATTGCATGCCATTTTGTTAGTTGGTTACAGAACTATACCCAAAGACATCGAAAATTTTGCCTCCGGAGAAATACCCATGTACTATCGGCAACAGTGTTAACTGCCCATTGCCTGTCATGTCATCTCGTTCTATCGCAAAGAATCACCATTTGATGAGAGCGAGAGCAAAAACGGAAATGGATAGTTAAAACACTGTGGCCGTGTGTACTTATGCTTAAAGTCTAAATACATAAAGCAATAGAGCTTAGATCAGATAATAAATAAGTTATTATTTTTGTTTATAACTACCAGTAAACCTACCTACGAGATATGAACTAAGTTCAACAAAGAAGAGCGATTTACATGATGAATTTAAAATTATGAAAATACTTACCTACTATTAAACTATCTTGATTATGTCATCACTTTCGCCCTATTTGCTTGCATTAAATATAATTACTTACTTAATATAGAGTTATCTTTTAATATTTTTGCAATTAAGATAATTTACTACAGCTTCGGTGTACGTTCAAATTCAAATTCAAATTCAAGTTTTTTATTGCATATTAAGTGTTTACAATTGGGTCTTAATCTAAACAATGAGCTTATAACTTAATAACCCGTTAATGGGTATTGCAATATTAGTGGTGAGAGAGGACTAGTCTAAACTTAGGTCTAGCAACTTACATTATGAGATGCCTTATCTTAAAAGAGTTTGTTTACTATTAAAGAATTCATCTAATGTATAAAAGCAGTTGGTAATTAAATATTTTTTTAATTGGTTCTTGAAAATTTTGAATTTACGTTACGTTAAGACGGAAGTCGTAGTTATAATATTATGCTTCATTGGAGGCCAAACTGGTTCATGTTTTTATTATTGACTAGCGGCCGCCCGCGACTTCGTACGCGTGGATCCCGTTTTACCCCCTTCATCTATCTTACGCGGTTTAGATTTTTTCATAGAAATGTTTTTTCCCGCTAACTCCCGTTCCCGTGAGAATTTTGCAATATCCTGTTGTAACTAAGCTTTAAATTTACTAAGGTACCTGCATGCCAAATTTCAAGCGTCTATCTTACGTGGCTTAGATTTTTTTATACAAATGTTTTTTCCCGCTAACTCCCGTTCCCGTAGGAATTTTGCAATATCCTGTTATAACTAAGCTTTAAGTTTACTAAGGTACCTGCATGCTAAATTTCAAACGTCTAACTTAAGCGGTTTAGATTTTTCATACAAAAGGATTTTCCGTCTTATTCCCGTTTCCGTGAGAATTTCGGGAATTCCTTGTTGTAACTAAGCTCTAAGTTTACTAAGGTACCTACATGCCAAATTTCAAGGGTTTAACTTAAGCGGTTTAGATTTTTCATACAAAAGGATTTTCCCGCTAATGCCCGTTCCCGTGGGAATTCCTAAGTATCCTATAAGTTGCAATATTGCAGAAGGTTAAAGAATAACAACGTAAATAAACACTTGGGAAAACTCAGTTGTAGGCAAATTGTGGTTTTGGAAGAAAGTAGAGTAGATTTTCACACTTGATAGAGAGCTTACATCTCCTAAAGCTTTTCTTTTCCACCCATTCCTCATTTTTACTTTGCTTTGAGTAATTGTTAAATCAGTGTGATCACCGATCATTGGTATTTAACCAACAAGCAGCGACGTCATGTGAACAGTGAACCCGACACCGGAATGCTCGAGGTCACTCGCAAGTAGAGCGGCGAGTCGCAAACACTCTGCCGCCATCCAAGAGATATATCGGTTAAACCTTCCCATTCACCAACTTTACGGTAGCTTTGGTTTACGGTAACTGTCAATTATTTAACTAGGATATTATCTGATAAGAAACTGAACATATTCGATTTTTTAACCCATAACGAGGAAGCTCTTACATCTTACCTGATTGACATGATGATTATGATGAGGTCAAACGTTGAAGCAAACTTCACCTAAAATCCAGTCTCGTAGATATCTTAACATTTATTTTTCTGCAACTTCAGTTCTAATTAAAAAACAGTGTCACATCGTCTAGAAAAAAAAGCTTTTTTTTTATTTTTTTATTACCTACCGTTTGCTTCTCACTGAAGTCTAGTAGATCCGTTTGCAAGTCCCTGGCCTCAGATAATATTTGTCCTGGCATTTCCTACTTGTAATAAACTACTACCTGGCTTTCACTGCTTGTCATTTAGTAGGATTGTTATCAAAATCGAGAAAGTATACGCAGCTATATCTCAATTTCTAAGGTCAGCTCGTTAAAAGTCATATTGATGGAAGTCACAAGAGAATTTACGGCAGTAATATCCGTGAAATCCATCAATAAAACATCAATCTCACGCAAGTTTTATTGAATCATACAAACAATTCCATGCGTAATTTTGCAACCGTACAAAATTTTGTACGGCAATGAATAAGCTCTACCGTAAAATAACTATCAATTCTAACGATCATTTGTGTTTTATGGGCATGAAACTACGGTTTGCTATGGTTGTCTTGCATGATTATGTTATTTCTAAATTCTAAATATGTGGGTACGTTGCTGGGCTAGTTTCGTAAGAGAATTTGGAATTGTAGGGCTACTGGATTCCATTGAGAGCAAGTTAAGTGTTACGGCGCGCGCGCACGGATCAATTTTGTCATCGTGACAGTATGTCTCTGTTTTTCTCTTTTTAAAGTAAAGATGTAAAAGAAACAGAGCGACCAACTACACGACAGTGTGAGCGCACCTTTAGATCATTTATTGCCAAAAAACTGTGCAGATTTATATGTAGGTACTGTTGAACTAAGCTGTATACCTACATAAAGATACAAGAATAATATCAAAGATAAAAAATCTAGTCTATTTTCTATCTATCTATTTATTCTATTTCTATCTAGTCTATAATCTAGGAGTTTTGGGCTGACACTGTGTAGGTTTGTTGTCGACACGATAAGAAGAAGAAGAATCTAATTAGTCTATAAATTATAGCCTAAAACCTGTGTAATTAAATCTATAAATAAATTAAAAAATAAGAACATGAATTAGTACAGAGCTACAGCTCTATGTTCCTTCCAAATCCGCCAATAACAAAAGTAAAATATTATACTTTCACCATCAAATATTAATAGGATCAAGCTATCACTCTCCATTTCTTTTATTGAATGACTTCCATACAATACCGTGTAATGTCCCACAGATTACCGCGTCTCAAGCTTTCTTAATCCGCGTATACGAATAACGTGTAGAATCACACATTTGGACTCTCTAAAACCATAAAATAACAAAGGTTCAGTGAAATTTACCTGACAATTGAAGAAGGTAGATAGGTGGGAGTACGTAGATTATAATAACTCGTATAGCCACTTATTTGATGACTAATGGACACAAATATTGCGTATCATACCGTTCTTTATTAATACCAAGGATTCCGTGGAGAGTAGTTGAACGGAAAGCATGGTCGATCTGTTTTAATGGTTTCAATTTATTATTTAATGGACTTTAGTGTACAAATTTGGTGTTATTTTGTGTTCTAAAGTGCAATGAAGTGATAAATTATAAAAAACATTGAAATACTTCGAATTTGAGCGCGCATCGAGTGTCGAGTGCGTTGTCGTATGAACAACCCGCTTTGGACCCGGTGGCGTCTTGAAACCTGCTTACGGGCATACTTAACTCCACGGAATCCATGAAAAATCAATAGAACTGAAACACCCACGTTCTATTGATAACTATGTCAATTTTCACTAGACATTGGCAGAAATAAACCTCCCAGACTTCCCAGAGAGGTTTGGTTGCCATTAAAAAAAAAACAAAATAATACCAAACTTTGGTGTAAAAATTTTATAAAATTGTGGAATAAAATAAATATTGTACAGTCTATTACGATAATGATAAACTAGCAAGTGATGTAGAGTTAAGTAATTTAGGTGAATATACTTGTTAGTAAATGGTTAAACGACTGGTTTAGGCGTGGCTTTACCAAATATTAAAATACGAAGGAATATGGCTTGAATTTGCTGTGGTTGGTTGCTTTTGGAAAATACGAGTATGTTAACCTTGCATTCTGTAATTGAGGGTTCTTTAAAAGCAAAATAGCAGCCACTAACCAGTAATAAATAAGTTTAAAAATTGCAAGATTTTAAAATATATTTGTAGTTTAATTAGGAAAAGTGTTGTAATTTGTGCAATCGTGAGCAAATCAATTAATTTGTACTTATAATAAGGAAGCCTATAATAGTTACATAAGGTACATACCATAGCTGGATGGACAGACGTCTGATCTTACTTTAGTAGTCTTATAGAAATAAGTAACTCTTTTCTTCCAAAACCTTTTCTAAGAGCTTTTTAATTATTCGTAAATGGTGTCATACCCAATTACAACTAAAATCTAAAGCATTTTTACTAGAACCTCATGTATTTGTATGGTAACAGAAATGCAATAAAAATAATTTTACATGTTTAGCCTCAAATCAAATCATCGCTGAGATTTGAGCGGCATTTTAGTACGAGGACCTTACTGGTTTACTCCTAGCAGGAGTTATTTCGGTACACGCCCACTGCGCATGACTAACAAATGCCCCAACCTAAAACGTCTATGAGCAACTTATTCACAAAGTTAGGTACGTAATTATTTATCACAATCCTTAAATAAATACATTAGAATTTGACTGATCTGGAAGTATAATTTTCTGTTTTCTGTATTTATTCGTAAGTCTGGTATGTATGTAATTATAGTCCTTTTCACCTAAGATGATTCGTATGACGTTTCGAGTTTGAAAGTTATAGAGATGTCACATAACTAAACCATAGCGATTTATCTATCGATTTTTTTCTAAGAGTTAGTAAAACCTACTTTTAGAGAAATATTTTGTATAGGTGATAATTAACAAAAAACATGTTTTTTTAATTACAAATATTATTGTAACAATTTTTTATTGATAATATTCAAAATCCATGGACTTCGTGTTCAAAAAATCGATTCCTAAAAAGTACTGGTTCTGTTTCTTTAAATTAAAAACTATTAATTTATTTTCAATGCGTTTATTAAAGTTAACAATCGAAAAATATAGTTGATTTTTGTGATGTTTTTAATAACTAAGTATTCACTGCAATCGATTAATGAACCGCGGAAATAATCGATCTTGTTATACAACAAATACCCCAGCACTAAATCTATTCCGTTTCACACATTGCGTACATTAAATAAAAAAATATTTTTACATCGTATTTAATTAAAATATAATCAATAGACTCAGATTTTACTATATATTTGAAGACAAGTAGTTATTTTTTTTTTATTATATTGCTAATGAAATACAAATATTTTTTCAGAAATATTCTGCATATGTAGTATGCGTAATATGGATAACCTTGAAGTGTCATACGGATCATCTTACGTAAATGACTAAAAAGACTATAAATGTCGACAGCACATATCCTTCTATTTCTTGTAACAAATATCCTATTACGATAATATAAGATTCACTAGTGTCTAGCTTGATAAGCTTCATTAGTGTAAATAGCCACGTCATATTTACACAAATTAATTGCATAAATAGGTCAAGTTTATTCAAAGGAAAGAATCAGTGAAAATTAAATTAATGGCAGCTCAACGAAATTAATCAGAAGAAAAGACCCACTTAGAGAGAGCAAAGTCAAGAGCCAACTTCTCTCCTGTAGAAAGCAACAATGACAGATGACATTACTTAAAATCTTCAAGTCCTTTTCAGGTAGTAATTAGTAGAAACACATCAGTAGTTTTCTACCATCAACAACATCCGAACATCATGTTCTCTATTGTCAGTTGCATAATAGCAAGCATTAATAACCACTTAAATACAGCTCAGGTGTGCAGATCTTTGGATCTTTGTGGTCGAATGAGTAATGGCCGCCGTCGGGTTTTCGACTGACTCTATTTGTCATGTCATTAAAATGTCGGAAGGTTATTCTGTTGAGGAGCCACAAAAAATGCGAATGAATCAGTTAATCAGATTGGATTATTTAACAAGGGGTTTATTAAGAGTATTAGATGGATAAAGATAAGGTTAGACAATGGCAGCTTATTTTAATCGATGTGGTGCTATTAAAGGAGGATTGAATTTGAAATGAGACAGTGTCTGCGGTGTAGTGGTTAAGTTTGAATAAAAGCTTTATTTTCATTTTGGTACAGGGAATTTTATTTAACATTGTTAGGGATATATTAAGTCCGCTACAGAGCAATAAACACAGTGGTTGGTAGTAACATAATAAATATATTGGTATCAAAGCACACGTAGAATATTTACAATAGAGAGTTCGGCACAGCCATTACACAGCTAAAGACAACATCACATTTGAATATAAATGACAGTTCTATCATAGCGGTTCCAGCTAGCCAGCTCTACGTTATACAGCATGAAGGTGCTCATCAACACACCCCCTCAACTCATGCTTTATACAAGGCACTAGAGTACGCGCAACCCTAACCCTTTACTCAGCAAGTGATGCCTTATACGAGGCAAAGGTTTGGTGAAAATATCTGCCAGCATATTTTCAGTTGCCAAATGTTCTAAAGTTATCGACTTATTGTCACGCAGCACATCCCTTATAAAGAAATGCCTAATGTCGATGTGCTTACTTTTCGCGTGATAAACACCGTGATCTTCAGCTAGACAGATAGCAGCCAAGTTATCAGCATGCATGCTTACCTTAGACCAATGGTGAAGACCAAGTTCCTTCAGTAAGCCATTCAAATACACTGCTTCTTTCATAGCTTCCGCTAAACTTACAAATTCAGCCTCACAAGTCGACGTCGCAACGATGCGTTGCTTTTGTGATGCCCATGAGATACCTGCTCCGCCTAAAATGAAAACATAGCCGGTAAAAGATCGTCTATCTGTTTCACAGTTACCCCAATCTGCATCCGCATAACCTTGAATGCACTTACCCATCGGTTTAAATGTTAAACCCTGAGTAATCGTACCTTTTAGGTACCTAAGGATCCGCTTTGCAGCTCTCCAATGAGTTTCCTGAGAAGTCTCTGAAAATTGTGCGAGTTTTGCCGTCGCGTTCGCGATATCTGGTCTAGTCACTACGCTCAAGAACATAAGTGCCCCTATGAGTTCTCGGAACGGAAAAGACTTTCCTCCTTCATCCTTCTCTTTGCCACTCATAGCTATCTTTCCCATCTCCATTGGAGTTTGTACAGGACTACAGTCCTCCATGTTAAATCTCTTCAAAATGGTCTTTACATATCTCTCCTGTGACATGTGATATTCATTACCATTTTTCTTTATGTCGATCCCTAGACAAAAGGTTGCTTGGCCAAAGTCCTTTAGTTCAAACCTCTTTGCCAGTTCCTGCTTGAATTTATTTATGGTTTCTCTCTTGCGTGAAGCAATTAATATATCATCAACATAGATAACGACAAATAGGTCTGCTCCATTATTGTCACATTTATGATACATACAAGGTTCACTCACTGTTGGTCTCAAACCCATTTCTCTAAGTTTCATGTCCAGCTTCATATTCCACTGTCTTCCAGCTTGCTTGAGACCATATAACGACTTCTTCAAAAGACAGGTGTCACCCCCTGCTTTCATATTCTCAAGCATTTTCACAGCTCTTTTGCCTATTTCGCTTTTTCTGCCATCCAAGCTTATCAGCTTTTCTAAACTTTCTTTCAGCAGTTCTGGAATTCTCATATAAATATTCTCATCAAGATCTCCATTTAAATAAGCAGTATTTATATCTATCTGATCTATGTCCATGCCCATTTCAGCTGCTAAAGCAATCAATAGACGAACCGTTGCTATCCTAGCAACTGGGGCGAATGTCTTGAAGTAATCCAGACCATGTTGTTGACTATATCCTTTCGCGACAAGCCTGGCCTTCTTCTTTTCTGTTAAATCAACATTTACCTTCGTTGTTAACACATATCGACATCCAATGACATTTCGATCAGGTGGTTTCTTTACTATTTTCCATGTATCATTCTTCACTAAACTTCTTAACTCTGATAAAATTGCTTCTTCCCATTTGAGATCGATCTATTGGAACTTGAATATTCGAAGGTTGATCACTAAAGTGTGAACTACATTGTCTGTTGGACAATTCAAACTCGATAGTCTTCCTTTTATCAACACTATCTTGTTCACATTGCAGCTCAATAGATGGTTCTTTCAAAACTTCACTTTCAGTTTTCTTATCTTCCTGAAACTTGACGTCTCTTGACACCACTATTTTTCTTTTCTCGGATATCCACACCCTATAGCCACCAGATTCAGCCGGGTAGCCCACAAAAATGCCGGGAGAACTTCGTGCTGCGAACTTATCCTTTCCTGGCTCCTTTTCCAAAACATGAACTTTCGCACCGAATGTTCTGAAATAACCAATATTTACAGGTTTATTGAACAATTTTTCATATGGAATTTCTCCATTCAAACTGCTAGTCGGACATCTGTTACGCAAATAACACGCGGTTGCAATAGCTTCCGCCCAAAAACTTGCTGGTAGACCAGAGGATAATAACATACATCTTGCCTTCTCCAGTAAGGTGCGATTCATCCGTTCTGCAATTCCATTACTCTGCGGTGAATACGGCGTAGTCAACCTCCTTTTTATTCCATTTTCTTGTAAAAATTTCGAAAAATCACTATTCACAAATTCCTTGCCATTATCGGAATGGAAATATTTTATTTGTTTACCTGTCAAATTTTCGATCTGACATTTAAATATTTTAAACTTTGACAAGACGTCACTTTTATTTTTCAACATAAAAACTTCACACCAACGAGTACAATCATCAATAAATGTAACAAAATATTTGTTTCCCGCATTTGATTGAACTCTCACTGGGCCTACCACATCAGAATAAATTATTTTTAACTTTTCGTCACATGGCTGACTGGACTTCACAAAAGGCAACGCAACCATCTTTCCCTTAGCACACACATCACAATCGCGCAATTCAGTATCAGACTTGGTGGCGTCTATACCCGATTTCTTCAGTACTTTCATAAGATCCCTAGCATTCAAATGTCCCATACGCTCATGCCATCTACACAAATCCACATCCTTATCTGATACTACAGATGCCGAAGCATCCTGCTCTCTCAGGTAATACAAATTACCTCTACGATCAGCAGTCAACTTAACTTCACCATCCTTAGTTGCATATGCTACATCACGTTTAAAAGTGACTATACAACCTCGATCAGTAAGTTTAGAAATCGAAATTAAGTTACTACGTAGATCAGGAACTAACAACGTATCTTCAAATTGGATTTTTCGCGTAATATCATCGTTACATGCTAATATCTTGACAGTACCCTTACCTTGCACGGTTGTCAAAGAATCAGTGGCTAATTTCAATTGTTGGTTACTTGGCAATATTTTATCAAACCTGCTTGCGTTGTTACACATGTGCGAGCTGCAACCGCTATCAAACAACCATTCCTGATGAAGACGCTTGGAATCAATAGCTAAACAGTTATCTGAAACATGATACACAGTTAAAGCTTCATGTTCTACAGTCGAACACGACTCAACGCAACTAGATTCTGAAGGTTTCTGTTCTGAAGCCTGAGAAGACTTCTTTTTCTTGCAATCGGATGCCTTATGTCCAAAGTTATGACATTTGAAACATTTATACTTAAATTTTGTTTCAGGTCCAGTCCCATTCTTCTTCTGATGTTTATTTATATACATAGCTCCTTCTATCCTCTCAACTTGGGTATTGCCTCTCGAACTGTATTCTTCGATAATTTTCACCCTAAGTTGTTCAGGCTTTGGCAGCTCGTCTCTACTTTCAATGGCACATCTGAAGTTCTCATAGCTTGCTGGTAAACTATACAGCAACATAATCGCTAAAAGATCATCATGGATCACGATGTCCATTTCTTCTAACTTATCGACAGCTTCAAAAAATAAATCAAGATGTTCGCATACGTTCTGATCCTCACTCATCTTGTGTAGCATGAGCCTTTTCATCAGGGTCGCTTTTTTCGCAGGTCCACGTGATACGAACAGACTCTAATTTCAGCCAAACCTCTCGTGCAGTCTTCAATCTTTTTACATGATGAACAACACTCGGATCCAATGACAAAATCAACTCCGATCTTGCCTTTCTGTCAGCAAAATCCAATGCTGTTGATAATGTCTCATCCGTGGGTTTTGACTTTTCTCCACTTACATCGGCCATTCTCAGATGAGCTAGTTTTTGCGTGTCCGGGCTGTTAAATCGTTAAAAATGACAAATTAGAGACATGCAAGTATTTTTATATGTTATTTAACAACCCTATCCAGTTGTGCATTCAATTATAGGCCTCTATTTTAAGTATTTGTGACTTAAATAATTTCATGAACCTCTGTTCTCTAATTACCGTTACGCGTCCGCACACCGACTTAATGTTAAAAGTTGGCTGTAATTTTTATGTCGTATAGATTTGCTTCACTCCATTCAACATTTTAAAGAGTACAAAAGATTGTCTTATGCATAGCAAAATATCTATTCAATAGAACCATTCTGTAAATAATTAGAATTAAAAAACTGCTTGTCCGAGCGAAAGTCCTAATTCCCGTGACGTTTTCTGTTTTTGGACACACAAGCCTAAATAATAATATTTGACACATCATTTACGCGCGCGGCGCGAGCCCTTAGTTAGTTCTAAGACCTGTTAGCAAGTAGACGTCTATTGCGTTGGCGTACCGTCGATGAATTGCGTTAGAGTATAATTACCATATCTTTGGTTTTCAATTTTTCTATTTACCATGCCCTTATTTTTATATTTGATTTTTGAAGATAGATCCACGTTGTTAATTTAAATAGAATCAGTACTTTGGCCTTCATACGTTGTAGTAAGACAGTATTTGCATACGCTGCAGATTTTGGAAATTTTGAAGAAAAACTGTCGTTTTATAATTTCCATGTACTAATTACCATATATTTATAATCACCGTTGTATGAAATTATTACCTACAAATTGCACTCACGATTGGATAAGTATGATGATAAAATATGAAATATACCTAGACTTTCCCATAACAACTTTACGGACTTTTCTTCCAATCTGACATCAAAATTTTGAAAAGCTTTCGTTAGAGTAACCTCGAAATAGATTCGATTTCATGACGAATGTTCAGCTTCAGTTGCTGCATGGTTGTTGGATTTTAGAGTATATTTTAACCCCTAAGGTAACCCCACAAAAAGAAGTTAGCTGGAGTGAAATCGGGGCTTCTTGATGGCCAGGAGATGTCACCCCTGCGTGAAACATGTCTCGTACCAGACACTTATTTTTACTATTAATATCATTGATATTTACATGTTAAATCATTAATTAATTCTAATATAATACCATTAAAATCTATCCATATTAACTTTTCCCAAAGAAGATGAGATTGTCCAACATTAACACTTACCTGGCGTGATCACATTAAGAACAAAAGGGAACAAATCAACAGACAGTGGGACTTTTCAAGACAAGAGTGAATAGGCACTTTGTACCATCCTAGACTGCATCCTAACTGATTTGTTATGCATAGAAAAACCTTCGTGATATGCAATGGATACTGGGCAGAAGAAGCTTGGAGAACAAACTATAAACAAATGCATCCTAAGACCCATGTAGACATATGGCATCGACTTAGCCTCGCAAATGTAGAAATACTTTAACGTTTTCAAAATAAAGTATTAAAAATCTTGAGCTGTGCACCTTGGATTACAAAGTCCACTGAAGTGATACCAAACGTCAATGAGGGTGTAGAAAATTCCTGTGAAGCTTACAAACAAAGACTAGACCGTCATGAAATCTATTTGCTGCATCCCTTCTAAATTCTGAGAATTCTGCATTCAGGCTCAGGAGAAAGCGAATAGCATCTATCTGAAAACTTGTTGTAAAAGAATCGAGGTGACAAATCATGGGATATGCAGAGCTGGAACTATCATTATTACAAATTCAATTTAATTTTTTTTTTTTTTTTTTTTTATCCACAACGAGGAAGCTCTTGGCCTGTATCTCACCTGATGGTAAGTGACGATCAGGCCGAAGGTGGAAGCGAGCTACACCCGGAATCCTCAACCACGGAGGAACTGGCTATCTTACCTCTAACTGCCGGAACACAACAATGTTGTTAACATTGTTGTTATGGCGACAGACTTAGGTAAGATGGTGGTAGCTAGCCAGGCGGACTTAGAACAAGCCCTACCACCAACCAAACCGAACAGAAAAATCTGCCCCCACTGGGAATCGAACCCGGGACCTCTGCGTCTGAAGCAGGTGGTCTTACCACTAGACCACAGAGGCGGTTAATCTGATAATGGCTGATGGCTGATCGCAGATAGATTAAAAAGAGGAAAAAATACTTATATCATTAATTACTTTTTCGATATATGCATATCCGAAAAGTCTAATTCGTGAGACCTCTTGATCCATTAATTATCTGTACGTTAAATCGTTTGTACCACATTTATATCAAATAAATTATGATTAAGATTCTGATTCAGCTAAATGCTCTCATTTGGAATGTGACACGTAGCCCCTTCTTGCTGAAACTAAGTGTTCCTGTTATAGCCTCGATTCTTGCAGTATACTGAAAATAACTTGATACAATAAATAATAGAAATTAGTGTTTTTCTTTTTGCAAAGGGTTTATTAAGTGTACCTACAGCTTTTTTATGACGCTATATATTTGTATACAAATTTATCAATACAAGATGTTGTTTTTTTTGCTATTTTACATATCTTTTCTAATTACCGTTAAATTAAGTATCAGCCTTATCTAATTACCGTGACCATAAAATTTTTGGATCTCATTTACACGAAAACCGCTTTGAATAATTTGACGCCTTTACGATTGTTAAATTCGTACTTTTCATGTGTTTTATATTTAAATGCATTTAAGTCAATTAAGTCAAATTTCAAAAATGATATGGTAATTAGGCTGAGAACGCCTGATCGTGAGAATGACCGACATATTCCCAAAAATCATTTCTGATCAATAGGGCTTCTACTTGCACTTTCCAACTATCATAGTTGTCTTTTCTCAATAACTCAATACGTACATTCGACATTCTGTTCACGTCACTTTATACGAAATTATTTTCACGACAAACTATTTTAAAATGTTACTTTGCTCTGGGGCTCTGGGCCCATAACCCTTGTTAGGGATATATTAAGTCCGCTACAGAGCAATAAACACAGTGGTTGGTAGTAACATAATAAATATATTGGTATCAAAGCACACGTAGAATATTTACAATAGAGAGTTCGGCACAGCCATTACACAGCTAAAGACAACATCACATTTGAATATAAATGACAGTTCTATCATAGCGGTTCCAGCTAGCCAGCTCTACGTTATACAGCATGAAGGTGCTCATCAACAAACATAAGTAGGAAATCTAATCAAAGGTGACTGACTGACTCACTGACTGACATAGTGATCAATTAACGCACAGCCCAAAGCACTGGACGGATCGGGCTGAAATTTGGCATGCAGGTCGATGTTATGAGGTAGGCATCCGCTAAGAAAGGATTTTACGAAACTCCACCCTAAGGGGTAAAACGGGATCCACGCGTACGAAGTCACGGGCGGCCGCTAGTAGATACATAAATGTAAATACACAAGTTTGTCTATTACTAAAAGGTATAAATCAATGCTTTGGGCTCATCAAACTAACATTTTTTGACCCCATTTTTACTCGAATCCGCAACCGCAGTTGACAATGAGTCTACTACACGTACCACTAGGCCATGTAACTGTCACATAATATTTAGATTAGATTAGTCGCATCTTGATTCAGAAAAAAAGTTAATTGACAATTTAAAGATTTCCGCTATTAATTACGTAATTGGATGTAACATGTTAAAGTCTAGGAAGAGGACAGAGTTAACAGCGATTTTAACTATAACCAGAACCATTCGAATGGCATGAAGTGGTGAAACCCGTGGTGGCCCGCGGAAGCAATACCGGGCGAGTAAAGGTGGACTCACACTTAAGTATGCTCGCAAGCAGTAGGTACAGTGCGAGCGTTCTAATTCGACTTTCCGTGCTACATTCCTCCATACCATGTTCGTAAAATATGGTAACGGGCGACGTACCTACTGTTCATGGTCGTGTCGTGCATAGAAGATTCTACCTGCAAGTAAATTAATTAGCGAACTCCGCGCGAACATTTGAAATAAAAATAGGTAGTTAATTTTTTTTTCATGCTAATATCTTCAATCTTTTGGGAAGCACAATACCTTTCAGCTTACCTCCACTTAGGCTCGAATCGATTAAAGTTTATTAAAACTTTGACTGAAAAAGAGAAAATACTATGACTGAAAAATTGGTGCGATCCGCAATGTTCGTGCACCTACGCAAGTGTGGACGCACCTTAACATGCAGAACTGGACCTAGTAAACTGCCCATAATGAGGAGATGCCTCGTCCGACCGGCCTAACGTGTCACGAATAGGGTTTTTGTGTGAATGACTGCTTCCTTGTTGCATAAAAATGTAAATTATAGCCATCCATGTGTACTTTTGACTCTACTAAATACGTTTTATGTGATGAATGGATCCTCAGAGCATATATGATAATTAATATGAGGAAGATCAATTTGAATAAGGATAGATTAATTGCTCAACTCCCTCTGATTGTGAATTAGGATGAGCATAATTGAGTATTTACCCCTGAGTCAAAGACTGGAAAGTTAAACGATAAATTAAGTACGAGATAAGTATGGTTTGACCTACATTATTATACCTAATGTCTAGATTTTATCGTGCAAGTTAACACATTCCCGGACAGTAACCCAGACACTATAGCAGCAGTTCACTGTCCATGAAACTGTTAAGGGATGAAGGATGAAAAAAAGTGATGGAACAATATAAAAGAAAATACTATCAATGAATTGCCTTCTCATTTCTTAATAGCTTAATTTGTCTAAATACTATTCTTACTTTAGTGTAATAGTAGTAACAGTTGTAAACCGTTCCCATTCAACTGCCACAGATCAAAACATCACGTACACAGCAAAAAACGCCTTTTTTCATCAAACAGTCGGACTTAAACAATACTTAATTTTTGATGACAAAAAGACGATGTATTGGCCAGTCGTGCGTACATAGGCGGAAAGAGAAACTCGAGTGTCTTGCCGGGAATCGAACTTGCGTAACGAACAGGTCGGACATCTGACGGACCAGTGGGGACAGTTGTGGTAGGTGTAATAGATATTAGATTAGTAGGACCAATGCCCTAACATAGTAATGACTCTTGAACCTAGAAGAGTTCCTCTGATTGATTCTGTAAATCCTGGACACACTGGAGTTATAGCGGAGGGAACGAGAGGTGTTAGGTTTTCCTCTGAATGTTGAGGATTTTGATGCCACGACTTTGTTTCGAAGCCACCCTGCTAGAGCATCCACAAATTTTTATTAGATAAGAGTAGACGATTAGACTTATGAATGTGAATTATTGAGTTTTCAAGACGAACACCATAAATCGTCAATCAACTATTAGCGCATCGAGATAAAGATTTGGCAAGTGTTGAGACTTGCCGAAACTAACTCGGTAACCACTAAGTAAAAGTGAGTGTAAAAAGTAATATATAGGTATGTATACATAATATGTAATAGAATACCTACTGCGTCTACTTCAATTATGGTTTCGGATTCTCAGTAAGGTGATGGATTTGATGAGGTGTGTTTAGCTTACATTCTCACATTCTCGGATTTAAAACACTTGCACTGAGATTACGCAAAGTTACGTAAGTAATTAATTAGTCCTTAACTGATTACATTCTAGAGAAATAAATCCGGTTCTAGCCATGGGTATTGATAAAACTTTTCTTTCTAGTTTCACCTATAAATAGTTAAGTCAAATTTTGAACTAACTTTTTGTGTTTTTTGGTGTAATGTAATGATAAAAAAATTTTCTATTTCTTTTACTGTTTTACTTTTCAAGGTGGTTCCAAATCATTGTATCCTAATAAACCCTTAAGTTGCACTGTCATTAGGACAATCTTAGACCAACTTTTTTTTTCTTTTTAGTGTAATTTAATGATGAAGATTTTTCTTTTTCTTTTACTGTTTTACTTTCTGAGGTGGTTCCAAATCCAAGTATCTTAGTTACCCTTGCACTGTCATTAAGATACTGCTAGATATATTGCGACTCTACACAGTCCTACCCACTAAGGCTAAGTTGCACCATCTTACTTTGACTGTAACTATAACAATAACCGGTGTTTTTTGTATGGAGTTTGACAGATTTTTGATGTTTGTTAAAGTCAAAGTAAGATGGTGCAACTTAGCCTAAGAGTCTTCCAGAGAACTCTTCTTCTTTCCCCCATAAATAAAATAACAGAGTAAACAAAAAAAACGTAACCCTCCTTCTGGCGCAGTCGGGTAAAAACTATCCAAACCAAAAGGAGGTGATTCTTAAGCTCAAATAAAATAACCCTTTGTGTTGTACAGTCAGCATCAAATAGTTCGTGACCCCCAAAGTGGCCAAAAACTTAAACAACCTTATTCCAATTGTAACAAAGACGTGTTGCGAACTTTTTGGCTACTTTGGGTGTCACGAATTATTTGATGCTGACTGAGCTAATCCATCCGTAACTATAGTCCATAACTAGCAGCCGCCCGCGACTTCGTACGCGTGGATCCCGTTTTACCCCCTTAGGGGTTTTCGTAAAATCCTTAGCGGATGCCTACATCTACCTGCATGCCAAATTTCAGCCCGATCCGTCCAGTGGTTTGGTGTGTGGTGTTGATAGATCACTATGTCAGTCAGTCACTCAGTCACCTTTGAGTTATATTTAGAAGATTAATTGATACAATTTGTCGTGCCATAGTTTTTTAACACCTTGTATCTATTACGCACATCAGTTTGGGTGTGTAATACCCCATGAAGCACCCAACTAACCATGACCGGAACTAATGCGTTCGTCGCATCGTGGCGGCAGTCGAAAACAGTGTAAGTGCTAATTAATCAATTTTGTATTCAGTTATTACGAAACTAATTGAGTTACACTGCAGTAACTTTGAAAGATGGGGACAGAGTACAAACTTACTAAAATGTCTATCCTGATTAAACTATACCAACAAAACTAGTGCAATTCTTCTAACATGAGTCCATATTGGAATTTTAGAGAAGAAAGCACTACGGCTTAAAACTTATTTGTGCATAATATAATGTATTTACAGGTATGAATGTATTACTATTTGATATTTTTATCATACACATCTAATTGAGATACATAAGCATACTGCTCCTCATCTAGAACATAGCAATTGTCAGGATTGTCTGTAATTATCGTCTTTTTATTCTGATTTCATTAGATTAAACTTGATTAAATTACCTGTTTTTACGGACAATAATCCACAAGCATTGTCTACTTAACTTCTCACGCTGTTAATTCCATAGTATTTCAAACAATCTAATCCAATTTTAATCTGCAATCATTCAGTGCATAATCAAGTCGAAAAAAATCGCAAATAAGTGACTGAATAAGAAAAAATGTAATGAAGAATCATAATATGTTATGTAAAGGTAAGTATAAGGTATTGTTTACTGAGAAATATCACAATTAAATTTGATCCAGTGAGACTAGTATATAATGTATTGGTGCTTTTTAACTTGCCTCTTACTCGTAGTTATAGCTTATTTAAAAGAGTGACTTTTAAAATGGGATTTAAGTTTATAGAGCTTAACATGTCCGGTGCTTAGCTTATTATCACAACATCGTCGACTCACAGTTTTACTTTTGCCACAAAATAAAAATATTTGGTGATTTTGCTCAATGCCTTGCCAATGTACTAATATGGTTTTTTGGTGGTGGGAGCTTAATGACCTATAATACAGGTATTCGATACCTAGCATAGGCATCAGACTCACACGAATTTGAACACACATGGTTTAAAATAATATAATTATTCTGTTTTACATCATCTCATATGAAAATCAAAAGTCAAAATCAAAATAATTATCTTTATTTGTGTAGACTAATTAAATTAGTATACATGTCTCATTATTTTTTTGCCTTACCAACGCTTTGAGACAAACATTCGAGACAACTTAATGTTTTCAATGTATGTGTGACTAAATAAAGATTTTGATCGATTGTTTGTATTTGTGGTTCATGTGGATTTTCTGTATCAACTTTCGTTGTATTATTGTATTAGAATAGCGTGGCTTATTACCCACAATAGTAACTATTCTGAGAAAGTGGTCGAATTATAACATTCGAGCGCTCGCCATCGCGACGTGGGAATAGAAATCATATTCACGTTACGTCACTTTACTACATTATTTTACGTGCAAGTTCATTACTGACAAAGTAATGGACTTTCTTACACTTCTTTATTGCAAAAATAAAACGTTGAAGCTTGTAAGGAAAGACTGCTGCTGACTCTAATGATTTCCGCAAAGAGAGGAAGGTTTGATTGAAATTCGCACGCTTAGAACATTTATCTATAGTTGACATCAATTACCAATAATTTACTTTGTTTTCGCTATAATTATAATGAATATATGAATTAGTTGCTAAACAAAAGAGTTAAAGATAATATTTATTGCTATAATATGAAAGAAGGCGACTTGATTATTCTAAGGTTCTAAGGGCAATGTAATCATATTGTTACGTCTGTTTACACAACAAAACTATCTTTTAATTTCTGTCACGCATCTCAGATTATCTATCACCAACCGTAAAGCAATTTAATGGCGTATCCACACGATGCGATATTGACACTTTTGTGTCTTTACTGTTGCATGGAATAGGATGACTCTCACGCTTCCCCTGGATCATAAAAGGTGATTAAAGGCTAAATAAATATGCGAACATTAGTTCTCCCCATCGTATCAAAACAGCATAAAGAGTGTAGGTTAAATGTTCCATTTCTGGTATATTTTAAGGGGTCTTGTTCCTGTAGTGGAGACTACAGGATCGGATGATAATGATTGAATAAAAACAGTACATTAACTTACCCTTTAGAGAGATTTTGTGAGGGCTTGAGGCCTGAAAGAGCGTCTTCTAGCGACTTGACCCACTTTTACTTGGTCCACAGGCCAAGTCACCGGTTTGAATTTGGCGACTTAGCCCAATTTCAGCTTGGTACACGGGCCAAGTCACCGGATTGAATTAGGAGACTTGGCCCGTGGACCAAGCAAAAATTCAAATACAAATTCAAAGATTTTTTTGCACATCAAAAGTAAGGCCAGTCGCTGGAATACTCAAAGAAATGCCCTTATGGTTAAATAAATTTCTTGAAGAAGCTCTATGTGGTTGTAGCCTTAACTGTTTGTTGTTGGTGACCGAGTCAAACAGAGTTGCATCGTCTGTCTGTATGACTTAGATAACCATCGTGTGAATCGTATGAAGTAAGAAGCTGTGAGGCAATAGCAACGCATAGCGATGCAGCCCCCATTCAAAAGGAATATAGAGATGAATCGGTGCGATGGGGTCAGGGTCCTCGGCACTGAACAAACTTGCTGTGATGAATTGAACTTTGAGTCAAAGACATTCTCGAAATAGATTAATAGGGTGATTAGAACAACGTTTATCTTTTGTCTTAGGATTATCTATTCTTAAGAATAGTACGAATATCTATGATAAATATGTATGTACAATACAATATTAACAAAATGTAAATTAAGGTTTCATTCACATCGCAAGAACCTATTGTAATTTGTATGCTCTATACGAGTATAAAACAGAAAATATTTTTTACGTGAAAATTGGCATCTCGGCTTCTTATTGCTATTTTGAATCCTATTCTTTTTTATTTGGTTTAGCCAGTAGTTATTTATTTACAACTTTACGCCACGGTCAATTTACCTATGCACTACATGCCCTTATTATGAAGGTTGTGTTAATGCTAACGGATACTGAAACTACATAGTTTAGACCAGCCACAAAATTAATCAGATCTCAGATATGTAGGACATAAGTTTGTATATTGTGTACTCTTGCTACAAACATACAAGATTGCGCCGCAATCCCAGCTACACTGTCGCACAAAACGGTTTATAATGTAGGCTGTGCAACACCTCCGTGTGCATAACGATTTCCTCTCGTCACGCTTGTTTCTGATGCGTAGTGACGCAATGCGTATGTGAAAAAGTTGTAAAAATGCTTCTATGTTGCTTAAATGCAGTTTTTAGTTGGAGATTACCTGCAAGCTTAATCCTTTAAGTACAAGTGAAACGAGAAACAATGTAAAATTTAGGCTCGCGAGTTGACGAACAAGTCAATCCATTGTTACCGCGGTTTCATGCGAACAATTATGGTTCAAAGAGTTAATGGAACATCACATATCCTAGTTAGGTACTTCTACTATCACATTCCTAGACTTTGAATCAAAAATCCTGATTTGATTCCCTCTCTCTTCTTTTCTTTTTTTCTTCTTCGATTTCTCTGGTTGAAGATTCCGGGTGATGTTCGCTTCCACCTTCCGCCTGGTTATCAATTTCCATCAAGTGAGATGCAGGCGTGATCATTTAATGAAAAATGCTTACAACAACAAACATACAAACATACAGCCTTGTAAGAGTATCTGTCACTTTATTTAGTAACTTGATACGGTAACCTAGAATCGAGTACAATGCTCCGATTGTGACAGACGATCTGTGCACTCGTAATTACATCTTATTACAGTAATTACATGTGATTATGCATTTATTACAATCTAATTTGACGTGATGACACACTGTCGAAGTTATTGATGAGTTCGTTTGCATCGTGGCCTAGTTTTTTGATAACATTATGAAATATTCGGAACAGTTCTAATAATTATCATATGTTTAGCAAGAACTAATCTAGAGCTAATTACGTAAAATAGATTTCATACTTTTAGTTTCAAGCCAGCGATCTCTTAACAAAATAGGAACAATTGAGTCATCACCATCATTATTTCAGCCACAGGATGTCTATTGAAATAAATATAGGCCTCCCCCAATGATTTCCAAATTGGCCGGTTGATAGAAACCTGCATTCAGCGCCTTCATGCTACTTATAAGAGATTATCTGTCCACCTTGTGGGTTAATATAATTAATAACTCGCAGTCATTTTTAACGTATTAATTTCTGTAATTTGTTGTTCTAGTGTGCCAAATAAATGTATTTTCTTTCTTTCTTTCATTTCTCATTTTATTTATCCCTACAGCAGCACATGATTACGAAGCAGTAAACATAAAGTGCTTATCGTACTTAATCTATAACCGCTTATCAAGTTCATCGCCTCACAATCGAGTTACGTCAACGTAATACACGATAATACTTAATAACACCCGTGAATCAACAATTTAGTGATTCAACCGACCAGCCGAGGGTGACCGTGGCGTAACCGCGTATTTCAACCTTTACATACTTAACTGGTTCATAGTGATTGTAAGTTTTGCTTATTTTGAGGCTAGATGACGCTGTGTAAAATGTTCAAAGACATTGTTAGTTTATTCTTGTTTATTTATTGCCCTTTCTAGCGAAAACAAACTAATTTAGAATTGAGCACATTGTCAAAATTGAATATTTGAAAATTCCCATCATTTTATATTCTGTAGAAATTAATCTGAAGGCTGTATTTTTTTTACTAATAACAATGTTTGTTTTTATTACTTGTGTGAGTTAACACAGTGAATACCTGGCACTCGAAACACTACTATTTTACTTCATTTTAAACAAGCACTTTGTAAAAGAGAAACATTCGTCACTTAGTACTAAATATGGCGTCATAAAACGTCAGTATACACTTCTCATTTGCAAAATAAAGGAACAAAGTGAACGCACTTTTTCAATATTCATAACTTGCCAAATACAGGGAGTTGATAAGTTGTTGTACACAGTATAAACGTGTTTTTTTTTTCTAAATTAGTTTTTAAATCCTCCATGCAAATAATAACAGTTGCCATAACTACATATTACCTATAGCGTTTGTGAAATGATCATTTGTATTTGATTAATACAACAATAAATTATAATTCTTCATAGAATGCATTTCGATAAACTGTTATCTGAATTAAATTTGAAATTTACCTACTTATTTAGTACTAAAGCATGACTTTAAATCTGCTTGTTTTCACCACAGAAACACGACTTTTACGTTAGTGTTCATGATATTTTGGTGACCTGTATTTTACAGCCTGTATAAACGGCACTTCAAAGAACATTCCTTCAGAACAAAAGTAGACAATTATACAAACAGATGACGGAGTTAATGAATATGTATTTAGTATTATGAAACAGTTAACTGGTTAAAATAAGCAAGCGAATCGCCACCTTAAGGTTTTCAACTTACAGTTTAAATTTTAATATTGTTATTTACAGTTATTAATGTCCACGAGGAACCAATTCGTCATAATAAGGTCGATTGTGGTATGAATATTGAAGCCTAACGGGTAGTTATTAATTGCAGACTGTCTATGAAAGCCCCGGAAGTCATAAAGTGGAACAAACCATAAATCGTAGCAATTCCTTTGGCCCTTAAAGAGGTTGCTTAGGCGAATTCAGGTTGAGGTTTTAAGATCCTTGTGTTAATAAAATTGTTTTATACCTACCTTCCTTTATAAGGTACTTTAAAAAGGTTAAAATTAGGTATGATTGTGGTACTAAAAGTGAAATATATTTATAATATTTTTTGTTGTAAATAAAAATCTCCTAGACTGAGCTACGATATATTTGACATTTCCATGTGACATCCCATCCCAACTAATATTATAAATGCGAAAGTAACTCTGTCTGTCTGTCTGTCTGTTACGCTTTCCCGCTTAAACCTCGCAACCGATTTTGATGAAATTTGGCATAGAGATAGTTTGAGTCCCGGGAAAGAACATAGGATAGTTTTTATCCCGGTTTTTGAAACAGGGACGCGCGCGATAAAGTTTTTCTGTGACAGACAAAATTCCACGCGGGCGAAGCCGCGGGCGGAAAGCTAGTCATAGAATAAAGAAATGACTTCTCAGGTCACAGGTTATGATGGTATTTAGGCAATACCTAACGGAAGTTGCGATTACAACTGAGATTCCTTTTGAACACTGATTAATATAGCATTTTAATAAACCATTAGGTTGACATCTTATGATGTAAGGTAACTTAAGACCTGTTGGCCTTTTGCTTATAAAAAAATTTCAAAAATACATTATATTGAATGAGCTACGTATCTAATACAACGCCCAAAACTCGATGTAAGCTCAAGCTTAAACTAAGGTCTGTAACAATTAAATACATAGGCTTAAGACTGGCTTCAAATGTAATATTAAACGGTACGTCATAGTTAAAATTAAAATTGAAAGTTGTCAAATAAAACAAGCAAGTTTTAAAAAATTATATATATAAAACTCAAAGGTGACTAACTGATTGACTGACTGACTGACTGACATAGTGATCTATCAACGCACAGTCCATACCACTGGACGGATCGGGCTGAAATTTGGCATGCAGGTAGATGTTATGACGTAGGCATCCGCTAAGAAAGGATTTTACGAAACTCCACCCCTAAGGGGGTAAAACGCGATCCACGCGTACGAAGTCGCGGGCGGCCGCTAGTAAATAATAAAATCCTCCAGTCATCTTCTCAGCAGTACAAAAGACATCAACGCGCGCAGCTCTCGCGTATAAGCTAACCCCGTATTCACAAACATTACTATGAGGTCTCACAGTGCGCTTGCACACACAGGGGGACACATGAGCTCTATTCAACGCTGTGCGTTCGATTTGCTGCTTCACTTAAGCAATGTTTGTGAATACAGAGAGTCATAACATGTGATTGACATCTACCTTAGAATTGAATTTCATTCTACACATTTAGTTTCTTAATAAACGATTAACATTCACACGTGTCCTCTTCAACAGATGGATAGCGATTAATCCCAACTTAACAGTTTTATAGCCATAAAAGTTGGCTCAAGCGTAACTACCTATTTTTTGAAGAAGTGACTCTGGATCCTTCTAAAGACACATTTTTGGGGTAAAAACCTTTCCTTTAATGAAACGACGATTAGAACTAGGCTTTTAAATGGTGCCAATATTGGTGGGAAGTGGGGATGCATACGTTTGAAAATGCTTGTCACGGGAGGTGCGATTTATTTGATGTTGAGAGTATTTTCGACCATTAGATTTATAAATATACTAATGAATGAACCAAACAAATTAGCAAAAAGTGGACATAAATAGCTCATCCCACAGATTACATCGTACGAGCGAGCGTGCGCACGCGTCGTTTTTGCGCGTTTCAAAAGCGCATTGTGTATGCAACAATGCACAATGGACGGTCTTTCTTGTCCAATTACAGGGGAAATGACAGTGTGTGTTTACGACGCACGTTATTACGTTTGTGTTTGTGTGGGTATAGTATACAGGAAGTGCAGTATAACGGATAGTTATAGAATACTTTATAAAATTACTTGATTTGGAAAAAAACCTTTTTTTTAATTTGTTTACTCAGATGTTTCCCACAAAATACACAAAATTAAATGTTCTCTGATTTGTTAATTTCAAAACTACTTAGATAATACATATTTTGAATATGTGTTCGTGCAGTGTATTTAATCTATAATATAAAATAACCCTTCTCAGGTAAAAATAAAAAAGAATCGCAAAATGTGTTGCACATAACTCAACAATGCCTGGACCAATTTTACCAATTCTCTTTTTTAAATATTCGTTGAAGTCCAAGGATGGTTTTTACGGCGAGAAAAATTCGAATAATTTCCGGGGAAACCCCGGGCGAAGCCGCGGGCGGAAACTAGCTTTCCTTATGAAATAAAAATATAGCAATGTAAATGATGTCCCATTTTGTTTTCATGGCAGAACTTACAGGGCAAATATGTATGTACCATCCTAGACTGCATCTCCCTTAATATCAGGTGCGATTGCGGTCAAATACCTGCCTTGTCTTGCATAAAAAAAAATTAAACATCTCATAAACAGAACGAATAAGAGATACTGTTTGAACATTGAACTTATTCTTATTCTTAATACTGTGACTCGTGGCTATGTCTCTGTGTGCGGCGTGTTGACAATGTTAGGTCATAGCCGTGTAATGGAAGGCCCAGGCATTGAGTTTTTTGAGCTTTGACAATGGGTAATAAAGTGATAGTAAAATAGGAGTGATAGTCATTCATTAAAAGCTATCATAAAATACTAAAAGAAGAATAAAGTAAAAGAAACAAAACGTATTCTGTTGTTGCGATAAATCTCAAGTTAATCATTATACAGGTGTTCCGAAATTAATCACATTGACACTGGAAATAGCTGGACCTAACACGCATCGAACAGCCTAATATGTCCAAAGAAAAGTTTCATGAGTTTTAAGATATGACTAATACATAATAATCTCACTTAATACCAGGTTCAATTGCGGTCAAATACCTACCATATTATGCATAAAAAAATAAGTTATTTAAAAAATAAATTAGTTTGACGAGTTTTTAAATAAGACCAAATTTTAATTGTTTTTTAAATAGACTTATTCGATACGTCTTCAATCTATTTACCTCCGGTACAAACACTGACATTGCTTATTTTGGGACAACTTGTATGTATTGCTAGCTTTTGCCCGTAGCTTCACTCGCGTGAATTTCAGTTTGTCACAGATCGTCATAATTTATAGCCTATATGTTATTCTGGGTTTTAAACAATAATACTGTAAAGTTTCATCAAAATCCGTTCAGTAGCTTTTGCGTGAAAGAGTAACAAACATCCAGACATCCACAAAAGCTTTCGGATTTATAATATTAGTAGGAAGGACCAACACAAAACACGTTCTAATAAGAAAATGCAGAAAGAAGTTCATACATACGTATTCTACTTGTCTTGTAACTGCAACAGCCATCTGAAATCAGGATGACAGCTTGACAACTTGATGACGCAACCGTGACGAGTTTCGTGTGCTTAATTGAACGATTTGTTTTGTTTGCTGTAAGATTAATAACTATAATTGATGTTTTTGTACTCTACCTACTTCTTAGTTACAAAATGTGTAGCACATAATATGTTGTAATTAATAGATATATGTATTGTAGACAGATACTTAGATAGATTTACTTAATAGTAAATAACTCACATCTATAAAAATACCTACATTATAAGTAGCTAATTTTAAATTTTGTAACTTAAGGAGCACTATCTAGATTTTACAGATTATTTAGGTGAGAAGTCAGTTTATTTGAATTATGTCTGTTTTCATTATCAATCCACAATTTTAAGTGACCCCTATGAAAAAAAAATTCTGTTATGTTTTACCATAAGGGTCACTTAAAAATTAGGGATTGATTGTGAAAATGGGCATTAAAAGCTCTTCATGCTAATCATTACTTATTCATAACAGAAATCCTTATTTTTCACTACTAAAAGATGTTTTTTTTTGTCCACAGAATATCACAACATGGCTATCATTAGTCATAGCCGTCATCGCCCTAGCAACACCAGGTAAATATTTAAAAACAATTACCTACTATTTCTAAACAAAAAAAAATTGTTTACTCAAAAATAAAAGCCGCGAGGCGAAGAGGCTAGGATGCTGGCTGCATTTCCTCGCTGGATAGCAATACTAAGCCTTTGTGCAAGGAAAGCATTCGAGTTTTCCAAATTTTTTATTAATTTAGAGGAAATAAATAAATAAATAAATAAAATTCTTTATTGAATAACTTATTTGACAGTTTAAACTCTAGGCTAATCTTAAAATGGTCCGAAACAGTATTACTATTATGAAGTCTATGTCTAGAATGTCTAGTAAATCCTTTCACATCGCTACAAGGGTCTACAAGTCATAGTCATAAGGTCCTTTGATGAATCATCTATGATTTTGTCAGTGAGTCATGGAGTTACTGCTATTGTCTATCAATTCATCTATAAATATAATGTTAGTTATATCATTGCCTATCTAGGAAATTCAATTCAATTCCCGCCTTAGGCAGTTCGATTTTTTCAAGTTATTTATAATTTTCAAACTAGATAGGTACGTAGGAAAGTTATAAAAATATAACACTTTTTAAAAAAACTTTTTTGATTGTTTTTTTTTATTTTATGCTAGACAAGGAAGGTATTTGACCGCAATCGCACCTGATGTTGAGTGAGATATTGTAGTCTAGGATGGTACATATCTGTTCTGTAAGTGCCTATTCACTCTCGCCTTGAAAACGCCCGGATTATAGTGTTCAGGAAATACAGCAACAACGATTGGCAACATTGTGTTGTCAGAAAGTGTATTTTGTTGCATTCTATGTTTATTTAAACTTGTTGTCAATTTTTTGAGCTTGCATAAGACGGCACATCAAGGTAAATAGTGTAACGCCCGTATTTACAAGCATTACTATGAGGTCTCACAGTGCGCGTGGACGCACAGGGTCACACACGAACCAATCACAGAGCTCTATTCAACGCTGTGCGTTCGATTTGCTGCGTCACTTAAGGAAGCATTGTTTGTGAATACGGGTGTTAGATACTAGTTATTATTTTACAACAAAAATGAATTTCCATTTGACAGTATTTTTCATGTTCACATACATGCATACATTTTCTTAACATTACTAGAAAAGTTCTCATTAACGCTTGATCAAAGTAACCAAGCTACTCGTACTTTTTACCAACTTGATACCCTTGTCTAATTAGCATTAATTAAGAGGCTGCAATAAGGCTGCGACGCGAAACAAGAGAACACAATGAGCGATTGTGAGCCCACACCACAGCCTACTGGGTGGCCTTGGGTTGGTAGTTTGTGCAGAAGACTTGCCCACACGCACGATGCGTTGTATTGTATGTAGCATCACAAACGAACTGCATTCAAGTATCTAAGGCTGAGTTGCACCTAGGGTTGCCAGGCGTCCAGCTTTAGCCGGACATGTTTGGCTTTTTAGGGTCTTGCCCGGCCAAATATTGCCTTGTCCGGCCTGTCCGGCTTTTGTTAGGCTTTTTATTTGGTTGCGCCAGGCGAAAGTCGAGCCACAGAATCATATGAAGCGCACGCATCAGGATGTTGGTTAGCAACCGATGATGATCGTACTCACTCATGAGCTGACACTAATTGCACCGTCACATGTCCGGCTTTTAGGGTAAAATGTCCGGCCAAATGAAACACAAAGTCCGGCTTTTGTGATTTTGGACATGGCAACCCTAGTTGCACCACCTTATTTTAACCGTAACATTGACAATAACCGGTGCTTTTTGTATAGAGTTTGACAGATTTTTGACATTTATCAAAGTTAAAGTAAGATGGTGCAACCCAGCCTAAGACACGTCGAAAACACTTTAATGGGCAGTTTTTGTATTGCGGTAAGCGTTTTCTGAGCAGTTTTATTTGAAAGAAAGAAAATAACTTTATTTTGACAACAAACTCAGGCAACTAAAGACATACACAAAAAAAAATGAACAAAGTTGTTAAAAAGGGTCACCCACTCAGTAACATCTTGACAGTTTAAAGCCATGTATTCATTAGGCAACATTTGTTGATAAACACTGTTTATAAACTGTTCTTAAACAATGTTTCATAATGTTTCACCATCTCTGTAAACAGTAAACAGTCCATAAACATTGGTAATGAAACATTGTTTATGATACATGTTGCCGTGCTCCCCGCTATGAGTGGAGAGCAAGTGTGGACGGCCAAGTTTCAGAAACTCGTGTTTATGGTAAACTTGTTTCACACTAGTCATAAACAGTTTATCAACAAATGTTGCCTAATGAATACATGGCTTTACTGCCAAGACACTGATTTTCAGTTATTTATTTTATATATTATAATTTTATGTCAATACAAGGAAAAATCTTGTAAAATTGTTTCCTAGTAAAATTCTTTGATAGCATATTCGCCAAAAAAGCTCGGTTATAAATCTTCCGCACTACGCAAAGTATTTAACAACGTGATTACTTGATTACTACATTATTGAGAGGGATTTTTTAACTGTTTTTAATAATAATAAACGAAAAAACAGAGAAAAATTACTATCTGAAGATTTTAACTTCCGCAGTACAAAAGACATCAACGCGCTCTGCGCAAGCGCATCTAGTTTCTCTTACGCATGGTTTTAGTTTTTTGCTTCTTTTATAATTTATTTTTATTAATAAATAATTTTCATGTAATTACTTTGTATGTATTGTTGGTATACCGAAATGAATAAAATAAAATAAATGATTTTACAATATTTTGGGATTTAAATAAATTAGTATAAAGTAACTTAATTCAGATAATTAAATTTTTCATCAAACAATAATTTAATTTTTAAAGAGATTGGCATTTTAAAGTACAAAAAGCCATTTATAACGTTTAGTTTATCCTTAATTCCTTCTCACTTACTTCGTACTGAAACGTGGTTCAAGCAATACATTGCATTTTCTTCATTTTCTAATGGATGCATTATGGTTAGATTCTTCAGCTATCTTCTGTTCTCAGTATTTATGATAATTTCATAAGCTTTTACAACACTTCTGATATCTGATTGCCACACTACAGATCAACCGGTTCACCGCACAGCAGCTGTAGCGAACGCATCTGTTCGGGTCATTGCTTCCAGGTTTCGCCTAAATTTGAATACGTGCAACTATATTTGTCACACTGCAATCATTTGGTGATGTAAAGCCTTCTATTAGCAAATTAAGGCGTTTTACGAAACGTACTTATAACTCTCGAACTTGAACATAGATTGTCATAGGATTGATCCATAGTTGGTTTATTTATTTCAACCAATTATAGGCTCAGTGCTAGAAATACATAGTATCGTGTTTTGTGTTTTTGTAAAAGCGCCCTGACTTACGCCCGTATTTACAAACGATGCTTGCTTAAGTGAAGCAGCAAATCGAACGCACAGCGTTGAATAGAGCTCTGTGATTGGTTCGTGTGTCACCCTGTGTATCCACGTGCACTGTGAGACCTGATAGTAATGTTTGTGAATACGAGCGTTTAATGTTTTTACATTACTAAGCGAACTAAAACACCGAAAATAAATTCTCAGTGTTCATGGCACTAATATATGCCCCTCCATATTGAGGTTCGAACACATAAATATTAGCTGGTATTGTATTCTAAAAAAAAATATACTGATGTAAATAACAACACTAATGAGAGCGAAATTGATCGTAAATAATGATAAAAGTGAGAACGATGACGATGTGAAATCGGCGGATTTCACACTTATCTTGCGTGCCATTTTACGTTACGATTTAGTCGATTTACACTGTACGATCCTATTTCTGAACCAATTTGAACGAAATGTGGTACAGAACTCGACCTAATTACCCTCATGCAATTGCATTCCTCGATTATTTTATTTTCATACTTATAGAGCTTTTAGAGCAAACTTAACGTATAGATCGTTTCATCCACGAAGACGCGCCGCACCAATTTTTGGTCGAGGGAAGCGCGGGGTGCGGGGAGTTTGATCCGAGCAATACGAGCGTCATTATTGTAGTGTGCGTGTGCACTCATAGTAATTTAGCGTGTACCGATAACACTCAAACATTAGCGGAAGAATCTTCGTGGAGGAAAAAATCTATACTCGTACTTCGCTTTATTGTACTAAGTATGTACTAAAATATGAATGAACAAAAAATGGATCGCAGATATTTGACATTTAATTTGAAACTGCGCAGTAGTTATCTTCATATAAACAAAAGACATCTACTCTTAGACCAAGTTCTCCTCTAAGGCCCAGACGGTGAAACGCAACTGCAACGAAACTGCAACTTCTAGTTACTTTTGAGATGCATCTAAGTTTCTGCCATAGCGTCCGTTGAGAGACCACACATGACGCGACCAGTTTGAAACTTTCAGTTTCAGTTTTATTCATAAGAATCATCAGAAAGTTGCAGTTTCGTTGCAGTTGCGTTTCACCGTCTGTTCTGGGCCTAAGTGTAAAAACAGACGTGATCTCATTATTTGACAAAGTAATTTGTCTCAACCAAGAAACTTTAAATTAAATACCTAGCCTCTATTCTGTATCATGATGTATTACATCGATAGTTATAGTAATTTTTAAGTAACACCAAAATCTAGTTTCTGCTGACATAATAACAGGCGATCGGTTTAAATTGACTAGCTATTACTACAGATACGATACAGTAAGCTTACTACGAAACACTTGGTTATATTTACTTGTTTTTATTTCTAATGTGGCTTTCTATTGGTGAAAGAATTTTTAAAATCGGTTCAGTAGATCTCGAGATTGCCCCTTACAATTTAACAAATATACAAATACACAAACTTTACCTCTTCACAATATTAGTATAGATCACAGACGTAAAACTATTTGTATGAAGTATACATAATATAATATTTTGGCCAGTTTCTTCTTCTGAGTCGGTACGCTCTTGTCAGAGTGGTCGTGGTCATCATTGTGAATCACAATTCAGATTGATGTTCCTCGCAATACGGCGCCATTCCTCGCGGACTGCAGCTTTCCGGGCACTTTCGTTAACCGAATACTTTGTTGCGGCCTTGATGACTTGATTTTGGTCAAAAAATCAATTCAAATCCAGCCTTTATTGGTTGCTGAATCTATTCATAAATTCTATATTAACGGGACTTAGGTATTTAAGCACCACAAGACTAATTAAAGTTTATTTAAAAAATAAGTGAACTTTCTTACACCGTCTTTATTTGTAACAATCTAGTGTTACAAAGTTACAGGTGTGTGATAGGTTACGTGAGTCCAGTGAAGATTGCGCAACGATTTAGTTATGCCACTGAGAAATTATCTTTGTTATACCAAATTGGAGCATTTCAGCAACCAATATCCAAAAGAAAAGACCTAAGTTTCGCCAGTTCCGCCGAATTTAGGAGTAATGCAGCATGGAAAACGATTTGTTGCATTTACATTTCAGTAAACTGTAACATTGTAATCAAGATTTGTTTATGACAGTTTATTTTTTTAGACAAAACAAAAGATAATAATAGTTTGTAGGAATAACAATCTATTGGTAAAAAGTTTAATGTCTGAATCACGAGCATGAATTTTGTATCTGGATCAGTAGATGTTTAAACATTTGCCAGCACATTATAGACTATTACAACTGCATATATGATGCTGCAGTATTTACTTTGATGTTCTACCGTTCATAAAATACCCGCCATCTTGTATTGATGGATTGAACTCGAACGTTTGATTAGTGACAAGGCTGAACACGTTTTATATGTTATGATAAGTTATTAGTTGTTCAAAACTGTAATTGTAATTTATGTGTTCACTGTGAAATACAATAAACTATTGAGTATGCAGTACCTACGCAGTATATTTCCAAATATATGGCCTCCAGGCCAAATCCCTTCATGTGCGAATCCAACTGGCTTTTGTCCGATTTATGTAACAACTACAGTCTGGTTGCCGAGCACGTAGAATTTCGTCCAATGACACCAAGCTACCCATCCTTATCGCTCGCGCGACTGTGCAACGGGCGCCCGCAGTGAGTGTGCAAACGCGACAGCAACATAATTACGCGCGAGCGATAAGGATGGGTAGCTTGGGGTCATTGAACAAAATTCTACGTGCTCGGAGACCGCCCGCGACTTCGCACGCGTGGATCCCGTTTTGGAGTTTCGTAAAATCCCATTAAAATCCTTTGTAACAATGAACCCTTTTCTTTCCAGCACAATCGGCCGAGCCTCGAGTGGTGTGTTACTACACCAACTGGTCGGTGTACCGGCCCGGCACGGCGCGGTTCAACCCGCAGAACATCAACCCCTATCTCTGCACCCATCTGGTCTACGCCTTCGGGGGTTTCACCAAGGACAACACGCTCAAACCCTTCGATAAGTACCAGGATATTGAGAAAGGTCAGTATTATCGTCTACATTATCATCATTTCAGTCAATTAGAGTCCTCACTGGACTTTAGCTGTCTTCAAAGAGTCAGCTTCTATGAACATCATCTCATTTAATTACCAGCTGTCTAGATCTTTTAGAACATAAGGGACAGAAAAAAACTGGATCAAAGAATACGCTTCGTCCACCGTTTATGGCCAGTAACCCTAGTCATTTTAACCAACTATATTTTGGACTAGTTATTGTCAATTTTTTGGTCTTGTGCTGAATGATTTCTTTCCGGATTTATCTCTTAAAGAGGTCCGAAGCAAACCTTTAAAACTTTCACTGAACTGAAGTTTACTTTAGGTGTTTATTTCTTAAAAATAAAATAAAGACATGAACAAAATCACATTTAGATCTCGTCCATACGACCTAAGAATTTGACGACTTTTTTAAATGACTTTGATTGAACTTTGCAAACAGGTGGCTACGCCAAGTTCACTGGACTGAAAACGTACAACAAGAACCTGAAGACCCTTTTGGCCATCGGAGGCTGGAATGAAGGCTCCACGCGCTTCTCACCCATGGTCGCTTCGCGCGAGCGGAGGAAGGAATTCGTCAGGAACGCCATTAAGGTAAGCCAAACTACGTTTATCATCATCATCATCATTTCAGCCATAGGACCTCTCTGCTGAACATAGGCCTCCCCCAATGATTTCCTTAATGACCGGTTGGTAGCCGCCTTTAAATTGTAAATATTAACGATTTTAAAGATGTACTTTCCTGATATTAGTAGGTAAAAGGCAATTTCTACGATGATTGCTACAAATAATCCAATACAGCTAAGTAGATACGATTGAAAATAAATTGGACTGCACTTAAGCCACCTTTCCATAGGTGTCGAATTGTATCGGTAATAATTACCGGCCATTGAGATAGTATGACTTTTGTAAGTAGTATCTAAAACACTTTTATGAGTAAACCATAACTATGAGCGTTGTACAGGCGACAGCATATTACGAGTATACTAAGTACGCAGCATGTTATGTACTTGCAATAAATTCCATTTTGCAATAAAAATCTGTATTCTTTGATGTGCTTGGTTTGGGACTACATTTGTACTTAACGAATCACTAATAGCTTTGATTTCAATTATTTGAGAGTATGATATAAATACCAGAATTAATTTTAAAAACCAATCAAAACTCTTTTACATAATTATTATGTTCGTTGTTTTGATAGAATATAACTTAATATCATTGTTGTCTCACATAATGTCGACTCCAATGGACACAAACACAATTCCGCGGTCCTCCACGGAACAACTTCTTATCGGCCCAGCACGAAAGTGGCTGCACTTTCCCTGCACTCGTAGACGGCCACTTATTGCGTCATCACCGAATGGGCCCTAGATCAACTAGATTTATTTACTCGCGAGTAAATAAGACAAACTAGACCAATTATTATTACTGTCTAGCTTTGGTTATTATTTACTGAGGTATTCTGCAAAAGCTTCCTTAACGCAATAATGCGTCTTGATATATTGATACTTAAAACAGAAATATGTTCTATGAAAACACTTATCTACTCTCATTAATGTAAGTAGTTGTTTCTTCAATAATTTAACTATAGGCACATGATTTTGTATTTCATAAAATAGACCGCATGCACTCACATGGTTAATCATAGAAACAACAGCATATCAAGTTAAACACAATAGCATTTTATATCACTTTTGAAATAGACATACCTACCTAAAAACATGTATAGTTTGATGTACTGTTTACTATATATTTTTAATAAGTAGGTAGGCAGCTGAAAAAATTGTTAGTAAAAATAAATTTAGACAATAATCCCACACACCATTGCTGACTGTCAGTATTACACGACCAAAAGATTCTCAACTGTTCCTTCTATCAGAATCTTCAGTTAGCATATCATCCATAATTAACCCATTCCATTCTCTTCCACAGTTCCTCAGGCAGAACCACTTCGACGGTCTAGACCTGGATTGGGAGTACCCAGCCTTCCGCGACGGAGGCAAGCCGAAAGACCGGGAGAACTACGCCAAGCTCGTGAAGGAATTACGTGAGGAGTTCGAGAAGGAATCCCAGAAGACTGGCAAACCTCGTCTGCTGCTGACCATGGCGGTGCCGGCTGGTATTGAGTACATACAGAAGGGATTCGACGTGCAGACTCTTAACCAGTAAGTATTTAGTTCTTCTTCTTGTCGTTTAGACAACAAACCTATACAGCGTCATTCCAAAACTCCGCTACAAGAGGAACTTTAGTGTTTGGGCACGCAGGGCAAGACATCATGTGCTTCATCGACTGGGGAACACAACCACATTTGTATTCCAAGCTTGAGCCATTCCAAAAAATGTTAATTAAGTATTTAGTTAAGCTATATACTTTAAGATTATAGAATTTTTGTTGAAATTGACTGATTGAATCGAGATCCGAGGAACGCTGGTTCAAACCTCAATAATCGTTCAACAAACATTGTTTAGCGATGTCTTAAAAGTAAGGACAAGTATTATTACAACCAATGTTGTAATTTTTATGAGAATTTAAATTAACGTAAAACCAACGAGTGATGATGACAGCCTTGCAAAGCACATTCTTCTCACGACACAATACATAAAATTAAGGGCCCTAGTAGAGTTATTGCTCCATATTAATTTTCTTTTGACATGCACAAAATAACAAAGAAAACGTCATTAACACGTACAGTATGGTAAAATAGTTAAAACTTAAGCTTTAAAATTATAAAGATCGATATACTCGTAATTAATTTTAATATTAAGGAGTTTAGAGCTACAAGTTATATTACAGCTTAGATACAATTTATACGAGTATTGCAAATAATTAAGTAAGATAAGTTAAACTAAACACATCAAAACTCAAAACTTGATGCAATCTTAATCTATACTTATAATAAATCTGTAGAGAGGTCAATTCTGTACATGAAATATATTTTCAAAATAACTATCAGGGGGTGATTAGTGATCGATACTGATGCCAAAAATGCAATCAGTAAAATTTTTGTCTGTCTGTCTGTCTGTCTGTCTGTCTGTCTGTCTGTCTGTCTGTCTGTCTGTATGTTCCTTATAGAAACAAAAACTACTCGACGGATTTTAACGAAACTTGGTACAATTATTCTTCATACTCCTGGGCAGGTTATAGGATACTTAGGGATTCCCACGGGAACGGGAATAAGCGGGAAAATCCTTTTGTATGAAAAATCTAAACCGCTTAAGTTAGACGCTTGAAATTTGGCATGCAGGTACCTTAGTAAACTTAGAGCTTAGTTACAACAGGATTTTGCAAAATTTCCACGGGAACGGGAGTTATCGGGAAAAAACATTTGTATGAAAAATCTAAACCGCTTAAGTTAGACGCTTGAAATTTGGCGTCCAGGTACCTTAGCAAATTTAAAGCTTAGTTACAACAGGATATTGCAAAATTCCCAAGGGAACGGGAGTTAGCGGGGAAAAAAACATGAAGGGGCAAAACGGGATCCACGCGTACGAAGTCGCGGGCGGCCGCTAGTACTCAATAATTTATTACATCCATCATCTCAAGCAAAGATAGGGGCTTTTGGTTGAAATTGAAGTTCAGTTAATTTATGTCAATCATAGTATACTAGTTAATTTACTACAGAAATTGAATCACATTTTGAGCATGGTGGTCTTGACGGACTTAAAACTGCACCTTTAACTTGAGTGTGACTGTACGCGTATGAATGCGCACGAGTTGCGAAATCGGACGTATTAGCATCTTAGTTGCCCAATCTACTAAGTCAATGTCGTGTTGCTTCATTTATTTGGAATGGTACAAGGAAGCGACTATTGCGATTGATTTAATTCAAATTCAAATGTTTTATTGCGCATGTGATTATGATCTTTGAAAATCACGATCATAAAATGGTTTAGAACTGGAACTTTGACAAGTATGATTGACTAGCATACTGTATACACGCTATTAATAAACATAGGGCGTAATTTAAGAATACTCAATATTTTTATTGCTTTTAAACTTTCATGGTCACTAACATAATAATTATTATTGACGGGATTGCTACCATGTAGGTACCTTAATTTCTCGAAAGTAAGAAAAGGAAGGAAACACGAAATTAAGGTATATGGTAGCAATCCCGTCAATAATAATTATTATCTTTATTGCTTTCATAATATTTTAATAATTTCAATTTATCAACTCTTGTCGTTGTTGATAACAATGCCCCAAACTTGAGTAGGTATAGTTTCAGTTTTATAACTTTTAAATTAAGAACAATGAATCATAATGAGTGATTGAATAGGTAATCTATAGTATTAAAATATCATTTAAGTTGATCTATATGAATCAGCATTCATTTTGTCAATTAATTTTGCGTCATCTAAATTAAATTAAATATGTATTTAAAGTCAGATGGCATTATTCTTCCTTCGTTAATTAATTATACATTTAAACCACAGCTACATATTTCGCGCTTAAAACTAATTGTCATTTGATTCGTATCAATGTTCAATTAGATCAAATTGGTTTTAGATTTACAAAAATTAACATACTTGTTTACAGACCACACAAATATTTAAATGATACGTAATACAAATATTATTCTCATTAAAATATCATTAATAACAATATAATATGATAATTCCAAGTCCACAACCGGTATAACACTTTATAGACCTTATTAAAAGAAATTAAATATAAGATAAGAACAAAATTTTTTTTTTTTTTATGTGACAGGAGGCAAACGAAAATAAAATAAAAATAGTTAAAATGTTAATTTTTATTACATATTATTAACTCTTGAAACCTGAGTGCAACTAAGGAAATTCCCCGCCGCTTAACACGTGCAAACGCAGTGTTCATCAAATCAAATCAAATAGTTTATTCAGTACATAACCCCTTTCCAGGGCGCTTATACACGTCCCAAATATAGCTTGCCCTACCACCCCTTCGGGACAACATATTATGGGCTGGTGCTGAGAAGAAGTGGCGGAAGAAAGTCAGTCACCTTTGTCAGCCTCTTTCATCTAATCCACAGATCACAGAAACTAAAGGGAGATGTGACAAGGGAGCGGGGTCTATCGCAGCAATATGCCCAAAAACAGAACACATTGCTCGTGACAGCAATGATGACAGCAACGACGTCCTAATGTAAACAGTTTACATTGCTTGCGTAGTACTAAAGATTATTCGAACGTTGAGTACTGATAACGCAGTGAATAATGAGCAAATATTTTGTTTTCTTTGTGTGTGTGAATTTCTAATGCCACACTGAGTTTCGAACTCAGCGCATTAGTTAGCATCTCTCTATATCTATATGATCAAATCGCTACATTATTTTTGTACCACACACAAACTAGTAACAAGTAACAAGTGGCCAATGTCACAGTGATCCCCATCGGAATGTCGCGACTAGTTGATGCTGGACTAGTCGCTAACTGCTTCCAGTACCACCTGATAGTTGACACACTGCTTAATAATAGCCTAGAATTAATACGCTCTAGTTGGCATATTGTATTTGAATAAATTACTTCAACGAGTTCTAGGAACTCTACCTATAGTGATATCGATTCCATTTCGCTTACAAACATGATATTTTCAGAAAGTATATCAAATACTTGGTGTTTACAGAACCTGTATAATTTTATGAAACTTCTGTAAAAGTGACGCGATACTCAGGAGCAAAGATATTCCGCATAACCGACGTCAAATCACGAGCTGCAATTTGACCATTACGTCAATTTTATCAATATAACTAACTACCTTCTTTCTGCTAACGATTTCGTCTTTCGTCTTCGAGCTAAATATTCCTTTAAGCAGCCAATATGCTTTTTTGAAAATTGAAAAAATCGAACTGTCTAAGGCGTGAATTGAACCCACGACCTTCCGCTTTCCGTTTCGTTCGTGTATTAGTTTGAGATGCGACTCTTAACGCTAAAAATTAAATAAAAATAATAAAAAGCTATAAATTGTCTTCCATCAAAATTCGTTCAGTACTTTTTGCCTGAAGGAATAACAAACATCCATCGATCTTAACTTTCGCATTGCTTTTAATTAAATTGTTATTTAAAGAGAAACCTGCCATCCATCATAATGTTATAATCCCAGCAATATTGTATAATGGTATGTGCTCCAAACCGCGGTAGTAGTGAAACAGTGGCGCGCTGACCTAAATAGCGCGCACGCGCATTGCACGCCTCACTCGTGCCACGCCACGCTATCTAGCTGCGGTGCATCTTGTGCTAATCTGGTCATAAAATTTACTACAAATAATGTTTAAAAAAACTATTGAAGCATCAGACATAATAACCTATTTTAAGCCGGCGCCACACATGTATACATAGCTGGGCATTAACTCGTTAATCCGTTAATCGTTAATTAACGAAGTTAACATTTCTATTAACGGATTAACTTTTAAGTTAACTTTAAAAATTGTTAACGGACTCGTTAACTTCCGTTAAAGTATCCTAAGTCCGTTAATCGTTAATCCAGTACCTACTATTTATCAAAAAGATACAGCAGGCACGCTGAAAAACGCGTTCTGACAAGTACGTTCGGGCTTCCAGAACTTCCAGAACCCAAAGCAACAGTTTTTATAATCAGATCACTAAAGCAACGATATATTAAAATGCATTTTTTTATTTATTTACAACTGAATTAGTTCTCCTCAACCGATTATGCTGTTTGGTATACTTATGTAAGTACGATGACAATGCAATGTTATTGTTGACGATGGCCACCTAGAGTAGGTACAACTTAGCTAGATTTAAATGTATTATATTATATGTATTAATATTATTAATTAAAATGGCTACTTATGAAACTAATTTACTACTTATCTTATTAGATTTGCCTTTCATTTGTATGAATATGTACCTAACTGATGGTGCCTGAATGTAGGCTATACAGGATCCTTCTAAACTAGCTACATTCCGTTTAATGAGGGCATCTATACGGTACACTGAACAAGTTTACCAAATTTTCAGTAGGTATGTGTTTTATAATGATTTTACAAAGTTACATTTTCTGGCAAAAATAAAAATTCATTGCGTCTTACATAATGGAACATGTTGTATTTTTTACTCACACAACAAAGCTGTAGTGTATTCATTCTGCACAGGAACACGAGACACAACACACACAACGATCACTACCACTGCACACTTTTTTGTTGTTTACACTCACGTCATAACAACTCACAGCAGTCGTCACAGCTGATAGCCGATTAGCTGATCAACTGATTGGGCGAGCTATCACTTCAATGTTGCAGGCCTACTCTCATATCGTTGTCTATCCTTATTATCTTATGTTGATCACAGTAAAATGGATTCACGATACCATCGAAAAATCAACCAGCAAAGGCCATGATTTTTAAGGCGCGTCTTAGTAAATTTATTTGCATTTGTGCACCTGTGCGTAATAGTTCACTTCACGAGCACTACAAAACGCACCTTCACACAAGAAAGCTAGTCAAAAACTGAATTAAATCAAAGCGCACGCGCCGACAAATGCCGACAAGCCGCACGCCCTTTGTTGACACAAAGACGCCGACGCCGCCAAAGAAAAAGCCGAAAAGTTGGCATAGGCGTACAGTCGACAAAAAATAAACTTATTTATTTATTATTTTATCTGCTTGCTTTCGATTTCAATTGATTCGAATCTAAATTGTGGTGTTGAGTATTTAATGGTAAAATATCCTATAACAGATAATAATTAAAAATTAATCAAACTTATTGTTTTGTGAAGGTAATTCAATGGCCTAGTCAATTTATGTAGAAACATTAAATTAGACTATTGAAGCAAATAAAACTCTTCAATTTGTTTGTATTGATATTCCATTTATCCTAAATCAAAGTCCATTCTTAAATTAATCGTTAATGTCATCATTTCTATTACAATAGAAAAGTAGATGAGGTAGGTAGGTACCTAATTAGTTCAATAAAATTTCCGAATCATTTCCGTTCCAACTTGGTATTTATTTATGACCTATCTTATGTACCTATGATTTAACAATAAACACAATTTTAATTTGAATAGTAAAAAAAAGTTTGTTGCATTTCTTAATTTTATTTTGGTGACTGTACATTGCGCTAGCCGGCGGCCGGCGGCACGTGTCTAAAGGCGGCGGCAAGTTCGTTTGCTGCGGCGCCGGCTAGTGTTGTACGATACGACACTCGAGTCTTGGAATCTTACATATTAAAAGTTTGAAGAAAATAAAATAGCAATGAATTAAGACTGTGTGTTTATTATTTTATTGGACCGTTTTAACTTTTTGATTAAGAAAATCGTCAGTCTTTAGATGGATACTTCTGATTCGATTATTTGCGTTTAATGCAATTTTATTGATATTACATTTGTATTGTGCGATTTATTTTATTTTCAATCAGGATATAACATACGGATGATGATATGAAATCACTCATTATTGCCTATTTGTATACACCAACTCAAGTTCATGTCATGATTCAGTCTAGCTCAAAGAACTTAAATACTCGAAAGGACTCGGAAGGCTCAATGATTCATGTGAAGTCTTAAAAATAAACTCAAGTCTCGAAACAAAGACTTTTAAGACTCGAGGTTCTTACTTACAACACTAGCGCGGTCGGCCATTGGCCATTGTGAGGGACGGCTGTCTTTGATACCGCCGACTCCGCCACGCATAAATAAGGATGTCAACTCCAAAATTCTTTCTAATCATAACAATAATAAAATCATTCTTTACTTTTATAAATTTATTTTTTTGTTTCTACGATGATTTTAATTATTATTATTTCAGTTTGAAATTGATAGTTGGGAACAATTATTTATTTACTTCGGAATACTAAAGACTGCCGATAATCACAGGTAGATAATTCGATAGCGTTTAATTTCTGCTATGATCGAGTCAATTACGAATCACATTTTTTAATTTGCTAAGGGGATATTAAGCGATTAAAATTAACATGAAAAATGTGCTGCTTTAACGTAATAATAACCGTAATTCTAAATTTCATAGTCATGGTAACTATCCCATTTGTGTATGGTATAAAAATAAGTCATTGATTTCGGCAACTAACTTTTTGCTTCGTTTCGTTGCTACGTTTGAAATAAAAGATTTTTGCAAGCGCAGAGGTATTTTAACGAATTTTTGAATAAACATTATTCCATTAAGGCCACTAAATAAGTACCTACTTACCTACATAAGTTTTTTTTATGTTACCAAAAATAAATAAATTTTAATTTTCTTCTTAATTTAATCCTTAAATAACTAGTAAACTTACGTAGCTTGGGATCTATGTTTAATAACCTATGAGTATATTTACATCGTAATAATAATAATGTACACTGTTATTGACCATTATGTCGAACTTACACTGTGTGTATGTGTTTTTGGATCATTAAATAATAAGTAAGCGAATCTGGGTGCGTGCGTAGGTAATATTATTATCGCGCGCCTAGAACATTCCAAGCTAGCCGTTAGCAATGCGGCCCGCTGATTGGCCGGAGGCCTCTATCCTTTTATGGTCAGAAGCTTCTAGCGGCTCACCGCGCCGCACACGCGGCCGAGAGCCGCCAGTCGTCTCGTCGTCGAACTCTCGTGATCTGCGAACGTACTTGTCTTGTGCGCACAGTGCACACCCGGACGCGCCGCATTTTCAATATTCCTACCTAGACTTTTCATTTCATCTTATCACCTACTTTCACCCATCGACCTACATCGCCTACAGTTATGGTACCATTGAACTGGTCTGATGATGGAGTCAGGAGGCGGCCATAGAAACTCCTAAATGAAACGGCGGAATCGCATCGAATTTGGGTTCGTTGGATTTGTCTTTTTGAGCACTTTAGTACTAGATGATGTCCAGGGTCCTGATGATGGAGTCAGGAGGTGGCCATAGGAATTCCTAAACGAAACGGAGGAAATTTATCGAGTTTGGGTTTGTTGAATTTGTCTTGTATAATAAAATTATAATTTAAAAAACTTTTTTAAAAACAAGCTTTTATTCTGAAATGCAGTTGTACTAAAACGAAAAAAAACCGGCCAAGTACGTGTCGGACTCACGCACAAAGGGTTCCGTACCATTGATTAATATTATTTTTTTTAATTCAAGTTATTTGTATGAAAGATTACGCGGTAATAGGTAGGCGGTTTACGATTTACGAGGTAATAAAAAAAAACTACTTACTAGATCTCGTTCAAAACAATTTTCGTTGGTAGTTTTTATAGTAATGTAGGTACATCGTTTTTTTTAGATTTTTATTTTCTTAATTAAGAAGTTAAAAATCCATAATTTATGTTATGCAAGGTTCAAATAATTTCGAAAGCTTGTAGCGCAAACATAAAAGAAGAATAAATTCTACAGAGGATACAAGCTTTCGAAATTATTTGTATTTTTTTTCGTCTTATTATCACATGTTAACGGATTAACGATTAACGTTAACTTGCGTTAAATCTTCCGAAATGTAACGTTTTAACGTTTAACGAAGTTAATTTTTTTAGTAACGGTTTAACGATTAACGAAGTTAACTATTTGATTAACGGTGCCCAGCTATGCATGTATATTACCACTAGGTTATTAGTCTTGGATTCAATAAATCGTTGTGAAGAACGGTAGTGGCCTTACGTTTATGTCCAAAAACCGTTTACGTTTATGTCCAAAAACCTATATTTATATTGGAGCCAAATACCCAATGTGTGGCGCCGTCCTAAAAGATACAATAGACCCTGTGACGTTAGAATATTTTAGTTTAAAAAACTTGATTTCTTCTTCTAATCTTCTAATTAAAATCTCTTTCACAGACTGACTGCTTGTTGTGAGATAATAACATAGTTTTAACAAACATAATTTACGATGCTGCTGCTGGAGCTACAGTGGCCACATTTCGAGGTTTTAGTGAGATTCTTAAAATCTCCTTTTCCGAATTTCAGTTCTAATAAAAGTCATCTAAAAGTCATCTATAATGAAAATTCTAATGAAGTAGTACCTAATTACTAATAAAATATAATGAGTTCAAATAGTGTTTAGAAACAGGCCAGGCCAGGTTCAATTTTCAGCTCAAGTCATCAATTATAAAAAATGTTAAATTAGAATCGCAGAAATCGTTCAAAGCTCCAATATTATTATTCCATCAACAAAGGTTTAGTTCTACAAATAAGGGTGTCCATGCAAATTAGTTTCCACAAACACACAAACAAGTCTAATTTCTATTTTAAATGTGTTTTATTCAAGGTGAATGAATTAAATAGGCATACGATTTTGCAATAAATTAAAATGCTAAGTTCACTTGCGGATTTTACGGCCCTTTCGTAAACAATCGGCTCATTTACATGTGAGACAATGGCGGACGTTAGCCCATTGCACTGAATACACAATGACTGCATAGGCTAAAACATAGCTACTGTCTAGGCTAGTTCCCTGCAGGGTATGATCTATCTATAAGGTAGACTGTTACAATGCAGCGTAGAAACTGAACACATTTTAGAACAAGTCACTTATTTATTTGGGACTTTGCTTAGTGGTTATTAATTTCCTATATCAACTTTACATCAAATTCTTTATTTATTAGGTAACACTTAAGTATTAATTTGGCTAACTACATAACCAGTTCAACTAGTTCCACCTACGTTCAAAATACCTTACATAGCTTAATTATCTATTATACATATAAAAATAAGTCGGGTTTTCCTTCCTGACGCTATAACTCCAGAACGCACGAACCGATTTCCACGGTTTTGCATTCGTTGGAAAGGTCTCGGGCTCCGTGAGGTTTATAGGCTATATAATGTAGTCCACGCGGGCGAAGCCGCGGGCGGAAAGCTAGTATCGTAAATTTGTCACGTTAAATACAAGCAAACCTCTCTATATCACCAGAGGCCATTGGAGAGTTGTCCTTAGTAGGACTTAAAGCTACAACTTTTAGTTTTTTTTACTGCTCTGATTACAGGGTTTTAGCGGCATTAGTAAGCTTCAAATGACCTGTCATTGCATTGATGCTAAGAATAAAACAGCAGGTTGTATATTAAGCAGTTGCTTACTACTAACTACCTACTTACTGGATAATCCATCAATTTTTCACGCTCCATGGACACTTCGTAAATAGTTACGCACCTGCTAATAGTCCTACTTATCCTATTTATCCGTGCACCATTCTTCTTCTTTTCGTGTCGACAACAAACCTACACAGTGTCAGCCCAAAACTCCGCCACAAGAGTGGCGTTGTCAGTAGCACTCATCAAATCCTCCTGAGTGCAGTTGCGTGCACCATGGTCACCGTATAGTACTAAACAATGCAAATGTTTCAATCTGCTTATCCGCTCTGTTTGCGATCATTTCGGAACCTCTTTGTTCTAGCCACTCTTGCGCAATATGATAATCGCGCATTTCATAATTATCTTCTTGACGAGATTATTTTGCGGTTAAACTCGCGAGTCGACACATTATTTGTGTTCACATTTATGTTCACTTTTGTGGTTGCACCATGAACCATATTCTTTAAAGAACACACACACATTGTAATTTATAAGTGTAGCATACAAACCATACCGAATTATGTAACCAGTAAATGTTTGTTCAAATGTTTGTCAATTCGATACTATTCAATTTTCTTTAATCAAACAGGTTCTGAACGCTGAGGTTAGGTAAGAAGCCCTCGTGAAAGCCTTTACGAACCGCCTAAAGTTCCTGACATGTCTTTTCAATTATATTGGCTCAAAGACACTAAGCAATCCTAAAGAATCGACGGGAAATATTAGATATTACTCAAACTGACTTTATAATTTACTTGGAAATGTACCCAGGACTTCTAATGGACACTTAGCTCTCTAACTACAGATGCGTAGATAAAAAACCTGATTAAACACTATACCGGATTCTTAGCCTCACTCCTTGACCTTTGGTACAGAATACATTATGTCTACTGTTCCTTGGTCCATTGCTTGTTAAAAATAACAAATTATACACAAACGATACGCTAAATGCAAATATCAACCCACGCGGATCTTCCTACATTATTAAAATACAACATTAAAATAATATGTTTCGCGAACATCAAATAAATATGGACATAGGCTCGAAGCGGATTCTTTTCATATTATATAACGAATAACGATGTTACGAAGCGAAAATATATGCTAATCTGTGTAAAGATACCATTAATATTTATAAAAACTATTATACGTGACTTAATAATAAAAAGTTGTTGATATACGACAGGTTTAAGTATTTTTAGTGTAATAATAAAATAATGAAGTAATAAAACACTTTAATTATGCTACTTAGTTTTACCACTCTCTCCCATTCTATGCCCGTGTTTTCATTATAACTTATGTGAGGAAAGTATGAAACTCCAACTTTCCTCTACATGTTAAATTTTTATTTAAATAAATATGAAGGTAAAAATCTGTATATAACGTTTTTAGTGTTACATAACCAATTTTTTCGAATATTGTAGAATATTGAATCTAATAAGTTAACTGGCAGAGAATGGCCTTATGTACCAACTATATGGCATAGAAGAATAAATAAATCAAATAATTGAAACTCAGCGCCAGCCCATATGTTGTCCCGAAGTGGTGGTAGGGCAAGCAATATTTGGGACGTGTATAAGTGCCCTGGAAAGGGCCTATGTACTGAATAAACTATTTGATATGATAATTTTAGAATCTCATCTTTTAGGCGCGGTATAAAATTATGTGAAATATTATACTTACAAAGGGGATTTTCTATCTAAGATAGAGATGGGAGAGGGCTTGTCTGGGAATCCTTTTTATTGATTTATCAATATAGTAGACCATATTTCTTAAAACCTTTGCGAGTTCCTTAGCTTAGCGCAGGTAGAAAGAACAAAACAACTGCTATTGAACGAAAACCATTTTTATATGTAACTTCAGCTTGGTCCACGGGCGAAGTCGTTGGATTGAATTTTTAACTATTTTTTATTCCTGCTACAGACCGTGTCATCCACGAAGACGCGCCCCACCATTCTTCCGCTAATGTTTCAGCGTAATCGGTACACGCCTACAATAATGACGCTCGGATTGCTCGGATCAAACTCCCCGCGCCACACGCTTCCCTCGACCAAAAATTGGTGGGGCGCGTCTTCGTGGATGACAGGATTTATACTCTATACTGAGCCATAAATTAAGGAATTCTTCTCTTTCTCCTCAGATACCTGGACTGGATGAACCTGCTGACCTACGACTACCACTCGGCCTTCGAACCAGCAGTCAACCACCACGCGCCGCTCTACCCTCTTGAGGAGCCCAATGAGTACAGCGTTGATAACGAGCTTAACATCGTGAGTATCTATCTATTTATATGAAATTAAGCGAAAGGTCACTGACTGACTGACTTACTCACTCATTACGAAATCTCACACCCGAATTTACAAACATTACTATGTGATCTCACAGTGCACGTGGACGCACAGGGCGACACATGAACCAATCACGGTGCTCTATTCAACGCTGTGCGTTTGATTTGCATCTTTCGTTTGTGAATACGGGCGTCAGAAACTACAAGTGCTAGGAGTCTCAAATTTTGCATGGGGGTTTCTTTTAGAACGTAGGCGCTCACTAAGACGGGTTTTGCAAAATTTAACTCCTAAGGAAGTAAAACGGGATCCACGCGTACGAAGTCGCAGGCGGCCGCTAGTACACTGTAAATACGAGTGAAATGCAATGCGAATAGTCTGAAGAAAATAAGGGCCAATGCCGCACTTTGCCTTTTAAGCGCCTTATTTTAGAAATTGAATGTAAGCATTAGTACCCCTGGACCAATAGCGGTATTCTATGTTTAGAAAATACCTAAATACATTATTTTAAAAATAATTATTACTAACGGGATTGCTACCATAGCATAGTTAGTGTTGTGTGTCGAGAACAGTTGCGAGAAATTAGTGAGTTGGTGTACAGTGGTACCGAAGGTGATCGTAATAAAAGACAGCGAAAGAGGGTAGACCGATCTCACCCGCTAGATCTTCAGTTATTCCGTGATCAAGGCGCTTGCAATAGTGCCGAAATATCGGAGGCTCGTAAATAAGGTACATGTGGTACATGTTAGCAGTCCCGTTAATAATAATTATTCTAATGGTGCGTCCACACTGGGCGAATATGCGCGGCAAACTCGACATCCTGCTCACCCTGCTCTTGAGTGAGCAAGATGTCGAGTTTGCCGCGCGAGCATATTCGCCCAGTGTGGACGCATCATAATGTTAGTGACTATGAAAGTTTAAAACAATATACAAAATCTTTCTGCTACTATTTGATTCCTGACGTCAAATATTTAGTATAATACCTCGAATGTTATAACCTAGCGGTCCCGTTTTAGAAGGACCGACAATCCTAAGAATTGTAGCAACGCAAAGGTGGGAATAATCCCATTGTCTTTTGTGTAAGGTATTCAAACTCATAAATAAAGAAGTTCAGTCCACGAAATACAAAAACACTTTCCTAAACCACATTTTTCTCATTTCAGGATTACACAATCAAATTCTACCTCGAGAACGGAGCGGACCGCGACAAGTTGGTGCTTGGTATCCCGACTTATGGACGGTCGTACACGCTGTTCAACCCTGATGCTGTGGAGATTGGAGCCCCTGCTGATGGTCCTGGCGAACAGGGAGACGCCACTAGGGAAAAGGGATACCTGGCTTATTACGAGGTGAGTTTTTTATACTCGTATAAATATAATATGCCGAAGGGTGCAGATAAAAACTAGAATAAAGCGAATGTGCCCAAAAGATGCGAAATCATCCGCATCTTCATGAGGGGTTAAAAAACTTAGGAGCCGAGGGCGTCGACAAGAAATTCCACTCATTGACTGTAAAGTAAAAGTTATAGATATTATACGTCCTTAAATCCGTAAGCAACTGGATGCCAGGCACAACCAATAAGATGAACTACCTACTTAGGTATATGACAGAAAGGATACCAAGGAAAGGATTCTTGGATAAAGGATACCTACTGGAAATAAGTAACTTGATAAAATCTTACATCTATTGTTTTGTACCGGGTCTACGAGTATATTATGTATGATACCATAGATTGTTTAAGATCTTTGTGTTTCTTTTTTCAATATTTCTCTCGCTAAAATAAAAAGTCTATTTTTTACAGATCTGCGAATCCCTCAAGTCCAAACCGAACAAAAAGCGGAGTACATCTGACGAGGAATCTGAGGAATATTCGGAAGAAGAGGAGGAGGACTGGACTGTGATGCACCCGAACCCCAAAGCCATGGGTCCCGTGGCCTACAAGGGCAACCAGTGGGTCGGCTATGATGACATCGATATTGTGAAGAAGAAGGCGGAGTATGTCGCTGAGAACGGACTTGGAGGTGAGATTTCAATCTGACTTAAGTTAGTCACACTGGGGGTTCTCACACCTTACTTAAATACATTTGTTTCTCATCATCTTTTTGTAGATTGAAAAATAATACCTACGTACTGAGTACCTAGGTACTCAAAAACGTTCAAATATTGTGATGTATAAAGCCCATAGAAAAAAGTATTTAAAAAGCCTAAAAGGATGAATCGAATGAGGAGGATTTTTGTACAGGATATCTGTCAAAAGTGTTTAAAACAGCAATGTTGCCGTTTTGCAAGTTATTGCTAAAATCTGTCCCATTTATTTCACTTAATTTAGCTAATATGCGTATATTTTTACTACCTATCCTTTTTTTTTTTTATTTATTTAGGAAAACAAACAACTGAACAATACATATTTTTTCTTAAGATAGTTCAATAAATATACAGCCTAATTGGACAGTCAACACCGTTATCCTAGTTTAATAAAATGAACATGCAATGTACGTACCCTACAGATACTTAATAAATTACCACTACTAATAACATAAATGCGAAAGTGTCAACAAAACGCAAAGGCCACATGGAACTTCATGATACCTTACAGAACCATGTAAACGATCTGCGGCAAACAAGAGAGTTGAAGAGAGTACCAACACTGAATCGGACAACAACAATGAAACCCCACGCATTCAAGTGTCTAATCTGTTTCTCTAGTTTTCAAATTCTAGTCACATTAAGTAATTTTATCGTAATCGTAAGCATGCATATTACAGACCCACTCCAAAGTTTTACTATATAAAAAAAAATATTATATAATAATTAATAATTTAAGTTTTTCAATAATTCGCTTTTTGAATGCGCTCGGCGTTAAGGAAAACATATCCTCCTCATAAAGGTAATGATTATATAACGACATCATTCTGTAAAACGGCGCACGTTGTCCTGCATTAGTTTGTGTGTTTTTTAAATAAAAGAGCTTATGCGGACGCATACAACGTATTCTCTCAGAGCGGCTCGGAATTTTATCCTTATTAACATATTTTATGTCTTTCACAGGTATTATGTTCTGGTCGATCGACAACGACGATTTCCGCGGCAACTGCCACGACAAGCCCTACCCGCTCATCGAAGCTGCGAAGGAGGCGTACATTGTTAAACTTGGGTAAGTAGTACATCAACCCACCTCTAAGAACCAGCCCAGCACCGCGCAACTATCGCTGTGTCTGAACCAGACCTAGAGCCTAGCCTAGCACAATAGACAATTTCTGGGAAAGCTCGCTCCACCATAAATTGCATCTACACTCCTCTGAGAGTGAGATTGTTATCAAGAGCATGCTCAAACTACATTAAAATGAAATAGGGGACCTATTTCATTTTAATGTAGTTGCGTAATGTAGAAGCATTGAATAGAGCTCAGTGATAGGTTCGTGTGTCACCCTGTGCGTCCACGCGCACTGTGAGACCTCATAGTAATGTTTGTAAATACGAGCGTGAAAGTTGAGGAAACACCTAGAAATGGGCAACGCAGGATAATTCGCTGTGGAAATTCTTGAGGATTACCTTGATCCAGCAGTAGACTTCTCTTGAAACGAAACCGACAAACGATGGTGAACTTTACTGCTTACTAATTAAGGTATCTTTTACAGAGCGACAGACAACTCCATCGTAACAGACCGGCCACAGTCAGCCACCCGCGCCAGCAGCAGAAGGAGGAACAGGCCTCGCGTCACCAGCACCACCACCACCACCACCGCCAGACCTTCTTCTTCCAGGTACCTAAACTGCTTATGACAATAATAAAGCCTGGTCTGTGAGAACGTAGAATTTTGTCCAATGACCTCAAGCTACCCATCCTTATCGCTCGCGCGTAATTATACAGTGTGAGTCACGTTAAAGTGTACATATCAAAATAGATGAAACTAGACCTATTTTTATCGACAAAAAAGAGGTCAAAAAATTTTTGAGATTTTTTTTTAATTTTTTATAGAATTTTTTTTCTTTCAATTACTTATTGTAAAGAAAACATAATAACTTTTAAACTAAGCGGTATATCTTGATACAATAAAAACAGTAACAATGTTAAATAATAGGCAATACTAAAAAAATACATAAAATACACAAAAAAGGCCAACAAATAATAAAAAATTATACTTTTTGAAAAAAATCCGCTTAAAAATTCGTGTTTTTTTGGTTATTTGATAAATTTCTCCAAAAAATGCCCCTATAACAGGTAGTTTTTATTACTTTGTATTATTCTCTATCATATTACCTTCGTAAAACGAAAAATTGCATGTCTCTATCCCTATCACAACGTTTGCAATGATCGTTTGAACTAAGCCTCTCCGGGCGCGCCATTTAACGCTTCGTTAACAACAAAACTGAAAATGGCTCTAGATTTGTAATTTTGATAAAGACAAGTTAGATTTCAAATAAAAACAAAAGATTTCGAGGTAAATTAAACATTTTAGTTAAAATTAAAATTGTCTCTACCTGTAGCGGAGAATAATGTTGTGGCAGGCCTTTGTTCAAACGATCATAGCAAATGTTGTGATAGGGATAGAGACATGCGATTTTTGGTTTTACAAAGATAATACGATAGAAAATAATACAAAGTAATAAAAACCACCGGTTATAGGGGCATTTTTTGGAGAAATTTATAAAATAACCAAAAAAACACGAATTTTTAAGCAGTTTTTTTTCAAAAAGTATCATTTTTTATTATTTGTTGGCATTTTTTGTGTATTCTATGTATTTTTTTAGTATCGCCTGTTATTTAGCATTATTACTGTTTTTATTTTATCAGGATATACTGCTTAGTTTAAAAGTTATTACGTTTTCTTTACAATAAGTTATTTGAAGAAAAAAAATTCTATAAAAAATTAAAAAAAAATCTCAAAAATTTTTTGACCTCTTTTTTGTCGATAAAAATAGGTCTAGCTAGTTTCATCTATTTTCATATGTACACTTTAACGTGACTCACACTGTATTGCTGACGCGACTGTACGACGGGCGCCCGCAGTGAGTGTGCGAGCGCGACAGCAACATAATTACACGCGAGCGATAAGCGATGGGTAGCTTGAGGTCATTGGACAAAATTCTACGTGCTCGCAGACCAGACTATAGTCGGTGTAGGGGAAAGTCGGGTATATTGGTAATATGAATATGAACGAAATATTAAGTGGTACAATTTAGCAGCCGGTCGCTGGTTAAAATAACACATAATCTGATTTTCTGTCAGATACGATTTACTGCTGTACTAGATTCGTTGAATTGCTAAATCTGAATGCCTTTTCTGAATCATCTTCGACTACAAGTGGACCAATTTAGCCAAATTTTGGTAGAAATTATTACACTTTATAAAAGCCTTTTCCTAGATTTAATTTGACGCTACATTGTGATGATGATGCGCTTACACAGGGTGTTTTTTTTTTGTAAAATTATCCTTCTATAGTTTAGAGATGGTATAGAATCTATACTAATAGTTACTCAATATTTATTGCTTCCATAGTAGTTACACGATAACAATATTTCTTAGTTCTTTATCTGTTGCTGGGGCTCTAAATGAATATTATTTGTTTCCAGGACTAAGAGCAGCAAGCGCAAGCCTTCACCAAGCGTGGTGAGCACGACACCCACCTGGAATATCGCCACCCCTGAGCCGCCCACCACGCCCGATCCAGGAGCAGGTACGAATACTTTTAAGGTCCTAAAAGCCAAAACTAAGAGCTGTTTTACACTAGTTAAGTCCGTTTCAAATGCGATCCGAGCCCGTGAAAATACGGTCTGGAGTAGCCGTAGAATTTTTTGTGTTTTTCATGGGCAGGAGGCAAACGAGCATACGATATTTTATGATAAATCCGAGTTCGTCGAGACAAGATTCGACAAATCAGTAATTTATTTTCTAGATGTATATTTTTACGGATTCGGATCGGATAGTAGTACTACATAGCTGTATATGGGTCCAAAGGGTACATCAACAATAACTTATTAACTACCTATATTATAACTACATTAAAAATGTTTTGTATGTACAGCAAATTAACGAAAATGTATTTTCCCCAGACTTCAAGTGCACAGACGAAGGTTTCTTCCAACACCCGCGTGACTGCAAGAAGTACTTCTGGTGTTTGGACTCTGGACCCTCGAACCTGGGCATCGTGGCCCACCAGTTCACTTGTCCTTCAGGTAAGACAACTATTTCTATGAGTAACTATCAAGTTATTGAAGTAGGTACCTACTTAAATTAAAGAGTTACCAAGACATCAAAGTACCTACCATTAATTTATAAGTTACCAACAATCTGACACCTGTAGTAAATTGACATACTTTTATAAGAGCGATCAAAACGCGATTCGTCCATTGATTTTGCATGGCATATCAAACTTATGACGTCACCTATGCGCCAACTGTAATAATTCATAGAAATTAACAATCAACAAAGGCAAAATTTAAAACTGGGAACTATTGGGTTGTCAGGTTACACTCACTTGTTTTAGTTAAGGGGAGTTAGTTACCCAGTTCGATATGAAATCGAAGTCTGTTCACATAGAATCTATCTCATCGTACCACATCACACCATAATAAAAGCTTTCAATGGCTGTCAAATGGAAAGATTCACAATACTGATCCCCTGATCAAGTCGTGGGTTCGAGTCCCGCCTTAGGCAGTTCGATTATTTCAAGTTGTTTATTTAAAATACTGATCCAAATCTTTAAAAATCCTTACAATAAACAATCTGTGTCCCAGGTCTATTCTTCAACAAGGCCGCCGACTCGTGCGACTTCGCCCGCAACGTGCTCTGCAAGAAGCCAGCGGCCACCACCAAGGCACCCGCCACCAAAGCCCCGTCCACCACCACAACCACAGCCGCCCCCACCACCACGAGGAAGTCCATCAAGCTTAGTACCAGGAACTCGCTGCTGTTCAGGACTACTACCACGACTACTACTACTCCTGAGCCTGAGGTAATTAGAACTTAATCATTTTTCTTTTTTAATAGCGTTAATTTGAAGCTCACTTGTTTCGCCAATGTCGAGCTAATTAGTTGAGCAAAATCAGGAAAACAGTTTACGAAACATTTAGCTTTGAAACTGACAAGAAATGAGAATTTAAAATAATTGTCATTTCGGTAAAGCTTCTGTTGCAAAAAATATTTAAACACTATACCTTTCTGTTAGTTTAAAAAGAAGGGACCTTTCATCTTCCTCCACCCTTCTAAGCTACTTGTTCTTTTTTGGAAAGCGTTATTGGACATTTTTAAGCAAAATATGTAATATTCTTTATTTTCAGAGTGAAGAAGAGTATGAAGAAGATGTCGCAGAAGATAACGCTGACATTGAGGCTGAAGACCCGAGGGTTATCAAGGAGTTGATTGACTTGATTAAGAAAGTTGGTGAGTATCCCTTATTCTCATATTCTACGAGTAGACGCAAAGCATAACTTTTCCCATCAACATTAACCTTTGATAAGGCAATGGGAATATAGTTTCCATCATATTTTTCACCTTTATATGCTCGATTCAGGGTAACCAAAAAGCTTCGAATTTTTATGAAGTCAACAATATAAGTTTGGATATCACTGCAAACGAGTTTTACTGTAATAAAATTACCTGTAGGATTCAGTTCATATTTAAACCCTACAAATAAATTTATTCCATCGCTTAAAACTATTGAATTTCTACAAACTATAGTCTATCCAATATAGCTTGATTAGAATGACAGCTGTCATCAAAAGTAACGACATAACTTTGTAGTAGCGATCAATGAGAGCTAAATATTGACGGACAAGAAATAATTCACGTCTGACCTACAAACAATATTTTCGACGACAGTGCTTCCAATAAAAATGATAATTTCGTGTAAATGCAGCGTTAAATTACACCAATAAGTAGTAATTCGAAATTATAAAAATCAAGCTAGAGTATTAACGACGTCTCTACAAGGTTATCTCGAGTTACAAAAATGTTAGTGTTGGGACATATCGACAAATGTCATATTAAATTAAAACTATTTCTTAAACATATTTAACAAATTTTTTTCTAACAAATTTTTTAACATATTTAAGTCAAGTTATACGTTTTTCTAAATGTTCACTATTAAAAACCAAAAAACATTTCATTCTTAAATAATCAAACATCGGAAATCAATCACCGGTAATTTTTTGGGTATTCATAGCACCGTTGCTCTAGAAGAGATGCCTACCGCCCTCTAGCGAGAGGAAAAAACCACTGAAGAACACTGATGATAATGACTACGACTTAGGTTGTACACCCTTGACATACATTTTAAATTTTACTATCTTTAAATTTATATCATAATTGTCATTTTTATGAATAAAGATATATGAAGAAAAATTGGGTGCATTTTTTCATATATTTTTTTCGAAAACTTATCGATACATCTATGTGAACCGTACGAAACATACCCATCACTAGTCACATTCGTTTGACAGCCGTCATTCTAATCAAGCTATATTGGATAGACTATAATATTAACTTCTTAGGTGGAGTGGAACAACTAGAAAAGCACTTACATTTCGGAGAGACATCCGCTAGTACCGACGGCGCAATCACCACCACGCCATCCTCATTCAACAAGAAGCTCTACCAGAAAGTCTTAGAGAGAACGAGGGGCAAGAGCAAGTGAGTAGCTTTAGCTATTTTATACATCTAATAGTTATTTGAACCTCATTACACGAAACCAGTAGATGAAGAGTCGAATTTGAAACGAGGCTAATGTTTTTAATATAATCATGAACGTGAAATCCACGATGGATGAACGAGAGATGAAAAATGACGCTATGTAAAATGTCGCTTGTAAAAGTTTTTACTAATTTAGAAATATTACTTTTTAGGTTTGGTAGCAACAGTATATCCGATTCTGGAACAGCCCAAAACAGCCGAAGAGGACCTCAGAATGCTGGTTTGGAACCGACAGCCGACAAAGACAAGCTATTGAGAAAAGATCGTCCACAGTAAGTTATTTATTTCCATCCATCATTCAGCTAATAAACTTAACGCCCTTATTCACAAACGATGCTTGCTTAAATAAAGCAGCAAATCGAACGCGCTGCGTCGAATAGAGTTCTGTGACTGGTTCGTGTGTCGCCCTGTGTGTCCACGCTCACTGTGAGACCTCATAGTAATGTTTGTGAATACGGGCGTTAATTAGCATTTGTAGTGTAACAATGAGCAAATAAGTATTTCATAAAAACTATTATATCATCCAGATACACAACAATCAACCGGTCGCGGCCATCGACAACTGCAGCCCCAGAGCCTCAAGAGGATAGTGACGAGAGCGAAGATGAGATCGAAGAGCCACCACAGCAGCTGTCTCGAGCCCGTACAGTGGAGGAAGACATCTACGTGAAAACTTCTGCGAAGCCGCTTCAATATGTTAATATCCGTCGGGCGAGGCCTACAACAACATCAACTTCCGACACCGCTGATGATACTGCTTCAAGGTAACTAAGACTCGATTTTGAATACAAAGCCTCAAGTATTCTTAAAATGTCTACAAACGGTAGTGTAAATTTTAACTAATCACCTATCCATTTCAGAAACGCACTGTTTGAACGAGTTGAAAATTATGTCTCGGTTTCCGAGACACCAAACACACTGGATATCCTGAGCGCGAGACGAGAAAATGTACCTGAGTATGTCACTATTAGAAGGCAAAGACCGACAACAGAAGAAACTACCACTGCACAGTAAGTAAACATTTTTTTGGTGAATTTTAAATAGAAATATTTCTTATAATAAAGGTATACTCACAGAAAACGCTATTTATTTTCCAGGTACGAGAATACTCAGCAAGAGGTAGAAACTCAGAACACTGCGCTTGAAAGAGAAATCTCGACTCAGCCTCAGTACACGTCAATCGTGAGAGTACGCTCCACTACTGAAGCTACCATCGAAGAACCGAGCAGTCCTGAACCTACCACTATTCTTGCCGTCCAAATATCTTCCTTACTAAACTCGCCCAGTTCAGCTGAAGATGAACTGGAAACTTCTCCTGCCGATGAAGAGATTACGGAAGCTGCTACGACTACAACGACCACGACTTCGAGACCTACTACTACTACGACTTCAGCGCCCTCTAGCGCGCCAACCCGACGCACAGTTCTACGCAGACGAGGCTCCACCTCAACCACCACCACCAGGCCAGCGCCATCTACGTCCACACAGGTGAGTACTAGGAACTATTCATTTGTAAGGCGCCGTCGACCCCTATCTCGACCAAATGAAATATCTTCAGACTCAGTTGAAGCAGATGAATTGTCCCGTAAAATAAGATCAACAACTCCAGACAGTCGGGAAATCAACGGTGTTAGGACTGTAGAAACGAGCCAGTTCAGAAGGAACAGGATCAGAGTTACCCCGCAAACTGAAGACTCAGAGCCTGCTGCAGCATCGCCAGTCACTCGAGGAAGCTTCAGACCGCAGTTGACCCGGGACGAGATAGCCTCGTCGTTGACGCCAATAGTAAATGAAGAAATAGTTGAAGCTCCCAGATTTGTGCCTAAAGAAAACGCCGCTTCCAGAACCGAAAGGCGATTCCGTGGTAGGACATCGACTACGGCAGCTGATAAGGTTGAAGATAGTGAGGTTTCTGCCGCGACAGTTGAAGTTAGACGACCTAACATCTTGCCTAGGGGACGTAGTAGGTTTACAATTAGCACACAAGCTCCAGCTAATGAACCGTCTAAGGTAACTGAAACGGCACCAGTTCAAAGACGACCAACTTTCACCAGATTCCAACCCCGTCCCTTCACAAGAAGTAGTACCACGTCGACAACCAGTGACGATAATTTAGATGATAATGAACCAGTAGCTACTACCAGGGCTCCTATTCGTTTGCCTTTTGGTAGAAGTAGACCATCTTCCACCAGTTCCCCTCTCATCCAGCCTCGCAAATTGCCATTCCCTTCACGCCAGTCCACAACTGTACAAACTTTGACTAACGAAGAAGAAGTCGAGGATGACGTAGAAGAGAAAAATGATGACATTTCTCTATCAGAAAGTGCCATAGAGGAGAAAGAACATGAAGAAGATAACGAAGAAGTACAAGATATACCAAAACGGCGTGTGGTAATCAAAAAGATAAGGCCTTCTACCACTGCTCCAGAAGACGTTATTTCTACTGAAACAATTCCTATTCAATTGGAAGAATCTGGCAAGAAGAAATTTAGAGTCATAAGACGACGACCTTCTTCCACTTCCACTCCGGAGGCACCTGAGCCAAGCTTTCCTTCTACTGAAGCCTCTACTCCAGCAGTTCCAAAAATACGTAGAATCATCCGTAAGAAAATCAAACCTGTCGAAGAAGAACCCTCAATTATTGCAAAATCAGTAGGTTCTCTCAACACTGAAGCCAAGGTCAGTTCGACAACAGAGCAGGTAAGTAACTATGGTGAAAAGACTAGAACCACCTTGTTGCCGTCTTCATCTGAAGCTCCAACAACGATTGCAACTGATGAAGCAGAATTAGTCAAATTCAAAGACACGTTTGAGGTACAAAAAGAAGTCGTTAAAGAAAGCGAAAATGATGATAAAGATGAAATCTTAGAACCAAGTGACAAAAATGCGAATAAGGAGGAAAAATCTGAGCTCGTAACTGAAAATGAAGTTAAGCCTACGGAGAGTGAAGTTGTACCGACTGAAGTAACAGCCCAAAATGACGAAACAGAGTCAAAACCTGAAGTAGTAATTGAGGGTGAACAAAAAACTTTGGACCTGTCAGAGAATCAAGAGAATGAGGCTTCTGCACTAACTGTAACCGAAGCAAAAGAATCTCAACCTGAAACAACTACAGTAAGTACTACCCAGGCAACATCAGCACCTACTCGAGCTAGATTGCCCTACAGGCCTCCAAAACGACTATTTACTTCGACGACTGAGTCCTCTGTACCCTTAAGTAGCAGGGTTTTTAGCCGTAAATACAACCCTGGAGTCTACACTAGTCCTGCTTCCGCTGATAAACCAGATTCTTTCAGACCTGCGGTTACTAGACGACCTCTATTCACATCAAAATTCACAAGAAGACCATTTACTACCGCCAGAACTACTAAGAAAATAGAAGAAGAGGAGTATTCAGATGAGGAAATACTGGACGAAGAGCCAGAAAATCCCTTCGTTTTTGTACCACAAAACCAATTATTTACCCGCAAACCTGATGTTCAGAATGAGCAAGATGTTGAGGAAGACTATGATGTTGAATCGGAAGAAGAACCTGAAGATGAACCTCTCGAAGAGGAAGAACCACCGAGCAAGTTTGTGCCCACAACTAAAAGACCAGGTTTCAAACCCAGAGTTGTTAACTCCAACACTTTCAGGGCAGCTTCAACAACCACTGAATTGCCTAAGCGTCAATTCGGAGCAAACCGTACGGCAATATTCAATAGATTCGGAGGTAACAAACCCGTCAATGATACTAAAAAGCGCGTTCAAAATGTGCCTCTTGGGTATAATGTACCAGTTGGTGCAAGCCCTAAACCAAGCATTGGGTCACAAAAGACCGAAACTTCTACAACAACACAAAACAAGGATGATGATGTTCAAAGCACAACTACGGACTCAGAGTTTATGACTAATGCCGATGATGACGATTACCTCTCTATGACCGAATCCACTTCAACGTTATCTGATACCACAAATACTTCTGAAGATGCGACGGCCACTAACACCATTGAAGATAACGAGACTACCACTGAAATGGAAATTAGTACTGACGATTACTTAGAATACACTGAAGGTACTACCAACTACCCAAGCACTCAAGATTCAACAAGCGCTCAAACTGAAACTGAAAACAATACGCCTTTTGATATCAAAACCGAACAAAATACGGAAATTACCACAGAATCTTTACCAGAGACTACTTCAAGTGCACCACAAGTATCACCAATAGTAAAAACACAATTCGACAAGTTATTCTCTGTTAGTAGAGTCGTTGAAGTTTCCTCTAAATTAGACAAACACCGTCTCAATAAAAACAATGAAACTACTCTTATAGAGGAAGGTAAAATTATGGTTGAGAAGAAACCAATGGTAGATAAAATCGGTGAAGTCAGTCGATTTAGTCTTATTAAGATTGTTGAAGATGAAATCCCACTGTACCTTACAAAACTCGGCCACGTTTATCCTGTAGAGAATCCTCCTGAAAACTTGATTGTTATTGACGAAGCTAGAAACGCTAGAGCTTTGACTAACTTCGCCGATGCTCCACGTGAAAATTTAGTGGCTTCTGAGAGCATAAATGAAGCATACAGACATATAAAAAATACAAACAAAAAGGATGATGAAAGCAAGGATCACGTAGAACATCTTCTAAGTGATGATTTCTTAAGTTACATCAACGATGACAAAAAAGCTGACAAGTCTACAGAAGTGCCCGATTCCTATACTCCTGAATGGCAGTTCGTGCCAGCAGCTTATGAAAATGAGAAGGTAACTCAGAAAAAAACTACAAAGACCTTAGAATTAGTAACGCCACGAAGTGTGCAAACAAAACCGTCGACTTTGCCTTTAGAAGCTCTATTTAAAACCGAAACTCCTCTGATGGCAAGAAAAATCGGCGATGCTAAAGAAAACCAACCATTCCTAGTATACTCTGCATCAGTACCCACCCAAAACGAGGATGCTAACATCGTCAAGCTAGAAGTAATAAAACCTGAAGCTGGTCGAAGCATTGTAACATTCGCTAAAGGCCAAGAATTTCAAGGAGCGCCTATGGTTGAAGAAGCGACTATCAAATATCCTGTTAACATTTCAGTCATTCCACTAACATCAGAAGTCACAACTGAAACAACTGCTACAGCAACATTATCTACGGACAGTGTGACCATGGGTCCAGTCATGGATCTTTTGACCACTACCCAAGCGACAACTATAACTACCGAAGCTCAAACGACCACAACCGACATTCCATCAACAACTGAAACGATTCCTGATGAAACTACCACTCAAAAGATATCCCCAGTTGATGCTAAACGATCCAAATTCGCATTCCCAAGAAGACCGATCATAAAGTCTTCTAACTTCACCAGACCCGCACCTAAAGCTCTCAAAAAGCTCAACGCTACAGTTGTCTCGAATTCGAACCAAAAAGCGAACAAAACGACAGGATTCAGTCCAAACAAGTCCCGGTTCACTGCGCCACGGGCACAGAACGTCCCAATAGACGTAAGAAAAAAGGCAACCACAAAAGTCGCCAAAACCTTCACAACTGAAGCTCCAAGAACGACAACCGAAAGAAAATTGTATGTGAAACCTATCAGGCCTGCCTTCCGTCCAGCATTCGTACCTAGAAAATTATCAACAGCAGCACCACAGACTAATGGGGAAACCTAATAAGATATCCTTAAGAAAGCGGTTCCTTTGAACCTGGTTCACCTGGCCATATACATACTCTGATCGACTGATAAAAAGTAAATTATAATTAGTTCTACACGCTTCACTGAGTCTGAAGAAGACAAGCTTGCGATGTTCTTAGCGCTACCTTCAGTAAAGACACTCAGTGCCTAAAATAACTTATTTCTATATACGTAATCACTCAGGCATATTTGTTGTACATAGCATCATCTCAACAACTCCTTTTAGTCATACTTTTAGAGATTCATAGCTTTAACTAAGGTATTTTAGGTTTTATGGAAGTTCTTTTGTACCAAAAATGTATATTTTATTTTGTTAGTTAATTTTGGTATAGCAAAGACTTTCAGTTACAAATTGTGTTAGGTTAATAATTATTTAAAGTAATAATAATATTAATCGTTACCAAGTTATGTACATACGAGAGTTAGGATCGGGCATTTTGTATTATGTGGATGAAACAAATTGTATTGTAACATTCAAAAAGAAAAGGTTTGTAATAAAGTATTAGTAATATACGACATCTCTATGATTTTTAGGATTAAGAATTTTGTGTGACTTTTATCCAGCAAAACCTAAAAACGTATTATTTTTACCTGGAGTTTCTGCACAATTGTGAAAGAAGCTTTTGTTTAGCAAATAAGCTGCATAAGCAGCTGTTATTCAGCTTTAAGCTATATAAAGTTTTAATCGTTTTTTCGCTGCAAGCTGCCTGCCAAGCCTGAAAGAAGGTAAGTGCAATTTCTATACATTTCGTACACTTTATACCTACTCCTTTATGAATTTATACACGGGATATTTTTCCATTGTGTCTCATTTATAGACAGTGATAGGTTTAAATAAATGCGTTGTCTTTCTAAAACCCCTCATATTTCCAATGACTGGACGTATTAGGTAGGTTTTATAATACGATCAAAAATGGTTATTTTCCTCATCGTTTTTATAACTAAAGGTGTTATAGAAAAAACAAACAAGCCTCGAAATAATCAATTAATGTCCAACAATACGTTTTACAACAATAGTTTCACACGGCTCATTACTGAGTATACAAAAGCTGTGAACTTTCAAAGACTAATCTCTAGACATCGAGCTATTACTAGTTTTTGCTAACAAAGGTCATGAACGAGCTATTCTTAAACAAGAACAATGTGGTAAAGACATAATAACTACTTAGGCTACGTTTCTGGCATTTATAAAACGGTTATAAGATTTCACGGTGGTTATAAGATTCTTTAGAGTGATTTATAAGAGTTTTAGAGTTTTGTAATTTTATTAATATTGCATTGTACCCTCAGATCATAGAAGGGAATAGATGTGAAACGGGGGCGTGGCGCGTGTCTCCGCGATATGCCCAGAAACGAACATCGGCCGCGTAGCTAGGTTAGTCGCGATTCAGTCGTACTAAGGAAATGTTCTCCGATATTTTGGATAATGCGTCGTTACGTGCAATAAAACAAGTGAAACGAAGAACTACAGGAACAATGGAGTCATTTACTACATGTAAGTATTGCAAATCCATTGGTATTTTGCTTATAAATAAAAAAACTAAACATTTTTACGAACGAATTCAGTGCCGTAACAGTTACTGCGATATCGAAATCAGTGGTGATAAAAATTCTAACACACTTGTACATTGACGATTTAGTTAGCAACCACTTTATGTCATGCTCAACTACTGCGCAATGTATTTAATTTCTTCCGATATCCACTGTCGTGTGAAAATACACAGTACGGCCGCATGTGCCGGTCGTAACATAGTGCCGTGCTCGTGTTCTAATGCGGTTTCCTATTATCGATAAATAGAAGTAAATTATAATTTTCTATTATGTAATTTTAAATAAAAAAATGATGTGTTACTTGCGATTATAAGATTTTACAAAAAAAATAATAACAGTAGACGTAATTAGTAACTGTCAACTATGTAATTTTTTACTATAAGAGCTAGTTGAAAGCCTAATTTATAGGCATTATTTTTGATAAACATATGCGGTACGCAGATCGCCATAATTAAAAAGTAAATGCGTGATAGTACTAGTAGTTAATAATAACGTATAATAATAAAAAGGTTTTCATACATAAGCATTTTGTGAAACCAGTTTCGAGCCTTGCCCGGCTTGCCCCTAGCGATTTAAAGTATCGATATCTTGTCGACTCCATTTTATCTTTGTTCTCTCACTAGCATTTTCTTAGTGTGCGTCACGTAACGCGGCCATTGATTGGCCATAAGGCACGCCTTCTGGCCAATCACAGCACTTTTAAGCCGGTTGCACATGTTGTCGTAGACTCACAGTCGCTTTGTTTTTACACAGTTGAATGTGTGTGTGGGAGCTGTGGTGGGGGAAATGTGGGGACACTGGTTCTCGTTGTAGTTACGCGCGACTTCATATCTATTCTCTTTCTATGATCTGAGATTGTACCTAAGTGAATGAATGTGCTGAAAATGTTATTTTCTCAACATATGTATTGTGACTGGTTTATTTCTCGTAAACATTTAGTTATTTTACGAAACCAAGCTTCAGCCTTCTTCAACAACTTTCTCTCAAGTAAAGCTCCCAGTTCTGGAATCCATTCTTATGAATAAATCTAAATTTTTACCTTATAAATGTCATGTAAGAGCACTCGCCCACGGCGACTTTTTGTAGCGTTGCAGTCGCACTGCTATAGCGCATTAGTAGCGCGTTGGCATCACATCTGTAGTTCGTTGCAAATGCGACTAACGCGCGTTGGTAGCGATGCTGCAAAAAAAAAAGTCGCCACGGTCGAGGACCCTAACAAATTCTATTTTCCTACTACAGCGAGTTGCAAGCACTAGTTGTATTTCACAATAGGAAGTAGGTACCTACACTAAATACTTGCAACTATCTAGTCTCTGATTTTCATAAATAAACACAGTTTTCAGCTAGGAAAGCACTGCCTAACTGCCAATACGCAGTATTATCACGCGTGTACCTATGCGTATCCCTGCTGACGTAATTTGGTCTTACACAACTTATTATTAAAGTCCGAATTCGGAAACCTTTATATTATCTAGGCATCAATTATGGAAATTTTATGATACCAAAATTAACCGGCTTTACGAAAATTTGTTGCGAGCTCTGCAATTTAAGGCACTTGTAGCTATGAATATTTATCTTTTGATGGTTTTGAGTGTATTAATGAACAATTATAAACAGTAGTGTCAGAAAAACCAATCTTTAAAATTATGTAACTTATTTTAACAAGTGGTTCAATTCATTATTAAGTATAGGTCATAAACGGCCGTATTCACAAACGATGCTTGAATAAGTAAAGCAGCAAATAGAACGCACAGTGTTTCTACACTCTGTGATTGGTTCATGTGTCACCCTGTGCGTCCACGCGCAATGTGAGACCTTATAGTAATGTTTGTGAATAGGGGCGTATGTCATTAGTGGTTGAATACATACAAACGGCATTAATCTCATTCTACACGCGGTGTGGGTTGTGACACATAAATACAGTGTTGTGACAATGAAATCACGACCTTGGTGTCAGACTAATGATACGTTACAAGTGTATGACATCCCAATCAGTGGCTTTGCTTTCTCGATAAATATTTACTTGTAACTTCTGACTAAATCATAAGAAACCTCGTGAGAAACCAAACCATTAAAACCTTACCTTATTAATAAATTGATTCATAAACCATGTTTTTATGTATTAATTACATAACGTTGGAAAAACACCCATTAAACGAAAGCTCGCTCAGTTACATCATATTCGGGTAGATCACCGGCAATCCATATACAAGTTGATTTTCCATGTAGAGTTATGTAAACTTTTCAACTAGGACACACGTGCGAGATTTTGGTATGGATATTAAAACTACAACATTTAACTTTGAAATTAACTGATTTTCTCACCATTAATGAAAATAATGTGGTTTTTACACGCAATTGACAAGTCACCTAAATAACAATACTTTACTTTCAATCGTGTAAAAGTCTCTAATAGTGTAAAAACTTGCGTAAATGTCTCGTTTTAAACTGTGGGCAATGAAACATAATCAGCACTAAGTGGGACTCATACAAATAAAATGTAGTTATACCTAGTTACTATATGTATTATTTTGACCGGTGTTGATTTATCAAGTTAGATTTTCCCATACAAATAATCCAGTGTGGTTCTCACAGGGCACTTTATACGACCTAAAATGAAATAAGCCTGTAATTACCTAATTGTATACTTTAATACTATAATTATAGTTCACATGTGGCCGGTAAGATACAGTAATGACCCAGTTCAACCGCACATGTGGTTATGTGGTATATGTATACTATCATAGTACGGATGTATATGTTTACGTGGTATACATACGTCCCTGAAACCCCTTCCCTTTCGCTCACCGTAACATTTAGGCCGTTTAAATCCATTCATGAGGTTAAATCTAACAGCTCGTTAGATTGCACTAAGATAGATGAATCATATGCTTGATCTTTGTTCCCTTTATAAGGTAACTTATCTTTGTATTTTTCACATGGAAAAATTACTGTTCCATGTCTTTTTAGTTGCCCGAAAGTTTTCTGAGAGAGCTCGCTTATATTTCGTAGTAAAACAGCATACAATGTCATACAAAGACAAATAATTATAATTAATTCTTACTAATCTCATTTCTTACAATTTAATTTAGCGTGGTGTACAAAAAAGGGTCTATCTACCTACTCAGTCATATTCTAGTATAAATAGATCAAAATGTAAATTTTAACTGATGAAAACCGATTTAACTGAAACAATCGCTAAGAGCTAGTATCTCCAAAAAATATTACTGTATTTCTATTCGTTCGACTCTATGGTTTGCTTTGCCTCTTACCCAATAGCAAACCACTATTTATAAACAAACCTCAGCGAAGACATCCTAACTGAAGTACTAAGAGCTAGTCGTGACAGATGCGCCGGCGCAGGTCGTGATATGCCTATGGGACATGATCACTCAATGCACATATTACGCAGTTGTAGCTACAGTTGTACACTATAAATGCAAGGGGCAATAGACTTGTAGCTTGTGTATTTCTTTGATACTTACACAATCTCGTTATTTGTAAAAATATATCAGTTCAAAAACTAAAACCTAACTACTGTAAAATCAGGCTACAGTATTATGAAAATATTTTTGAAAACGGAAAATAACAGGAAGGGTCCCGTTGACGTTGACAACGGTAGAGAGTAGAGACCGTGACAATTTATTATAGTATTTAAAAAGTAATGAATTCAACGTAAAAGTCTTAACCTTTTAAGAAATAAGTATTAACATCTAAACTTTTGGGTGATATAAGAATGTTCATGTTAATAATAAATTTTTGTGGTGATGTTCAAAACATAGCCATGGTTTTAAGCCACCTTCTACAAGTAAACCTACTCAAATACCCTGTAATTACCTCTGATGAACTCGACTCTTAACCGCAATGCCATACAAATCTTTGTTTAACATCCATTAAAATACCTCATCTTCATTAGTAACAAGTTAAGACACACATTCCTGATCCAAACGTTTTGTTGCACAACCCACATCTGACAGGGGTTACAACAGCTAGCTAACATGTCATTAGGGTATTGACATCGGAAGCCATTATTTGAAGGCATTGTGAAATAGAGCTAAATGACAACAACGGATCGTAGAGCTTAATCTGTTTGTGTAAGCTATAGCAGTACTTCTCACTCTCAAACTTTAAGAGGCGACTGACTTATCTATAATCTTCAGATCGATTTATACACATGTATAAACAATAAACAATCACTATAAGTCACTGACAAATGATTTATATCAAGGGTCTCATTACTTTTACCCAAGTGAATATGTACTCGTACAATGCTATAACTAATGACTACTCTTTTCATGATTAAATTTTTGTTTGTAGCTGAAAACAATCTTAATATAGTCTATTATATTCTTTGTGGCCATAAATACGGTAGGGAATATTAAATTGTTTATGCCTACGAAAGTTTCCATATCAATTAATTAAATCTGTTGAGTTCGAGAATATACAGGTATCTTTAATAGCAGAGTAGTAGCCACGTAAAGGGCATCAAGATCTACGCAATAGTAGAGTCATCATATACAGAAATACGATATAATAACCGTTTTGCGACAAAAATGGCTTG